>NC_090944.1:103084237-103696737 GCF_040807025.1 Struthio camelus
TTCGTCTGTCCCTTTCTTTACTCTCAATACACCTCAGCCATTTCTAGGGGTAGATTTCTGGATAATCTCTGGGAACAGGTCTCTGGAGATAATTTTAAGAGAGAGAATGTGAAGATTAAACATTTTAAATATTAATATTTAAAATGAGGAGGCTGAGCATGGATGTAAAAGCTAAAATTATTGTTACCTGTTGTGATTTTTTCTCATTAAAAGAATGAAGCACCCAGTAAATTCCATTAAAGTCAGTGGCAGTTAAAAGTGCTTGACAGTTTAAATCACATAATTGATTATTTTAATTTTACACAAATATTATTTGCGTTCTTGATAAAGATCAGATAGGTAGCCAATAGCTGCATTTAGAGAGATATGTATATATATAGAGAGAGAGAGAGAGATCATATCCAACCTTTCCTTTTGTTTGGGAATCTTTACATTTTCTGCGTTCGTCTTCCATGCTGAGAAAATTCTGAGACTCTCTCTATCTCTTTCTGTAAATCATTGACTGAATTATATGTGAGACTTGGAGAGATGAATCATGTGAAGGCAGATAAGTTAATATTCCCTAATTTGTATCTCTGGCCTTAAATTTATTTACGTTTTAAATGTGCAGTTTTAGTGATTATTAGTATTTGAAAGATTTTCCTCCTTATTTTAGAATTTCTGACTGACTTTATGGCTGTATCTACCTTTAAACCGTTATTTTTCCTGCTGTTGAATTTTGATTTAATTAATTTGATAGTAGATTTACAGAGCACAAATTATTGCTGCACTTTTACTATGCAAAAGTTGTTACTGTCTTCCAAAGGGTTTCAGAATAGTTCAACAGTTTCAGAGCAGCCACAGTTCTCCCAAAATGAAAAAAAGCCTGAACTGAATTGTACTCCCTGTCATAACAATTTTTTCTGTATTAGAGCCGTGTTTCTCAAAGCGTTGCATGTCTTTGCTTCTCTGTTTTAATAAGAAATTTCATATTTAAAGCACATCAATGTTATCTTTGTCAGGAAAAGCTAGCGAAAGAATTGAAATGCATTAGACAAATCGCTTCATTTGGCACACATTTACTCTTCAGTCTTCTCTCTTACAGAGCATTCTTTTGAGATGCTACACTGTTTGCTTTGGATTTTAAATTTGGTTCTTAGACCTGTTATGGGCACTTTGAAATTTGAATACCTTCAAAACTTTTTTTAGTTATTATTAGTTGTAATGAAGAGTTTTTACATAAATGTTTGTTAAATTTTCTCACAGTAGGGTATTGTCATCTTAATAAAAAATACAGCATATTATAGTGTAAGCTTGCAGTCATGTCATGTTATCTTTAATATAATTTCTGTGTTACGTCAAGAATACTTAAGTCCTGAATACTTTGAAATTTTTTTTAGGTAAATTAAATCTAAATACTAAATCAGAACACACTTTGCATCTACAGGCGCTTGCAGACCAATTTGAAGATGCAAATACTTCAGTATCGGAACGCATGAAGATTTTCTACTGTTGTCAGGTGCCGCCACGTTGGGCCATACAGGTGTGAAGCAACCCCATATGAAACTTTATTTAAGAGTCTGTGATTCTCATTATTTTTGTTACTGAATGACTCCAAAGCTGAGATAGTACGATATGGTCATGCACTGAAACACTGTAGAAATAAAGATGTAGCCTAACACCACAATAGGTTTTCTGGAAAGAGATCAAATTCTACAGACTGTTTGGCTTTCAGAAGCCTTGTTCTGTCATACACAGAAATAATTGCTTGTAGTGCAGTTTTGCTTTATTTTCCTTTTTCCTTCATTCAGAAATGGACAAAACAACTTTCAAACTTCCAGCACACCTCCTGTAAAAGTAATCCTAACACTATCTTACTGTTTATTACTGTTTTACTGTTATTACTATTACTTGCGTATTTCTCCATCATGTAATGAGTGTTCACTTGGAGCTGCTTTCTGGAAGTGGATCACAGTCAAAGCAGCCATGTCAGGAGTCAACGGTGCATTGAAGAAATCCTGGAGCTGAGACATTTTTTATTTTCCTAGGCATGTGCCTTTTCCATAGTGTAGACAGGATACTTTTCCCCAAACTATGCTGTTTATCTTGAACATAAACTTTCTAACAACAGAAATCTACACATTAGAGTCTTATCTGATGATGGCGTATTTAACAACCAACTTGAGAAAACTGTTTACATTAGATATCTCCAAAGGCATGCATGTTGTTTACTTTTAATGTTGTTTTATTCCTTTTTGATTTCTAACCTCAGTGCATATTGCTTTAACCATCGTATTTGCTCCTAGCATTCTCCAGTTATTCCGCACAATCTTTCAACAGGCACTTGCAATAAAACTAGCAAATGTGGTTTTCATTTCCAGTTGTCAGAGTGGCACTTTTCAATCCAAGCCAATTTTCCAAGCCAAAGATAGAAATGCTAAAATAGAGATTTATAATGGAAGATGGCTGCAGTCTTCCAGTTATAGTAATAAAGAGGCCTATATAAATTTTACCAAATTTGACTCTGAGTAAATTTAATTAGCTAGAAATGTGATTTAACTCCAGACCCTGGAAAATATTTTTTCCCCTAAGCAATTAATATGAAGCTAACAACTAATTACTTTGTTACAGACTTTCACAGTGGTTGTGATATATTTTTGTCAAAGAACTGTGGCCAGCCTAATTTTATGAATACTGCCTCTATTTGTGTATGGTCACTCCTCAGATTTGTAACGGGTGCCGAATCCAAGCCTATAAAGAGAGCTCCATGACATCTACGCAGAACTTCAGGGAATCTATTCAAGATCAGCAAAAACACTGGAAAGGGTCACTGTATGGATAACATAGCATGATTAGGGGCCCTTTTATACAGTATACCCTCATTTTTTTTGCAAACCAAATGGTGTATTTCTTGCATGAAGAAATGATAAGCTTATTTACTTCGAAGTCGAAAAACTGTATGTGATTTTAATCTCCTCTTAAAAAATAAACAAAAGACCAAAGACAACTTTTCAAAGTCATGAAAACATACCTTGTTTATGTTTAAATGGAAAGAATTACTCATTTATTTTTATAAGGGTGCTGAAATAATAGATTGAATTTGAAATAACAAAGCGGCTGGCTTATCGATGAGGAAAACTCAACTAAGGAGTTGAACGTGAGCTCAAATCCAGTACTGTTTGACGAAAAACTAACATCCTTTGGCAATGACCGTTTGGGACAGTGGTTATTTACACTTGGTAGGGTGTACCTAGCAAAATGATACCAGAACCTTTCTCTCCATGTGTGTGATGTACCTCCCCAGGTACAGATTACTATGGCAAAGGATTGCTAGAAGAGACTTTAATGCCTTCCTCAGCTTCTCTTTCCCACTCTCAGCTTTCCCAACATAATGCTATAGCTCCTCTCCAGCCGCACATGCCACGTACCTGATTTAAGGAGTGGAAGTTTGACTCTGTCAATTCATCCTCCACATGTCTGCTTAACTTCTTGTATTCTATTGTAAAGTAGTTCAGAGACGTTAAGTTATTGACATGAACTTGAGTCAAATCAGAACAATTATTGCTCTATTGATTTTTTTTTTGAGATGTTTATATATTTCTGAGGCTCCAGCTAGAGATTTCAATAGAATAATTTCATATTCTCTATGCCTGCCTCTTGGTAATGTCAGAAGTCCCCCTAATATCTTTCAAAAATGTAGTGTAGTATGTACCTAACTATTTTCAATTATCTGGAATTTCTTATCTTTCCAGCGTCAACTTGCAAGCTTACTCTTTGAGCTAGGGTGCACCAGCTCAGCCTTGCAGATATTTGGGGAGCTGGAAATGTGGGAAGATGTAGTAATCTGCTATGAAAGAGCAGGACAGCATGGAAAGGTAAGAGAAACTGGTTTTCACAGCTGAGATCCTGAAAAGGGACTGCCTGACTTGAACTGTCAGTTCACTTAACGACATTCACCTCTGTAAGGCTACCATGAGGAAATTCTGATAAGAAAAATGGACACATGGCAAAAGAGTCTGTCATTACCTCTAGAATACTAAAAGAGATCTGAGGTAATGAGCCAAAAAAACCAAAAAGAGAAGTTAGTAGATAAGAAATAACTCAGAAGGCGAGAGGGTACTTAAAGCGGATAGATTGCAAGAAATATTGAGAAAACTTTATGTCTGGATTCAGAGAGAAGATGGTGACAGTGATTCTTGAAAACAGCTAAGGAAAATTAAGTTAGCAACTGTGAATGTGCAGCAAGGTATAGTGTGGGTGTTTCAGGAAGGCTGTAGCAGTCATGATGGGGAGATGCTGAGGTTGTGGGTAAGGACTTTGTCTGGAAGGGAATCTCAGTTTTCATTCCCACTTGATTTCAAACTGCTTAACTGTAGTTGTTACAAACGCATTTAACAGAACAACGTCAGTGCTTGGTGTGTGTAATTATTTAATGCTAAAATATCATTAAAATTGAGTGACTTCTTGAGATTGAAAGGCTTTATCTATTCTGTGTGTACAGTGATGTTTTCTTCAAATTCATCATCATTTCTTCAGTGCTGCTGAAGTTTTGTGACCAGTTCCAGGCAAAAAGTATTTAAAGCCATCGTGTAATTCTACGTATAAATGGCAGAACTGTTTAAAAACGCTGGTAGCAGACTGTAGCAGCCTTCCTGTTGTTAGTTGTTTTGCTGTTACTATTAGAGCAATGAGAGGAGAATTTTAGAAAACGATACCTGGAAGCAATGACTACTCCTGTGTAATTTCAGCTGCGTTCTTTCTGGTGCAATCTCTCACACAGAGTATGAGAGGAACTTATGCTGTCAAACCTTGTATTCAGTGTTTACATAGCTTTCAGAAGTACTGACTTTTAGACAAAAGTATGTTCTTTATTGTTTTTTTCCCCCTCTGCCTGACTGTTCTCTTCCTTTGGTTGATATCTTGGTTGTCATTAAATATATGAATGTGTATATGCCTGTATGAAGACCTAAGCGCAAAGGCTGTGTTTATACTAACTTAAGTTTGCAGAGTAGAGAGCTATAACTTCAATTAATAGAAAACATCTAGATTTTCTCATACTTGCCTACTTTTTCTCATTGTCATACACCGATGCCTAGATTCTGGTCATTATAAACTGACAGAGGGGTTCCAGGCCAAACTCTGTGTCACATTATGCATGCCTTGGGGAATGGTATGCTAATATCAGAATCCTTTCAGTACAGTAGAGAAGGAGAGGTCAGTATTTTCCATTTCCTGGAAATGCATTCTGTCCTAGTTACATTCACAAACTGCCCTTAGGGAGTTACGAAAATGACACTCGGAGAATAGGACAGGATATCTGACGCAGGAAACTGGTTAGAAATGGTTTCAGAATGAGTGTCTGTGCTACGCTTTGAAAAACAGAAAATGCTCTGTAAGTGCTACATAACAGTAGGGCTGAAACAAAGTTACCTTCAGATCGGAAAAAGTCAGAAAATTAGCAACATTTATTTGTACGCTAAGGGGCGTGCTCCTTGTCAGAGGGCTTTCAGAGTCTGAACTGTTTGTGTTTATCAAAAAGGTTTTAATTTTTTTTAAGCATGGTAGTTATTCTTTTGGAAGTCCATTAGAAACTACTGGTGCGATATATTGTTCAGTGGATGTTGACCTCATTAAAGAACTTACTCTGTACGTGCCTAAAAGAACAAACTGTTTTAAAAAAGTTTTGCGTGTCTTCCACTGACAACCGCTTTTATATGGAAAAGAATAATTTAAAAACTGAAAAACCTAATAAAACAGCCAGATATCAGAAATAGCAATGATTTTGGTGAGTACTTAAACACTGAAGTAATAATAGGTTACTTTCTTCTGTTTCTGAAATACACGTTGTTAAAGAGACAGATATGTATATATGGCTATGCAAAGCTCCATACTTGGGAAATACGTATTTCTGTCAATTATAACAGCAGTATAAATTTTGCTGAGTAAGGTGTCACTAATATTTAATAGACTTTTTTGTGGATCTTTTGACTATTACTAGATAAGACTCTTTACTCATTTACTTCATAATTTGAATATAATTAGTAGAAACCGCTATGCTAATGTGAGCCGATGGAAGAGTAACAGTGCTAAGCAGTAAGTAAAGCAGGACACAGTACAAAAAGAACATTATAAAATCTGAGCACGCCGTATGTTGATAGTCTCTGTCCGGGTCATTCCAATGTTATAATTGTTGTATTCCTCTAGCAGAGCGGTTGAAAAGCAAACACTAATCTCATTGTGCGTAGTGAAAACTGGTGTTGAAAAGTCAGATTCTCTACTGTGTCCCTCTCCCTTTTCCTTTGACTGTGAGCGAGACCCAGAGATCTTCCGAGAATTATTTACAACAGACAGCTTTATTTAGTTAAGGCATAAGAGATCTCTCAACCTCACCTGAAATAGAAAATATAATAAAAATGGCTCTATTTCCCTGCCTCCCAAAAAAAGAAAAAAGAAAAAGAAAGGATGAACTGGAGACAGGAGTTTTCAGTTTATCCAGTTGAAGTGAGGACTTTCTCCCTTGCAGGAACTCTAGAGCACTGGAGCTGTTGACTGTTGCTGGATTCATGAGAGCTGCCTTTTAGCATCAGCCTGATATTCTGTCTCGTAACACTGTTTTCAGCTCTCTCCTTATCCCCATAATCTCCTCAGAGCAGGGAAAACAGAATGGTATGCAGCCTGGTTTTAGATTAACATACCCAACAAAGCACCTTCCACAACATTAGATGAGATAAATTTATGAATGAAAATATCCACAAATTTCTCAAAACATTTGAGCAAGGAAACACAATTATAATAAGAACTCAGAAGCCTAGCTTTAAATTCAGGAAATGCTTCCCAGAAGTAAAGTCAAATATAGTGCTGTCCTGATTAGCACATGAGATAGTTCGAGAACTTGGTTGATTTGCACTACACTTTGAAAGCAGGTGAGCATTCCCTATATGTAGCTACCAAATCTTGAGAAAGAAGAGTAAATGACTTGCCCATGGTCATGCATGAAGTTAGAGAGAAAGATGAAATTACAGCTTAAGGAGTTCTCCTTTTCTCCTCTCTCTCACTACCTCTTTCCATGATCATATGTTCTTCTTCTTCATGCTACTTCTCTGGTAGCCTAGGAAATACTGTCCAAATAGAAAAGATGAAAGCATTTTAGGAATTTCTTTAAACTAACAAAGGACTGAATTATTGGATAATGAAACGGATAGGTCTTTGTAAAGAGCGGGGCTTGTGGAGGCTCTTATGAGACAGGTAAAATAAAAGGCTGGGAACTGGTAGATGGGACAGGCAAGTGAAAGTTCAAGGTTGGGTAGCCAAATGCAGAAAGATTCTTAAACCTGTTTTCCAGGATTCTCTGTAGTGAGTAATGAAAAGTCACTGTCTTTTATTTAAACCAGAACTTTCTTTAAGGATTGTGGGTTTTTGTGAAGCACTGCCTATTTAATTCCCGTATCAGCTGTAGTAGTCCAGAAAGCAAGATAACAGCTTCAGTCGTTCTCATGCTTAAATCAGCTACTTTATTAACTGAGCCTTGATTTCCATCCATTTCAGTGCAGACCATTCTAGGAAAAGCAGTGTTGTTATAATTGCATCTGTTCCAGTCAGGAAGGATTATAAAGTTTCAATTTTTATTTTTAGTTAACTTTTTATTGATATTTTTCTTAAACATGCCAATTAATAATTAAAATCTGTTTAATGGGTAAGAGCAATTAAATCTCTAATGTTTATATTTCCTTTATATACGTCGTTATCAACTGGGTAGAGAATGTTTCTTGATAAGAATTCTTTTTTCAAGACAAGATTTGCCCTTTTGCAGAAGCAAAATTCTTATCAAAGGTTAAATGTGCATTTTTTTAAAGTAGTCTGCCATGAAATTAGAGAGGTCTTAACAAAAACCTGCAGCAAAATGAGAAATCCTATTTTAAAGTATTATCTGGTCTTGTAGGGGACAAATGTTTCAGGAATACAAATTTTTTATTTCTTGGTTGCAATCACTTGTATTAGCCTTTACAGATTTAAGTAATGGAAAGGTTTGTAACATGTGGAAGGGAGATCAGATAGCTAATGAGATGAAGAAAAAGTCCGATTTCTGCTTATTTAATTGCCTGTTTTATCTCTATGCTGAAATATTTATGTTGGCAATGAATTCTTGCAAATTTAGGCCAGGACATGATGTTGTTATGCTCTTAAATATGAAATGTAATTAGCGAATGGTTGGCCTGTTGGTCTAGTGTATTATTTAGTGCTAGGCACTACCGTAGAAGAGCAAGCTAAGCCTGGGAGTGCCCTATTCCGGAAGAGTTAAAAGGAGCAGCATGCAATGCACTTTTCACCTCATTGCTGCTGTTCGCACAGCAAAATTTCAGTCTTTTTCCTTTGTTTGAAGGACAGAGGGAAAAAAAAAGCTTACCCTTTGGTGCCTAATGTGATTACTGCAGTCATAAAGTGCCTAGTTCTTTCTGCTCTGAAACAATCATATTAAAGGTTTGTTATTAATATGCTTTCCTTTAATCTGTCAAAGCAATTAGTGGAGGCAGAGAAGGGGGAGGAAACTGTCATCTAACCATGCCCTCTGCCAGTGCAACCCTCTTACTAGGCTGTATTTTCTAGTGCTTTGACCAGGCTGATTCTAAACGTCTCATATAAGAGACACTTCAGCTGCCTTTGGAGAACTGTTCCATAGCCACTGAAAAGCACTTGTTGTTAATTTATTTTCCTGGTTTTCAACCCTTAATTTTCCTCTTAATTTGATTCCATTTTTGCCAGTTAAACATCCCTTTGCAAATCTAAACAATGCACTCCCTTCTTCATATTTGTGTACTTCAAGTGTTTGTACGCGTTTATATTTCTGCTACTCTCTTTAACTAAAATGGTAGTAAGAGTGAAGTGTTAAAACTCAGACATTAAAAATTTCAAATCAAAGTAAAATATTTAAGTCATTCTTCTAAAAATGATTTTCAAATATGATCAATGAATTATTGGAGGAGGAGGAGGGCTCATATAGCAGCCATTTGTTTAATTCTCTAGGTATCGTCTGAATGGGAAAGAAAACAGTTCTCATAAGAACAAGAAAAGCAATAATAATTTAAAGGCAGAGATGAACACAGCTTTCCTGTTAGATAAACAAGCTATGGTAGAAAAACGAATAGTGTTTCAATATCAAACCCTAATCCTCTGGTAGGCTGTGTTGGATCTGCCTTGGTTTCAGATTGTTTGAATACATCTTTTCAAATAGCAAATTTATGCTGCACTGAATTATATATGTTACATTTTTGCAGTGGGGGACTGACGTAAGAGTTCAGTCTGAACAATAGATCATCTGTCCAGCATATTTATCTTTTGGAAAGGCCAAGGAAGGCAGACTATCTCTTGTTTGAAAAAAGAAACAAAAACTTTGTTATTAGAATGAGATAGTGAACTCAAGATAAAGAGCTTTTGAAAGTTGGTTGTAGCCCAATAGATTGTCTGGGAGACCCAGCTTGCGTCGTCTTTTCCATAATGTTGTATATGTTCTGAATATATTTTATCTTAAACATTTAGATAAATGTGTAACATCTGTATTTTGTGTAGAAGAATAGCTTTTCCAGAACCAACAGTATGAAGATAGATGCATCGTCTTACATAATAGAACAGAAGTAACTACCTTCAGAAAAGAATAGTTAGAAAGAAAGGAATGGCAGGAGTACTTATTAGGAAATGTAAAAAAATGCAGATATAATAAGAGGATCTTCATGGTGCTGATACTGCATTGCCAAGAGGAAGAGGAAGGTGTAGGTTTGATTTCCGGGACTGATATTTGCTCTTTGGACAGAATACGCACCTAGGATATAAAAGAAGGAGCAAGCTGCTTCTTGCTTTGATGGGCAGATTTTTCTTGGTGCAGTAAACCAAACACAACCGAGGATTCACTGATGATTCTAAGGTACTAAATTGGTATTGTTCAGGTAGGTGATTAATTGACAATGAATTGTCCTAGTAAGGAGTTGACTTCTCTTTGCTTTTCAACAGGCAGAAGAAATACTGAGAAGAGAGCTAGAGAAAAAGGAGACACCAGGACTATACTGTTTGCTTGGTGACGTTCTCAAAGACCCCCAGTACTACGACAAGGCCTGGGAGCTCTCAAGGCACCGCAGTGCCCGGGCGCAGCGCTCCAAAGGCCTCCTGTACCTCCGCAATCGGCAGTTCGGGCAGTGTGTGGAGTGCTTCGAGCGTTCAGTGCAGATCAACCCTATGCAGGTGGGGAAACGATGCAACAACAAAGGCAATTCTGTGCACACATGTCAAGGTAGTAGTTTAATACTGTTCCTAGCAAATTTTTCATCTGGTAAGTAGAAGAGACTGAGGATCCTGTCTAAAAACAGTAGCACAATGAAATGAAGACATCCTTTTGCATTCAGGTTCTTGTATGCAGCAAACACTTTGTACAGCTCTTCTATTTCGAAGACATGGAGCCACTGAAAATTAATAATAATCATCAAATAAATCATGAGCAAGTGTCAGACAAAATACTTGTAAAATGAGTTTGCAGAAATGTAAGAAATGAGAGAAGTCATTCTGAATGACCATTATAAATCATGAGTTTCTGATACTAAAAGCACAAACATTTGCAAAAGACTACAGAAGGTAGCTATGCCATAGTTTCATAGTGTTTCTTACTAGCAGGTGATCTTTACGGTAATCTTTAGGTAAGCTGTTATTTGATGTAATATAATTTCCTAGCTACAAAATAGAATTTCTTCTGCATTTGAGAGTATGATAACTTTGGCTGCTGTTTAGAAGCCACCTAAATTGAAATGGAAGTGGAATGCCTTCCACTTGCATTTTCATCACCTCATCATCCTTTGGCTGACCTTGGGATTCCAGCAAGGAAGCAGACTGTGTCATTACTGCAAAGAATGGTGCAAGGGACAGCATTAGGAATTATGTTAACAAAAAGCCAAAGAGTGTTAATTATCATTCTGCAAATGTGAGATTATTAGACTGCACATTCAGTGAAGATGATACAAATTTTTAAGGGTTCTCATCAATTTTGCTTAAAATTTGTTTTTATGAGTGTGTATTAATCCATTCAGTCCTGAATGGAAGAGGAAAAGTGTTTGCCAGTTGAGAAAGGCAGCTCCAGCTTACTACTAGAAGTAGTCACAGGTTTTATTTTGGATGTTACTGAATTCATGTCACTGTCAATTTGTCCTCTTGCCACTTGTCCTTAGTATGTAGATTGCAGCTGGAATTTCCTGCAGATACTGCAGTTCTGAGATGCTTTCTATAGCTGTGTAACAAATTGTGGACAGTGGTATGCCAGGACCTAAGTCTGCCTTTCACCTGTTTGCTTCCCATGCTGGCTTTCAATTGAAGCTGTAGCTGACCCTTCTCCGTACCTAAATATTTTCAGTGTAAGAGAGCTATGCAGATCGCAGATGTGATGGTAAACCTTCATGGATAACACAGTGGTAGATATTTATGTCCTTCCCCTTCCCTTCTGTAGTTGCCTTCTGTAGTCTCTGTCAGCAACTATGAGTAGGTGTTACTTCTTTTGATAATAGAAAAAAAGGTTTTTAGAAAGCAGAGCTGTTCTAAGCAACAGAAGCTACAGGAAGAGAAAAGACAAAGAGGTTTCGTGGAAGGAGAATAGCAGCAGAGAACTAGAGATAGTGATACTTTTAGGGATTTTGTTGTATGAATACAGCAAATTTATGCAAGGGTAATGTCAGGTAGGAAAAGCAGTGAAAGACGGTACCTCATCTGAATTTAAAATGACAGAAAAAACTTATTTATTGAGGAATCATTTTAGTGGAGAAAGAAAGACAGAAATTCTTCTGGAGCTATTTTCCTATCTCTGACTGACCAGTGCCAATTCTGAAAGAGAAAAAGGAATTTCTGAGTATTCTGTTGATCCTGGGGAAAAGACTTGGGGTCTGAATTAAATTCTTTGTTGAACAATCTTCAGCTAGATTTCAAAAAAATTCAAGAAATTATTTCGAAGCTGTTGGAATTGTATTTCAAGAGTGCAGGAAAAGGAGAAGCCTTCCACAGAACTGATTTTATTTTTTTTAATGAGTTTTTCTTTTCCCCCCTAAGCAAAGTTGTACTTAATACAAAGGCATGCATTTATGTGTTGGGCCAAACCAACACTTAAGAGAAATTTTAAGATCGCATTAAATCTCCAGCTCATTTTAAAATATCTGTTACGATAAGAGCCAATTAGTGCCTTCAATTACTATGGGACAGATTAGTTGAACTGTAGTGAGTGAATATGTTACCCAACATCAAAATATTCAAAACATTATTATATATTATATTTTATATAATATATATTATTTATATCAGTATAAAATAATAACTTGTCTAATATTTAAATGGTTTAACTCGCATCAAATCTTAGCTGGAGGATTCTGTTTCTACATCAGATATTAGTTTAGGTGATGAATTTGGTTAATGTAACAAACTTCTCTGAATTTATCAAATTGTTCCACTTTTAAATAGCACTCTAAAGCAGTTTCCTTTTAAACTTTCTGTTGTTTCTGAACATTTACTCTTCCGGGCAGGAGATTTTAACAGAATTAGCCTTTTACCCTGTCTTTTCCTCTGTTGGCTTTAGGAGGTAAAAACTCACATCCCTGTATTTTACCGATATCATTATCAAGTATTCTGGTCTGTCCTGCTCTGGAGCTACTGAGAAGCACTATGTTATGCTTGTGTTGACAGTAGCTTTTATTACAATAATGCATCAGAACTGAAGCCTCAGTCAAGGGATTTCTCTTGATGTTGCTGCCAGATTTTAACAGATCCTTTGTAGACTGTTTGTCTGCAGACAGATGCTTCATTTTCTCAGCTGCTATTACATCACATCCCAATAAGGTCCGTCCTATGAAAGGTCCTGAGAATTTAAAACAATGTTGTGGTTATTTTATGTCTGTACGTTATGCCCTTCGTACCTATTACTAGGTCATTGAGAAGGTAGGATATTGTTACTTGCCCTCCAAAGAATGCTGCAAAAGCTGGTCTGAGTTCCACGTAACTAGCTGCGTTTCTGCCTTAGGAAAATTTTGAAGGCCTCCAGCCTTCTGAATCATATATCCTGAAGCTGTTCAGTATTTCAATGACAGATTTTGTTTCAGTGAATCAGAGTCCTGTTCCTATTCAAATGAACTCCAGATAACTTGTAATTATATACACACCTTAGAACGTAAAGCAAAAGGAACAAAAACGGTTTCCCTTGTTTTCCAGTTCCCTTACTGCCTCAGGAAATGCCAAAATATATACGTTATTTCTCAGGTAAGACTCTTGTTGAAATCAGGAGGACTTTTGGCTCTTAAAGGGCAGCAGAAGTTGGCCTGCAGAGCTCAAAACTGAAAAATACACTACCGAGAGATTTGTGTGTGTGTGTGTGCTATCCAAATAAAGCTTAAAATAAAAGGCAATCCAAGAAAAATAGTCCAGTCCATATAGGAAAGGGAACGTTTCCTCCTCTTGTTGCTCAGGAAACTCTATTTAAGATTCAGAAGAATCGTTGCAAACAGATTGAGCAAAAGGATAGCATGGATTTGATTCATCAGTGTCTTCTAAAGAGTGTCTGTGTTCTGTCACTGCAGGAATGAATTATTTCTTGTTCCAGGATGTCTTGTGGAGAGAGGCAGGTGATTTTAGATTTGAGACCTTTTAATACAAGGAAAAGATTAATTAATGAAGTGTTCACAGAAATGTGAGTGATTCATCAGGTAAACAAGGACTCCCCATTACAAAGAAATTAAGTCAGTCTTTTTAGTTGTTATTAGAAACTTTTGTGGAGGAAGGGTTTTCTAGACTTGAAGCAAATGATTCCCAAAAATATCTAATGGTTGGAATCATTTTGTGTCAGCCCTCCTTTAAACTGACATGCTCTTTGGCCGACTTCAGTCAAATTTGGTGGCGGTCTTAGAGGTAGGTTGGTGCAGTATGGCCTGAAGACCAGATTAGACTTTGGAGAATCCACAAAGGACCTTACAGTTCCGGTATATCTGAAACCTACTTTCATTAGCCCACAGATTTGCGTATTTCAATATGTGCCTAATGGGTGACAGCTGGATTTCTCATGCATTTCCACTGAGAGCGTCTTACAAGGATGGTCTGGGGGACAATTCCAGTGGGCCGGGGAAAGAGAAGGCAGGGAAGATCAAAGAGCTTATGCAGTCATTTCTCCAACTGTTAAAGCCCACATAGCAAAGCTTACAACTTGTTAGATAACAGATTTGTTAGTTCTTGCACTGAGCAGTGTGTAGTTCTCTATATCCAGTCACGTCATGTTTGAATTTTGCAGAAATTGAAAGTTTATGGCAACTTTTCTGTGCCCGCACCTTTACCTACCACGTCACTGTCTGCAAGAAAACAAAAATCCTTTTTTGGGCCGCACTGTTTGGCTCCTAATTTCTCAGGCTAACTTTCTTGGGTGTGAGGCAGACCAGTCCTCTCTCCGATTTGGGAAAACACTTTAGAAGTTAGCTTGCCATCAGCTATGTCTGGAATTTAAAGCTTTGAACAATGCAATGAGAGCCTTATTCTCAAGAATTTTCTTTCTCATTAATCCTATAATGATAAAAGTAACTTAAATAAACAAGACCTGAGCCAGAATCTTCTAACAGGAGAAGATGATAAAACTCTCTTAGTTTAAAACTATAATACATTCTGTCAATGTTTTAAAAGGAAGCTGACTTATCAGGGAGACAACCTATGCCAGAAATGACTGAGTAAATGTACTCAGATAGGATTTCGCTCATGTAGAGCTCTTAGAATGTAATTGTAATTACTAACTGTAAAGACGAATTTTGGTCTTCAAGGTATAGATTATTTCATTTTAAATCAGCTTTTAAACTAACACGGTACTCCTAAGCGTATTTTACACAAAAATGTACTAGATTCTGGAAAAAATGTATGTGTATTTTTGATATATGAATAGTAGAGCTTCTTAACATGCAAACAAGATTCTTAATATGTATTTTTTTTTTCTTTTTAAGTGTTCAGCTATACTTTTAAAGAGATTATTTTGGAAGCCTATTCCCACTGATACAAGAGGATTGTTTAAACTTTTTAAAGAATTTTGTAATCATTTAGACTTACTAAAAACTTGTCTGGAAATTCCTGAGGGCAAGTGTTAAAAAAGCATTTGAGCCTAAATTATCATCTTTTGCTCGTCACTGTCTTCAGTCTGGAAAAGGAGACTGTTCAGTTCATTTTCAACTGTTTTTCCAATCAATAGTGAGATTTGAACCTGTGGCCAACATGCCTTTTTTTTTTTTTTTTGGCCAAAAAGGAACTTTAACCTAGTTCTACAAGTGGTGACAAAATTCTTTTTGAACTTCAGACAAAGTTTTCCTTCCACTACCTTTCAGTCACTCTCTTCAGAGCAGTTATTACATCAGCCAGTAGAATCAGCAGATTTCATGCTGTACCTAATAAAAAGGGCATTTTTATCATTCTTTCCACATAAAATAGCTCCAAATCCATCCTTAAACTGTATTCTAAATAAATAATGAAAAGTCATTGTCCTTCTTATATCATGGAAGAAATTCAGGTACCCTTTCTAGATATCTAAAGGACAGTAAAATACCATTTCAGTGCTCTAGTAGATTAAAGGCAATTTGATTAATTTGCTTGTGGGTCTTGAAATTGTGCCTTGGTAGCCACTTCCGCTGTTATCCAGCATTACTGTTGCCTGTGGTCTTGAGCTGCAATTTAAAATGAAGTAACAAAGGGCCTTGAAGGATTTACAGGCCAAAATAATTTATTGGGTGGATATTTTCAAAGGTGTTTGCCAGTTAAATGTTTGGCCTGCATTGAAAGATTATACTTTTTCAGTGATTAAATTCTCTATAGCAAAAGGCAAGTCACTAGTGCTAATGACCTTTTAAAGTAGCAAGATTCAAAATTAAGCACCTAAATTCTGTTTCAGATTCAGTTTCCACATGCTTTTTGAGTGCAGACATATACAAAATGAATCTCAATCTTGAAGTGACAAACATGTGGATTGTACTCATTATATAAAAACAGCTGTAAGATAGGGTTGCATTTGGGCCAATATCATGCCTAATAACAGTCAGATGTTTTTGTGAGAGTCTAGGAACAAGACAATCTTAATTCAACAGCCTCAAAGATTTGTGGTTCAAAGACTTCCTCATTCAGGAGTGGCATCTCTGTGTTTAGTAGCCATGGATAGATTTTTCCTTTGAGTTTGCATAGTCATCTTCTGAGCTAGTATAAATGTGTAGCTTCTCTAGCTTTGCATTGTCAAAATAAGCAGGAGTTATTTCACAGCTTGTGAACTATTGGCTTCATTTGAAAATCCCTACTTTTCTGTGTTGGAAGAAATGGTAAAAACTGGCAATGTACTCCTGCCCTTTGTTTCCTATCTTGTGATAATTTGCCCGTGCAAGGACTTCCTCTCTTATCCCATGGCAATGTAGCTTCTTTAAAAGCTTTTGGTGAGGCAGCTTTATCACATACCATTTGGAATCCCATTAGACTCAAGCCTACATTCTGCTTCCTTCAGAGAACTGTAGCAGACTTGGTGAATTTGACAATTTCCCCAATAAAGTATATTATATGCCCAATAATATTCTTTAACAGAATATCAGCTAAGTTGCCTGACAGGAACATCAGCCCTTTTGGTTTGTAGCTCCCCACATACTTCCACCATTGAACTGTTTTATATTCAGATTCCCTAAAGTTTGCGGTGACTCATTACGGTTGATTCTGTTGATCGTTCTATAGTCTTTTCTACAGTAACCTAAGAAAGCCCTTCACTACATGACATATTGGGACAGAGGAGGCTCTTGAGTTGTGAGCCTCCACAAGCTCTTCCTCAGTGAACACATGAAGCGTTTCCTGTGCTGCCGTTAAGTGTTCCTTTTTCACTCTGATTATTTCTTGGTCCGATGGACTCCTTGCAGTCTTCTGATTTCGCCATGTTTGGAAAAGGACATTATGCCTTTAACAAGTACATGGTATTTTTGTTGTTGTCGGATACTTCTTTTTTTGCTCAATCACCATGTTTTTGCAGTTAACCTGTCAGATTTGTTCTTTTCTCGTTTTCTCATTCGTCTACCACATCAGCTTTTCAAGAACGTTGTCTTATCTCCTAATAGTCTCCTTTATTTTGCTTTTTAATTATTTTGACTGTTTAGAACCTTTTTGAATGATAATATGCAGTTGTTCCAAGCCTTGAAATGTCTCCTGTTACCAACCATCTCTTGTGTAGCATCTTGAACCTGATCCTTCAGTAGTGGTCAGGATCAAGGTAAGCATTGTCTTCTGACCAGCTTCTTCATGTCTAGAATATGTAATCTTGGAAGTGCATCAAATATGACATTTACTAAACTATATGAAATAATTAAAATCTCCGTGTGTTTATGGTTTTTCTGCTGTCACAGCCTTCTAATCTCCCTCAGTATGTTACATTCACCATCTTAGCCAGGTATTCAGTGGTGCAGTCTTTACACTTTATTTTTTTATTTAGGCATGAAATGTTAATCCATAGAAGTTCTGTTGTTTGTTTATACAGTTTTTTTTTTTTAATATGATTGACTCTTACGGCAACACTCTTCCATCATCTTGACCTAAAATCCGTTTCTTATATACTTTGCACTTTGGTATTATAGCATCTCGGAAACAGTCGAGTTTCTGAACATTACTCTTCTTTCATTGCTTAGCTCCATGTCTTAATTCTCACTCTAGAGGCTTTTCATCTCACTCTCCTTGTCTGCTAAAAAATCCCTTTTGGACACCTTTCACAACGTTATCCATCGTGTCCAGTTCCCAAATTTCTTCCCTTCTGTTCAAATCTTCATGCTTACTTAGAGCTGGACACAACATTTTGTTTCAAACTATCAAGAAAAGAAAATTCTGTATTCTTTACAGTCATTTTATGATTTTAACTAGGCATCCACTCATGTAGCTTTTCCCGCAGCAATAAGGAATTATTTACATTCTAGTTGTATTGTGTAACTTTTCCTTGAGAGAGGAATCAACAAATTTAAGCACTGATAAACCAGTTTCTGAGATATGTAGCCACTCACTTTGCCTTCAAAAATGAAAATGGTGTGGGTTTCAGTCAATCAGATGCTAGAAGCACAAGCCCAGAAGTAAGACTGTGCTGTAATTGCATAACTTTGAAGAATAAGAAGTGCAGTTATTCTTTCTCTCTCACAGAAAGCACAGTTTACAAAAGCACAGTTTTAGCTATGCAGCATGAGCTGCACTCCCACCTGAACAGTGTTGTTGGAGCTAGCCTTAAATTTCGTGCCTCAGTCCTCCCATCTCTTCCCCTACCTTTCAAGCCTAGAAAGCAGCAAGGGGGAGTTACTAGATAGCAGCTGTGTGGAAATGTGGCACTGTTAGAAAGTGGATGGTAAGTTTAAGGATCATGAAGGCGACAGACTAACAATGCTGAGAAGGAGATTTTCTTGTTTGCCCAAGCCAGATGCAATTGACAGTTCTGCCTTTGCCTATAAATACGCCTGTATGCGCTGAAGATAGGCCATCCCACACACATTTCCAAATGAGAAAGGATACCTGTATTTCCAGGTTTGTTCAGTTTTTTTGCCTTGATAACAGGAGACTGATTATTGTCAGATCAGGTACCCTGGTCAGCAGCGAAATACTTTTATATGCTAGGATCTAAGCTAAGACTGTCATTCAGTTTCTCCTAAATGGTCCCCCTGGTAATCCATTAGGTATCTCTAACAATATCTAACTTCCTAAAGTTTTCGTATAACTTTTGAGAATATAAAACTCAGCTTTTTAGTTTGTTAGGCTATAGGATTTATGGTTACAGTGATCCTTTTTAAAAGCATGGTTTTAATGTTACCTAGCATAGATTTTTATGTCAGTAACTACCGATTACAGTGATATGAATAACTTTTTAATCTTGGAGAAGGGGAAGTTCTGGCAACTTATAGTTCTTTCAGGGTCAGCTATTGTTTACTTGATATTTTATTACTTTAAAAGAGAGATTAAACTAAACTACTTTTCCTGTTGGATATACTTTGTAAGTATGGGATAATTCTTGAGTCAAGGTTTTCTGTAGAAGAAAATGAATTAATTCCTTCATTATCTTGGTGTACAATCATATTCAGTATTGTTCAGAGATGAAAAAGTAATTGAGAGAAAATGCATTCCCTTCCCCATGCTCTTCCCCACCGCTGACACAAAACCCCCAACGACTTATTGAGTGCCGGTTCCTATACAGCCTTGAATGCTGAAAGCATAAGTCATTCCCTTCCTAGGCATCAAAGCCTACCCTCCACAACCTCTCAAAAGCAGCTGTATCTTTTTAATAAAGATAGTTTCAACTCAATAGAACATGTTGGAAGAGAAAAATCAATTGGATATTTTAAAAATTGGTGACAAGATATCCGCTCCAACTGAATTAAGCTGGTGCTGAGAGACTTGAGGAAACAAAGACTCATCTGGCGAAAACTTCATAAAGTATCTGAGATACCTGCTAGAGAGTTTATAGTTACTCTGCGGAGGTAAACAGCTCTTTGCGTATGAAGCACTAGCTTTATCATCAACCCTGTAAAAGCCTTGGTTTGCAAGTGGTCCTTAAGATAATATTTTTACGTTTATATAGTCCTTAGAGTGTCTTTGGAAGAACCTGAATGCTATCAGAATTGTTTGCTTCAAAACTAGTATCAAAAATGCAAGAGGGTATAAAAATCAAACATCCTGAAAAATGGTAAGTTGTTGCTCAGTGTAAGTTAGAGCTAACGTAGCCTGATTTTCCAGCTTCCTCTTTGCTACCTTCTTCCCTCCCCCACAGATTTCTCAAGAAAACCAACTTATTTTTCTTACCTAGGTATTTAGAATGGAGAAAGGGTTGAACTTTTTGCAGTAGGTAGCAGAACTTGGAATGATTTTGTAGCAGATTGTGAAATGTTCTGTTTGATAATGACTGTATACATTTAAAGAGCGAATTTCTTCAGAATATATTCTGTCTCTGTATTTAGGATTTAATATTTCTCTGAATTATAGAGTTTTTCTAAAAGGTACCGCTTAACTTGCAGCTCTTTGAGAAGTAGCAGCGTGACAAGTCAAGAACATGATATCAAAGAGCTATGAAAATATGTATTTACTTTGCCATAACTTATACTCATATATGATATTTGTGTGCAGACAGATGAGAGGTATTTGGTCAGAGCAACGGAAAGTTGGCAGTGAAAGGTTTATTAAACTGGTAAAATTCTGCATTTTAAGCAAGGCATTATCTGAGTACATTTCTGTTTCTAAACATTGCATTCTAAGCTGAACATCGATATTCTAACAAGCTATAAGAGCTATAATTTTGAATTGCTCGTTTTCAGTCATCTGAAATGTCTGTTAGAAAAGTCATTTGCCTGAAGTATGTTTTCTAGCGTATACCATTTGACCTAATAGCAATACTTATAGGGAATATAATAAAGGGAATATAGATTTTTTTGTAAGGTAAAGCAAAATATGCAAACCTCTTCATACCAGTCACTTTCTTTTCTGAACTAAGATGCCCTGTTAAAAAGCACTTCACATATGATGAAGTGGTTCCCATACAGTCACTTTTGTTTATCTGTTTTTATTAAGTACTTTGAACTTATCTGTGTTCAAGATATTATTTATAACAATGCAATACTATTATTGTAGCTGAAAATCAGGTAGAATCAACAAGCGTAGTTGCTTGAGCATCCAGGCAAAATGATTTATTTTGTGCGGAAGTATATACGTATATATGAAATCATTCTTTTTTCTGTCCAGCTAGGTGTATGGTTTTCCTTGGGCTGCGCATACCTTGCTTTAGAAGGCTACGAAGGTGCTGCCAAAGCATTTCAGCGCTGTGTGACATTGGAACCAGATGTATGTACATTTCAACAAGAGATTGAGATGCCTTATCTAGAAGCAACAAGGATGTTTTCATTATAAACAAACAAAGCAATAATACAAAACTTGTTTAAATCTTAGGCCTTTGAATAAATTAAACTTTTGCATAAAGGATATATTTTCCTCATAAGGCATCATAAAAATACTTGCCCAATACTTAACTTTGTCCAAGTATGTGTATGTGAATGTTAAAATATGTTTGGTGAGCGTACAAATTTTTTTATGCTTGCATGCATGGCTAAAACAGAGAGAAAAGGGAATGAGCAGACCATGAGTAGAGTTAGAGACAGATAAAACACTAAGTTAAAATGCTTAGTCCTGCAAGTAAGTAATTGAATTCTTCTGAAAGAAAAGTCAAGTAAGTTGTATATGCAGGTAAATTTGAGACTAATATAATTCACGAACACAGGCAAGATGAAGTTTGTTATCCAGTTTTTCAGGATGTACGAGGCAAGCCTGTGCACAACATTGCAGTTTGAGTGAGTATGACTGTGCAGAGATTGTAGAAATGACAACTGGATTACCTCTTGGGAACGTACTGGCTATACTTTTTTGTCAAAGGCCTGACTGCCAGTATGCCGCTGAGTTAAGTTAATGTCACCTACTTGACAGAAACTGATTTTCATTCTTTTTTCTTGGGGAAATAAGAAGAGAGCAAACAAAGTGACAAGTATTCTTTTTTTCTTTATTACTAAAACAAAAGAATTTATTTGAAAGAAAAACAGACAATCCTGTACTTAAGTGGAAGTTTTGCCTTGTTTTACGCGTTGACATGATCTATTTCAACACAGTAGATCAGTCCAAAGTGGACTGAAATTGTGTTCGCTTACCTGTCTGGGGATCATACTTGCCTGTATTTATACAAACAAGCCAACTTACTTCTCAGTAGTTTAAGTAGTATTTATTATTCGAGTAAAGGGTGCTGAGCTGGCTCTTAGCTATGGAGGTCAAACCTGTCCCTGTGCAACAATGTGCAGCAATGCCCCGCACCTTTTTATGACTGAAGCCTCAAATAGGTTTCCCAACATGATTTAAATGCTCCATAAACCTGAGAGTAGTCTTCAGCACAAGAGAATATTTCACTGAAATAACCAGGTTCTGGTCTTTAAATTTATACTAGTTACCACATTGTTGACTTCAGTGGTATGACTTTAAATTTACAGCAGTGTAAAACACTCTTAATCCCTTTCAGCTCAAGCAGTTGTCTGATAAACGCAGTTGGAACTGTCCCTGTTAGCTTTGCCTGAAATGCATTAAGGGACATTCAGATGATTTTTTTTCTACTAACAAAGCTGTGTAGGTAAGTAACTTCCAGCTGGTGAGAAGTGATGAGCTGCTGGAATCACTGACCTCTGCAGCCATCCCTGCTAGATCCAGAAGAGGATGCCTGCTTACAGTTTAAAATGAAGGCAAGAGCTGGCATAGCATATTCCAGCCGGAAAGGAGTTAAATGAACTGTTTGTATTTCTGCTTGTTGCTATGATGAGTAATATTTATTTTAATGCAATATTTCAACTACATTATAGTAAATAGAATATATTAATGTGTGTTAATATCTGTGCAATTAGCAAAATTGATGATATAATAATTCATAATAGTTTTATTTACATATTTTTCAAATAAGTGTAATATAAGTAAATAATAATTTTGGGTGGTGTTTCTCCTTTTGTCATTACAGAATGCTGAGGCCTGGAACAATTTATCAACTGCATATATCAGATTAAAACAGAAGTAAGTACTTGAAAGGATTAGAAGATACATTTTCCAAAATAAGTAATTTGGATTTCCTTTTTCTGACATTGAGCTTTTTGTTCTCATAATGTGGTTAGCTCATTTATCCTAATTCTCATCCATTCAGTTCTCTCTTCCAGCTTGGATTATCTGATGATACTTGTTTCAATTTGCAGGAAATATATTCTCCCAAGCTTTATAAAAGTAGCAGTTACTCAGCCTACACCTTTTTTGTTACAAGTTTCAATTAGGTAGTACATGTAGCCAGTGCAAAACATTCATATTGAAGTTGGAAGCTAATTAGACTATGAAGTTAAAAAGATGTGTCTGTTTTAAACAAACTATGTATTTAGACCTGTATCAATTCATACTATATTAATCTCAGGAGACTGGAAGGAAAAACAGGCGGTTTATTTTTCATATCATGAAAGCAGATGGAGATCTACACACATAATAAAGCTTGCTCTTTTCCCCGCAAATTAGCCATTAATATAAGAGGCTTTGACCTAAATGGACTACCCTTCTTATTTTTGTGTCTCGGTTCAACGTGGTAAAAGCTTCTTGGAAGAATACTTGAAAGAACTTAATATTTCAGAAGAATTTCCACATTATAACCTGTCCCCAAGGACTGAAATAATAGAATAAAATAATTTTTTTAAAACGTTATTGATACACAAAATTAGACTGTGTTCAAAAACCTGACATCAATTTATATGATTATGCATTCAAGAGGCAAACTAAAAAGAAGACAAAGAATAGTAAGCTCACATGAAAGGGTAAGCTGAAAACTACCAAGGAAACATGGTAAATAACATCAAGAGATACTTAGCTATGTTAATGGGAGCAGAAAGGAAGAAAAAGTGGAGGTTAGAATGACTTCTTAAACTAAAAAGAGCAATAGAAATAAAGAGCTTGTTTTCCCTTTCCAGCAGTTCCTTGTGTCTTCAGCAGTGTTTTGAAGGGAATGCACAATTTAATTATCAAATCATACTATATCTCATTTATTAATTTATCTGTAGCATTTTTAAAGTATGCTGATTATACATTTATTTGGAAATCACTCTCCTCATTTGAAGTTCCTCCCTCTTATCTTAAACTGCTTTTGATAGATTCCTGTTTCTTTTGCATAAAGTTCAGAAGGGTATATTAAATACTTAGTGAACTGGCTTATACTCGGTTTATGGATGTATCTTTAATCAAAATCACTTTTACACCTCTCCATTTACTATAGGGCTAAGAAACTACTGACTGATTAGTTTCACTTTATTGATTTAATTTTATTGCTGTGAATCCACTCTTGTGATTTAACATGATAAATGCACACAGAACTTGTAAGCTATTTGAAATCCTATCAAAAATATTAAGGGAGGAGACAGTTTTTGAGGTTTTCTCTACGTGAGTCACATGGGAGAGGAATATGCATACAGGAAATCTTAAGTCAGTATTTTATGCTGATAGCTGAGTGTGGCCTGCCTTTGCTGTAGAATAGCTACTTCAAACTAATCATTTGTGTAGTCACTGTTGTATGAGACTGTGTGATGTAGTTTAACCCACTTTGAAAACAAGGGATATCTGTTGAGTCTAAATCCCAGCTTTCACAACGAACATGCTTTCAGTATGATTTATTTTGGGGGCAGAGGAGTGGTGAGAGTGGAAATTTTTATTTTTCATGCCTGCTAGGAAAACAAAAGAAGGAAAAATAGAGAAAAGGAAAAGAAAATAAGATAATAAAATTAACTGTTTTCTTTTACTCCCTCATCGAAATCAAACTTTACTACTGCCAGGCTCTGAAATCAGACCCACCCAAGAGTTGTACGTACGGGTGAGGCTTAGTGGAATCTCATACAACAGACAAATACAAAATGCATAAGTCTCTTTGAAAAGTGTGCACACACAACTTGTTGATACCCAAAGGACAGGGCTTTTGTTGCTTTGGGAGTTTGTTTTTTAACAATCCACAAATTAGGTGTATTCTGAAGTTCCTCAAGAAAAATTCATTGTGATAAAACCAGACTCTACTGTTTGGTTTACCAGAAGAATTTATCCAGGTGTTATAGGAGGTCTTTGAAATCTAGGAGGTCTCATATTGCTCAGAACAAACTGGGACTGCCTCCTCCGTCTTTTGGGTGAAAGGTGCTGGTTTCCAAGGCAGGATGACATGCTGGTACTGCCTGTGGTGTCCTGTTTGGATATTCATTGGTTTAACTGTTACCCTGGTTAAGGATATTCCATCATTAAGCAATTTACTGCTTTATCAGCATAGCAACAGTGATGATTTGAGACATAGATTTTACATCCTATCCCTGTAGTCTCTTTTTTTCTTTTCCTGGTTCTGTCTGATCAGCATCCACCTTCCTGATAATTTATTAACTTCTTTGAGAAGATGGCGGAGATCATACAGGCTAGTCCTAAAGATGCTGAAGAGCAGTTTGTTTTATAAGCAGTTACTCAAGATGATTAAGCTGTGTCCCTCAGCCAAAGTGTCTTCCAGCCTGTTAGAGAACTGTGGTGGATCCCAGCTTCCCTTGTAGCAAAATCTACAGAGGAAGGAGCAGACCTCTGTTCTTTTCTAATATAATAAGTCCAAATCCTGGGCTACAATCCCTTACTGACACAATTAACAGTGGAGGAGACCCAACTGTTACTTGGCATGTTCACTCAGCAGCAGCAAGTATGAGAATGTGTATGAGAGGGAGAGAAAAGGGGAGTGAACGTGGGAAAATGTGCCTGTGGACTATTCTGCCTTAGCTATTCCAAATGACCTGTTTTCTTTCAATAGTTTTGTTCTCTCACTCAGCTCTATTCAGGTGTTTAGTAACTCTTTTTGTACTCTGGGTTTGGATTGGCAGTTATTTTATGTTTTTTTCCTGACCCAACTGTTTCCAAGCTTTTAATGGCCTGATCCAATAGTTAGATATTCCCTTTTCCTGGCTGGGATGTTTGCACTCTTGCACTCTCTTTTTTGAAGCTCAACCAGCAATGTCTTTGAGCTATCTTTCTTTAGAGATAGCACTTTTAAGGACTTTTACTCAAGCAATGGAGCAAGTGAGCTGCACATTTTAGTAAACCATGTTTATATGATATTTCTTAAGAAGAAATTTCTTATTATCTGTCCCCCAAAAAGGTTTTTACCATCCTGGGAAAACTCTGTTGCAGGTTTTCCTTTAAAAAAATTTATTCCTTTTGTGTTTTTCCTAAGCTTCATGACTCTCCAGCTGAGAGTAAGCTTCAGGCTCTTAAAGTCTGAAGAACCATATCATTTTGTATTTCTAGCAAAGCTTTTAGCTTTTGGCCGTATGTTTAAAGCTATGGACAGTTGCCTACTCTAATTTACCAACTTAGATTTAAGACTACATAAAGGTCTCTTGCTCCTCTGCTAGCGTTGGTTGCATGTCCTGCAGGAGGTCATACCTCTGTAAACTGGATGTCAGCTGCTTTCAGGTCATACGCAGCATTTGGCCAAACTGTCTTATGCACCTTACCACAGAACACCATTACTTCCCTCCTTGGGAAAGGGCATGGGAAACGGTTGCCTAATGTGGATCCATATGCACATATAAGGAAGATGGTTACTGACTTTACAGCAACTTTAGAGATTCTGCCTGCCTTCAATCCACAACACACTCTCTTGACACCATGTGACGGTTCACTGGGCAGCAGCGTTGGTAAAGGATCCTAATGGTGTTTGGGACCAGTAAAACTTCAGAAAAGAAAATACCAGTACAGATGGCAAAAATATAATCAACTTTTGTCTACTTTATTATATTATTTTGCCAAAATATAGTTAGGAGAACTAATACAGAGATCACCTGGAAACAGCCATAACACGGTATACTGATTAGTGAACCGGTAGAAGGTAATTGCCAAGAAAGAAGAAAGTATCAGTATGGTAAATTATGAACCATAATTTTAAATTGCACTGTTTTCTAAACAGATTTTTGAAATTGGCACCTTTTTAGCTGATACAACGCCAGCTGGTTTTAATATATTTGTATAAGATCTTCATTTTCATTTTTCTTTTTTATTATTATTAGAAACAAAGCATTTCGAACCCTTCAAGAAGCTCTCAAGTGCAACTATGAGCACTGGCAAATTTGGGAGAACTACCTTCTCACCAGTACAGATATTGGAGAGTTTTCAGAAGCAATTAAAGCTTATCACCGGCTCATGGACTTAAAAGAAAAGTACAAGGATACACAGGTGGGGAGGTTTTCCTTTTAGGTTATTTTATAAGTTCATTAATTTTTCTTATGAGACAGATTTCTGCTGATAATGGTATCAGTAGTGATAACACATACAATGAAAGCTATATAGGCAAGCCATTTAACTTTTTGAGATTTGAACTATGAGACTGAATGTTAAAAATTTATAAAAAAAACCAAAACCTTGCATCCAGATTGCCTCGTATTTTGTGGAAGGACAAATACGAACCTTGTTGTTTTAGGGTCTATTCTTAAATAAAACACAATGCATAACACCGTCTTTATGCATTGTTCCTGCATATCTCAGTATGAGAAATAATAAATTATTTTGCATGTTATAGTTCCAGTGAAGGTAAGCCTTTCCCGTATGTCTGAAAATCCCTCAAATGAGTCTTTGAAAGTGAATTATGTTTCATGGCTGAACACATTAAAGTGAGAACATTGATTTTAAGTAGTCTGGAGCAAAGAAAAATAAAGGAGGTATTTTGCTCGTCTTCCACTGCGGTTCAGTTAAGTTCAGTATTTGTAAACGTATGCTGTGGATAAAATCCAGAGGGCCTACTTTAACAGCTTCAACTCAGATTGTTACCTTATCTAAAAATAGGTCCTGATCCAGGCAGGGTGATTGCGAGAGACTTGTTCGTTCCGTGCGTTTAGTGAAAGTAGCTGGGTGAACCTGAAAGGTAGGCCAAAGAATCTCTTATGCAGAGTAGTGAAACATCTCCAGAAGCCTTTTCAGAATTGCTGGATCTGGTTGAGCTGCTTATGAGCTCTTAGGAGATACTCTGTGAGCCTCTCGTGCAACTATAACTAAATGTGCTCATGGGTAAGCAGAAACATACATCTCTCTTTCTATGCAACTCTGTATGATCTTCCTTCAGTTTATATTTAGTAGCTGTATAGGCATCATAAGTTTTAGTTTATGGACTATCAAGCTTGATGACACAGTGGCAAGAGAGACAGTAGGAATTTACTAATCCAGAAGAATAAATATGCATAGCACTGGAAGAAACTGGCTGAATCATTGATTCCAGTTCTTTGTGAAAACAGAAGACTAGCCTTGGACCTTCACATACCAATCACTCTAGCAAAATAATAGTTACAAGATTCCCCTTGGGAGACTGAGTGCATCAAATAACAATGTGCAATTAATTACGTGATTTGCAATGTCCCTGGTTAATGAAATTACAGGAGATCTTTTTTATTTTATTTCAACATAGTGTCCAGTCATATTTTTAAATCATCATTCTTATCTTCCTCGGTGATTTTTGTTAGGTCATTGCTGTCTTTTCTTATTCCATACTTCAGAGTACAGAATGCAGTTTTGGGAAACTTTGCTTCTCAGCTATTTTAGTTATTTAATGATGTCATTCTTGTGGCAAAAGTTCTGATATCAAGATATCATGAGGCTGAATATATGTATATACAGATACTGCAGACAGAATTTTAAAAGGGAAATATTTCAGTTATTTTCATATATAAAATAAATAGCTATGCAGAAGAAACTTGTGATGTGATTTAAATGTCATTGTGATCTATGCAATTATATGCTCCTTCATTTTAAAATTGTTATTAAATGGCTATGTTTTTAAAAGTTCTCTTTCCTACCTTTATGTATAAGAAAGCTTTTTTTTCCTGCATGGGTGCTAAGTCCTTAGGGTTTTATTATAAGAATGTTTACATTTTCAACATCCAAACTTCAACGTGTTAGTGTGAGAGCAGTCTTTAGTTTAGAGGCAATCTTGATGTTGTTACTCAAATTGTAATGTTATTATAGACAGAAGAAGGACATTGGCTCTTTTTCTTACCTATCCTGACTACTAGGTGTGGTTGGACCAAAATAAAAACATTTTGGAAACTAGTTGGCTAACTTTATAAGTGAGCTACAGTAGAATAAAAAATTACAACCAAGGAAGTACTTTCAAAAATCCCAATGTCCTAAGTAGTCCCTTTAAGAAAGCATGCTTATAATATTTAAATTTCTTTGTTACAGATTCTTAAAATTTTTCCAATTTCCATATTCCTTTTTATTGTCATGAACTTACTGAGAATATACCTTGAAAACCTTTAATACGGATGTTATGTGATAAAGGGTAAAGACTCATTGAATTACCTGTAACAAATGGCAAGTTTTGACAGTCACAGCTTACAGTTTCAGCTACTAGATCAGTCACGGTTCACTAAAAGGACTGGAGGAGAAAGCCTTAACTGGTGTAATCATCAGTTTAGCTTCTGAATTACTAGTCCAAGGCTATAAATATACCTGAGAGATTTCTGCAACTGCTAAACACACAGCTTTGCACCACATACGTGCTCTTGGAGGAAAGCAAATCTTTTTTACTTATAAGGTCATTGCTCTGAGAATAACAAAGGTTATTTTGTGGGTGGAAAGGGTGTTTTGCTACATTGTTTTCAGAAACCAGATCTTTATCCTGTACTCTCAATGAATAGAAATTCAAAATGTGGACACATATTTCCTCTCTGCAATTCTATATTCTCTAGAATGTAACATAAAAGCTTTGTGTTACCCTTTCTATCAAATATTATCCTCGTTTCCTTGGTTCATATTGCCAGGCTGTTTGTAATAAAAGGTTGCAAGGTATCCCAAAGTGATTGTACAGAAGGACAGAAGGTAGGTGTCTCCTGAAGGAGACTTCAGGAGGCCTGTTTCTTGTCAGTAGCTCACTACTGCCAATTGACTTTGTTATAAACTTTAATTTGGGAAGCGTGTAGGGAGATCTCATAGATTGCAGATTTGACATTTAGACCTGGTATTTGAGGATTCTTTTCTTGCTTGAGCTATCTCAAGTTTGATTAGCATTAAGGAAGCTTTTAAAAATGTGTTGACCAAGTGCATTTTTAAATGAAATGAGCTATTTGGAGAAGAGCAACTGTGTAATGAGATTAACTGATAGAGATCATGACATGTAAAAGTGGTTCAGTTTGTTTCTGTCCGAGGTTTTGTAGCTTGGTAGGTTTTGTTTGGATTTTAGTAAACACATGTTATTCACAAAAGCAAAGGAGGAGGAAGAATGCAGATGGCGTGACATGTTAAACACAGATTCTCTTCACAGTGGTCATATGGGGCACAGTTCTTTAGAAGAGGCATAAAGAAAAATACTACAGCTTGCATGGGATACTGGGCAATAGAGCGCTGATTTAATATATTAGTTTAGTATAGATGGCGGTTTAATTCATGTCTTTGAGATGTTAAAGTTTAACACTGAAAGCAATGCTCTAATCATGGAAAGCTCAGTTAGATTGCTAGTACTTCTTGATGATCAGTACAATTCACTTGCGATTCTAAGTGGCATTATTTAACACCTGGGCACAGCCATGTAGTGTTAATGTTTCATTAATATTTAATGGACCATTTAATCCAGGCTTTCACACTGGTTTTATTTTAACTGCTGTAATGCTAATGCTTAGATGATGAATTATGAGGAAAAGGAGATAGTTTGTGGTGAAAGTATAAGCAAAGCCTGAACTTTATGGGAATAAAGGCTATTTTTCAGTAGCTAAATTCTAATGACTGAGGAAACTTTTCATGCGCAGATAAAATATCAGCTATAAAACTCTTAGGAGGTACAGGTGATATTCATCTGAACTAACTTTTAGAACTTTGAGATGCAATTTTCTTACTGTCAACTAAGAAATTGATTGAGAAGTCCCATATACGTATATGGAATCCCCAAGACTACTTTTAGATCCTTATGCAGTATGAATTTCAGAACTTGTGGACTAGTGATAGTTTTCCATCATCTTGAGTGAGAAACTGAGCCTTTTAGTAGAAAGAAAAGGAAAAAAACAGCCTGTTTTGTCATGTTATTTTATAAAAGATGTACTCCAAATTTGGGTGGGGGAGGTTGTTTGTTTGTTTAGCTGGTATTTGAATGTTTCTGCTACTGTGGTTTCATATGAATTCCAAAAAGAAACTGGGGGCGGGTAATTTTTTCACTTTTATTCTTCCGTTAGTTGCATAGATTTATTTCATAACGCCATCAGCCGTTTTGATTTAATTGTTATTAGCGAAGGGTTTACCATATTTGGTAGAACTCAGTAAATGATTTTTGGGATGTATGGTAATTGAGATGTTCTGTAGAAGAAAAGTTGTATTAGGAGCAGGATGTGTCACAAATACTAAACTTCATATGTTTTTATTTTAAATGTAATATACTTTAGTACTGTGATAACTTTTGCGTTATTTTCTGCCACCAAGCTGCATCTTGGCTTGTGAGGATGTACCTGTGTCCTACTTTTATGAGAACAGCGATGGTTTGGAGGTATTCACAAATCATCGTTGAAATCGGTTTTCATTACTCTTGCTATTAATATTGCTATTAATGTGTTTTCATTGAAAATATTAATATAACTTAGACAAAAATGTTGAAGTTGAATATTAGGGCTGCCAAATCACCGTCTCAGAAGTTAGGATGTACCAGCATGAAGGCTGCTTACACATCTTTTATTTGCCTATCTTGAATGCTTGCTGTACGGGACTACCATTTTGTTTTACCATCAGTCTCCCTTTCTCATGCACTACATGGGGTAGGTAGTTCTCACTTAATGAGCCACAGCTGGTAGGGATTTTATTCTAATTCGCCATATGTTCCCATGTCTTAATTGACCTGCGTTTGCTATTTCTTATTTTACTGATAAGGAACTAAGGCACAATGAAACTAGCTTCCAATTCCGAGTGTCCATTTTGAAGTCTTGAAGACATGAGGATTTGTGGTGGTGGTGGTTATTGTTTTTCGTGGGACGCTTGGTGTTATGTAGCATTTTATATATGCAAAGCACAGCTCCCATTGAGTTCCCCAGCAGCTGCAAGTGCTGAGCATTTCTGCAGGTCAGATCCCACATTCTCAAGCCAGTGACTCAGAAAATAAGGCCGTGGAATGAGTACTTGTAAAGTTTGATTTAAGTGACTTGACCAATCACTCATCATGACTGCAATAAACACAGAATTTTCTAGAGTAGTATTCAGTTGCCTTCCAGTTTCCCAGCTCCTGCACTACAGAGCTTTCAATTTCTGCAGTTAATGAAACAGAAGTCCTGTAAACAACAGTCTCTTCCATTGCTGAAATGTAGTCAAGTTCCAGCTGTAAACAGAGTTGTTTTTTTTTTTTTTTATGAGCAGATTATAAGGTGAAAATATCATTATGACACTGCCACAATTTCTTATTCTCTTCCTGCATTCTCTTTCACGCTTGCTTGCCAGGCTAACCCATAATTTCCTTCTTAGCTCTTATCTTCACCAACTATACAATCTTTTGGATGAGGTTTAACAGAGTTGAATTATTCCCCTAATAACGTGTTTCTCTGTAAACTCTACATTTGTCATATTGTACTACATTTGTATTTTACTGAACCATTAATAGAGAGCAAATATTGCAGCTATCGAGATGCTCATTTTACTTACTGACAAAACAAAACAAGTTGAAACAAAAACTCTTTCCTGCTGCTTTTCCAAGGTGCTGGCTATTCTGGTCAGGGCAGTAGTGGATGGAATGGCTGATCGGGCTGGAGAAGCAGCGAGCGGATTGAAGGGGAAGTTGCAAGAGCTCTTGGGCAGAGTGACTTCACGAGTGACAAATGATGGGGAGATCTGGAGACTTTACGCCCAGCTCTATGGAAATGGACAGAATGATAGTGATGAAGATACTGAAAAGGTAAAGGTGTTGTGAGGCTTAAGTTTTTGTGAATACAAGCTTATGGTAGAAGCCTTCTGTTCTTTGATTATGGTGAAAACGTGTATTACTTTTGGGGAAAAAAGTGACTTCCTGGATCATAATGGCATGATGCAGTGGCATCGTAAGCCACCTAAATTCTTCTTTGGAACCACCAAGGGGAAATGCATATTAAGCTAGTCAATATCTGAGTTAGACTTCCCAGAGTAAGTGCGCTTTGTCCTTATTTAGGTTAAAATGGAATTAATATTGTCATTTAATTCTTAATCTGTTAAAGTGTAGGCTCCTGTTTACCTGCCTCTGTTTTAGCTACATTAACTTCCTTCTCTGGTTCTAATCACTTCCCAGGTAATTGAGATGATTGCTTTTCTAAAATAAACACTCTACGCTGAGAGACTTTAGTTTGTTGTATGCTGGGGCATGCTTTGCGCTTGGTGTTAAATTTCCAAAATTCAAATAGCCTTGCGCGCTCCAAAAATATTTATGGGTTATCAGATTTTTACTGAAGCTGAAAATATACAAGGTCAGCATTTGGTATGCATTTCCTAATAGGAGGTATGCCTTTGGTCATGGCAGAAATGTCGCTCAGGAGGATTGCTTGTCACTTGATATCAGGCATATTATGCAGATGGTTGGGCCTATGCATTGTGTGCCTTTGGGGTTCAACTTGTAGTTTTTTGACCCTTCCTCGTTGTCCTGCTCTTCATCCTCTGTGAAATGCCTCATTTAGCCCTTGCCAGCCTCCATTATGCCTCCAGTTCATCCTTCCTTGCTTCCTGATTTTTCTTTACAGCTGAACAATAAAAAGGATTTGACCTATTTAGAATTCAGAAATACAGACAGTGCAATATCCTGTAATATATCCTCACATTCTTACTCAGACATGCAAAGTAGTAGAGGCCCTGTCTATACTATAAATGTAATCATTTCAGAATCTGGTTACATCACAGTATTTTTCACTAACCCAGTTAAAAACATGGTTTCAATTTGCAGAGTAGACAGGACTTCAACTGCATTTCCTAATCAGACTGGTTATGGAACGCTGTTATGGTCTAGGCTGCCCTGCAAAACGGAATGATGTTTATAAATGACTTGCGGGATGTTTGTCTGTGTAGCTTAGTATCCTGGTGTGGTACCACAGTGATAGATCATGAAAGAGCAAAATTGTCTACAGCCACAGCATAAATTAATCTACGCTATCAAAATTCGTTGTCAGTACACTGAATGCTCACTGGTCGCTTTTTTTTTCTTTTCATATTATAAAGTAAAAAGTTTTAAAAACTGAGTAGTTAGTGGCTTCACTGCCACGAGCTTTATCTTGTGTCAGACATGTAATTATCTATAGAAAAAATTTAAATTATTATTTAACTATATTTGTATGCCTGGCAGTTGCGAAGGGGGTTTTAATTGCCTTTCTGCTCTTTGGTCGTATCTGATGCCTTGAATCGCTAGGGCCTACAGCTGCAATTCACCTCAGCCCCTCATAAATTGAATCAAAGTCAAATAAGGGGATCCTAGTTAGCGTGAATCTGTTGAAGCACTGGAGAAGGAGGCGGCACCTATAGCTGCCTTCCTGCCCCCGCCCTTTAGCCTAACATATGCTAACTCTTACAGTCTTACGTATCCGGCTTGCCACCTCGCTGAGTACTTCATTCTTTCCTATGTTGAACCCAGTCCACCACTTTCCCACTTAGGAATCTTTCCACCCTACAAGTTTCCTACTGATCCTTACCCAGGCAACAGTCTGTGAAACCTTTCTGTTCCTTAAACTTTGCCCAGCTCATAACTGTTTCCTTCCAGGATAAATCCAGGTTCCCGAAGTGCAAACAAACAACCCACAAGGCTTTGAATTCTTTCCTCCCCCACCTAACATCTGTCAGCAAAACCCTCTAATTTGCTGCTCCGGCTCAGACACATGGCAGATTAAAATCGGACTGCTGTAAAAACTGTCATTCCTTCTCTTGGAAGCTCTTACCCTGGCTGCCCAGAGCTACTGCCAGTTATAACCTAAGTTACTATGCAAAAAATTAACTTGTTCTGGTTGAACTTAATACACCTTATTGCAATTTACAGTGGTTCAGCAGCATGAGCAGTTCACTCACCCATGCAATGCTGCTGCCACTCCAGTAAAAGGGAGAAGGTAGATGCTTCCAGGGCGGCAGCCTCCAGATTTGATCCATCTTTCTTCATGAATCAGAGGTCTTTGTTGTGCTTCTGTACACGTACTGCATTGAAAGCTTTTTCTTCCTTTCTGTAATACTTACACTCTTTAAAAAGATAATTGAAGAGTTGTCATTGAACCAAGTCACCAAGACAACAAGAGTTGTCATTTTCACATATATTTATGTTTCGTATTTCTGGTGCTGTAGAAGGCAAACAAAGCTAGAAAGGAATAGTTAGTTTCTGCATCTTCGATTTCTTTCTCCTGTGGAGTTGTCTACTTTGGTTTAGTTAGATAGCTGAACTGTTATGAAATAAGCCTATGGATTTTATGAAATAACTTTTTAGATTTGTCTGCACATCCTGTATATTTATGCTTTTGGACTAGTTCTGTGTCCTAGCTTGTATTTATAACCTCCTTAAAGATCTAATATAATAGTTACTTTCTTCCATGTACTGTGTATTTCCTTTTCTGGCTAATGGAGTACTAGTTCCAGTACTGCATCACTAGATTTTTTTTTAATTATTATTGTTATTTTCAGTCTAAGTTTTTCATAGTTTTCTTTCTATTCTGCTATTTTGTTATGAAAAAAAGTTACAGTAGAGATGTGAGTTGACAGATTTTTTTTCCTTACTGTCCTTATACCAGAGGAAAACAAATGCTTTCCTTTACCTTCCATGTTCCTTCCTGCTTCTTGTTACGATTTTTTCTTAACAGAACCTTAGTTCCATATTGTTTACATTTATCTTCTCTATTTTTCCTGTTCCATGCCAAGAACCAGTGCAATATGGCAACTAATAGCTCTGTCTGTGAAATGCATTATTGGCTAAAATACATATATGGAGAGAGAAAGCTTTGATGTATTCAGTTAAACATTTGTTAGGCACAAAATTACTGTTCAAAGTGTGAGTCCAAACATTTTTCCTTTTTCATGTGCATTTAATTATGATGACCTGGCAAACATGGGTCACATCCATCAGTCTAGACAGACTTTTAAAAAATAAAAATTGTCTTTAGACACATGTTACTTTATATGCCTGTCATACTTGAGATGCAATATTGGTGAAGAACATCTGTGTTACAGCTGGTGCCTAAACTTGCAGAGCAGGAAACTGTTCCAGAAAAGCTAGCATAGTAAAGATCCATTCATTTTTTTGATAGAGCGTTAATTTCATAGCTACTTAAAGCCAAACTAGGCTTCTGCTTTGTTTACACACATGCTGATTATATTTTCCTTCTTGCAGTCACTGCAGTACCTCACTAAGGCACATAAATGTGAAATTCAATCCAGCGATTGGGAGAAAGATGTTTCATCTTTTAAGGAAGTGGTGAAAGGAGCCATAGAGATTGCACATGGTATGTTCTGCCTGAAAATAACTTATCCATGAAGAGTGTAGAGAATGTTTAATAAGCTTAGTAACAAAATAACCTTATATCTTACCCATTATATTTATTCCTACTAATTAATGGAAGTCCTCTAACATAAAGCACGGTCCTAAGAGTGCATATGAGAATATACTTGGGCTGAGGCAGAACTCGTGTTCTGTGAGTCAGCAAACTTTGTGAAAGGTAAGCATGCTAAGCGTAAGATTGATTCCGTGTTTACCAAGGCATTTAATGGTCCAGGAGTTTTACAGTGTTTTAAAAAAAAAAAGAAAAAAAAAAAGAGGACAAGTAGTTCATTTCAGTCTTCAAATAGTCACATAACAATTTTGATTGACCATCCCTTTCCAACACCTTCAGTGTAGTAGGTAGGAGATCGACAGGCCTTAGACTCGGTATGAGTAATGACTCTGCAAGAAGGATACCTTTAGTCATACGGTATGACTTAAGTCATTTTAGAGTGGTCTTCTCAAAATTACCTACTCCAAATTAACTTTTCATGAGTTTCTTTTTTGGAATAGTGCATTCAAAGGTTACATATGGAAGGTATCTAGAATTTTATTTAAATGTTCTTTAAAAGATTATTGTGACAGAAGGTAATGCTTTTCTGTTTTGGTGTCCTTTTCTTCTGTATTTGGATTCTAGTGGCTATAAAGTGCAGTAAAAACAAGTCTAATCATCAGGAAGCTTTGCAGATACTTTCTTCAGCTCGGCTGAACTTACGTGGCTTGTCATCCAAAGCAAAGGTAGGAATGTTTGAAAGAAATATCTTTATTTTTTTACCAGAACCCATGGCTTTAAGTCATTTATAAATCAAATAATATTTACCTGTCCTATTGCATCATCAGGAAGATTTTCATCTCCACTATTAAAGATTCCAGTTTTAGGTAGACTTTTGTTTTCCTTATTCCTCCTAGGCTTTGACCAAACTAAAACTACTAGCCTACGATTTCAATGCTAATTCTTAGTTTAAGTTAGAATTTTACTTAGTGTAGGGCAAACAGACTCAAATGTTTAGAAGAAATCAGTCATTTCAAAGAACTTTTCCTTGTGTGAGTAATCATGAGGGGAGCAGGGGCAGTCTGAGGAGGAATGGATGTAAGCTTACAGAAAGGACAAAATCTTTTAGGACTACTTTGCATCTCTTAAAAGTGTTTTATAAATGGAGTTATTTATTAAAGCAGAGAACTCAACATTTTCATGGAATTATGCTATGTTTAGTTTTTAGAGTTCTAATTTGTGTATCCATAGCGAGGCACCTAAACAGCCCAAATCTGTTCCTGCACCATTATTGTCTTGATTTTGCCCTCCACCTTACAACGTGAGAAACGGCCATTGTTTAACTGAGGACTGATTTGGAATACATTTTTGTTCAAAATACACTTACTGTCTTTAAGAAGGATTCTTCCAGGGCTGTGTGTGGGGTTTAGCAAATGTGAATTACACAGCATAAGTTTTATAACATGTGTGCTTGTGTTACAAAGTGTTGATCCATCATCAGTGTGCTAAACTTGGCTCGCTTTCTTTAAGTCCTGTAATTTTTAGGATAAGGGCCTAGGAAAGTTGTTGAAGCAGATACAAGCTGACTCCATAACTAATTGTGCTTGTTGGATATTGACATAGTCTATAACTCTTAGAACTCTTAGAAATAACTCTTAGAAATACTGGGGAAAAAATCGCAACTTGTGCGTTCTGTTGTGATTCACAAAGTGGTTTAAAAAAATAGTCTGTTGACTGAGTAGACGGTAGACAGTAGAGAAGGTAAGACTACTTGACATATATGTTATAAACAAGTACAGGTGGTTTAAATTATACTAGATAGCACAGTCACTGAAATACTAAGAATAAGTGAGTCTAATAAAATGTATTCTTCACTCCTAAAGGCATTAATTAAATGAACTTATTTTTGGCAGATACTGGTGTGTCTAACTTTTATGGCAGTTCTGAGAAAAGTGGCATGTTAGAGATAAAGGTATTGGAATGACTCAGTTATTTTTTCATAGTTCCAATATGCCATCTTATTTTTAAATTAAATCCCACTGAATTTCCAGAGTGTGTGCCTTTGGTTTAAAAACCTCAGTCATCTCCTGTAAGATATTATGTACAAACAACTTAGCACTATTTATGTCTGTTCAAACTTGACTCCATTATCTCCAATTACTGCCTAATGAGACAATATTAGTGGGTGTTTTTTCTTTTTTCTTTTAACAAAAATAAAAGCGCTTAAAAAAAAAAAAGGTGTCAAGAGCAGACTCCATAGTTAAGATTTCAGAAGGAATAAAGGAACAGTGAAAGTAACTTTCAAAAGATAAAGTGCCAAAAACTTCCTAGTCAGGACATGCAGTAGGAATACATTGGTAGTTTTTGTACAAGTGAAACAGTGTTGCTCTCTGGGCTTTACTGTGATCTCTGTCTGTGACTTTCCAATCCGTGGGTCATGCCAAACTCATGATGCAGCCAGACCCTGCCTAAGACTGCATCTAGAAAATGTATTGTTAATGGGCTGCTTTATGCACAGAGTCTTCTGGGCAGTCGCGTGCTCTGCCAAATAGCATAGTGGGCTCTCTTCTGCTTCTTGACCCTGCGTGTCATTCAGATCTGACAGGTGGGCTCTCTGAACAGGAGACGGATCCTGAAGCTGGGTCATAAATGCATGAAATGTGGGTACTATGGTGGGAAAACATAAGGCAGAAGCCCAAAGAATAATGGTACATGAAACTTTCCCAGTCTGCATCTAGTTGAAAAGATCTCTTTAACTGTGTGGGAGGGGGGGGAAAAAAAAGAGCAAATAATTAGATCATCCTAATTTATTTAGCTGTCTTAGCCAGAAAGACCCAAACTTTTCATTACCAGTGTGAGTTTGTTGGGCTGAGAGTCAGAAAAGACTTTGTACTTGTTGAAGGAACATGTTCTTATTTTTGTGAAAGATGGTCCTTGTTCAGTGACAACCCTGTTGCGAAACACACTGGAAACCTATTTTAAGGCCTTTTAAGTACATTTTTGTTTATATACTTATCTGTATTGTGCCATTATGATTTGATGATATAATGAAGACAGATGTACTCCAGAGCAACTTTTGTCTTCTGGGTAAGTTTTCATCTCTAAAGTAGGCTTTTTGTTTGTGTCAAATGAAGTGTGAATCGCTCTCTGTTTAGATACTAAAGGGGGGAAACATATGTCTGGATCTGCCTGCTTCCCATATTTATGTGGAGTGGTACCTCACACAGCTTTGCTACTACCTGAGTCAAAAGACAATTTCTGGCCTTCCAAAGTAACAATTTGGTAGCAAAGCTTTGGTCAGGCCTTGTGTATCTCAAGACTTTAGACAAGTCATTTACCCTTTACTCTCCCTTAGTTTCCCTGTTAATATGTGAAGATTACGGTTGCTCATGAATTAGCTCTTTTTGTGGTTTTATTAATGTCTTTAAGTACAAACTATTTTTATCTCTCTGTAGTGTTCAGTTTTCTTGTGTATGAGTTAATTACACGCAGATGCATTTCTCCACCCGCACACATCTTGACATCAAATGTTAAAGCTTTTTTTTTTGAGGTTTTGGAGAAAATGACACAGTATAATACGACACTGGGAACCCATAGCCATGAAAACTCAGACCTACTACTTAATTAACAGATGGGTTTGCAAACTGCAGTGAAAGTGAGATGCTGTTCTAGTTTGAGTTTCATAGTAGAGTCCTTAGCTTTTAATGGGAGCAGAAGTGGCAGTAGGTAGTCAGGTGAGAGTAGAAACCCAGCTTCCACGGGATCATTCAGCCCTCTCTGACAGGAGAACATCAGGAGCGCAGCACTGGCCGATGGTCATTCGTAAGCGCATCTGTTTACTAACCACAAAGCGGTCTTTTTAAGGAGAGAGGTACTGTCATGGATGCCAAAAATAACATGAAAGATGCTGATAGGAAAGCTATGGTAGTGATGATGAGGTTCTTGAATTCTGTCTGTACATTGAGACATAGGAACTGTTAAGTACAGTTGAAAATAATGTGTTTTTTTTTATGCAGCAACTTTTTGGAGATGTAACAAGTAGTGAGGTTTCCAGTGAGATAGCTGATGAAATGACAGCTATGGACAACTTGATTGCTGAACTTCAGGAACTGAGCAACCAACTGAGAAATCGTTGCTGAAATACAGACCAGACTTCATGGGAGGAAGACCATAATGATGTGTTTCATTTGCTGCAGATTCGCTCATGAAATGGGAACAACTGCAGCACAGCAACACTCTCAATGACCATTTTCCTGTACAATGCTGTTCTCATGGTCAGCTTTCTTCAGGTTTTAGTCTGCTTTTTCAGATTCTTATCTACTCTTGCCGTCTTAAAATTGTGTCCGCTTCCTTGGGCCCAGATTTTCTGGAATAAAGCTAATTGCGTTTATAAAGCGCTGGATTAGAGCACGTTTCGTGGGTGGCACCAGGCCACAGGTGCATTGCAAACAGGGGGAGCAGGAGGAGCCCCAGGGCTGGAGGGGAGGAGGCACTGCAGGAGGCCGGAGCTGTGCCCTGTCCTATCTGGGGCCCCGGCCAATCACAGCACATGCCCTCCCCAGCTGGCCAATCATACCTCTACTGGTGAGCTGCGCAGCCAATCAGAGAGCACGTCACTGTGCCGCTGGCCAATCAGAGGAGCTGTGAGGCTGGTGGATGAGTGGCGGCAGTGGTGAGGCGGGCTGGGGCGGTGGGGTGGGCCGGCCCCTGCCTTGACCTGCTCCGCTCTGCTGGGGCGGCAGACGCCTGGGCTCTTCGCTGGCCCCTTTATAGTTTGGTCATTGCTACTTACGGGGGAGCACGAGTGGGGTCCCGAGAGTGAGAATTTAGTCTCTTGTGGTGTTGCTACTCTTGAAGTACAGTCAAAAGCGGCCAGATGTTTGCAGCGTTGGGGTCTGCTAGGAGTTATTGCTTACAACAGTAGTGTTTTACTCAAAAATATGCAACTTGGGTCCCACGTGCAGGAGAGCAGGACTTCATTTGGGGCTTTTACGGGCAGGGTGATTTATCTCCAATGAGGCAGCAGTAAAACTGCAAAATATTTATATTTGGCTAGCCTTGACTAGCTTGTTTTCATCTAGATTGCTTTGCTTTGTTTAATTAAGTATCTTCCTTGCATTTTTCCCTTGAAATAGATTTCTTTACTTTTCTTTTTTTTTTTTTTTTTCAGAAACCTATGCAAAGTAGTTTCCTCACACATGTTGATTTTGGCTCTTGCTCCCATATAAGAATGATGCAGTCTTCAAAAATGCTGTTATCTCTATTCTGTATATACACACTGTATGTGGTGTGGTCATTAAAACTATACAGTTACTATATGGCAAGGCTGCTGTCTCTGAAGAGAGAATCAGAAAGTGAAAGGAAACCAAAAAGAATTAGTTAACTGGGTTTGAAGCAAAGCTAACAGTGTATGTTTTAGTGTGAGAAGGGGAGACCATCTTGGCATCTTTAGCTATCCTTGTTAAGCTTTTTAGAATGGAAGATAAATTATTTCCTGGCAGTAGTTTAAGAAGAAGTTCCCACAAAAATTATTATCTTAACAAAGGATAAACCCGTTAGTGAAGGAGAGCTGGCTCCAAAACCCTTCTTCACTGAAATGGTCCAGAAAGGCAGGAGGCATTAAAGTTTATGCAGAGTGAATTTACTGGAAATGTTCCCACTTTGCTCATATATATATTTAGTGAGGCGTACATAACTGAAAAAAGCCACACCAATTTTCCTGTAATAATTAATGTAATAGAGGTGAGATGTCTGCAGGGGCTTTAAAAATATATATAAATATGCACAATTTAAGTGTCTAGAGATAATACACATGGTGTGGAGGGTGGAGAGGCCAGGAGCTGGATTGCCACTCAGGAGAGACTGGCTTTTCAGACTGTTTTTTCACCATCCTTGAAGATCTTAACTGCTACATCCATGAATCTGAACACCTGATGTAAATCTCTTGCCCTGTGCAGTTTTTGCTGTCTCTTTGTTTCAGTGATGTTGTCTTCTCCCTTGGATAGAGAGTTAGCCTATCTTGCTTCTTTGATGATGAGCTCATCACAGAGGCCTTTCAATATGTTACAGAAACAAACGCAACTTCAGTTTTGAATGATGTTAATTTTCTGTGCTCATGCCAACAGCGCTTGGTGCAGAGTAGCTCCAGGAGAGCAATGTCATGAAGACAATATTACTAAAAAAGCCTTGGCCGTCTCTCAAATGCAAAAAAAGCTTGCCTGTATGGGAAGAAGGAATATTTCCCAGACTGAAAACTTTCCAGAACTGCATCACGGGGGGAGCATCTGTCTTCTAATGTGGGGATGCTTTTCACTCGACTGACTTCCCCGACAACTCAGGTATCCTTGTGGGCTTAGCAAAACTGTGTGGTCCTTTCCCAGTGTGGATGATGTCAAAGCCACAAACATCTGTGGTATTTTCAAGTGCAACATGTATATCTATATGTTAAAAGTGTTTGAAAAACTCATTTAGTGTAGCATTTACCTGATTAATATTTCTCTGGGATGGTTTACAGTTCATAATAGAATGTCAGGAACTTCCCCTTGTCTTTTTTTGGCTTTAGTTGTGTTAGAGATTACCTGTTTCATCATCTATCTGCTATTAGAAATAATTTGGTGTGAAGTAGAGGTAAAACAGATGAGTCTTGAGTTTTGTAACTTTTGTCTACCCCGACTAGCTAAGCAATTGTCTCAGAGTTTTTAAAGCCAGTAAAGTTTGAAGGAAGAATGGTGCATGAAGGAGAATTTATTTTCATGGCCTAAGGGGGTTCGTTTGTACGTCTTTGACCTAATATGGTTCAACCTGGAATATACTTTCGACCGCTGGTGGTCAGAGCCCAGGAAGGATCTCCTGATTCATTCGGAGAGCTGTGTCCGCACGGAGGGAGCGTACGCAGCTGGGTGTGGTGCTAAAGGGTTTTCTTGGGTTGAGACAGAACAACATTCACTTCTACTCATGAGTAAGGGCTGATGAGGCCATGCTGAGTCAGGCAGGTCATCCCAAATAAATGCCAGTAAATGTTCTGTTGCATGTCACATCATCCTTGATGTTCTTTCTACTGCATTGACTGGTACACCCAGAAAGACAGGCAGCTTTCATGCCATGTATAAGTCTTGAAATGAAATAAAGCTTGGAATAATTTCTCAGACCTAAAAATGGTAAATGGCTTATATGCAAATCCAGAGGATACATTTACAAGTTTAGATTAAGGATATGTGTATACATTGGTTAAAACTACACCTCTAATTATTTTCAAAATAAATAAGGCAGAAAAAAAAAAAGGGGTTAATTTTATCCTGCTTTGGAGTATTTCTGCCCAAGAAGGTATAAGGTCACAGTGAAATTATTTTAGCTTAGCTCTTCTGTTCAGTATTTCTGTCTCAACATCAGTGGATGTATGAATGACAGTACAGATGGACATAATGTATTTCAGGGGATAAGGGGAAGCCAAAAAAAAGACATGCTATTTTCAGTCTAATACAAAATTAAAATTATATACAAGTACTTCACTTTTCTTCATCTGTGCTCCTGCAGAGCTCTGTACTGAAGGTGCATATGAAATAGGGAAAAGACGACAGCTGATTTTTACAACTTAGGTTCTCTGAACTTAAATATAACCTAAACCTTGGTAGGAAAATCTTATTCTAAACAGGAGAAAAATTCCAACATATATGTATAAATATATAGACACATATATATACCTAAATATGTATAGAATGAGTGTGCCATAGGACTGAGTTGTTAATTCTGAAGTTATGAGAGATCTTGGAACAGGAAGGCAAAGCTCATGAACGTAGTGTGCAGTACAGAGCCTGGAGCGTATGTCAGCTTTCTCTCTGTGCGTTTCTAGCGTGCTTGCCACTAAAGAATCTAAGCACTGAAAACAGGATTGATAGTCCGCGTTTTCAAAGGTGACTAGTTATTTTAGGGATGCAGTTGAAGAAACCTTCGAAGAAGTTTGACCTTTAAAGTAAGAATGCTAAGCACACTCAGAAAATTAGAGCCTTTCCATCTGTCCTATGTTAGACATTGAAAATCCCTATTCGAGTTTGACAGAGCGTATTAGAAGGTCTTAATATCAGCCACAACATTGGTCATCTAAATTTGTTATTAACAGGCAGTAATTAGAGCATTTGTAAACGTTCACTGAAATTCATGGGGAAAAAATCTTTACTTGTAAATAAAAAAACTTAAAACATAGAGCTCTGACTGCCTTACCTTTTAACTTTCTGCTTTCTTTGTTTCAACTCCGTTTTCCATAGAGCTTTTTCTTGCTGGGCTGCTGCTTGGGCTTAACATGTATAAACAGATATATGTTAACATATGTTGTTTTCATTTTTTTCATTCTCATAAGACAGATTTCCGTTGATGTCTGCAATTACAAAGCTGTGGTTTCAGCCATTTATGAAGCATTTTTAATTCAAATGCTAATAGAATTGATTTTTTTATTAGGGCTGAATAATGAACAGAGCCAGATATTAGAAATGATTTTGTTTTATCATAAAATTTTGTTGGTTACCTTCAATTAATACAGACATGGATAGCAATTACTTATGAAGTGCTTTAATTTGTTTTTCTTAAGATATTTTATGCACAGAAATGCATCTAAAAGTATGCCTATCCCCTGTTGAGAACTGCCAGTAACACTGTTTTAGGGGGGAGAGGGTAGCTGAAAAAGGTGTAAGCAAATTAGGCAAGTCCATTCTGGACATTTCATATGATAGGGTTCAGAAATAAAGCTGGCAAATTTCACAACATAAATAGCAATAAAATATTTGCTATTATGCAAAAGCCACTGCAGTACTGCAATACAGTTTTTGCACCATTCAGAAGTACTTATAAATAGATAGGTTTCAATCGACAAGTAGCTTATTCAGGCATGTGCTCAAATATAGTAGCTGCATTCATTAGACAAACATTTCCACTAATCCCTGAGCTACACTAGAAGAGTAATCCCTTATAGGCTGAATGTTGTAGCAAAGTTTTTTCTTTTCTTGTCTTTCTCTCTCTTTTTTTTTTAATATTAGCACCCCCAAAGGCCAAGATCTAATCATTATTAGTAGCTGTATTTGATTTCCAGCAAGTAAGCTGAGAATTGATAACCCTGGCACTACGTTAAGATGGAATTCCTTACTGAACATGGAGACACCCTTACTCTTAGGAGCCGCTTATATGCTCTATCTGAAGACGATTTGTGTATACTGTTTAAACAAACGTCAGAAGTCCCACAGAGCAAGAGCAGTCTTGTTTTCTGTTTTTGTTGTCTTTATAGCATTCTTCCTTTCATGCACTTCTTTCAAACTTTTGATTTTGTTGTTAAGGCTAAAAAACTAAATCTGTGGATTCAGACTGGCTTCACTGAGCAGGAGAAGGATGCTGGGTACTGACAAGACAAGTATATGACTCACTGCCTTACCATACTAGGGTAAATAAAAGACCTATTACAAATTTAAACCGCTGACTAATATTGATCTTAACCTAACTTGGCTCCCTGCAAGAACAGGGTGGTTTGGGATGAAAAATCTGTGATAATTAACTGGGCTTTCTGTCTAGACCTGTTTTCCAAGTTGACCTAAGTATGAAAATCCTTTTTTCTGTTTCCAGTTTACTCTGACCTGAATGTTTTCTCTGAACACACCAAGAACCTCTTAATCACCAGTGATGTCACATATCCTTTCTTCTCCATTTTTTTTCCTTTTTATTTTAAACCCCCGTGACCTGTGAGTCAACTACAACAGCTCTTGGCCAAAAATCAATGCAACAGTTTAGGCAAACAAATACCAGCCAAGAGCCGTGCAACGGAAAACCGGGATTAACAGCATGAAAATCTTCAAAACTGCAAGTTAGCCCATTAATGACATCACTGCTGCAGTGAAGCAGCTAATTTTTGCGAGTCTTATTTAGAAGTTAACTCCTACAATTCAGCAGTTTTCCACTGTGTCATCCCTAAATGAACATTGTATTCTTTCCATCTTAAGCCTACTCATTCCATCCGCCGTGGAGCCTCTTGTCCTGCTTGACTTCTGGGGTTCTGCAGACCCACAGGGGTTTCTGCTCGCTGCAGAACGCTTATTTCACAATTCCTGTGAAATAAGGTTCCTGTTCCCCTCTCCAGCTTCTCTCACACTGGATTTGCTTGCCGATCTTCACGTGGATCTTCTCTCAGTTGCAAAGGGCAGTTTGCCAATTTTGGGACCTGGGCCCACAGAAAAGCACTCCTGATTTTTATAGTTCTTGATGTGTTTCTGCCCCACGGCAATTTAATTTTGTCCGTTTCCAGTAGTCAGGCCCCTTCCTCCCCTCCCCATAATTTCTCTTCTCCCCTTCCTTAAGGCTTCTTTAAGGCTTCTTGGTAGGAAAGATAGTAGATAGTAAGTTAGCAATTAGCGTAGAAAGTGGCTTACAGAAACATGGAGCAGGTTGGAATTTGTAGTGAGATGGGAGCTCCTCAGTGGAGCAGGAAAGGGACGTTTGTTCCCCGTGTCTTGGCTGATCCTTGCTGGGGATGAAGCAGAGGGCAGGTACCTCCGCACTCAAGAGGGTGAGGAGCTCCGCGAGCCCCTGCCCGACAGCCAAGACTGGGCAGGGAGAGCAGCAGCACGTTTCAGGAGATGGAACGGTCCCTCCCTAACTCCTGAAACGTGGTCAAAAAGGTTAGCGCTGTTGGTTGTGTAGGAGGCCACACGTCTTTCCTTGAGCAGAGGATTGAGCAGTAAATAACCAGGCTAAACTACCGCGTTGCCAGAGTGCAACGGCAGACCAACCAGAAGTAACAGGCGCAGCTGGAGAGCAAAGGTAAGTCACAGCTTGGCAGCAGCCCAGAATTGAAAGAGCTGAACTGCAGGTGCAAACACCAAAGCACTGTAGGGCTTTTAACAGCCCATATGGTCTGAGTGATCCTGTCTGTTTGGGAAGCCTCCAGCCATACCTAGGATTTTTTGATTGGTTGTATTTATAGCCGCCCATCTTGCACTGCTCAGGTTTTGCTATTGTCAACGCTATCATCTCCTATTTTTAGAGGCTTGTAATTTGACTGTAAATTCTATGCGGTCCTGAAACCAGGCGTAGGGAGCGCGGTCTCAGCCAGTCTATGTTTTCTGTCTGCAAGAGGAAAAACAGGCAAGCAGTTCATGAGCTTGAGAAGCTCCTGGAACAAGATGATTGTTGTAATCTGTAACGCAAAACTCGCTCACTGTCATGCTAAACACAGCTTTTTGTAGCTGAAGCATGTCTTGCATTTGGTCTGGGCCCCATGAAGGCTTTTACTGCTGTATCAATCTCTAAGGAAGCTGATAGGGTAGTAAAGCATATTCAAAAGAATCAATATAAAATAACTTACTGGTTTCAAACAGAATTTTAAATTGAGTCCTATATAAATTCATGGGAAAAAAATGGCCTACAGACCCAATAAAGGAGTGACCTCCGTAAAATGAAATAAAACAGTAACAGTACTGAGCATGCTTGGTGCTGAAACACCACTCAGAGCAGAGATGTCGCAGGCAGTGAGATATCCACTGCTGTCTGCACATGTTGCTTTACTTGTCGGATATAGCTCAGCCTTCGAGTAGTTCCTACTACAGCCAACTTTTAGCAAACTATTAATCATGAGCATTGTCACTGATGTCAGTAGGATCTGTCCAAGTTTTCTGAGCAGTTCAGAGAAAGAGTCAGTCTCATGAGGCTAATCCTTTGTTTATCCTGTCCCTTGGCATCCTACATCTGTTATACCCTTATGACAACCTCATTCTTTCAGATAGTAACAAGAGTTTTATGTTCTAATGGGGTGATTCCGATTACTTAATCTGTCATGGATCTAACAGACCACTGTTACATACAAACCCTACGCAAACACTGAGACGCTTCTTTTGCTTGTCAGACTTACGTAGCCACCCTCTTTCCACCTCCAGACAAAGCAAAGCAATTGGGGATGTTCTGCTGCATGAGGTGACATCCATCCAGGACACCATTTCTCATAGCATTTTAGCCATCCCGCACATTAATGCTCCTACTCATAATAGCAATGTTTAAGCACCTGCAGCATAACATCACAGGCTACAATCAAGCCTCATGTGGATATCACGGGATCGTGAGATTTCTTCTCTCTCACAGCAAAAGTTCTGCTTGCGGCAGAGTTACGGACTTATGGAAACAGTAATATCTGAACCGGTAAGGTTTAACTGAGTGAAAGAGATGTCAGTTTTGTGAATGCCACTTTTACCATGGATTTGCTTTTTTTTTAAAGAGACAGGATTTGCTATTTATTTAAAAAGCAGTTGGACCCTAGGTTGTTTTGCTGCCAGTCCCTTCAGCTGAGTGGTCGCTCTGATGCCATTCATGGAAGCTTGGGGAGTTGGGCCAAGGAACCTTGGAAGGAAATGACAAATTAGTTTATTAATCCCATAAATTATATATAATGTAATTCCTGTGGGTGTTTAGACCTTTTTCTGATATTTTCTCATACATTTGTACTATAAACTATTTTGCACATTGCAAATGGTTTTTCATCAGCGTCTACTTCCTTGGTATAGTATTGGACAGGCTGTGAAGGTAGCTTGCCGTGACAGCAATGAATGCAACTAGGATATGTTGTTCCACACTACTTGTGCATGTTCTGGATCATTGGAGATATGTTCACCTCCCAAGACATAAATCCAAAGGAAAACTTGATATCCTCCCTTGCGGCGCTTCTTGCTGTAATGACATTTCTACAACAAGGCTCTGCATCAGTGAAAACGAATGGGTTTTATATTATGGGATAGCTAGGTTATGGCTCTGCAGAAAAGCAATTGTGTTCAAGTTCTTTGTTTTAAGCACTCGAGATATGATTTATCGTCTCTGAAATTTAATCTAGGTTTTTTCCTTTGGACTTTCTCTGCCAGAGCTCTAGTGAAAATATTGCATCAGCAGTTCAGGAATGGAGCAGCAGTGTTATTCTGATCTGTCAAATGCAGGGGCCGTGAACTTCCCCTGAAAAACCCAGTGAAACAGTCTTTCTATCTACTTCAGCACTGGCAGCAGAAAGAATACTTCCTAAACAGGGGCTCTAAGTCTCACACTTGTTCTGCACACTGAGCCTGACTTCTTTGCAGTTTTGTTGGATGCAATGGAGGAAAGTTATTCCTGTGCACGTAGATTTGTCGGAGCGGGACCCAGCATAGTAATGAGCAGCATCGCTCAAGAAAGCAGTGGCTCTTCAAACTTAGGTTTGAGTGTAATATTATCAGACCTTAAATGTGCCTTTCTGCAAGCTTGAATACATTTAGTTTTTGTGACTGTTTCAGACCTTATTTGGAAAAATAATTAAGAAGTAGAGATCTAAGAAGATAACTTTCAAATAATATTAGACATTTTAAATATACAAACATCCTCAAGCACTCGTGCATCTACTTAACAGAATCCTAAAAACAACTTTGCCCTTTACTGCTTGGCAAAATTGCATGTGTGTGAGTGCATATGTATGTTATTGTGCCTTTTAAAGGCGAATGATGTTAATGTGGCTTTATAATTTACTATCCTGTTTGCACTTGATACCATCGATGATCTCAGCACAACTCTGGAAATGGTGTTGAACTGTGGCAGAATGAGGGCAAGGGTATAAATGTTTTGTGAACCTCTTTCCTAAATGTTGACTGTATTTTAGTCAAGGGATGGGAGGGTTTGAGAAATGCTGTTTGGAAGATCTCCAAGCTCAGCTTTCTGCCAGGGATTGGAAAGGATGCTGTAGAAATGCTTTGACTAGGAATCCCAGTTAAGAGAGATTTGCGTTATTCTTCGGTTTTTTCCTTGTTTAAAAGCAAAATCTAGATAAGAACATGTACGCGCTCTCTTCATCCCTGCTTTTTTTTGAACGCCCCTAAAACAAAGTAGCAGCAAAACCTCCATGTGCTAGTGTCAGAGGCACCCAGGGATCATGAGGAGCACTGTACCAGGCATCAGTCTTTGCCTTCCAGCACTTGCTGCACGGCCCGAGAGCTGCGTCGGCTGCAAGTTTTATTGACAGCAGAGAACATGCACGAGTCTTCTTGCTTTTGCTTGCTCCTTTCTCACTTGTGGTTGTTGAGCCAGCAGCTCACCTCTAGGCTCCTGTTGCTCTCTTCTCCCCCTCCTTGGGCTCAGAGGGGCCTTATAGAAGGGAATAACCGCTTTACCAGCCACTGCACTGGGTGGGGGGTGGGGGGGGAGGGGATGGTCTTTGCCACCCTGCCTCAGCCTCCTGTGAGCAGGGCAGGTTCTGCAGTTGCTGGGTCCATTGCCTCTTCATTGCCTTGAATCACCATCTCACACATTAACCTTTCTTATTACAACTCATTTCCAGCCACCTTGTCCTCAGGAGGCTTTCTCATCCCCCCTCCATGGAGACACTATACCTTCCCAGGACCCCCTTTCTCTTGCAGCACAGTGCTACTGGAGCCAGGCTATCGGGAGCCCCCACCATCCCAGCATGGCCCCTTACAGGAAGCATGCCCACAGAGGGGCTGGAGGAGAGGGCTGCAGAGGAGTTGGCTTCTCCCAGTTGACCCGGGACTCAGCAGGTAACTCAGATGGCTCAAGGAGGGAAATAGGAGCGTAGAGGCTTCCGATCTGTAGAGGCTTCCTCTCGGCTTTCCTCGTATGGAGGGGAGGTTGGGCTTGTTTGTTCTCCTCACACCGCTGGATGAAGTGTTCCTGTGCACTACGGAAGGGACACTCAAGAAACGTGAGCTTTCCTACTCTGTAAAATGGGCCCGGGTCTGTTACTGTGGCTACAAGGCCAACTGACATGGCATAACTTGTGTCCATACAGCTAAATGCTTTTCTCTCCCAGACAAGACTGGCCTCATTCACTGCCTATTGGGAATGGTCCTTGGCCCACGCTAACGCCCCAACGGTGCCTAGGAGAGAGTTAGCTGGCTGAGGCCGAAACCAGGCCAGAAGCCGTGCTACCGAATCAGTGAGAGGGATGATTGTGGGCTTACGCCCGGGTCCGGTTAGTCTGACCAGTGAAGACATTGCTGAAGAATACAGTTCCTGCTCCAAGAAAACCACAATCCAAGGACAGCCAAATAGGCAGAGGAGCAAGAGTGTTTTAGCACAGGCAGTTTATATACAAGCTTCTGTGATTTTTCTGTGAGCAGGTATGGGAGAAGTGAGGTAAGTCCTTGTGAAAGGAAAGGATTTTGCAGGTAACCTAAGAGGCACTGGCTTTGGGCATAGTTGCACATATGGAAGATGTCCCAGCGGTGACTGTGGAGAGCTGACAGCGAGAAGCTTGCTGCCTTGGCAGCACAAATAAGCCACAGATGGAGGAACAAGTAGATATTGGGAATCCTGACAAGAAAACATAAAAGAGGACAAGACAGGATTAAGCCATTCTTGAAGGTCCTTAGTCTCTAAATGGCTGACAAGGGAGAAAATTAAACAGAAAAGGGTAAAAAGATGGGAACCATAAAATAATCAAACTTGCTAATAAGCAGCAATCGCTAAAATTAATGACTTTTTCTCCCCCAGAAAAAGGTTTTTAATGTGCTTTCCTCTAGTCAGCTCCTATCTCCACTTTGATGTTATTTATATATACTATATTTTTCTGTGAATATAGCAGATGGTGAATACAGCAGATGGAACTTCTATATGAAGTCAAAGAAGCCACTCACAGCTGCACAGAACAAATACTATTACCCAGAACACCTTTAGAGAAATGTAGCTGTAAGAGGGTTTAATTTGTAGGAAGAAATAGAAATTTGAAATCCATGTTTCCCTGCAGTCCCGTACGTGCTCCACACACAGATCCCAGCACTGGTGGGGCTTCCAGGCTGCAACAGCCTTCTCCGCAGGGAATCTGCAAATTCAGCAGCAGCTGGACCCTTCTTATGGCTGAATGCAAAAGAAGTTGCTGCTCTAGTTTTCTCTAGCTCTGTTTTATGGACTCCTGGTCATGGAGCAGGACCTCGCTGTGCAGGGCCATGTGTGTTTTGGTTGGTCCCAATGTGGCAAGGAGGAGATCTGTAATGTTTGACCTTCTGAAATCTTTTCCTGGCGTCCCTTTGACACCAGCAGAAACACTGACTCTATGTAAGGTGTTGTGTAATAAACACCAGCCCCTTCTCTCAGCTGCAGCTATCTGGGCACTTTCAATACCATTTGGACGATTTCATTTTAACTGACCTTCAGGCACAATTTATTTTTGTGCTTTGGGTATTTTTAAGATGAGTCCAAAGGAACTCTTAAATATCCCACTGGTGAGGGTGGAGGGGGACACTTGCAGTTGCTGTTACCAATAGCGCTAAATGTCCTGGGAAGTCCCTCTATGGACTTTCCAGTTTAAAGAGGTTTCTAAATATAGATGGTCTGAGCCTGTAGGTGATCCCTGTTGCCAACAGACTGAGAGTGAGGGAAAGAGATTTGTCTGTGGCACGTAGAAATCTACCCTATCCATCGTCACTCGGCTCATTGCTACGAGTGGGTGAGACAGCGGTGAGAAGTGCTGTGTTTCCGCGTGCTGCACGCACACGCTTGCAAGGCTACGAGGAGTGTGCCTGCTTGTGTTATTTGCAACCCCCAGTCAGTGCACATGAGGGAGAACAGCTCTTTGGGGAGACAGAAAAGGCTTGGCTTCCAGCTTTTCATATGTTGGTACATGCAACTGAACTGGGATGGAAAGAAGCCCAAGCTGATCCTGCCCTGCGGTTGCTACAGCAGATTTGTGATCAGACCTGGGCCCCTCAGCTGGTAGGTCCTGGCTGAGAGAGGTGAAGAAACTGCTGCCTCTCTGCCACGGCTGGGTGTGCGCTCCCATGCGTGGGATGTTTCCCTTTTAAACCTGACTCAGGTACAACAGGAAAGTTTAGGAAGCTGCTCCTCACCTCTTCGCAGATGGTGTTCTGTTTTTTCTGTCCAGCCGCATGCAGAAAGGAGGCCACATGGGCCCACGAGTGCCTCATCTCTTCTGTAGTCTGCTCCCAGTGGGATTATGCTGGGAGCAATTGCACAAGGGAGGACAACGAGACTGAACAGCTTGGATAGTCTCCAGGTCTCTCTAGTCTCAAGCTGCTAAGCAAAATGAATATAGCCCACAAGATGCCCTCTTGGCTTGTTTCTTCCTGGGGAGCAAGGAAAGGAGCTGAATTAAAGTTTTGTGCTGCAGAGGCAAGGTATTTAAGTGATGTTTCTCCTCGGGTAGGATTGCAGGGGATTAAGCTTCCTTGGAGACAAAAAAGCAGCAAAAGAATAAAGGAAACCTTAGAATGCCGGGTGAGGAGATAACTGGCAGCGGCTACAGCCCAATTATCATGTCTGTGTATCTAATTGCCTTTTTTTTTCTTTTTTTCTGAAATGTTTTTGGAGTAATCACTGCTATTACTTGTAAACAATCATTTTATAATGTGTGAAATTCCTATACTGCTGTGTTTATCATGATTCATGACCTTACGCCCCAAGGGAAGGGTGTAGTCAGCTTGGCATAAGCAGTCCAATGCCAGATGCAGGGTGGTTCATATTCAGAAATGTTATTTACAGAGATATAAGAGGAGGCGGGAATCAGAGGATCATGGTCCCAGATATCCTGGAATGTCCGGATCAGATATCTGCCTTGGAGCGCTTACCCTTAATTCATGTTTCCCAGGATGCCTGAGTCTTACAGACCGTTTCTCCTCTCAATGAACTCGTGCCTACATATAGCTATTTCCATTCTGGTCGTAGCCCTTGTTTATGTCACTAACAGACCTTGGTACGTGGTACGTTTGACTGTTTTATTTTTGCATAATGACCAAATCCATGGAGGAACGTGGCGTGTGCAGTACACAAATTTTGAAATCAGCTTAAACGTATGCAATATCACATGGTTTGAAAAATAGCTGAGGGACTTGCAGCCTAAGAGTAATGATGCATAGATGCCCTGGAGATTAAGTGGTGATGGTTCTGTAATGATAGTTAACCATTTACAGGCAAAGAAGTCTGATTAGGGATGATGTCAGTGAAATCCACCAATGATATTAAAGAAAAGAAAGAATGTCAGATAATTACAGAATGGCTTGATGAATGATCTGTAAACACCGAAGAGAGGCATATGTATATCATCTAGGAATCTGTAACCATCTGAGATGGGAGAGACCCAGGTTAAAATCCCCAGTCTAAGCAGCCCCATGAAATGCAGAGTTGCATTTAATTGGAATGACACCAGTCAGCTCCACCCAGGACGTAAAAACCGGCCTCTGGGGTAGAGCATTATGTGAGGCAGAGGATAGTGATGGCATGCAACATCAGAAAAAATAAACATGTATTTCTTTCCTTAGAGGATGTCTGTATGTTCATTACCTCTTTCCAGCATCACTATTTCCCCTATCCCCCACCTGATGCCCAGTCACCTTCTGCTTTCTGTTATTGCTCCAGTTGCATAAAAGCTAAGTGGACAGAATTTAAAATCAGATTTTAAAAAGTTGTGGCAAACTAGTGAAAGCAGGTCCTATGGTAGAGGAGTAAGCTGGAAATGGCTCCAATGTCACAGGAAGTGAGGGAAGGGGGTAGCAAGCTGAATAAACTTCAAGGTGCAAAGAGAGAGGTTATGGGAAGTCCACTGGAGAAAGTGAATGGAAGAAAGAGAAGGAAGGTGTAAACAGAACAGAGAAAGGAAAAAGTTGATTTAAGCGGTGCTTAAAAGGGGTAGAGAAAATATTATTCTACATAAGTTTTGGTCTGGCTGCAGTGTAAGAAGTGTGTTCCTGGCTCTTCTTATCCTACTAACCAGCAATGGTACTGGCAAAGGACTAATCTGAAGAACTTGGTTTAATACACATCTAGGTGACTGCCGCACTTTCCAAACGATACTTTCTTTGCAAAAATGGGATGAAAAAGTGAGGAAGGATTAAGTGCCACCATCACAGGCATGGGAGAATGAAAGGATCCTTCAAGCACTGGCTGTCCTAAGCAGCGGATGAACGTCTGTCCATGCCAATGCTTGCATTTCACAGGTGGGACCACCGCCACCTTCACCCCTCCCTGTTTTCTGAGGCTTTTGAGCCAGAGCCCTGTGAGGCTTATGGTTGTTGGCCACTTGGTTTGAGGTGAATTTGGCATGTTTTTTTTTTTTCAAGTCTGTGGTCTGCATCCAGAAGCAACCCTGAAAAATGTAAGCCAGTAAAAATGAACACTAACAGACCACCAGGGAAGAAAGCTGCTCAAGCTTACTTTTTCAGCCTGACCATGCTGGAGATCCCAAAAGATTCAGTTCCTTGTGCCTGGCCAGAGAGTGTAGGGGTTTTTTTGTGAATGTTGGCACAATCACAGAATCAGAAGATTTCCAGGGCATTAAGCATTTGTGTGTGTGTGTGTGTCTGTGGGAAGTCCAGAACTCGATAGGTAGACTATTACAGTTCTGTGATTTGCTTTCGTGTTTGAAGAGTGACCACTGTCAAGAACACAAAGGGACTTCTGTGACTACATTTCCTTCTTTCCCAAATGGAATAAGAAATTTTAATAAGCAAAAGAGCATACACACAACCCAAATTTAAAAATAAACTCACTAACGGCTTCGGATGCCTCAACTCTGAAGTGTCCAGCTTTGAGACATCAAAATGGACTTAGGTTTTCTCGGCTATATTTTCAAAATTGGCTCTCTGATAATAAATTCAGTTTCAAAGTTTTGACATGCAAAACCACTGCTGAAAATTTAGGGCACAGCAATATAACGCTGAGAAGAAAAATCTGAGCAGCTTGATATTTGGCTAATTTTTTTTTCCTCCATGTTCTGCTGGAAATCTACTTCTTAACAACCAGGCTTTAGTTGTTAGTTAAGCAGGCAGGTAGTTTAAGTTGTTCATTCCTTGTTGCTCTTAGTAGACTCCCGTCACAGTTTGGTTACACAACCATTTGTTTAACTCTCGTTTGGGTGCCTCAAGGAGTCACTATTTTATTTATCTCTCTGTTTATGCCAGTGAGACTGTGTTTCTTGGTGAGCTAGGTGCACAATTTATAGTTTAATAAAAAAAAGCACTTAGTGAGAAAAGAAAAAAAGATCCAGACTTGCACATGCCAACAGTATAGTGCATTTCTGCAAAAAGGCCTGGAATAGCCATTTTGTTAAACAAGTAATGTTGTGGCCGCCGAACTAACGAAGCCAGGTTTCCTATGGATTTCTGTCTCATGGGTGATTGACTTTCACTATCTAAGAGGATGTGAGTCCTAGGCAAAGCTTTTCCCATCACTGGGGTGTTTATATAAGGGTTTGCTCCCAAGAGGCTTCTCTCATATCATGAACTCACAACTGCAAGTTTTCTCAGAGCCAGGACTCTGATGGCATCTCTACCCATCTGTCTGTTCTCATGAAACAAGTAGGAATTCAGCCATCTTTGACAGTGCTACCACTGTAAAAGCTGTTTAGAAATATCATAAAGAAATTGCTGGAACGAAAACACAGGTGAGGACACAAAGAATGAGTGCATAGGCTGCAATTTTTTTAGGAAATTAGACTTAAAATCACTTGCGTATTTCGGTTGTGCATTCCTGCAGTGAATGTCAGGGATATTCTAGTTTGTCAAAGATAAGAATATTTTGCATACTTGAAACCCTGGTTCAAGCTTTTCCCCATAATAGAAGCCAGATTTTATGGTTTATTTCCTGATTCTCAGTGTTATGTGCGCATATGTAATATGTTTGCAAAATGGTGCTTGTATCCTCTTCTTTTGGTGTGTCCACAAGACTACTGTCATCTGCTGTTGGTTAACCACACCGTTTAATCCAGGTGTTTGTGCTCTGGAACAGAAGATTTCCATTTCTTACCTACTATAAAAGCCTACACTGGCAAATGTTAAAAGCAATTTTTTTAATTTTCACAATTGCGCATTCATTCATAATTGTGTAGATGATTATCCAGCCAAATACAAATTGTCCACTACTATTTTTTATAAGAATGATGGTTTTTGGTGCAGTCCACCAAAACAACCTTTTGCACTTTATGTGGTAAAGGTGAAGTCATAAAGAGGTAGGCCTAACACAGCCAGGATATAGCAATGCCTATATTAAAGTCAGTGAAGTAAAACTCTAGTGTGCATCCTTTGATGCTTTGCCTCAGTGAGGTAACAGAAATGTACGTTTTATTCGCGCTTTTACAGTACTGGAACTCTTGGCTATACTGAAATGCAGTTTTTCATCTTGATTGTTTTTGGCATGTGTTGGATGCATAATATCCATGCTTTTTCATATATCCCAGAGAGACCTCCCTCTAACTTTTTGCCTACTCACAGCAAACCTTGCCTTGTTTGGGTGCTGGGGAACTCTTGTGAATTAGTCCTCATCAGTGAGGTCAGAAGTGCGATTTGAGCTGTCTGTATTTTCATTAAAAGAGACACTCAGGATTCTCAGTAGACAGACTCTTAGTTTGGGGTTTTAGTTCATCTGTGCAGAGTCTAAAATACTGGAAATTTCCTGACTCTTTTTTCAATGAACTGCATTGTTTCATGTGGGACCCGTGGCAATTTTAAGGACTGCTGAGGAACTAAGCTGATAATGACATCTAGAACTTTTTAATCATCCCTTTCCAAGGGCTTCAAAAAGGTAAGTGTCATTAACTCCATTTCTCGGATGGAGAAACTGAGTTACAGAGAAATGATGTGAATTGCCCAAGACCAGCCAGCAGGCTAGAAGCAGAATTAGAGTTAAGAACTGCGACTTGTAAGTTGTGCCAAATCCAGTCCAACACATGCTGAAAAGAAGAATCACTTCACATGATAGCAGTGAATAGTAGTGATTTTAACCTTTAGAAGCAGCAATTATTTAAGCTCTGTAGCGCACAAAGCAAAGCGAGGTTCTACCTGGAAAGGCCCAGAGACACCTGCCACTTTCTGACACTCAAACTGCCTGTACCATGGGCTAGCAAGGAGAAGTTTGTCTCTGACTGGACTAGAGAGGAGGCATGTCTCCACGCTTGAGTCGATCTTCACATGATTTCCTCTCTCACCCAGTGGAAAACTACTTTTTAGGGCACAGAGTGAGATGTTACTATTTTCCGTAGTACTTGACTGAGATGCTGGCTAGGCTTGTGGTGCAAGCTCTCAGGAGAGAATTTATCTTTCCCTTTCACTCTGTGCCGACACCCCCTATTTCATTAGATACCATCTGATGTAGTGTTATACTGGGTGAGCCATCTGCTCCTTAATCATAACCTAAACAGGCTTATTTTGTCCATGTGTGTCACCGCAGGAATCTGGGTGGGACAGCCCGTGTTTTGAGCCTCTGACCTGGATTGCGCTGTCTCGCCCGAGTTGCTCGAGGTGGAGAAATACTTGCGCTCCCCTTCCTACCTCCGATATCTGGAATCACAGCTTTTGAGCAGCTGGGGTTGAACACATCTGCTGTTTTTCTTGCTTCTCTCATAGGGTTCCTCAGACAGAGAGGGAGGCAAGCAGCAGCATAACAGCTTTGCGTACTCTCCTGCAAAAGGCAGGGCAGAAACAGGAGGAAACGACAGGCAAGGGAACTCCCTCAGTTTTGAAACACTTTGAAATGATCCTTTTTTGCTTGTGCCCTTCAGAATGTAAGTGACACCCGTTACCCAGCACGGTCACAGCACAGGAACCGAGATGAGAACTCCAAACAAACAGCAGGGAAGGAGGAGATGTGCCTACATCTGTTTTAAAGGAGAGCAATGTAAACATTACACTGAAACCTTCCTGTTGAATTTTTGGAACAGCAGCAAAGTGCAAGCTTATGTAAGGAGCATAGCTTTTGATTTAAAATGATCCCATTCTCCTAAAGCTGTGTGCTATTGTTTTGTACTGCTAAACTGTCTTCTGTGCGTATTCTTTTTCTTTTTTAACTAACAATCCGTATTGCAGGCCATGGGAGATCAAGATGAGGTTTTCATTTAATTCAGAGCTCTGGAATTCGGCCCACTGGAACTTGTATCTTTTGAAGCTCTAATAATTAACATGCCTGCATTCCTCAAACTTAAGTGTTCAGCAGAATGTGCTTCCTGCAGAGATGAATGCAGGGCGAGGACACTGTCTGGCCAGCAGGAAAAAGAGGATGGTGGCCCTTTCTGCAAAGTTTTCTGAGGTCTTTGGGCTAGTCAGGGGAGAGCATTCACCTGAGAGCTGAGGGTGGCCAGAAGGCTCCTGGCCCCTTTGCATGTTCAGGAGGTACGTAGGATGTGGCTCGGTCTCTTCAGTCCTCCTTTTTAGCTTACGAAGCAGGCTCTTTCCCATCCCAGGGCTCTGCTTACTGTAGAGATGCTCTGGTTCCTCGTTAAACCGGATTAGCAGGCAGATATAAGAGAATTCTGTTGGCCTACAAAATGCTGTGATTTCTCACAACTGGTGTGAGAACCAAACCCCTTCCTCCCTCGTGTGAAAGGAGGCCAGTGAGGCCCCAGCAGTGACTGGGAGACTGTCTTCTCTGAATCGGTTCCCGAATAAGCGGAAATGACTTGGAAACAGCAGAGAGGAATGAATGTCAGTAGGTAATGTTTTCACACACACTAGGGCCTGAAACAAGTACCTAAGATCCTCCTCTGAAGCGCCAGTGAGTTCATTTGACAGCAGGCACAGTTTTTGCTGACCTTCATTCACATGTGATGTCTCGAGGTCTGTAGTATGACCATGATATGCAGATTGTCCCATTTGGCTTTTTCAGGCTTTACAGCCTCAGGAAGGATTTGAAGTCCACACCCTGCCCCACAAAGGGATCAGTTACAGCAACACCACCTCGTTGAGCTTTGTCTGACCTGTTCTTATATACCACCCATAATGACCTCCCAAGACAAACCACCCCGTCCTTTATTATCGTCTTTGCTAGAAGACTATTTTCCTGAAGTTTCTTGTGCTGCAGTTCAAGCATAGTACTTCTTGTCCTGTCCACTCTGGACCTGGAAAACAGTTTGTTCCTTTCCTTTTCTGTCCGCAGTCTTACACATCGAAGATTGTTATCAGGTGCCCTCTCAATCCTTTTCCCTAAACAACTCCGTTTTACTCAATCTTTCCTTCTGCCTCAGGTTTTCTGGACCTCGGAGCAGTTTCCGTCGCTCTCCTCAGGGCTATCTCCTCTTGGCTCCATCCTTGAAGTACGGTGTCCAAATGGGGCAGAGTACTTCAGCTGACTCCTTTCCCGTGCGGGGAAAGGAAAAGCATCTAGCCTTTCTATACGTTTCCAGTCCTACCATCATTCACTGTTCCAGCACTTAGGCCAATAACTATTCCTCAGGTTAAGGATAAAGCGGAGATCTCCAGCCACCAGCCAGAGCAAAGCAGGTACTCGGGCACCTCGTTTCTGCCCACCCTGGCTCCGGGCAGGCTGGTGGCCGAATCTGCAGAGGGCTCTTACTGAGCTCCCCTTCTCCTTTCCTTCCTCTGCTCTCTGCCCAGAGAGGGTGACAAGGTGGGGCTTGCCAAGGCAGACTGCCAACAGCTAAAATTTCCTATACAGCTGTAGAAATAAAGAATTATTGAGCATGTCTGGCCCCACCACACCCTTTCCCTGGCTGTGCCTTGCCCTTCCTAGCTGCAGCACCCGGCCCTGCCGCCTGCCCGCGCGGCCAAAGCTTCGGCTCCCCTCCCTTCTCCCACCCGCTTTCCCTTCTTCCACGGCAGACACGGAGCCTGTAGCATCAGGCGTATGGTGCCTCTCCTGCTGCGTGGCTGGGGTCCATCTCCCTCGATATGCTGGGCTTTTCAAAAATATTTTAGAGAGAAAAAAGCTGCTAGGTTGGCCGTTCCCATTTTGCTCTCGGGTGGGAGTGAGGGTGTCCCACGTGTTCAGGAGGACAGTGCGAGGTGCTGCTCAGACGCAAAGCCTGAGCCCTGCCTTTTTTGCCTTTTTTTTTTTTCCTAAGAAAAAGTCAGGAATTATTTCACTTGATTTCACTGATGTCCATAGCAGAAGCCAGAGAACACGCAGTCCTGAAAAGTGCTTTTAAAAGCACCTCGTAGTTACATTGCAACCGCGTCTGAAGCTGCAGACGCAGGGGCTGGGGCTTTGGAGCTGAGAGCGCTCAGCTGCCTGGAGGTCAGCAGAAGGTAAAGTCCCTGAGCGCTTCGCTTTTCAGGAGGCGCTCACCACCCAACAGGACGAGAACCAAGGGAAGCCAGTGAGCGACTGGCCTTTTTGCCTGCTTGTATTAAAACCAGTTGTATGAACCTGACCCAGAGAGTAGAAGAAACCGTTTAAGAATTTTGTCTGAGAAGGGGTGGAGTTTCCTTACGCTTGGATGTATGTTTGGGGAGACTGAATGCAATCAGAAGTGATTTTTTTTTTGCTACTGATGTACTTTTTTTTCTTATTTTTGTTGCCCAGCATGATCATGTATATATTGCAAAATAAGAATAATTTACATGCCAAATCTAACAGAGCAGGCGTTCCTAGCTGCGCAGAGAAAGGCAAAGGCTTTTTCTCTTCTTACAGTAGGAAAAGTGTATTTTTTTTCCAATCTTGCATAATTCAAGAAACAGCTGGATATATTTTGCTTTTCAATAAAATCTACCTTTCAGATGAGAATAAGCATGAAAAAGAGAACTTTCAGGCAGATGACAAAGGAGGCACCGGGGGTCACAACCCTGCCGAATGCTATTCTCAGCGTACAGGAAGGGCTTTCTGAAAATAAGATGAAGACAAGGAGAAAATCGTTCAATGCCATTAATACTCTTCACTGCAAGAGATCTATGCTGTTTCGTCGCGATCGTCTCCCAGTGAACGGAGAGTAAAAGAAAGGCATTACTGTGTCGAGCGACGAGTTTCCTTTAGGCGACGTACGGAGGGGAAGGCTAAAGAAACCATCGCAGCACACTTTGACCCAGACTAGGTGTAGGCTCAGCTATTGCACCATGAATGGTTTATCGTGGCCTGATAGAACGTCCTATTATGTCAATAGCGAAAATCCTGAAGTAACAAACTAAGTTTACTGTAGGACCAGGCGCTGTATACGAAAAAAAGTTTTACATCCAAAATGTCACATGATGATTTACTACAGAAGATTTTCCTTAAAGTTTCCTAGCAATAAGCCCCGGTCCTACTCGGAACCACAAAAACTGTGGCTTGGCTATACATGCCGCTTCCCAGTGCCAGAGATGGCCACTCCTATGTCATTTTAGCTAATTAAAAACACAAGGAAAGTGATTGAATGGGTGATTTTATAACGCTCTGACTGTCCACACCACAGATGCTATCAGAAGTTTTAATTCCATAGCAATTGGTTGCAAATATCTAGTGACTGATGATGCAAATGTGCTATGGTTTACTCTTGCCGTGGGCTTCGTTTAGGTACCTAACGCCAGTCTGTGGTACCATACAGAGAGTCTTTGCAAAGCAGCTTTTGTAACCGGTCTCAGTTTTAATGAAAACCAGAGTTCTTTCAGGAACTGAACAATAAAATTGTTAGGGGGTTGTTTATCTAGCTAAACTTTCAATAACAAAATATTTAAGGCATATAGTACAATTGCCTTTCCTCAGAGAGATAAGATGTATGATGCAAGAGTATAAAGAGTGCATTAGTCTTTATACGCACAGATTCGTATTATGTAAGTAAAGGATTTTTTTTTTCAAATGCATTGGGAGATCTTTCAGTCAAAATAAATATTTTGTCTTATGTTTTCAGTGAGTCTGAGAAACTGATTTTCCTGCTGTTGCATTTTAAATCTCTGTGGCTTGAACTTGCTTTCCTAAGTTTCCATAGGGCTGTCCAAATTGGTTAGCTATTACAGCCATATTTTCAAGTTTATTTTCAATTTCTCTTGCAGTCTATCTAGTATTTATCAGTTCCAGGAAAAATCTTGACATAGAGGCTGGATCACTTTTCAATTTAATATTTTGAATAGTTTTTTCCTTTTTACAGATACAGAACAATTGTTTAGCTTGCAGATGAGAACTTTACTTGTACAAAAAAAGGTAGAAACACAGAATTCCAACAGAATAAAACCCCAAACCGTAACAATGTAATTAAATAAATAATGCAAATATTATTGTGACAAAATTACTGCGTGAGATTTTTATGGCTTGTGTGATAGCTGTCCAGCCCTCCTTAGGAGGGAGGACTGGACACTAGTAGTGGGAGCTGCTCACAGGACGTGGACCAGAGATGGCAGCTCCTGGGTTGAAGTGCTTGGCTAAGCAGAGGGGCTTTGGGGCCACCCCTCCATTAGCGCAGGTTTGGGGAAGGTAGAGGCAATCTGCCGCATGGAAGTAGCCTGCAGCCGAGATGGCACCCACAGGCGGCCGCTCGGCGCGCGGGGGCCTGGGACCGCAATCGTTTTCATCGTAAAAATCTATAAATCACTGTGCAGAAAATAGCTTTGTGAGTAGCAAAGCTGCTGAGGTCCAGTTTTATGTGGCTTTCTGTCTTATGGGGGCATCTTGTCAGGTCTACGGTATGAATGCCAGCTGAAGGTTTGAGACACCCCAGTGTGCCTCTCCTATCACGTTCACTGATGCCTGGCACAGCTGCTGTCTTCTCAGTGGAGCAGTAGTAGGAAATTCTCCTCAGTTTCATTTCACAGACTTTTAGGAATTGAATGTATCTGACACCTCCACCGCTCTATAAAATTTCACTTAAATGGGCCATATGCTCAAAGGATATTAAGGTAAGACACACACCGTGATTTACACAAGTTTCAGAATCTTAGGAAACTAAGAATAAGGCTAAGAAAAATAATGGTATCGATTTGTTGAGTGGAATATTAAATCAAATCAGGATGGCTTGTTTTTGCACACCAGCTTTCCAGGTCTGGCAGTATCTCATCTGGAGAATGAATTATACATTATAGGGGTTCGCCGGAAAGTCAATTGTCTGCAGATTCCTTAGTAGGACAGAACTCTATCTTCCGCTCTCCTCCATATGAAAGACAGGTGATGAAAAAAGGAGATGCATTAACTTCTTTAGACTGTAGGAAATCAAAGGGGAAATGAGTTCTGATGGTTTATCTGCCTCCAACATTATATAACAGAGTAGGTCAAATGTTAGTCGTTGGTGTCAGAAGGACCCAATTGGTATTCAGTACTTGTAAAATTAACTAAATATGGATTTTGGAGTCTAACTTTTGGTTTCTACTTCAAACATTGACTAAATCCTTAACAAAACAAGTGATGTCTGCAGAAATGTTTAGCACACGCTCTACCAAAAGTACCCATTGATAGCTGAGATGAGGCCACCAATTATCTTTGGGAAAAAGTGACTTGATTTGTTTTTCAGGATAAAATCCAACTTGCTGCAATAAAGAAAAAATTTATTTGTACTGTCACATCCTTAATACATAAAAATGGTTGCATCTGAAGTAGGCAAAAATATTCAGTAATTTAAGCAGGTTTTGGGGGGAAAGGGTTGTTCCTTTTTTTTTTTTCCAGAAAGTCAGAAAAATAAAAAACAGAACAAACCTTAAAAAGATTGGAGCAAGTTTACAAAATCATAAAATTAACAAAATCTGAAAGCAGTAGATGGGAGAACTCTTCCAAATATCTTAGTACCACTCCCATCAACTTGGCAGATTTGAAAGCCAGGAGGGATTATTCATATTCGTCTTCTTCAACTTTCTTTACAACACAGGCCATAGAATTATGCCCTACAGTTCTTGGTTTGTGCCCAGGATAGTTGAGTTAGTTAGGTGGGGAAAAAAAAAAAAAAATCGGTCTTGACACAGACTTGAAGTCATGGAGAATTTACCACATCCTTTCACAAGCTGTTCTGCTGTTTAATTTCCTTGCAGTAGAAATTTATGTCCTTTACCATTTGAATTTATCTAACTTCATCCTCCAGTCAGAGATCTCGTTCTGTCTTTATGCACAGCATTAAAGCATCCATATACAAAGGGTGAGCACCGTTGCCTGTCCTGAGGCAGGTATGTCTGCTCAGTAGAATGAAGTTGTATAAGGTCAGAACAGGATGACACCGAAATGTTGTGTCATGTCTCTGCATGTGTGAAGGTTTTCCCCAAAGTTAGAGTATCCCATCGAGCACAGAGAAGGGAAATCTGCGTTACCAAGAAAGGAAGTGGAAGATTGGGTGGTTTTAGTATCAATTATTGGTCTCCCTTTTGGCATGTCTCTCTCCTTAGTGGTAATAGTCTATGAGAGACTGTGATTTAACGAAGTCGGTGCACTGCTTTGGAAGATGGCACAGCCGCATCTGAGAGGGAGAAAACACTGGTTTAATTGTTTGTGTCTCTTTGTCCTTCTAGAATTGAGACTATGTTGCCTGACACAAAGGGACTAAGTATCAGTCTGGTCGTTTCTGTCACCAGATGCACAACCTGTCTTTCGGAGAGAGGTCATGAAGATAACTAGCATGACTGTCTCTTACATTTTGAAAAAAACCTTTGATATTTGTTGTCTCCTGTCTAGCATACAGAATCTGCACAAATCTGAAGGCTTAAGTAGGCGACACCCTTTGATGGGAAATCTCTATCTAGAGAGAAGGACAAAGTAGAAAACCATTTAAAAATTGTTGTGGTGATAACTTTGACCTTGAAAGTTTAGGATAACGGTATCAGATAGAGTACGTGAATGCTCCTCAAATACTGCAGTCAGTTTGGGGGCTCGCAGAGCTTACATAGCGTTCACTGGATATTGCTGTCCTCTGTGTCTCATGAGCTCTGAACTGTATCGTAAATAGTAGGAGAAATAGGAGGAGAAAAAGTGTGAGTTTTCGAAAGATAGAATATGCAGTTTACATGCTTCCTTTAGTGTCATCTCATTCTTCTTTCAAGCTCCGAGAAATATGTACATCCCTTTCCCTTTGACTTAAATAGTCTCATGGAAAGCAGCTAACCTTTACAAAACAGCTGCTATAGTTGTTTGGAATTTTTTTACAGATATGTAGCGCTTCATATTATTTGCTCCTTAAAAACAATTCAGGAAAATACGTGCCTAGCATAATTCAGATTAGAAAGTATTTGCAACAACAAATATAGATGGTGGGCTTGGAAGGGGAAGCATTCCTAGCTGATGGCACGCACAGGATATTGCTGTGAACTTGGAGCTTCAACCTTAACCCCACAAAGCGCACAGGCACTCGGGCTAGGTGCTGATGGACCAGAAAGACCAAGATACAGAGCCCCAAACCCCTCATTTAGCTGCCTCCCAGTCCTGTATGTGTGTATGTGTACGTATGTATATGTGTACACGTTAAATATATACACAGGTGTGCGTATGTGTGTGTTCGTGCATAGGTATATGCATGTGTGTGATTTATAAAAAAAACCTACAAGTCATCTCTGGTGCCTATACTGAGACCAGATCCTCCCAAATGTGTGTCCTGACCACCAAGACAGAGCAAAGCTCTGTCCAGGGTTCACTCTACATGACTTGGCTCTCCTCAAGCCGAGGAAGAAGTTGGGCTTGCATCTCCCTCGGCCAGGCGCTCTCAGGAGGGGCACGGCCGGGGGCGTAGGTCAAGGCAGCACCGCATGGACCCCTGGCACCCTGCTGGCCAGGCTCCTCCAGGTTCAGGGTTGGAAACCTCTTGGGGGGGCCAGGCGGGCCCACGGCACTGTGGGACACGTGGCTCTGGAGAGGCCTGCGCAGGTAGTAGCTCTCCCTGGATGCTGGTCCTGTGGGGCAGCTCCCCAGTGCTCGCCCTTGCCCCTGCTGGCTGGGGCTGGGGCGTCCCCGCTGCCCTGCGTCAAGCGCTGGGAGGTGGCAGCAGCTCCTCCAGATGCCCTCAAGCATGAAAGCTCCCAATTTCCAGAAAAGAAAGCTCAGACCGTGATGTTCAAACGCTTGCAGGGAGGGCAGGTTAAAAAAGCATAGTGAGAAACTGGGAAATTATAATGGCGGTGTGTAGGGGAGTTAATCTGCTTGTTTGCTTTCAGCTGCTCAATTAGAAAAGAAAAAGACTCATTAAAATTGTTCAATGCTTCCAAAGCAAAGTTTTGTTCTTTTGCAGAGGAAGATTGGAAAAGTTCAGGGGGCAGGTTAAATCTGAATCGTGTCTGTGTGGATCAAAGTCAAAAATGGTTTTGCCTCCTACAAGGTGAATTATCACGCACGGGGTAGTGTTATTGTTTTTCTAGCAGAAATGGGCCCTCTCTGCTTGGGGAACTTGGTTTTGTGTGTGCATCTGCAATGCCACTTATCCATCTGGTGCTGAGCTCCAAAAAAATCATTTCTTGCCAGTTTTGGTCTAGCACATCTACTGCTAGCTGTAGTACCAGCTTTAGTTTAGCAGGGAAGCAGGTAGGGTTTTTTGCAGTTCGCTAAATCTGCTTGCCCTCGCCCGTGCGGCTGCTGCCTTTGTTGCCCCTCTAGCGCAGCCGCATCCGTGCCGGAACAAAAAGGGGCAAGCGCTGCAATTTCCTGCTGCAGGCAGAGACCCTGCACACGAGGACTAAACTGGGTTCGTCCAAGCTTTTGCCATTTCATTCTTTCTCAGAATTTTTGTGGGGAAGTGGCTTGTGCTCTGACAGGCAAAAGCAATGTGTTGTTTGTGTGTGTTTGTATTTTAGGAGTTAGGTGTTTTTCAAAGTTCATTTTTATGCTCCAGTGACTGCACAAATTGCTACTATCCGTTAGTATTTGCCTGGAGGATTAGGACCAACATTTTAAATAATGTACCCGGCATGTCTCTTTGATTATTACAGAGCTACCACATGAAGTATTATTTGATGGCAATTTTATGTTGTGCCCAATTGGAATAAAAACGCCAATTTTATTCAAAAAGAAGGCACCCGAGGATAGTGCAGTGGGCCTCCGCCGCAAACGTTTCACAATAGGACACATTCTCCCGAAGTGATTTAGCGTCTCCGCTGGGATTTAGCTGCCAGGGAGAATTGCAGAATTGTCACTTTCTGACACTGGTTTATTTTCAGCGGGGAGCGCTGGCTTCCCCGGCACGCAGGAGGGAGGGAAGAGCCGTCCCATTCGTTTTCCCCCGGTGTTTGGTGGGTCAGGGCAAAGCTATCTGGGGGCAATTCTGCTGCATTCCTCGTCAGATAATTATTCCTCGAGTGCTGAGCGGGGGATTTTATGGCTTTGGCTTGGGGCAATTAAAAATAATAAATTGTACTAGCGAATAAGGGAGACCTTTTATATCATCTCTTACAGACTTTGCTTGCAAAGATCGCCGTCACCTGTACAAGAGCAACGGCAATCCTGTTAATAGCCGGAGGGCAGTAAACAGAGGAAAAACTCAGTTCAAAACAAATTTGTGTGAAATTCCAAAGTAAGTTTTTGATTAGATTTTTTTTTTTTCCCGTACTTTGTGTAGGCCCTAAAGCGATCAGCAATGTCCTCGGCGGGAAGCGTGCTTTTGCCGCTGGCCGTTCTGCGTGCGGTGCAACCAGCAGCCCGCCCTGCAGCGGCAGTTTTGCAAACCGATTTCTAAAAACTGGCAAAAAGTGGGGCTTCCAGGACTGCGCGCGACTGACTACTTATCTGCAGTAAGCGTGTGCCAGCAGGGGAAATAAAGCTAAATGACTGCTTAAATTTTAACTGGCAAGGAATGTAAATCAGGTAAGTCGCTGGCAGAAACCCTAGCTGGGGAGCCACGATCCAGCCGGAAACCACCTGAGTTCTAACTAATGAAAGGGGAAAAGCCACATTCGGCATTATTCTTAGAGGAGGATTTTCTGAATGACAAAACGTGCGTTGTGAGTACTGGGTATGTATACCTGGACCTGTGTACGCATACGTAGGCACAAAGAAAACGGATCCGTTTCTTTTGGCTGCAAGCCGAAGTCAGGCCTGAGGAAATGCCGGCGTCTAACCTACAGAACAGACACACAAAGGCGGCGAGGTGTATTTTGTTTCCCTCTGCTAGCCACGGCGCTCTGCACTCTTGTGTCTTGCTCAAGACACGAAGTTAAAACCAACTTTGAAATTGCTCAGTCGCTGGAGCGCTTTTTCTGAGAGGCCAGCCGCACCTCGTGCTCCGAAAACGCAGAGGCTACTTAAGTTTTCTTTTCTCACACGACAGAAAATACTTTTCAGACAGAAAAATGAGCTGCTTCGATTGCATCTCAGGGGCCCTGAAGATTGCCAGTATCTATTTCATATTTTACGTAGTGGCTGCACACCTCCGGGGTGACGCGCGCAGCTGCCTGTGAGCCCCCCCCGTTTCCAACAGGCGCCGTCGGCTGTGACCCGCAGGTGGGAAATCCTGGCAGTCGGCACACGGCCGCGTAAAGTCACTGACGATTTGTCTTTACAGAACAACGCTTCCTCATGGTTTTAAAAGCATTTACAAGGTGAAGTTCAATTAATAGCATTTTAAATGCAATCCGACAGCGAAAAGCGGTGGACCAGGTTATTTCTCTTGCAGCTGTGCTTGAAGGGTCCTACACAGAGGGAGGATTTTGCTTTCTCCCTCTGCCTCATCTTCCCCTTTTACCCCCGCAGACGGACTCTCTTCTCCCGTCGCTCTGTCGCGGTCGCGTCGGGGCTGCAGGGTGGGTGCCGCGCGCGCCAGGTGCGAGGGCCAAACCGCAGCGGGACAGAAGGAAAGTGAGCGTTGCTGCCGCTGCCAGCAACCCTCGGTGAGACGGGTGGTGTTTCGGGAGGACCCCGGCTCCCCGGAGGTGCTTGGCTCCCCTAACGGCTCCTGGGAGAGGAGGGGAGCAACAGCGGGGACCTGCCGGTGCCACCTCCTGGGAGGTCCTGACCCCCCATGGCGGGGGTCACCCACAAGCCCCCCCCGGGCAGCTTAAAGGCGCTGTGCAGTCCCATGCACAGGCGCTAGGCTTTGCGGCTTTCGGGTTTTTGCAACGGGTGAATAGCAGCACCCAGTTTTGCTGCTCTCCAGCCGCTTACATTGCATTTATCTGCAGGCAGCTCTGGAAGGTCCCTAACACGCTGTGACAGCGAGTTTTTGGAAGCATCGTAATTCTGGCACTTCTTCCCCTTGTACAATTTTGCGCCTTCCTGGTTAAAATTACAAGCATAATTCCCTTTGTTTAAAGGATGGCAGAACATCTTTTATGATTGATTTTACTATTTAACATCCCAACTACGTCAACGGCTTGAGTGCGTGAGTAGTATCCTTTTTCCTTACGGGTGAACATGTACTTAAACACTCTGATTAACCCAGGGCTAAATTGTCACAAAATTAGTTGCCGATGCTGTCATGTCACAGGAATGGTATGCGGCAGGGCCAGCTTAGCGTATATAGTGATACATGGAGTAACCGATGGCCTGGAACCATTTAAGGTCAAGTGCGTAGAAACTGCAGAGCTTAAAGCAGCAGAAAGCAAGGGGAGTGTTTGGGAGCTGCAGTTCTCAGAAGAAAACATTCTCCCGTGGGTCTGAATTTAGCAAATTTCTTCTTGCCTTCCTCTCACCCGCTACAAGGGTCTGCTGTGATAACCTTGAGGCAGCCGCCTTCTGCCTTGCCCACTGCTTCTGCAGCACCTTCTCAGCATCCCAGATGGGGCAGGCATAGCTGTGTCAAGTCATAAAACACAGGGGAGTTTAATTAGGACACGCTGCAAATCTCGGCAGATGCCAAGCAGACATACTCGGAATTGCCAACACCTTTATTTTTGTCTTACTCGGTTTGTTTTCAAGCTCGAACATGTGTGTACACCAAGATTAGAACTATTTGCATGCCAGGTTTCAGAGTTCAGTTATTTTCAAGTTAGCTCTCTAAAAAAAACCCAAATGTGGGTGGAATTTGATGGGGTGGAGAGAGGGAGATATTATTTTATTTGTGGCAGAAATAAAATATAATTTTTCTTTCAAATAATAAATTAATAAAACAAAGGTAATGAAACAAAAAGAAGGCAAAGCTATGCATGGAGCTTAAGTACAGGATCCTCCAAAGAAAGTATGTTGCCCTCTCTGCCTCCCTTCCCCAACAGTAACAATCACTTTTATTTCGGACTCCGTGGGAACCGGTCCCTCCGGCCATGCACGGGAGGTCTGCTGTGCAAGGAGCCTGCAGCCATTCAAGGACAATGATGGCCATCTGCCCTAACGTCCCGCACTTCTACACCAAGATTTGTCTGTTTTGACGTCTTTTTCCAGTTCCCAGCTAGACTGAAGTGCATTTGAATCAAATACCCAGCAGGACTTTTCTCAGGTGCAAGATACTTCAGGGGCAGGGTCTATACTATGCCTGGCAGTTAGTAACACGTGCTCGCAGAAGCAGGCTGTAGGAGCGGTGGGTTTGCTCGTGCGCCTGCGAGGGTAAGACTTTTCACCCCGCTAACAGATTGCCTAGTACGACTACTGATGGCGTATATAAAACCTGAGGGCTTTAAACTGTCCTTCGCCCCTATCTTGCTGCAGAGGCGACGTCCGGCTCGGGAAAGCCCCGGAGTGCTGAACGTCGGAAGCAGGGAAGGTAGCTGGGGTGGGAGCTGGGGGTATCACCCTACACCCTCCCCGTCCTTACGTTGTCTTCCTAAGCGCCTGCCCTGCTGCCGGCAGGGGCTGGCTGTCGGGCTAGATGGACCCGCGATCTGACGGGGAGGGCAGTCCCCGTGCAGGGGGGTGGCTGTGACCTACTTCACCCTGGGTCTGAAGACCCCCAAAACGATTCCCCCTTCCCATCCGAAGCTTTCTGGCTTCAGCGCTTCGCCGGCCATCTGCTTTCCCCCAGTCCCGCTCGCTGTGCAGCACGGGGAGAGGGGGAGAGCTGGCCCCCTCCCCAAGGGCTGCGTATTTTTATGTGTTTGTTTATTTTGGCTGGGATGGAGATTCTCCCCCTCCCCCCGCCCCCGAACAGTGAATTCAGAAAAGTGACGTCATTTTTAATCCTTGACAGTTTATGGGCTTTGAAAGAGATTCTGGATAACACTGAGCAATTAAGATGCCATTTTAATAGCTCTTTCAAGTGAAATCAAGTGAATAATTAAATAAAATTGAACGAGGACCATGTCAGGCCACCCACAAGCTCTCATATCCGCTACAAAAGTCAGGGTGGGGGGCAAATGCTGTGTGGCTAAGTGGTCCTATTTATGTCTTATTTGGTGACTCTAGGAATGAGGCTTTCGGCTGGAAGATTCGCTCTCTTTGTGCAGTGTTTCCAAGCAAGAACATGCAATATTGCCTGTCGCTACTCAAGCAGCAGCAACTTTCTGCTCTTTTAACATTCTATATGGTGGTGTTAATGTCATTCATTTATACAGAGGGCCTACTGTGAAAGTCACAGAACATAATCAGGATTTTTTACATTAAATGCTGGATTTGAATTTCTGCTGCCTCGTTACTTAGGTGATTATATACAGAGGCTTGTGAAAAGCTGCTTTCGCGCACAAGCATGGGATATGGCATTACACATGCTTTGCGTTCATTTTACACAGAAGAAAAAGCAAAGTGTAAGCAAAGGCAAACCAAGCGTGTTTGACCTTTACGGTGCAATTAACTCAATGGGTATTCATGAAAAGTGATATCTCCATGTTTTATATCAATTCATTTTCTTAGGAATAAAAAACTTTTTTTCTTCGAGCTTTTCCACTCTTTTATGTCAAATTTTGTGCCAGGGTCTCTCATTATAACTAGCAGTATTAGCTAGAAACTATATTTCTGAAGTGTATTCTTTGTACTGGAGCTGGAATGCCGAAAATTGTCTTAGATCTCTGCAAAGTGCCAATAAAGTGTTGACAATTGAAGAATGTTCCATTTAAAATTGAAACCCAAATATTAGTACCATGACATCTGAGAACCGTTTTGCAAACAGCTCGTACCTCTATCGTTACTTTTCCTGAAACGAGCATGGGGAGAGGCAGCGGTTCAATACGACAGCCAAAATAACGCCGTCGTATTTCACCTCCAGATTCACAGAAAAACTCGTATTATGCCTTAAGAACTTCCTCTGTACGATGCCTTCCGGGCACAACCGGTGGACGGAGCGGGCACGAGGCAGCCCCCCTCCCTGCTCACCTCGAATGAACCAGGTCGCCCTCCGCCTGCGCCATGTGGGCTGTGTGTTTCTATCAGCTGATCGGTGCCGGTAGGTGCTATCCTCCGGCAAATAAGCCCCTTGACCTTTTTTTTTTTTTTTTTTTTCCTCTCCCGAAACATGGTTTTCTGTTTTTACTGTGAATCCGGGACAATGCAGGCCCCCTCTGGTGGTCAAAGCAACGCCCGTAGGTTTCTACGGGCTTTCACTCAAAATCTGTTTTGCTGAGGGGCCAAAATGTCTGCTTTACATTTTAAAGTCATATGACCACAGCCAGGTCATTTTTCTAAGAAAACCACCGGAACGAGCCAAAGCCGGAGGAGAAAAATGCGTAGGAGAGGTGTTCCAGCGTGCGTCAGGCCCCAGGCATGCGAGCGGGGACACCGGCGGGGGCACGCGCAGGGGAGCTGCAAAACTCGTCCTTGCGCCCGGTCTCGGTGCCCGGGTGCCCCGCGCGAGCAGGGACGCTGCTCCGGGTGCCAGGCCGGGTACAGCAGGCCAGGAGAAACAGGGCACAGCCTCTGGCTGCCCCGAGAAAGTGAGTGTATTCCCAAAGTGGTGCTTTCTACCATAGGCGGAGGGCCATGCCTGTCTTAGGGCAAGGACTACTCTTTCTCCCATCACCGGAAGCCGCAGGGATGTTGGCTATGGTGTTTCCGGGTGCAGCAGGCAAGTATAGGTTGATTTACCAGTTTCTACAGCTCCCTTTTAATTTGGTATCCTTGGCCTCACGACACCAAGACCACTTGGACTCCCGCCCAGAGGATGACGATACGCAACCGTGCATTTCAGAGGAAGACTCTCCTAAAAGCTTTTCCTTTTCCTCTAATATGTTTGCACGTGCAAAAGTGGCATTTTTCTTTCACTGTTGTGAGGCTGTTCAGTGTCGTCCTCCCTGGCAGGTTATTTCGAAAACTTCTGACTTCCTAGATGTTGAGAAGGCCAAAAAAAAAAAGTCTCGGAATCATTGCAGCATCTTTATGAGCAGCTCTTGGAGATGTCAGCAGGAAGCCAGGCCAGCCGGCTACCCAAACTCAGTAGTGCAATTGCTGGTGGGGCTCCTCCCGGCCCTGTGTGTCGGGCCGGTCCCCCCCATTGCACGAGCCTCCGTGGGGCTTCCTCACCTGGCCCTGAACGTGGCCTTTGGGCTGCCGTCCGCCAGCAGCGACACCCTCCGCCTCCCCTGCAAAGGATGAAAGAGGGTCTGTCCGCACAACGTCTGACCGAGGAGAAGGGCGACTTGCCAGTGTGTTTATTGGCCGAAGAGGACCCAGTCGTGTCCCTCAGTGGTGACAAAGAGGCTTGAAGGGAAATGTACCATAATTCTGATGTGTTTTAAAACCCTACTGGCTGCAAGAACAGCTGCCGAAGTGCTCACCACCGCCACGTGATTCGTATTAGCCTATTCCTAAGGGAGCTGAGAGAGAGGGATGGTAGTGTTTGGTTAAAACATATTTAACGTTATTTCAGATTTTCTGACTGAGAGTGCTGGGTTCCCGGAAGCCCCTGTTTTTCTTCATCCGTAGCCAGCTTCCAGCACCTCTTCGGCATACCTGTGGGCTGTGAGAGAGGGCTCTGAGCCATAATACGCTTTGCTGTTTTAAAATCCTGCTAACAAGGGGTCATCCCGGCCAAGGGCTTCCGCATGTTTTCCGTTTGTTTCCTTTTTCCTCCTGCAGTAGGTCCGAGAGCCCGGCACAACCTGCTGCTGAATGCGTACTGCATGCCACCAGCAGAAAAGAGGGGGGCTGCAGAGTAGCTGTGCTTGTGTGAGCTTACATTCCCCAGCTGCCGTTAAATAAAATGCCCTGTGTAAAACTTTAGATGGTGTAAGGAGATCTTCTTTCATGTTTCTTCGTTGCAGGCAGTATTATTAAGGATACAGGTAATTGGTCTGTCTTGGTTTTAATTTCCTTGAATTTCAAAGATGGAAGGTAGTGACCGCTCCAGACACGTCATTTGGGCACATATTGCACCCACACTCAGGCAAATACCCCTGGACATATTTCAGCCAGTCAGCCTCTGTGGGGAGAGTCCAGGCATGTGAGTCAGGACTCACCATCTCTTCACAGATCAAGACCAATATTAGAGTCTGAACAGCCCCCGCTGCCACCTCAATGTGTGTCTATGAGGAATATATCTACGTGCATACACGGAAGTCAGGCATTTGTGGCGAAGTATATGTAACGAACAGGTATGGAGGCGCTAACCATATGTTTTCAAAATTTTCGAGGGTTTCTGTACCTGCTTTTTTTGAATTAACGTTAGTATTTTACATAGCTTTCCTTTATTTTCAGGAGCACTTTGTGCCATTATTAATTTCGGTGGTCCTCTTCATCTATTAATAAATCTGGGCATATTGTCCCATAGTACTTTCACTCTTCTCTTCTTTTCTTGGAGAAGCATTAGTTCTGCCAGCTTCTCTTTGCTGTCACTATTGTTTTTTTCCTGCCAGTTTTAAATTGGCTTTAATAATTCTTGTCTGACTTTCCTCCATCACATCTACACAAGCTCATGAGCTCACATCCTTTTTCCCTATCTGTGTGACTACCACATTTAGTCTGTTAAGTACTGAACTTAGCAACCTTTAAACTACATAATTAGAAGCACTAAGGTTACCTTTTCAATTTTCTAAGATAACTTTGCATTTTCTGTGGTAATTGAGAAGCTGCTTCCAGAATCATTGAGTTCAGAGTATATTTTAAATTTAAGTTTATGAACTTCTGTATCACAAAAAAATAGACATTTCAAAAGTAGAAACCTACAAATGGCTATGACCTTTTCCACTTGTTCTTTCTTAATATAGCAAAAAGAATTAATAATTTTGGATGAGATATCTTTTGGCTATACAATTACAGCCACTCACTATGTAAATAAGCAATACATGTGCACGGGGTTCCTGAGGAGGAGAACGGCCTTAAGAGGGAAGGAGAGGAGTTTATAGCTGCCTCAGGAGGTTTCTCTTTCAAAATGCCAGATATTGGATTTCATTTTCAAAAAGAGTTAGCTGACTTAAGAGCCAAAGATATTTGTCACAAGCAACCTCCAGAGTTACATTGAGGTCTTTTTTACCTTCTTTTTCTGGGGACCAGTGCCATTCCTGTGCCCCAGCAGACAAAGACCTTATGTCTGAATTGCTAAATGACTAAAAGGGCCGTTCTCCTCCCTTGTTCAGGCAACGTACAGCAGATGCCAGCAAAGGTATTGAAAGAATTTTGGTACGGGCGCGCGTTCCCCCGACTGCGTGCTAGCATGCAAGACAGCTTGGAAAACCCTAATAGTAAGAGCTGATCCTCGAGTACTCTCCTTAACGTAAGCTACAAATTAAAGTTGAATGGGATTCATTCATCCTGCTGCCGACACTGAAAGCAGCTCCAAAGTGCTGTGCAACAGGTCAGGAAAAAAAGAAGGCTAGGAAAAATACAGTACGCAGGCGAGCTGCGGGCAGGTAAAGGACATGCATACCCCAGCTGCCATGAGGGCCCGAAGTACTGTGAGATAACACCTTCCTGTGCCAGAATCTGGCTAAGATCCTCCATCCTTCTTCCTCGTTGTCACCGGGGGGGAGAGGGGAGGGGGGGGCTTACCCAGCCCCCAGCCCCGTGCGCTGCAAGCCCCAGCCGCCTGAGCGGCAGAGGCTGCTACAGGCGTCGGGGGTCCGAACAAAGTGGGGGATTTCTCAGACACGCACAGGGGCGGTGCTGGGAAAGAAGGGACAGAGACAAAGAGGGTTTTCCAGCAGTTTACCTGCAAGATCAGCTGAGGACAGAAAAGGAAGAAGAATGGGGAGATCTGAATGTAACAAATGAAACCGCTCAAGGAGGCTCCACAGCAGCAGGAGAGGGAGGCGGAGAAGCTCACGCAGGCCGCGCCGCCTCGGCGCTGGCTCCCTTGTAACGTGCTGGGCTGCAGCGGGCTCCTGGCTCTCCCCGTGTGCTGAGGGATTTTCCCAGCTATCGCTGACTGCTGGCAGGTGCTTCCCGTCCTCAGAGCCCGAGTTACCATCTCCTCCTGTGTGCCCGAGAGGAGGCTCGCTGCACTAGCGTTATGGTATCCTGCAAAACACAGCTAGAGATGGTGGTTACAGCAAAAGTTTTAACCATCGCCACGCTCACTAGGTTAATATTTCTATCGTACACTTTAACTAGCACGTTCCTGGCTGCAGGTTACCGTCTGCCACTCGCGGCCTCTTGAAGACGCAGCAGTTTATATAACGTAGATTATTTTGAAAACGTGAATTGTGCGAGCACCTGCTAGGATTTATAACGTTTAGCTGGCCGTGACCCTTGCACAGGATCTACACGTGACGCCCCCACAGCACAGGCTGCCTTGGGGCGGCCAAAACTCCCCGACCCCTTTGCACCGCTTCCCCCACTTACAGTGTGCTGGATTTCTGGGGAACCCGCCTTCTCTGCTACATAAATACCTAAAAAGGCAGGGAAACCTTGGCTGTATTTGCTCCTTAGCCGCTGTCCTGCGGCGTGCCAAGCTGCGGCCTGAAAGGCTGCCCTTGACTGGCGTCGAAGGCAGCCTGTGTTTACGGCATCCAAGGAAGGCTGCGTCCTGTGGCAAGGCAGAGGCTGAGAGTAAGACCGAGCCCGGAGAGCTGGCGCAGAGGTTTGCGCATCTCAGGCGAGCTGCTGGCGAGGAGCTCGCGCGCCCAGAGGGGCTCCAGGCCCCGGGGCGGGGGGACAGGTACCGCTGCCCATTTGCTACCGCTCCAAACTCTGGCCTCCTCCCCCAAGGAGGAGATGCGTCACCGATAAAGGGACGCCGACAGTAGCGCCGACGTAATCCACGGGGTCAACCTGAGCACGCGGGGATGGAGGCAGGTCTCCCAGGAGGGAAACCTCTGGCAGCGGCGGGGCGCCCAGGAGGCTTCCAGCCTCTCACCCGGGTCAAGCCGCAGCTACAGCAGAGCCTCCTGAGCGGCTCTGCAGACGTCTGCAATAGCCGGGTGCTGTCCGCAGGTCTCCCTCGCGCGCGGCCGCCCCAGCCGAACCTCAGGCAGCGCGGCCACACAACACGCGGGACAAGCTGACAACGCTCCCTTTTAAGAAACAAACAGCAGCGTGCGAAGCAAGCCGCCGTGCCCGGCTTAGCCAAGGCGAATTCCGGACGGCTGGAGTTTTGTCTGCCTAGAGGGAGCAGGCGTGGGGGCAGGACGCGTGGACATAGCGCCCGGCTGTGCAGAAACCAAACAGTGCCACAGAGGTAACTGTGATTTAATTAATACCGCCTGCCACGCGAGGCGCCACTACGTTTCTGGTTATTTGTCCATCTTTTAACTTTTCAGCAAAGCATTCCTGCACAGTCAGGTGCCTTCAGAAGAGGAACAAACAAACAAACAAAATGTATCTAGCTTTCCATTTTGGAAGCGCGGCTTCTTTTCAAGCCATCTCATTCAGTAAAATATATTTTTTGGTTTGTTAACAACACATTTGGCATCTCCTTTTTTTCAAAGCTTTTTGAGAATCTGCCTTTCTGTGACTCTCGTAAGTGAAGCACACAAAATATTTCTACACATGGCAAAGCAAAATGAAAGCGAATTGCAAAACATGTTTTAATTAAGGCCATCATAGGCATGTTTCTGAAATACTAAGTTGTTAAGTTTGTTGAACAATTTCACTTTCATGTCTCAAACTCCAGTTTTAAAAAAGAGACGTCTTACAAGTCAAAGAGGGTACTTTTTGCCCGCTAGCAACAGTTTGCCCTGAAATTTTTCACGGTTATTTGGTGTAAAAGACTAAAAATAAAAACATATTGTTCTGAGCATTGCGGACAACTTTTCCAGACAGGCGAAAGAGAGGATTTTATAACTTAGGGAAGCAGAGGTCCCAGGGGGCGGGACTGCTGGTTCCACTCTCCCCTTTAGGATGCTCTGAAAGCATTTCACCTACTTTTGACGCTGCCGTTCATTTATAGCTCTTTATTTTGGGGGGGGAGTTGGGGGGGTTGCACGTACCTCCCGCGAGCTCGTTTCAGCCCTCCCGCCCGCCTGCTTCCCCGTGCAGGCGGAGGTGCGCTGCGGCGGGTGCGTCTATGCACGCGCGCGCCACAGTGCCTGACGAGTCGAAGCGGTGGCAGCGGCATCTTTTTTTGCTTTTCCCCTCCCAGCGACGAGGCAGGAGGGGCTGGACGCCTGCGGAGGGGCCGCTCGGGCCCACAGGCAGCGGGCAGGAGGGGCTGCCCGGTATCACAGCCCGGGGGCATCCCCCAGCCGCCAGCCCCGGCCCTCCCTTCGCTCCCCAAAGGCAAAAGCTACGCGGGATCAGAGGGCGAAACGCGCCTTTGCCCGCTCCCTTCTTAGCCCGAACAGCTGGGGCACAGCCATACGCAACCTATGGGGGCAAATGACAGTATTCACTTTAAAAAGAAGCTCCTATTTTTGATTGGCTACGCCAGCTGTTTGGCGGCACCGTTTTCCAGCAACTCCAAATTTCCTGGTAAATAGGGAATCGTAGCAAAATAGGGAGCAGCAACATTACATGAGGACTAGAGGTTCAACTGCAATGACCAAATTTACCTTCCCAATTGCACCTAAATTAATAATCTAATTTTGAAAAGGCATCAGAACCTCGCAGCTGCCAGTGACTTTCTTTAAAATGTTTCAGAAGGATTCAGACTATGCTTTATCGGAGTATTTAGGACGCATGCGCTATAAAAATACTTCATAGCCTATTCGTAGACTATAGCTTTTGTTCATTGTTGAATTTTTGACCCAGCAATGTAACTGGTAAATGTGCAAATGCCTTAAAACTTAAACCCCGTAAAAAGTATTTTGTACTCGATAGAGGGGCCCACTCTACGTTTCTTGATCAACACATGAGCCATAATAAGATTAGCCAGCAAGTAATTGTATACTTCCCAATATTTAATGTTGTTTTTAACTGATAAGTCAAATTAATCTCACTAATTTTTAGTGTCTTCTAAAAAAAGTAATTTAAGTGTGTTTTCCTAAAATTATAGGTTCTTTAAGCCTGAATTCCACATTATTTAAATGTTTTTTTAAGGCTAAAGCTTAGTTATTTAGCTGACAAATCTGTTAGTCTGCTTAGAATAGTTCTTAAACATTACGCCTTTATTAGTGGTTTAAGACTAGAAAATGATCTGCACCTCTGTGAAGGAAATAATACGTTTTATAGTTATAATTGCAAGGTGCTAGAAGTACTCCGGGTATAAAGTCTTTCTCCTACATCCAGAACTGGGCTCTTCTAAAGCTTCATTACAGAGTTCTGCATTAATGTAGCAGCTATTCTTATTCCGTAGACCACGTGCCAATAGACTTGTAGTTGAGCTGACAAACCCGTTATGCACTCAGGAAAAGCCCTGAACTTGGCTCAAATGGAAAGAAAATCCTCACTCCAACAGCAGGGAGTAGGTATAAATTGGCCATGAACAAATTTAGTCTGGAAATTAAAAAACAGCAGCTAACCATCAGGGCACTGCCTTACAAAAGTGGGTTTGCCCCACTACTTACAAACCTCTGTGTGCTCTAAGGCTGAAGCTTGAGCCACGTATGACAGTAACTACATGACAAGGTTGCTCAGGACAACGGGAACTGGACTGTTGACCCATCCGACCCATTTTGTTCTCACGTTTTTATAGGAACTTGGCTTCCAGCTCTGTTTTAGGTTTTCATTTACTTGGGAGTGCTAAACAAGAGAACTGAAATATAAATCTGTGACTGTTTCCAGAAAACGGACGGAGGCCTTTGTGGAAAATTCTAAGGTTGCAAAACTGAGGCATTCAAAATAAGAAATTCCAGGTTTAAATCTGCCCACACACCTTTAATTCACATTTTGGCTGGTGCAGGTGCACGCTGTATGTCGTTCATATTGCAGCTCTCCAAATTCAAAGGACACTTAAGCAATGTCAAAGCGTTTTTTGCTGGATGAGACCCTCAGTGCAGCAGGTGGAAAGTGTTCCCATCTTGCCCTGAAGGCATTTTCCCTTGCCATCCAGCAAGTTTTACGCAATACGAGCCCTCCTCCTTACACAGTCCCCCTCGCTCCTTCTCCTCCCACTGCCCCACGCACCCACCTGGCGAGGCTGTATGTCGCCTGCCTCTTTATTTCTGCATCTCTTGGTAACGTGCAAAAACCCTGTAAAGGGTTTTGCCGACGCGCTGCGCCCTGGGGCTCAGCGGGGCTCTGGCGGGAGGGTGCTGCCCACCGCCAGCTGACACCCCCGCGCCCGAAGCCCGACCGGCTGCGCCTGCAGCACGCTGCGGGGGACCCTGGGGGCGTCTTTAGAAAATGCCGTATAAATGGCCGCGCGCTTAAAGTCCACTGTGGCTAATTAAACTGTTTTCCAATATGCCAGAGGTTAAAAACCACAAACGATATCCGTCAGGCTCTTGCCACCCAAGCTGCAACGTGTGCTGGGAAGCCTAGCATCGGCCTCAGCTCCCTCGGCTTTTTCCCCGTATAAAACAGCGATACAGCTATGTCCATGTGTTGAAGTCCATAAATGAAAAGCATTGCATAGGTGCGAGTATTATTAGCTGCTTAATAGAACTAGACAGTGTTAAAAACAAACCTGAGGCAGACAGTGTGCCACAGCCGTGTCAGTTCAAACCCGGTTAGTGGGAGAGTTTTTGCTGAGAACTACTAAAGTGCAGGGGGGAAAAGACACGGTAGCATTGCTGTAACTTTCAAAAGTTTATTCTCTAGCACAGTCAGACATGGCAAGAGAGCATAGAGGTCCTATAAGGCAACGAAAATCACCTTTTGGCTCCCTTATTTTTCAGCACGTTTTGCAAAAAAAATGAGATTTTAAAAAGCTGAGCCACTTTCTCCTCTTCTCAGAGCCTAGCTGAGATATTTCCTGGCAGACCGGTGTGTCGTCTCATGCTGCGGGGAGCTCTGCAGTCAATGCGAGCGCTCCACATGGGTGCTTTCCTTGAGTCTAAATGACGAGGCCATTTTTAGTCACCAGGAATGCAGGAGGATGGCTTCCTAACAAGAAATAAGCTTAGAATAAACAAGTTCCCCAAATCTTTCTGCCTCACAACAGCTCACCCGGAGTGGCCAGCTGCAGAAGTGGCCGGACTGTGATTCCTATGGTGTTACGGGAGGGCTGAGGGACAAAGGGAAAACCTGTGAGTCTAGGCTGGGGAAACCTTGGGGGGTTTCTGGGTGAATTTTTCTGGGTCGGGTGAGCACCAGGGTGTGCATGGTTACACAGTCGTTCACACTGCAATTGCACCCAGCACAAGGGACTGTCTTTTAACAGGAACAAATCTTTCTTTTTTCCCTACCTTCTACTTTTACTTTTCGTTACAGTTCCCCCCAGCCCCTTTTCTTCTGATTGTGTAACATCTCATAAGATGAAGTTCTTGGTTGACTTGCTCGTTTATAAACTTGAAATTGGTATGTGCAAGTTGGAGGGTTTTTTTAGAAAGCCTGGTTCTTTGTGTTTCGATGGTCTACCTGCTGCTTCTTCTTCTTCTTTTTTTTTTTTTTGGAGTCTTATACGTAACAGCTACATGCAGAAACAATACACTGAATACCTTTTTACAGTACCTAGAGAGGTAATGTCATACCAGAAAATCTGTACCAATTTTTCCTAAAGGAACTTGGAAACAAAACAGTGTGGCCATTGTATTTCAAACATTAGAGCAATTGTTTAGTCCATGTGGTGTAACCCCAAATTGCTGTGTCAGAGCACAGTGCCAGCTCTGAGTCTCGGTAAATTACAGTACTGTGGGCATGCACATGTTTAAACAAGTGCTTTCCTATCTCCAGGTTATATAGTCATATTTATGTATATGGTTTGGAAAAGCCAGACAACACTCTAAAGCGATAAAGGGGAACCTAAAACATGTGCTCTTTTTCACACCATTGTGCTTTTAAAACAAAGCAAAACCTGTTACGGGGTTTGGATTTTTCTCAAAGGACGTTGGCATCTGTTATATATAAGTACTAATAACGTTTATTCTTGTCTATCATAAAACCTGTAACTAGAAAAAAGACCTAGTAAAACAAACATAGATAAACAAAAACTAATTCATTGCTTGCAGTTGAAAGTACTTTGTGCTATAGTTCCTGTTAACAATGTACTTAGAGACCTATGACTCTAAACGTCCTTATATTACAGGCTCAGGCAGCCAAAATATTAGCATAACTCCTTTTGGATCCAACGAGCTACCTAGCGGCTTAACCGCCTACTGAAGGTCAGGAGATGATACAATTCCTCTGTCACAACGCCTAGACATCACCATCTGCCTGCTTGGAGATGTCCTGGAAAACGAAACTGTGAAAGCATTCTCCGAGCTTCAGCAGGATTACGGGCTACGGCAAGGGTCCTCCCGGATGATACGCAGGCCTTGGTGTACATAATGCCATAATACCCAATAAAAATCAGAGCTCCACCTCGGGACCACTCTGCTTGCTGTGCACAGTATTTCAAATGAGTTTGTAATACGTGGAATCAGCATTATCAGCGATGAGAAATAACTCACAGCTTCTCACCCTGTAGGCGGACTAAGCCTACCCTCTCAGTTTGAGCCTTGCCTGGTCTTTTAGATGTGTTACTTTCTTACTCTTAAAGAAAGGTTTCCAGTGTAACATAATACCCAGCCCTGGAAGAGGGCAATCACTGTGCTGTATTTCCCTGTATGTGCAAAACAGCTTATCCTCTGAGATACTATTTCTGTATCTTTTTTTTTATGTAATGAAAGCTAAAATATATTTTCCTATGCATATGCTGGTTTCGTTGGAATTACCCTGTGGAAACAATGGCTGTAAAGAATAGTTAACACACTGTACAAGATTAATTGATTACAGGATCAGCCAGTATGCTCAAAGAGCATTAACTTTTTCCCGAGATAAGAATATTATTGCAAAGTAGAAGGGCCCTGTAACAGGCAGTGCTGCCCTCGAGCCCCTGCACCTTGTACGCCCCCATGCTGCTGCTGGTGCCAGGCCGAGCCTCGTGCACTGCAACGCTGCTGAGGAGCATTGTGTAGGAGCAACGCAATAGCCCAATGCAGGCGAGATCGGACAGCGTAAGAAAGGAAGAGCATCTGCCTGACTGAAAAGCGTTAGGGAGAACGACGGCTGCTTTAGAAGTAATCTGTACGAGAGACCCAAAAGGTAAGCATGCTGTTTTGATTAGAGAGCCAGCCCTCAGAAAACTGCAAGAGGAGAGCTAAAGCTTTATGGCAAAGTGAAGAAAACTGCAGAAGAAAAAGAGGAGAATAAGTTTGGTTTGTCGCTGAAGAGGGCTTTTGTTCTTGTCGAGGACCACAGGTTAGCATTGTTTTCAGCTATAAGGGATAATCTGGGTTATGTTGTTCTTATATCGCTGAGACCAGGAGCTGGGCAGATTCTGGAGAAGAGAAGAGCGTGACTCATGGAAAGAGTAACTGGTGAAGAACTTGCTCGACGTGAACTCTTGCTTATAGCGATTTTATTTACCCCTGGGGAAGGGGGAAAGTTTCCAATTTGGCATAGAGCTAAACTACTTTACCAGCAAGAGAGAACTTGAAGCCTTTGCCTCCTTTGCTGAGAAGATAAGCTTTCATGGTACAGGATAAAGGCTAACATGTACAGAAGATTTTTTCACAGCGAGAAAGGAAAAAGATGCCTTAAAGAATGTTCCTTTTAACTGTGAATCTAGACACAGGATAACGGAGTGTTCAACATATATATTGTACTTAACTAGACGGTCACATTAACTCCTTTTCAATACACAAGGTAAACCATCATACATATATTTACAGCAGACACTCACCAAGCAATCAAGAAAAGTGTTCCCTTTTGGAGGAACTGAGAATCTCCAATAACTTTTTCAACAATGTGATGCCCCTATTCTCTTTCACAAAAAGCTCCACTAGCAAATTAAATCAAAACTTCTTTTGATTTTTCTTCCTGATGTGAATAATAAGCCACTTGCCTAATGACAACATTTACGAGCACTTAAAAAATTTTGCTGTGGAAACATTTCGAAAGAGTTACATTTAAGAAAATTACTTGCTAAAGAAGGTTACTTTATATGTAAATTCAACCTCAGCTAATATGTACAAACATGTTTTAAGAGAAAGAAAAAAAAATCCTTCCCTAATGTGCTGTTCAGAGCTCTTAAAAGCTAAAATATGCATAAATTAATACTCCTTAAGAATAGGGCAGAACTTAATCCTCAGGTGCCGCCTACCTGAGAGCTTGAAGATTAGAGAGAGAGAGAGGAGATTTGGATGCAGATTCCAAATAAAGACTTTTAACACAGGAGTTATGGATATGGGGCTTCACTTTTTCATGAGCCTCACATCAAAATATGAGGAAATATTTAAACTGCCTTTTGTGAATATTTTGTTCAGAGCAACTACATAGTTTGTACGGTTTTGTAGAAAGACTTTGCTCTATCTGATTGTCCAACTACCTAGATCCGCTTTGCAACAAAAACAAATTGTAAGTTCCTTCAGTAGGAAAAAAACCCCCAAACCTCAATTTAAAAATACTGAAATCTACTAACAGGTAGTAGGATTGAAAGTACAGTTTGTCCGCCCTATCTCTGAGCAGAGCTAAATTATCTAGGAGAGATCTATTCTAGTCTTGAAAAGATACATGATAGCAAAGATGACAAGAGAAGACTGACTGAGAAAGAGCTGAATGGTTGTGGCTCGCAAAAGTTGCCTTAAATAATGAAACATTGGAGTTGAAAAAGTCAGTATTCGATGAACTGAACTGCAAAGAACTACAAGAGATTTCTGCAGACCCTGAGAATATTGTCTTAAGCAACACTGGCAAATACTCAGAAAGACTCGCCAGTATTTTTGCCAGTCAGTGCCTAAGGACTTAGGGTCTTCATTCAGGTTCTCTCTCCTGGAGCGGGTTTCTTCTAATTTAAATAGTTGGCAGTCATAATTACTAATTTTCATAGCTGTACGCTTACTCTGCTCTAACAGCTCCTGCAAGGTGCCTCGCAGGGAACCCTTAAACTCACTGTCCAGGAGAAGGAGCCTGATCCTCGTCAGCCACGGCTACGACGGCGCACAGGGACTGAAGGACATCACAGACGAGTTCAGCCTAGAAAGAATACAGAAAGTCAAGTATCTCTGGTCAAATATCTTAGGTATTGATAGCCATCACTATTCTTGGCATAGGGATAGGCAAGAAGCTCCTGTACAGAGGTAGATAATCTTTTTTTTTCTTCAGATTATATCTTTTCAGTTCAAGGTTATACATACTCTGATAGGCCAAAACCATGGCCCTTGTAAATGCTCTACTTGTTTTCAAAGTGAGAGCAAAGTGAGGGAAATCTGCTTTTTTTTTTTTTATTTTCTGCAGATTTTAAACTTAAATAACCACGAAACTACCAGTATAGGTGGAGGTAGCTAAGAGGCTCTGTGCCTGCCTTTTAGCTTCATCTGCTACTGCTGCAGGGACCCGCCGTAAATGATGATGGCAACCTTAAAACAATCTGGCAATTACAGAGACTTATTTTAAACACAGCTGTTAAGGGAAGGATACAAATGTATCGTTTTCATCATCACCCATTGTTTAGTCTCGGTGTGCGGACCCCAACACCAGAAGGCTGCTGAAGGCAGGGTAAAGCCACTCCACCAAGTATCCTAAGCTCTACGTACAGGTTTCGGTGCGCAGACCAGCAAAGCCGGCGGGAAGTCTAACTTGCTTATGCTTCCTCTGCTCGGGCTGTTTGCGGGGCTGTGGTCCACTGCACACATTTTAGCATCGCAGTCCCTCGTGCTGAGGAAGGTCCTTTTTCCCCTTCGTGCCCGGAGGAGCCCTCCGGAGCACGGCTCCTCACTGCTGTCCGTTTGCACAGCAGCGCAGCAGCCTCCGAACCGCTGCTGGGCACACTGAGCCTGCCTCAGAAAAAAAATAATCCCTTTATTCGGAGAATAACAAGAAGCTGATGTGATAACTCTGGTCACTGGTTTCCTCTCACCTCCCCTGCGCCTCTGGTTCACACAGGATCTCGCAGGCTGTTTGGGATAGCTACAGTCCGGCTGCTTTTGGAAGTCGTCTCTCACATCACCTCGATTTGGCTCGTTGCAAGCTGAGTCTTAATTGTCTGGGGTTGTCAGCCCCTACCAGGGCCCTCCCGGCTGAGCCCCTTCGCTGTGAGGCCGGACCGAATTGCTCCTCGCTAGCCGCAGCCAAGGCTCTGCCGTTTCTTTACAGTGCTCGTATATACAGCCTACTTGCTGGCAGTGCCAGCCCAAGCGTTGCTTTTGAGCCTAGTGCTTAGCCTTTTTCTGGAGTCTGTTTCCTCCTTTCTGGCACGTTCCAGTTTTTCTAGTCCTCGAGCTCCCTCCCACTGGCAGCCCGCACCAGGAAGCCTTGCACTTTAGTATCCTGCAGGTCTGCTTTTTTCAAGGGGACCCGTCCAAAATGGGCACGCGCCCTGCTTGTTTGCACCTGAGGCAGGCTGCTGGTCGGGCACGATGCCACGTCTCGTCGTGGCAGCGCAGGGCAGGTCAGGGCGGGAGAGACCTCCTGCTCACAGTAAGGTCAGCGTTCAGGCGGCCTGATGCAAAACACAGACAGACACGCTGCAGACTGACATTAAACACCTCTGCAGACACCTTTTGCTATTGGAGAAAAAGTGATGGAAATGAAAGCCCAGCATTTTTCTCCTTACCGCCTTTAAAAAAAAAAAAAAAAGCTTGTAATTTTCATTTCATCGCCTTCCACCACAAACCTTGAAAGAGCAGCAGACAGAAGACCTATACACATACTCCCAACCTCTAACATTGGTGTGGCTGGGAGCCTTTCCAAATGCATCGTTAAAAGTAGTATTCCGCCTTTTTTTCTCACTCCAAAGAGGCAGGATGTGCTGCCCTGTCTGTCCAGCTAGCCTTCAAACAATTGTTTACCCGGGGAGCCAGGCTCAGATACCAGTGTCCGGCCGAGCAGCCTCAGCAGGGGTGGGTTTCCCTCTCTGTGACATGAAGAGCAAGGCAGAAGCGGGCAGTGGAGGCCCAAGCCGCCTGCCCAGCGTCATTGCAAGCTGCCCAAGCAGGAGACCAAGTTGGACAAGAAGGCAAAAATATTTCCTTTCAGGTTATTAAGTGGCTGCTGCAGTGGTAATCATGGCCAGCGCTCCCATGAGCCGTGGCTCATCTTTCCATGCTCTCATATCCATTTCTGTCTGCTTCTGTTCCCTTCCACTTAGGCAGATGGGCCTGTCTGCCTGGATTATGTATAATTATGAAACCTTTAAGACTTCAATGCTAATTAAAGTCAGGAGAGGCTTTATTTTACACAGATACTTTTCCCTTCAGCTTTCATGAGTCTCAGAAGCATACAGTGCCACAGTGCAAATCAGAAACCACTGCTGAAGTTTATTTTTGTAGAGGTTAGTATTCTTGGCATATGACATAGCCATGCTGCGAGAGTTTTCAAATATTAGTTATAATATTTACTTTGCCTTTGTGAAGAATGTGTTAGTTTAAACATGTCTTCTTCTAAGGTAAAGTGAAATAATTACATTTATTTTCTCATTTTTGTGGTCCTTTCCATCTAATTTCCTCTGCAGTGTATTTATTTTTGGTGCATATGGGATTGTACAAAGAAACAAGCAATTGTGAGGAAGAATAATCTAATAAAAAAGTTCAATGGATATTTTAATTGTTTTATAGACAAGATACATTTGTTTCCTTGAGGGTGAGAATAATTACAACAACATAGTATGGAGATTTTCATATCTTGAAAAAAATCTTATAGTTCTGAATCCAGTTATTTCATGTGAGTGAAGACAACTGTGAAACTGCCAAATATTCTAGTAGAGTATTTCTGCTACTTCAGGAAAACGGAATTTGAGACTATGCAAATCCATGCAACTATACTTTTACTATGACAGCTATATCAGCATCTTGAAAAGAAGCCAAATTCTCCTTGCCTTAAGCAAGTATTTTGTTGGATATTGCAGTGGTCAGTAACGACAGCCTGGCATTATTTTTTTGCCAAGTGGATCCAACTTTCACTGTGACTTAACGCAAAAAAAGAAAAAGAAAAAAGAAAAAAGAAAAAAGAAAAAAAAGCCCCTATAGCAATCTCTTTTGGTAGCTGTCCAAGGGAAGAAGATGACCACCACCCACTTATCATTAGTCTATCTCCTTTTCCCATCCAGACTCATAACTCCGAGATTATCTACGTAAAAAATTTGACTGCTTCAGACACCCAAGGCCCCGTAAGGCCCATATTGTTCCAAGATGTGAATTTATATACAGACCCACTGGTAAGTCTCCTCATAAAAGTCCATTCATCCCTGAAAAGCTGCTCTGCTTCAGACCTTATGATTCCCAATCAGAAAAGCTGATATTGTTTATCTGTTGACATATTTGAATAGTACCTAGTGCAACAGCTCCCAGTGGTAATAACCATGTACTGAGAGAGGAAGCGTCTTTCCGAGGAGGTGCTGGGGAAGGTGCCCCAAAGATGATTTGTGCTAGCAAATCCAAGGAAGGGGAGGCAGAGGGCTGCTTACCCAAGGGCCAGTTGTGCAGCCTGAGCCTGCAAACACTCAGACATGCCAGGGTTGATCACTACAGATCCCCAGATCACAAAGCAGGGCCACCAGCGGCAAACGGGTTCAGCAAAGCCAAACCACTTCTTTCCGAGACTCACACCTCAGCCTCAGGCCTAGTCTGACGAGCCGAGTTCCTTGGAAGCGTCAGTAATTGCCTACAGGAACAGGGCGAGCAGGACTTGTCTCTTTGTGAAACACTACTAATGATATTTGTATCGTGGTAGCACGTAGGAACTGTTGAGGCCTCAGGCTATTAGTTGCTAACCATGGAGTAATCACGGTTTTTCTGCCTCAAGGAACAAATAACAGTCATTGTTGGAAGGTACCGTTCTGCTCCAAAAAATGAGTGTGTAGAAATATATACTAACATTGACATGGCCCTACAATGCGAATCCACCTCATGCATGTATTCAAGTCACGTGGACTTTATTTTAGGGACATAACAAAGGTCAATTACTTTTTTTTCCCACTCTGATGACAATGACAGTAAGCTGTTCTGTTCTGGTCGAAAGAAAAACCTTCTAAATTAGTGTAACGTATGCCTCTGCAAAGCTGACGCTAAAGGTACAATTCAATCTACACAATACAGGGTTTTTTTTACTGATACCTGTACAGTAAAGAAAAGGAAAACACCAGATACAGGTCTCCAGCTGAGTCTCAGTTTACTAGAACTTAGAAAGACTGGTTTTCTTCCTTTAGCTCAGAATAACTTTGGAGTAATGTTATTGAAATTAATGGAGCTAAACTGCTGTGAAAACGCTCTTCTGTAGTTACTTACTCCTAGACAAAATTGGGTTGAACGCAGCATTCAAACTTGTTAAACTCGCAGATGTTAAGCCTGAGCTGCCAACTCAGCTTTCCTTACAGGCTAAGGCTAGTTGCCCGGCGGGTCTAGAAGAGCGTCGGAGCCTCTTGCCCTCCCCGTAGCCTGACACGTCAGGCATTGCTCACGCTTTGGTCTGCTTCCCAGCTAACCTGGGCCATCAGGTCACGCGAAGGCGCTGTGGCACTATGCTGCGCTAGGAGGGCTGAGTCATCACCCGTGCTCAGATGACTTCACCCGCAGCACAACACACAAATTCCCTGCAGCCCCCTGCGAAGGCCCCTGCTCGGCCCTGCGAGCCAGGGCACCAGACTCTCTCACTCCCTGAGACACAGGCCACGGTCCTGTCTCCTGCATTTGCTGAAAAAGAACTGTGGAGGTTTGAGCGCTGCCAGCCTCAAAGGTTCACAAATAATTTTCCTTCTTTCTCACCCAACTCGTGGCACTGGCCCCAAAGTCAGGAGTCTTAAACAAAAACGTATATGGAAATTTTGTTCTCCTTCGTTTTGCTTTGAATAAAGTTATTTTGGCTCTTGCTATAGATGTTCTCGCCCTCATCTTAGGCTTCTCCCCTGCCCGTGAAGACTTTCACCTTGGAACAGTCCTGTCACCTCGTCGGGCAGCAGTTCTGCTGTCTGTGTCCGTCTTGCTCCCTATCTTCAAAGGAGTTCCCTGCCCTTTCCAGCCTGGGCTATGCCCTTGCTGCAGAGCACCTGGAGGGCTGCTCCTCTTGCGGGAGGCGCATGGACCAAGGCGCTTTCTTTATGTTTCCCTGTGTTCACCCTTTGTTCACAAAATAGGGGGAAAAGGAAGAGAAACAGTGCAAATTGCTTTTCCAACTCACATCTAAGAGTGGTGCTCCTGATAGGTGGTGTGAAATGTTTACTACTGCTTTTCATTGTAACCTCAGCTGGTGCCTCTTAGGAGGTGGGGCAGCAGCCAGAGGAAAGGCGGTTTCTCACAAGCAGCAATACTAGTTTACTAGAGGATCCTCGGGCAGTTCAGTAGTCACTTCACTGGTTTCTGAAAGGCAGGCGTCTAGATGTTTGGTGCTGGATAGGTGCACTCTTTGGCCTTGGAGGAAGGAACTTCTATATGTGAAGAAACTTTTGACATGAGTTTTTAGACTGCAACAGCTGTTCATTGAAGTTCTGTTTCAGCTGCCTAAATTTCTACGGTCAATTCAAAGTGTTAATGCAACCAGACCAGGGCCCTGCCACTCAGGACCCTCCACATTTGCAAAACTCCCCAAACAGATAAACAAAAGAACAACAAAAAAAGTGTGGATTTCCTCATTAGAGGAAAAAAAAGAGAACATTGGAAGTTAAATCTGTCAAGTAAATGTGTGAGGAATGCTTGACCTCAACCATTTACTCTCAGCTAATACTTCACATTTTTTCAAGAATTTTTTTGAACCAAGATCATCTTATGCAGGTCATCCACCTTTGTGGATATATTTCCCTTGAGGTCCCTTACCATTTGCTTTACAGTAGCCAGTAACATACCGCATTTGCCCTCTGTTTGACTTGACTTAAAACCTACATTTCTTAAAAGCAACTGGCTTCTGCTATGGAATGATGCAGTTTTTGCCCTCTGTACAACAAACTCAGCCACACAAGTAGTTGTGATCTCATTCTGGAAAACTTCTGAAGGACAGCGGCCTTGTGCAGAGCAACCATCCTGAGCACCACATCAGTTTCTCTCTACTTACTCAGTCCTCGCTCCACCTCCCTGGTTTCAAGGTAATTTTTCTCCTAAAGACGGTACAGATATTCTGTATATGCAGGATCGACAATAACTAGCCTTTGGAAGACTGAATAGTTCAGGTGCGGAGAATGCTCTTCCAAGTTAAAAAACAAAAGCTGTAACTTTAATAAGAAAGGCAATGGTCTCACAATTAATGTCATATCTATCTTCAAACTGGAGCTACTCTCAGGCTTTATCTTCCCTCAGAAGTTTCTCCTCTGAACCATCACAGAGTTTTAGTTCAAGTTTAACCCACTGTGGACTTACAAGCCTCCAGTACTGGTTAGCCTTTTCTCTTCAAACATTGGGGTTTCACTCCCAGCGTGGCCTTTAATACTGATGCGGCTCCATTACACTGTGACTATAGAAAGCTCCAAACTCTCATCTATTTAAAACATCTATTTATTTTTGAGCAGTTTTAAATAGCTGAGAACGACGGAGGAAGGGACTGCTGTGCTCATAACACTGACTCTTGCAAGGAATCTTGTCAATGTAAAACCCTTCTGCTCCCTGTGCCGGCCGCGTAGCTGTGCCAATAGCGTTTAAGAACAAAATCTCATCAGTTTGGAGCCAGGGTCAGTGTCCTTAAAGCTCTGGAAAAGAGCAGAGGAGAAACGGAGGAGGAAGACCTGAATTCCAAGCTATGGGATTTGCAAGCTATTTGATTCTCCACAAAGTTTCTTGGAGAGAACTCACACATTAGCTCCTGAATGTTTTAAAAGATGGACTCTTCAGGGTACTTTGTTAACTTTCTGGGTTTTTTTTTCTTATTTATAATACTAAAGGGAAACATCAGTAAAGATATGCTGGAGACAAATGCAGGCAGTTTTGCTTATATATTAATTCCAGGTGTGCAATTCTGATTAGTATCTTGCCTTCCAGGAATACATCATGCTTTATAAACATTAGAAAAAATAAAAAAGGTACCTGCTGAGAAGAATCTCAGATCTACAGCTCTCATCACGCAGTGACTGAGGAAAACGCTTATTTAACATGTATAAGCACTTTCACTGAGTTCCTTCGGAGGAAGCGAAGGACGTATGTAGAATTTTCAGGGTTTAAAGCCTTACACCCATCGCCACTCTACCCAGACGGACCCTTAAGCTGTTGCATGGGGCCTCACAGAGAGAGACATAGAGATTAGGGTATTTGATTTTTCTTGTCCGACTCCCTCCAAATCCATTAAAACAGGACGGCAATGCTCCCCTAGAGCAAAAAGTACTGTTACCTGAACTTTATTGAATAGTTACGTCGTCTGTGCAATAAGCAGCATGGCAAGTTAGCCTTCATAAGCCAAAAATCGGATTTCCGAGGGGCGCCGGCGGCGCGGGGTGCCCCCGTGCTGGGGAGCCCGGCGGGGCGCGGTGCCCCCCGGCCCAGGCGCCCGCCCCGCCGCACACCGACGCGCGGCGGGGTCCCGGCCCCGGCCCCGGCCCCGGCCCCGGCCCGCGCCGCCGCCCGCGCCCCCGCCGCCGCGCCGCCGGCCCGGGAGCGCCGCGTGACGTCACGGCGGCCCCACACCGGCGGCGCGGGGCAGCGCGCGCGCCCCCTCCCCTCCCCGCGCGCGCTCTCGCTGGCTGGCGGAGAAACTCTTAAAAAAGGCTTTTCAGCGCGAAGCGGCTTAAAGGCTATTTCTTACACGCGCGCGCAGGACCACTGGCAGCTCCAGCAACCGAAACATCTGCTCCTTATTGCGACCACCCCCCTCCAGAAAACACCCTTCCCCTGCTGCTGCTGCCGCCGCTGCTCCTCCTCCTCCTCCCTTTGCAGTCCGGCTCGGAGCTCCGCTCGCACCCATCGCTTCCTTTCTGCTAACAGTGTTTTCCTGCTCCACGGGGCAACTTGTTTGCTGAACTTTCTAACAGTTCGGGGGACGGGTAGGGGGGATCTGAGGCTTTTTTCCTCCCCTCCCGGAGAAGGTTGGGGGGAAGCGAGAGGAGGAAGGATCTGCACCCCGGGAGCGGTGCAGAGTGCAAGGGACGGGAGTTGCGCACACACACACATACTTTGGAGGAGAGGAAATCCTTGCACCGGGGGTCCGTGAAGCTTGCCGGCTGCAGGGGCTCCCGCTATGGAAATGGCTTGGATCAGATGGGGTTTTCTCCTCTGTGCCTGTGCGCTTTGGTCACCGGCGCTCGCTGCTTCCGAAAAGGGCAGGCTGCGGAGGATCACATACGTCCTGCACCCCGGCCAGGCGGGCTCGTCCAGCAGCCGGCATCAGCGCCCGACCCTCCTCGGGGGGCAGCAGCCGCGCACCTTTAACGTCCAGCTCAACACGCGCTACAGCAGCGGCGGCAGCAGCAGCAGCACCCTGGAGCGCAGCCGGCGGATGAGCAAGCCGGGCGGCTCGGGCGTGCAGCTCCGCCTGGGCCCCGCCGGGCAGGGCCACCCCAACTCCGCCGCCGCCACCTTCGCCAAGCCCACCCGCTTCGGCCCGCGGCCCAAGCCGCCGCCGCCGCCGGGCCCCCACGGCAACAGCAGCGCCGGCCTGCCGCTCCGCCAGAAGCACCAGCTGCCGCCGCTGCCGGGGTAAGGCGCCCTCCCCGCCCCTGCCCGGCCCCCGCGCCCCAGCGTGGTGGCGGCGGCGCCGCTGCCCGCGCCGGGGCAGCCGAGCGGGCAGCGCGGCCGCTCCGCGCACCGGGAGCCGCAGCGCCCTTGGCCGCGGGCCGTTGCCGCCGTCCCTGCCCCGCCGGTCGCCCTTGGCCGCCGTCCTTCCCCCCCCCCCCCCGCCCCGCCACCTTCCCGCGCACCGGGGCCGGTCGCGCCGCGCCCCCTCAGAGCCGGTGGCGGCGGCTCGTCCTGGCCGAGCGCCGGGAGCCCGACGGCCCCTCCGCTCCGCTCCGCCCGGCTCGGTCCCGTAGGCGAGGCGCCGGCTGGGCTCCGGCCCTTCTCGTTTTCCTCCCCCCACCCCGCTCCCAAATCAACGCTCGGGGTTCCCCCCCTTCTCCTCCCCTCCCCTCGCAGGCGTTAAACGGCCGTTGCTGGGGGAGCCGTTGGTGCGCGAGGAGCTCGCTCGAACGCGCGTCGGGACGTTTAATTCTTCCCGCCTTTTCCCTCGCCGGCCCTAACGCCCGCCCCGCCGCCCCGGCGAGCGGTGCTGGCCCGGCCCGGCCCCGCCGGACCCTCGCCCCTCTTTGCTGTTCCCGCAGGGTCAACGTCTGCGGGGGGCAGTGCTGCCACGGCTGGAGCAAGGCCACGGGCTCCCAGAGGTGCATCAAACGTGAGTAGCTGGGGGACTGGCCGGGGGGGGGCCCTGCGGGGACCAGGCCTGCGCCCGGCCCGGCGGTAAATGCCGATATCCGCGGTGGGCCAAGGGGCGTCTGCTGAGCTGCGGGTGCCGCGCTGATGCTCCGGTGTAGCTAGCCGGCCGGCTTGCGCTGTTCTCCCACAGTATCGGGGTGCGTGGCGGGCGTAACGCTCCGGTTTTTACTCCTAAATCACCGCTCGCTAACTTGCGGCCGTGCTAAAGGGCGAGCAGCGGATGCTTCTTGTGTTTATTCTCAGCACAGCAGTGGCATTTGGGGAGGAAACTTTGCAGGATTTCATCCAGGTGAATGTAGGCGACCACTGTGCAAAAACATTAGCTCTTGGGTGTTGGGAATTCCTTGAACAGAGGAGCTTAATGGGGTAAAGAACATGCCAGAGAAGCAAAAGTGGGGAGCAAGGAATTGCCATGCACACACACTGTCCTTTCATCAGCAGCCTATGTGATAATCCCATGCTTAGACTCTTTTAAGAGTGGAGCAAGCCCAAAGAAGTGGGTTTGAAAAAGCTCTTGTACAGGGGTTCACCCTCACTGGGATATTTAGAAGCATAAAACAACTGCATGAAATAACACTGATCAAATCAGTACTACCATACTCGGGCTGTCCTTTCCGATGCAAAACAGAAAATAGTCTGTGCTAATTTAGGCAGGATTCAGGGATGACTGCAAGTGGCTAAACTGGAGCTATGTTGCCATGAGGTCATGGAAGAGCTGGAAATCACTGGAATGACACACCTCTTCAGGAAGCTTCTTTAGGTATCATCGAGAATGTGCAGAGCTTGGACCATCGCCGTAGTTCAGCAAGACAGGCTTCTGTGCCTGAGAGAGTTGGAGGAAACGACGTTTTCAAGATGCATACTCTTTGGGGGGTTTCCTTAGGAGTTTTTGTCCCTGTGTGGGATTTTTCACAACAGGGAGCAGTCACATTTGTAATCCTCAGAAAGGTCAAGTACCTTTGACCTGCAGGGAGCTGCTGTAAAGAAGTAAAGACCTTATTATAGTAGGCTGTGGAAGACAAAACTGCACAATTTCCCTGACCAGTTTAGGCACGCATTTAAGGTAGTCTTCTAAATTAACATTTTCAGCTTTAAATAAATGCTGCTGTGTTAGGTTAGTCACCTTTTTTACTTAACACAAGTTACAAGTACTAAACTGATTTCCTTTTGCTTACGTTGTTTCAGACAATATTTTGAAGTTAGTTTTGGAGCTTAATAGACATCTACACTGGCTGAAAGACTAACTGAAGTAAAAAGAACTCAGGATAATTAAAGGAAATTAAAACTCAAAAACTGTATTTAAATTGCAACGATTTTGTCAGCCAATTTTATTTTCATTATCTTGAACAATAAAACAATTTTCTTCTTTCTGGCTTTGATCTGCTTTCTCTATGTCTTCCAATAACTTTTCTTTCCTGTAATTTCAGTAGGTCTCTTTAACTTCTATTTTTAAATTAAGTGATGTTCTTCGCTTTCTCTCCTTCAAGCTCTGTCTTGTCAATTCTCCTGTTATCATCCAACTGTTCTTTCTTTTTTTGTCTTTTCTTTTTTGCCTTCTCTTTTTTATTCCCTCTTTCTATTTTCATATTCTTCTTTATATTTCTAGTTTTATATTCTTCATAATGACCAAGTCAGGCAATTAGATTTTTATGGGATAGCGGTGTAGAATCTCATTTAAATCCATAGATTACTTATTTCATTCACATAGTTGTTGGAGGACTGAAGTAGCAGATAAAGAGTTAAGCGGGGGGGCAGAATACTTTGTTTGACCTTTCCTTCTCATTTTGTCTCTCTGATATTGGGCCCTCCTTTGCATTAAATATTTTTGCTCTCTGCTCTGATGCTACTCTTATACCTCTCGGCAGTGGTATAATGCACTTGGCTTAGATAGTCTCAGTTTCACCCTCTTTTGGCAAGCCAAGGGAAGCACTAAATGTACTGAAGTTGTCTGTTTTGTAACTTAGAAAAACCATGAGATAGCATTGACTTAACTGTGGAACGCTAGTCTCACAGTCATAAAAGCCAGAGATCTCCTTTTCTTGAACCTCTTCTCCTGATGTTCCTTTCAAAAGGACAAAAACCCTTTAACTGAACAAAAGTTAACCCCTTTGTTTCCTGTAAAAAATAAGTTTGTTGTTGTTTTTAATGCAGACAGTGAACTCTCAGTTGTTTCTGAGTGGATTATTTCAGTTGTTGATTAATTGTGCCACAGATGTAGACACACCTGAGCTGACTTCATGCAGAGTCAGTTTGGATCTGTCAGGGTTTATTAGCTCAGGCTCAGTATCACTTTAATAAGCTATTTGGCCTCTAGGGCCAGTTTATGTTCTTTTGCATAGTGCAAAGCCTGAGCTAATAAACCCCAGACCCATGCTGGCTCTTTCCAGAGCCAACTTCCATTTGTCTGCATCATGCTTCCAGAGCCAGAGTGCTGAGAGCCAGCTCTGATCAGTGAGGCTTATTAGCTCAGGTGTAATCCCAGACTGGAACAAGCACCATGTGTTTCTGCTGTGCTGCACCTGTGTTAATAAGCCAGCCTGTAATCCACAGAAACGGGAGTTGAAGTGAAGAGGTACGGTCTTGCAGCTATGGCTTTGTTAACCTTCCCCTCTACCTTTCCCTTGAGTGCAGGTGTTTGTTAGGCCTGCTTTCTCAAGCATCGAGCTCGTACTGAGGGGCTGCTCTTCCCTTGGGTGACTTCTGTTCCAGGCTGATGGTCCTCTGGCTGTTAACTGTGGCAGCTGTATGACGTTTCCCCAGGTAGAGGCAATAAGGGGTACTTGAAATGTTTCTGTGCAGGTAGAGGGCAGCATCTGTATGGGGGAGGCAAATGGACTTTTCAAGTCCTTTTTGTAAACTTTAGTTTCAAGTTTCCTGCTGTGTTTTCCATATTCATGTTCTCTTTGGAGTTTTGAAGTCTGTCCTCAAAAGGTGAGCCTTTGTGTTTCTCATAACTACCTGTGTGTGTATGTGTGCTGTATCCAATTTACAGGTATAGTTTCTTCCCCTCTGTGCCCAATATCTCACTTCTACGTTGTAAAGTTTTATCCTGCCAAGTTTGAAAAAGACATTCTTATGACTTTGATTATGAAGAACTGCATAATGCTAACTGTAAATCATAAAGTTCATAAAATATTCAGAATTGCTAACACTAGAAGAACAACTTCAAACCTTCAAAGAAGACCTTTCCGTTATGTTAAGGGCATCCATCTTTAGGGGGGAAAATTTCAACCACAACTATAAACATCTTGAAAAGTTATAAGTATGTGAAAGGGTTTATGACAAAGATTGTTGTCTTACAGTCCTAGTTATCATAGGTCATAATCTATGTAAGAGCAATAATAAGATACCATCAAGGCTTGAGACATCAGGCTCGGCTACATGTAATGATTGTTTTGTTAGTACTTGTTGCATTACCAGAGCGTTATTCCATTATTTAATTATTACATTAATTAGCTTTCTAACATGGCTGTAAGGCAAGTAAAACCTAGAGTGTGGGGTTTTTGTTTTTGTTGTTTGTTGTTTTGCTTAGGGAATTGGAAACATAGGTTAAATGTGGCCCTGGACAAGTTAAAACAATTGACTGAAAGACCTGAGCTGGAAATTAGGAGTTCCTGTCTCTTAGCTGCATGTTTATGCTATTGAAACCTGCTGTCTGCTAGTTTGTTACTTGCTGCTGCAGTTGTTTTAGTTAATATCAGTTCCTGCAGAAAATGCTGTTTCGTTTTAATGAGCTTACAAGCTTTTGGAGTGGGAAATCAAGAAGAAAGTTACTCTTGTATGCACTGTCCGGTACTTCCAAAAAGATTTAACAAGACCACTTCACTGTAAATATAGACATCACCTAAAATGTATAATAGTATGTTTGCTCTGGAGTATTAATATAAACTGCTTGAATGCTTTCAGTGTAAACTGAATAGTTTAAAATAGCATTACCTGGAGGAATTATAACTTTCATTCTCAACGATGAGAATTAACAACCAACTCTCTCCCACCCGCTTTTGTTAACAGAATACTGAAACACGAGTTCCTTATCGCAGAGATCTGAGGAAGGCTCATAGGGCAAACAGTTGAGAAAGTGGATTTTGCAGGATTGCATTTAGAGTAAATTGCATATATGGAGAGGAATTACCATTTGCGTAGAGGAAAAACCTGCTTGTGCCATCACTGTCAATTAAAAAAAGAAGACTGTCATATCTCTGTGAGCTGAGGGTATGTGTATGTACACGTATGTATTCTTTGTATGGGCACAAAGTGAGGAAACTGGAACTGAACTAGATAAGTTGAACCAGGCTATAATGTTCTTTCCTCTCTTTAGCGTGTGCTTCGGCACCTTGAAAAAAGTTAAAATAAGATAGATAAGCCATCGAGGTTTTTTTATGTTAAAATATCTTGCGTATGTTCTTTGAAAGACTTGCTAGCTCAAAATAAAATAAATGTATTAGATAAGCAAGGTTTAATTCCTTTTTCAGGATGAGGAAATATACGATAAAATGAGTCTTCCTGCTGGTGAAGAAGTTATGCTAATACTTGTCCTGAAAAAGGTCCCCTTCATTCATTCCTCAAATCTATATGGCCTCTGCTTATGTATTACTATTCAGTTGGAGCGGTCTTATCCCTAAACCTTCAGGGCTGTATCTCTTGCTATTCTTGCTGAGTTAGTATGCTGTGGCTTCGTCTCTCCATTGTGATAAGTGCGCTTCACAATATAACCAGTGGTTCTAGATTCCTCGTCGTCCAAGATCGGGATGGAGCAAGCCCTAGGTTGCTCGTGCTCCCGAGATTTCTTGGGGAAGGTAAGGGCAAGGTTGCATGCTTGGGTCTTGTCCTGGTGTAGGATTGGGATCTAGACCTGGAAGCTTAGATGCATATGTGAGTCTCCCAGTTTAGACATAAAACTTTGTGTATTGCCAAATATTTTTGTATTTGGTTGCTCAGAATCTTTTTTTCTCTGTCTTCAGTTAAGCTCTTAGAGATGGTGGTATCCAGGAGAGCTGTATTTCTGAGCAATGGAATGGAGTACTTAAAATGTTTGCAGCTGTTCCTGTTCGAGGTTTTTTGGTCATAAATGGTTCCCCAGGCACGTGCTTAATCAGTTTTATGGCTGAGAATTTCACCAAGCTCTGTTTATTTACATTACATATAAAAAGCTTGACGATAACATATTCTTCCCAAATGTTTCTTCTTCACTTTCTAAGATTGTCATCTCAGTAAAAGCCGTATGAATCTCCTTCAAACTGTCTAAATCAAAGCTAAATGTCTCAAGAGATGAATAGTCTTTTTTTTTGAAGTTCATGATGACTTTGACCTCTTATAACTGACCTATACATTTGTCCTTTTTAATCTGTTCTTTGATGTTACTTTCAAACACTTCAAGATTGAATAACTGAAAGCCACTACTTGAGTAGCTTGTTTTCCCCTGCTGTGGTTGCTACTGTAACATGTAAACAAAACTTTCAAATTTCATATAGAAGAAATAGATTGGCTTTTGTAGTGGGCAAGCCTTAATTCTCTCTTTATTTATTTATTTATTTTACTATGTGATAGTTTTATTCTGCTTTATTTTCATTTACTGCCCTTGGGGACAAGGGAGAGAGAGAGGACTCAGGTTCTTGTAATCTTAGCCTGTGTCTATGTTGTGAGTAACACGGACTAAAGGGAACAGACCTATAGACTGGAACCCTTGGCTTTGCTGACTTAAGGTCCCTACTGTGCATGTTTCAGGGTTTTGTTATATTTTAGGTGTAGTCTGATCTCATGGAATGAATGCTAATAGGAGGCTGAAAAGCATTAGGTGCTTTCTCAGAGTCTGTATCTTTCTGGTTTAGTTTTCTAGTTTTTTTTAGGGTTTTTTAGTTTTTCTTCTTGTTTGTTTTTTTTCTTATTTTTTCCTGGATCTAAAAGGGGTCCAGTGCGTGTGCTTTCAGATAGCTCCACAATGGCAAGAGGATCCTGATCCAAACTAAAGCAGTAATGTAGACTTGGAGTGCAGTGTTGGTCTATTAGCCATTTTCAGCAGTCAGCTTTGTTACTGAAGAGGGAATAAGAACGGTGAGAAGATGAGGAGTTGGCTAGCTCTTCTCTGCCATAGAGACACGACCATCCAATTTGTTGTTGCTTCTCCTGTGAAGGAACACATAGTCCACAATTTGTTTGAGATGAAACCTACCTGTGTTTTTTATTTCTGGACCCATTTTGACCCTCTCTATTTTATGCAAATACTACACTTGTGTATACATTTAAAAAAAAAAAAAAAAGGCAAACCTTAAAAGACATGGAACAGTGTTTCTCAAGACTTTGTGCTTGTGCATTCAGGCAGATGATAGATTTATAAGTGAACTCACTAGGCTCATTGTAGCAGTTAAAAATCTTAGTAATAAGAAGCAGAATGTGTGGCAGGTAAAGTTGTAAATCTACAGTGGATGAAAAGTCCCGAACACATCCTCTATTGACATAGTATCAGAAGGAACCCAGAAGATCTGGGGTTTTTTAGCTTTCAGATTTGCCAGCTAGTAATTTTAAATGTGTCTGTAATTTGGAATAGATGCAGAAGGCTGTGTAGGTACTCTGGAAGAGCTGCGGTTGATACTGTGATTCACAGTGTTCTCCTGGTTTGGTATGTGTGCAATAACAAAAGTACGTGCTGACTGTGAAGGGGTACTTCTAACACTGATCTAACGCTCCCCTCTGCGTAGCATGGCTTAGACCTGTTTCTGGCACTCAGCGCCTGTGCCTCCCTTGTGTTGTTGCCTGGGCTGTGGCATTCACTGTTGGGAGAGCGGTGATACAGATGGGGAGAAAGGAAAAAGCTGGAAGCAGCATGTATTCCCCCCTTGCGCCTTTCTGTATAACAAAGCGGGAGAGCAGAGCGAAGCAGCTGCGTGTCCTTGCTCAGCAAGCCGCCTGGCCTCTGGAGGAGAGCAGAGGTGGTAGGGTGCGGGGCTCTGCACTCCGCCGGTTCAGAAGCCGTTGGGTGCAGCAGCAGCTCTGGCGATACCACACGTACCATTGCAACCTCCACCATGAAGCACAGCTTCTTGGAGACTGACTCCTACGTTGGAGCAAGTTCAGATCACCTAGGAGAGAGAGAGGTTAGTGGTGGTTGGATGGAGAGAGGCAGTGACCTCCCTCAATTGACTCCTTGTTCAAATATAGCAGTCCCGAGCATTAGTGGATTGTGGATGGTTCAAATTGTAAAGTGAGTCTATGTTCTGTAACTAGCATGAACTGATATTTGGTTAGGTTTGATTTTTCTCACTTTAGTGGAGTGTTTTTTGTTTTGCTTTTAAAAGCGCTGGTACTTCACTTGCATAGCTTGATTTGTTCCTAGAAAACAGATCCTCTCTGTTGACAACGGAAAAACAGCAGAGCTTTATTGTTGCTCTCTCTGCATTTCTGACCCTGCATGTGAGTATACTCAGACACGTTAGCAAGTCAATGTGTTCATTTAAATACAGGGCTAAGAACAGCTTTGCTCTACTGTGCTTTTTTGGAAAAGCAGATAGTAATCTTTGTACATATCTATAGTTTTGGATTACTGGTTTCTGATAAAGGAGTATTCTTTTGTGTCCAATGGTGAAACTTGTTTTTTGGTAATTCAGATCAGTCTTTAAATTTTCTCTAGATGGCAGTTTAGGCCTGTATTTTTGAAGGAGCTTAACTAAGTGGTGAACTCTCATTGAAAATTGGTTCGGTTTAGGAAATACTTAGTTATTCTTAGTATTTTAATTACTCTGTTATGATTAATATTCTTTTGATATTGCTTTTCTGTAATGCTTCAGTTGTCTGAGTCCTGCTCCCAGTTAAAAAAAATTTCAGTTGTTTCTTTACTGAGTTTCTCTTAGTTTTCATTCAATTTCCTGCGTATTTCTTAAAAGGGTTTTGTAACAAAATGAATAAGCAGTGTAATGAGGAAAGGTTAAGAGAATTAAAAGGATTGCAGACTGGAGTATTAACCACTCCAGCAACCAAGAACAACATTTAACATGTGAATCGTCTGGTTTCCTTGGCTTAGTCCATTCTGTAGTGGATGGTTGTTTTTGCTGCTGAAATGAAAGAAGGCTATATTACATGTGAAATTTAATATTGTTTGCACTGTCAGAATACGTGTGATTCTGATCTTGCGTACTTTAAAATGTCTCCCAGATTGTGCAGTCTAGCTTAATATTATACTATATGAGCTCTAGTAAACACAGCGTTAATGAAAATAGCAAATATCAAGTGTATTATATGCCTATGACTGATAAAGTAGTGCGTTGCTTTGAATTTAGGCATATTTGAGTATAGTTGCCATTAATTTATGCCAAATCTTAGCATCTAGAGAAAATTCCATGAAGATACATAAAAAATAATCTTAATAAAGTGTCTTATGTTGCCATTAGGCTAGGAGAAGAACTCTGATTTTTGTTTAAGAAGAATTGTGTGGCAAAGACATTGTTTTCTTGTTTCCTTTCTTTCTTGGAGGTCGTGTTTACACAGTCATCCATGTCAATATGGGAATGCATCAGATGTTTTGAAATGGACCAGTTCAGAATTCCAACAGTGACGCATGCTTTCATTTGAAGTCTTTTTAGGGAAAGAATTCTCTTAGTCCATCTAGTTATGATAAGAACAAAGTTCCTGTGTAGGAAGATACAGATGATCATAATATTCCCTCCATTAGTAGTGCACAATTCATACAGGCTTTCTGGAGACAAAGCCATTTCTTGTGATTGAAACTTCAGCCAAGTTTTGCAGCTTGGCTCTTAGGCCCTTAGTAACAGATTCCTCTCCATCGACCTCAGTGACTATAGAATTGGTAGCTATACTTTCTGTACAATTCAACTTTTGAAAACTGTTTGGTGAGGGATACTTAGATGGAGAACTAGATTCGCCAAAAAGCATTAGATATTGAGTCTTAATGTTCCTTCAGTTAACTTTTGGCTATCTAGTCTCTAGCGTGGCATCCTCATTCCCAGTTCATATAACGGTAACAAAGAATTAAAAGACTCAAGAAGGTGTTACAATCACTGTATATAATTATCACTGTTATAATCACTGTATCAGAGTATTAAAAATTCAGGAATGACATTGAAATATTTCTGTGACTGTTCAAGTACTAACTAACAGCAGTTGCTTGATAAAGGAGATCCCTAAAGGTGGAGCTGAGATGAAAAGGTTAGACATAGAGGAAACTTTCAGGACCACTTAAATTGTTTACTGTGAATTTATAATTGAAAAATAAGTTTTTGTAATTTGTATCTCTAGATCATTTGGAGAACTGGCAGGAAATAAGCTTGTAAATGAGATGTAATAAGCTTGTAAATGAGATGTGAAGTCTTTCTCCTGCAAATATTTATTTACTCTTCAACCAAAACGACATGAACACATGCACTGACAAGTGTGTAAGTATAGATCACTTCCAAACCAATGTACAGGTGTTTTGGAAGGGTCTCTTAAACTTTAAGTTTAAAGATAGTGTTACTATTTTGTACTTGCGTTTTTGAAAGAACCACATAACTACAACCGTACAATGTCGGAAAAGTATACATGTAGCCCAGTATTCCATCTGTGACGGTGGCAAACAATAGCTGATAAAAGAAAAGTATTTAAAAAGATCAAACGTTACAATACCTTATCAGAAAATGCTTTTGGCATTTAGTAATTCCAGACTTCCGAAGAAAATATGGTAGCATGGGTTAATTACTACCTCTTCCCCCACATTTGTATCTCTTAGTGTTTGAACCTGCCACCAGCTGTTTTTATTTGATGCTCTTAAGACAGAAGAGGTGTTGTCCTGTTTACCTCTTCTATGCTACTTAGGAGTTTGCAGAATTCTGCCATACTTCCAAGTTTCCTGTACTAAAGAGGCCTTGGTCATTACTGATGTGAAAGCTATTCCACACCTTTGATCATCCTCGTTGCCCTTCTCTGAACCTTTCCTAGGTTCTACCACTAGGAAATCCTTTTTGAGGGGACCAGAATGGTACACTGTACTCCAGGTGTGAGTATATGTAGACACACTTCAGGTGTGGCTGTATAGAGGGGCATAATGGTTAGGCTAGATTTTTTTTTTTTTTTCCTTCCCCTCAAATGTGCTTGCTTTGCATATATCTACACTGAATGACATCTGCCGTTTTATTGCTTAACTGCTTGAGGTGTAAGGTCTTTCTGCAGTCTTTCACAGTTTGCCTTACTACTTTAACAGCCTCCTGCCTTGTAAGCGTAGTTACAGCTCATAATTCAGACTGGATTTATATTTGTATAGCCAACTTAGCAATGGGGAAGACCTTCCACGCAATTAGAGACAGGCAGGATGCTGTCTTTTTGATGAGCAGTTCCTAAATGATCTCTGGGACTCTTTTTGTCTCTAGTTCAAGTTTTGCTCCCACTTTTGTGGAATGTCTTGAGGATTAATGAAATGTAATGATGTATTTTTGGTAGTTTCCTGTTTATTAGAAAAGTTCCCAGTGCAAGTCTATTCTAGAACAACTGCCATGGGGATAACTTAAAGCAATTATTATGGCTCATTTTTTAACTTCAGTGATTATCATCACTGTCATATTGTTAACTTCAGTGTTGTGCTTAGTCAGGAACTGCTAATTAGCACTATCTCCAAATGAAAAAGAAGGCAAAACGCAACTGTTATACACTGTGGGGAGCTATTTACTGGTCCATCGATATACATGTGCTGGTTGGCCACTTTAGCTCTTGCTCCGCATTAGTCATTTTTTGACCTAGGTACAGAAAGAGAAGTCTTATTCATGGCTGTGACATGACATGGAGACAGGACTTACTATAGTGGAAGATGAGAAAGGAAGAATCTTAAGAAGCAGGCGTTTGCTAATTCTGCTGCTTAGGGAACAACTTGCCTAATTTTTAATAGATACCAGTTGCGTGATCTTAACAAAACAAAACTAATCCAAACAAACCCCACGTCCATTTACCCAATTATACTTGTCTTATGGGAAGTGGGAGGAGGTAATATTTTCTGTCTCTGGCCTTCTAACCTCAGCACCTAATTTGTCAAGCCTCTCTGCATGGTAAGAGATAGTAAGGTGCCTTCCGAAGGGGCAAGTAACCTTTCAGTTAGGCTGCTGGTCTGAATTGCCTTCTTTAAAGATCCCTTTTCACTGAGTGTGTAAGAAACCAATAGTGATTCATTTCTGTGATGAGGTGCCTCAAGTTAGATTCCGAGTGTAGCTACTATACAGTGATTTCTATCAGACAGGCAGGATGTGTATAACGAGGCAAAGTAATTCTTGTCATTTTGAGGTCAGTGCAGAACTACTGAGCAGCTGCCGTGGGAGGTCATGAAATCTCTATCCTTGGCAGTTTTCAAGACTCCGCTAGACATAGCCATGTCTACGTGATCTAGTGTTAGCAATAGTCCTGCTTTTAAAGGGAGGTTTGGATTGCTGACCTCCAGATTTGCCTTCCAGCAAAGATTTCTAATGGTTGTGAGATCAAGTTGTACAACAGTGCTCTAAAAAGAAGACTAACACAAAGCATACCCTCTACTTAACCTGCTTAAGTCATAAGTCTTATGTTAGCCTTCACAGAATACCAGTTCAGATTTAATTATATTTCTTTCTCTTGCACATTAACCATGTGCCGTGAAAGTATAATTATTCATTGCCACAAGGTGTTTTTAGAGGCTGAAAACTAACAGAGGTTCAAAAACCAATTCAGCAAACTCTTGGAAGAAAAATCTGTTGAGGGTTATTAAATGTTAAAACAAAACACTATTGCTCAGGAAATTTCTAGGCCTCTAATTGCTTAAGGCTGTTACGGGATAAACTTGCATTGCTTTTCACGCTGTTCTTATACCCTTCCTGAAGCATCCACTAGTGGTTAATAATGGAGGACGACAAGGATAAGTGGACCTTTGATCTATCCTAGTACAGCTGGTCTAATTACTCGCGTCTTTGCCAAGTTTCTTTTTTGAATCCACAGTCCTGACCACCTTCAATTCAATAGTACCAAGCCCATTGCTGTTAACCTGAGTGTATTGGCCCACTTTTCAACTTAATACTTCCAGACTCCAGATTTTGGAAGCTTAGCTTTATGGAAAATAGTGGTGTTAGAATTAGATGCGCCATTATTGTTGTCTTCAAATAAAATAATTAGGTCATACATTTGGCATGTTGCAGCCGTCTTGAACGTTTTCAAAAATAAACTGCCATCTTATGTCAATTTAAAAAATTCATTTTAATTCTTTCCTAAAAATGTGATCTGGTATCTTATTTTGTGGTCTTCTATTACACAACATTAATGAAGAACTTCAATTAAAGGATGGATTGTTGTGAAGATCTAATGGATCAGTGTTTTCACCTGCTGTCACTAATCACACAGACACAGTTTGTCTCAAAACTCTTCCATAACACATTTGTTGGACGTGCTAACGCTTGTTTTGTTGTGAGGCCAGATGTTAGAGTAATGCAGTTTGTCCTGCAAAGCTTCATATGTTTTATATAAAAACTAGAGAAACTCTTTGGGTTTACGTTGCTGTCAGTGAAGTAAGAATCGTAAAGTCTGTTTGGGTGAAAAAAGAGAAGGTCATTTAAAAGCAGTCTATTTTCAGCTCCTAGTTTTAAATTCATTGCAACCTTATTAGTTTCATTTTGATAAGTGAAAACTTAAGTTTTCTTAAGCGTCTGAAGCACAGCTTTGATTTTTAACCACAAAGAAAGACTTGCAGTTTTCTCAGTATAGTCTTTTGTACATGTATGAATTCTTAGTTTACTTTTGAGAGTTGAGACACAAAATGATCAGTGTTCTAGTGGACTGTATATTTTGTTTTATTGATTTACCCTTTTTGTATTTTAAATAACAAATCCATCCAAAAATAAAACACAAAATTAAGCTAACTTTTTAACAAGTCTGAAAGTTAACATAGAGGCATGTCCATAAATATAAAAAAAAAAATCCATATTCAAAACGTATTTCTTATGTTGCAAAAAATGGGACTTGAAAAACTCCTAATTTTTACAGAAACTTTTTGTGTTTCTTTTTTTTTTGGTTAAAGTGCCTGTCCCCAGACTGTTTCACTGTAATCTCTGCACAGTTTCTTCAGGTTTTAATCTCGTTAGAATGATGGCTGGGTCACTGTTATGGCCTTATGGTCTCTCCAGAGTTCTTTATCATAGTGCTGTCGTTACTGAGGAATAGTTCTTTAAGATCACTTCTGAATCACCTGCCCCGCTTAGAGTTGTATTACCTCTTTATTTTGTTTGAAAGTTTGAATCTGTGTTGTCACTGTTTCATAGTGTGATTCTCTCCAGACTGATGAAGACAAAGCTGCATAAAGAAACCCACAAATTATTATTATTTATTTTTTTAAACAACCAAACTGAAATGCCGTGCAGGTAGTTGTGTTTTTGTTTACTGCAGAACTGTCAGGTCAGCAGTGTTCGTGAATATTCCGCATTCTAGCGGGGAGAGAAGCTGGAATGAGGCAGCCATTTTTATACTGCATCAAGCAGGGTTCTAGCTTGCTTTTGAAAATGAGATGCTAAATTCTCTACCTCCTTTTCATCTAGACACCAGGGGTAGTACAGGGACCACCTAGCCAGCAATAACAAGACATTGTGAAGTATGTATAGTTTCAGTACTACTCTAACATAAAATAAAAATCTAGTCATTACTGAAATGAGAGTTGTTGCGTAGTGATGGAAGAGATGTGCTGGAATGGCCTGGTTTGCCTTTAGTTATATATAACTTGAGATACAGATCATCCCTTTTAAAGAACCACATTAAAAAGGTTTTTGAAAAGACCATTTTGAGTGTATGCTTTCTTCTTCTGCCTTTTAAAAGGAAACGTTTCTAATGGACCTGTGCTCTTAGATCCTTAGATGTTCTGAAAATCTTTCTGTTTGACAAATAATGGCGGATTGGAATAAGGAAAATCAAATGAGTATCCTAGTCTTTGTTCAGCTGTCGCTTGGTGGTTCAAATTCAGAAATGCCCTCAATCGTACTTGCCCATAAATTTGTCAATTTTCTGGGGCATCATAATGCTTGGAGTAGCTAGACACCTCTGTTCTTGGAATATTTTTTTTAGCAGTTAATATTAACATGTAGCTCATGATAGATTGACTTCTGCTCCACTTTAGTCATTGAAACTTGATTAAAATTTAAGAATCTATTTTGCAAAGATATGATTCATTTCAGTTGTTCGTGTGTAAGTGAGTTGTTATTGTTCATAGGAAAATCTAGATCTTAAAGGCAAAATGCAAGGGAGAATCAGCTTATCTGTTATAACATACTTGAAAATTCCTACCCGAATTTTCTGTGAAAATGCTCTTCAGCCTTCTGGCAGTCAAAGACAAAATGTACTTTCCAAAGTAAGCAGAAATATAAATAAACAAATGATTACTTTTTTTGTTGCCAGGAAAATACAGAATATGCTAGTTCAGTACAATTAAGCTAGTTCTGTTAAGTAGCTTTCAAGAGGAGATATATTGCTGAACAACACGTGGGAGGTATGTTTGAGAAGAACCCCGTATAAAGTGCAACTGAAAGTTGTACAGCAGTTGTAGTGTCATGCATCTGTATCAACTGGGTATTAGCCTTCTATGACGGGATGACTGGCTGGGTAGATGAGGGCAGAGCAGTGGATGTTGTCCACCTGGACTTCAGCAAGGCTTTGGACACTGTCTCCCATCACATCCTCCTAGGCAAGCTCAGGAAGTGTGGGTTGGATGAGTGGACGGTGAGGTGGATTGAGAACTGGCTGAATGGCAGAGCTCAGAGGGTTGTGGTCAGTGATGCAGAGTCTAGCTGGAGGCCTGTAGCTAGAGGTGTCCCCCAGGGGTCAGTCCTGGGTCCAGTGTTGTTCAGCATATTCCTCAGTGACCTGGAGGAAGGGACAGAGTGCAAGTTTGCTTCAGCGAGTTTGCTGATGATACTGAACTGGGAGGGAGAGGCTGACACACCAGAAGACTGTGCTGCCCTTCGGAGGGACCGGGACAGGCTGGAGAGCTGGGCAGAGAGGAGCCTCCTGAAGTTCAACAAAGGCAAGTGCAGGGTCCTGCCCCTGGGGAGGAATAACCCCAGGCACCAGTACAGGCTGGGGGTTGACCTGCTGGAAAGCAGCTGTGCAGAGAAGGACCTGGGAGTCCTGGTGGACAACAAGTTAAGTATGAGGCAGCAATGGGCCCTTGTGGCCAAGAAGGCCAGTGGTGTCCTGGGGTGCATGAGGCAGAGTGTTGCCAGCAGGTGGAGGGAGGTGATGCTGCCCTTCTCCTCAGCCCTGGTGAGGCCTCACCTGGAGTACTGGGCCCACTTCTGGGCTCTCCAGTACAAGAGACATGGCACTCCTGGAGCACATCCAGCGAAAGGCTGCTGAGATGAAGGGACTGGAGCATCTGCCATGTGAGGAGAAGCTGAGGGAGCTGGGCCTGTTCAGTCTGGAGAAGAGAAGACTGAGGGGGGAATCTCATCAATGTGTCCAAGTATCTGACGGGAGGGTGTCAAGAGGACGGGGCCAGACTCTTCTCAGTGGTACCCAGTGACAGGACGACAGGCAACGGGCACAAACCGGAACACAGGCAGGTCCGTCTGAATATGAGGAAAATCTTCTTTCCTGTGAGGGTGACTGAGCACTGGCACAGGTTGCCCAGAGAGGTAGTGGAGTCTCCTTCCCTGGAGATATTCAAGACCCGCCTGGATGTGATCCTGGGCAATATGCTCTAGAGGTCCCTGCTTGAGCAGGGAGGTTGGACTAGGTGATCTCCAGAGGTCCCTTCCAACCTCAAACATTCTGTGATCAGCTGACCACTCACTCAAATTAATGCAGTCCCATCCTACTCAAGTGTTTATTTTATTTATATATATATATATATATATATATATATACATACACACATATATATATGTATATGTGTGTGCATATGCATAAAAACTTGATTGAAGTGACAAGTGCTCCAACTTACTTCACTCTGTTTGGAACAGAGATGTATACAGCTCTTTTTTAACCGTACTGCAATTGCATATCCTGGAATATCGTGTAGTATTGTATTTTATACTTTGATATGAACTTACCTGTTTTAATATAACCTGTAGACTTTATGATCTGGCATATTGTTTTGTTTGTGTTCAAAGATCTTTAATAATATTAGAAATATGTTCAGTTTGGAGGGTGAAAAGTCCATTGTTCAACAATGCATCTTCTCTTGAATGCTTCGTTGTATGCTATCTGTAGTGGGACTACAGAAGAAATTAATTTGATTCAAGTTGTATTTTACTGTTAAATTGTATCTTCTGAATAAGGGAAGTCATTTGTTTGCCATCTTTGTATTAGTTTAACCTTTTTTTAAATGCAATAGCACTGCAATGTTAAGCATCCGAAGTAAATTCTCAAAGTATGGCTTTGCAGTGCTATGTATACATCATAATGAAAACTTCATATGATCCAGAACTTTTTTTCCCCTCCCTGTGGGACTTATTTTTCTTCTAGAGCTCATTGAGAATGGAATTGATCCTATTTTAACTAGACCTACAAACTGGGTGTTGAGTCTAGACTAATTGTTCAAACCTCCTCTGTAGTCAGAGGAGAGAGCAATGCAAGCAGAGTGTTAGTTAATTAATCCTATTTATGAAAGAGATGGGATGAATTATCTTTTGGAGGAACTTATCCCTCCTCACTGATGGTACAAAGAATGTATAACAACTAGTTCAGTATAATCATAAGCACCTCTACTGTTTCTTCAAAGAATGCAACTCCTAGCTGTAGTTATGTCTTAGTAAGACTGTTTATGCATCTCCTTTTTTATGTTATTACAGTGGTGATGTTGGAGGGAATTTCTTCCGTCCTCTAGAAGGGGAAGGCTTGAATTGCTTCATGCCTCTTGGCATCATTTTGGTCATCTATTATACTGTGACTTTAATGATTTCCTCTAAAATAACAAATTCGCTATAGGTACCTAAATAGTCATAGAATTAATCCAAGCTTTGGACCAGTAGTAAAAATGTACGATCTGCATGATCTTGTTTCATCTGTGTGCAACTTTGGTGTTAAAGTATGGGGAAGAAGGAAGCAGGGAAGGGCAGTGGAAAAGGCCGCTTAGGAGAAGAAATAAAATTACGTTGCCATTGTGGATTTAACCTACTCATTTCCTGGTGTGTTTTTTTTTTTTTTTTAGCTCAATAGCATTTTACTTTTCTAAGGTGTACAGATGTTGTGCATGCATTATATAGGAAAGCAGTAAAAGCTATACCAACTTATATACCATCTTTTGTGTGGCTTAGTAATGTTACCCTCTCCTGCTCCAGTTAAAATTAGCAATTAACATCTGTTGTGCTATGGGGAGGGTTTGTGGTTTCCATCCTGCTTTGTTTCACACATACTTTTTATTAAATGTCTTTCTTTTCTTAGCTAACTGTGCACCACCATGCCAAAATGGAGGGATGTGCCTGCGACCTCAGCTTTGTGTGTGTAAACCGGGAACGAAAGGTAATTCCTGTGAGGATACGGTCATGCAAGATGCATCTTCCACTGGAGGTCGGAGCCCTGTGGTTCCCCCATGGCCCATACCTCAGCAGGCTGCCCAGCAGACCTTCTCTCAGAAGGTACAGGTCCCACCAAAGGTTGGCCCGATGACTCAAATGGCATTCACCATCAAGCAGAAGCCTCCTGTTGGGTTACCTCAGCAAATGCAACCACAGTAAGTATTTTTTTTGCTTTCAAAGAAGTCCAGAATGTTAGATTTATAAAATACTGTTCACTGTAAGTGTTCTCAGACACAGTCTTTTTTCTATTCTATTTTTTTTTAAGAGCATTTTGTTTTGACTCTCAGACTTAAGTGGCTTTCTTGATTTACATAACTTTTGAACCGCATCTTCTCACCTGGGGAAGATATCCCTTAATGTCAGTCAGCTTTATTTTCCTTCGGGAATGACAATGCTTTACTCATTTCAGAAGAGTTATTCATCATTTACACTGGTGACTTCTTGAGTTTAATTGTGAACAAAGTCTAATATGAACTTTCAACACCCCACATAAATGAGGAGAGTAAGACTGGCGTTTGTATTGTGCTCTGGTTTCTCTTTTCTGTTTGCAATATATATATATTTTGTAAATGTGTATGATTTCGCAACAGTTGATACCTCTGTTTGCATTTGAGGGTCAAAACTGTGTCTGCTTCTCATAGGGAGCAAGGAATCACACCTATTATTGAAGACCTCTTTCTTCTTTCCTTTTTTTTTACTTTTCTTTTCCTTTTTTTGCTCTGTCTCTTCAGTGGCAGGTAGCTGAGACTTTTTGACATTAGTTTCCTTAGTTTAAATACTTCAAGTGAGTCTGATGTTTGTCTAAACTCCAATATTAGTTTGTATTAATGTGTCTGACCTTAGCTTGTTTCAGGGCTGCGTTTTGATTTGGGAGACGCAAGGGAGTGGAGATCAGGTTGAATGGGGATGGCTTTAGGTGTCTGCAGCAACTAATATCCTTCCAGTGTCAAGTGAAGTCAGTGACAAAAAGTGATCCCCCTCGGTAACAGATGTTGCTCTCGGATAGCTGTAAGGAGAGTGCGATCTGCCTAGCACTTCTGGCCTAGAGGGTAAGATAATCAGGACTGGGAAATAAACTGTGTTTTACCGTGCCCAGAGCTATAAGAAACAAACTCAGAAGAACAGTTTGTGAGGAGACTGAGAGGTAGTTAATAGGTCCCTAACAACAAAGTATATCAGGCTTCCCCTCTCCAAAGCTTCTTTTGAGAACAGAGATCACTAGGCACTACCAATGACGTTCAGTGTGGTAAGAAACCACACTGATTCAGGTCCTGTTATTTTTATATGAGGCTCCCTCTTCCTGAACATTTCCAATTCCTTTTCCTGGTGTTCTGGTTCGTCTAACTGTGGGGCCATAAGCCAAACCAGGTTAATGTAAGTCTCTCTTCCTATTACATAAGACTTACCTGCGGTTATTAAGGCTAAGCCAATATGTTCTCTGAGAAATGTAGAAGAGGGCAGAGTGGTCTTTACGGCCAAATGCATCTAGAGTCCTGGAGGACAGAGAAGTTGCCACCCAGTTCTATTCTTTTGTAGCTATCTGAGCCCCGTTCATTCCTGTTAGTGAAGCAAGGTTATTGAAGTAATTAATGTGAAGGGGAAATTACCGATAAAATTGGCAGGCTTTTCTCTCTTCCCTCCCCCCCCTCCCCGCCCCCCCCATACAGGCCAGCAAGACTGATAATCCTCAGCACCTGGCTTCTTTGCTTAACCACACAAAGTGCAATATAGTAAATCAGTACAGAAGAGGCCAGACAATTCCTGTCTTATCAGTAGTGATTCCTGTAGGGTGTGGAATATGTTTTCCTCTTCTTCTGCTCTGCCAGACATTCTCATTCTTCCCTTTATGAGAAAGGCCAGTTGTCCAAATTGGACAGTAAAATGTACTTTTAAAAATTCTGTCCCTTCTTGCCTGAGGGAATCTGTCTTCTTCCAAGGAGTGGTGACAGGCAGGGGAAAAATCTGATCTGGAACACCTAAGTAAGCTCCTAGAGGAGGCTTTTCTCTAAAGAACTTCTGTTACCATCCTCTGAAGATTCTTATGTTTTGTATGTGAATGCAACTTTTCCAACTTCAGTAACTGAGATGTGTTCTTACATGTCTTTTCAGGATCACGGTAGCAATATAATTATGACATAGTTACCATGATATAGCAGTGAAGCAAGAAATTCACTTTTTTTTTTCCCCCAGAATGAGTTGGGGGGTGGATTTTTTTGTTTTGGTTCCTTGTTTTAAGAGAACAGGGTGCTGGAGAGATTGATTTCCTGAAATATCATGAATTTAGAACATGCACAGACATGTAGTGCCAGCAGAGTCTGTCATAGCCCTGGGCTGAGGATGGACACTATCAGGTAGAAGGTCTCATCTCGGAAGAATGTTTAGCTGAGGATGGCTGCAATTGAAAACAAGTGGTATGTGTCTCAAACAAAAATCCACTTCTTATTGGAACATGCTGGGAATTCTGTTCTCAGTAACAGACATGCTTTGTGGTCCTGGATTTCTGTGATAGCTCTCCAGTAACTCCAAGTGTCTCCTCATCTCACTCCCTTGCTTGTTGGGAACAGTATAGTTCCAACAGCTTGATTTTCTGCGTTTGCCAGTTGGGAGAGCAGAAAATAATTTTCTTTTTGAAAATTTCCAATATAGATTTGGAAATGGGTACCAGAAGGAGTACAGCACTCATCAGCTAGAGCTCAGTAATATGCTGAAGTCTCACAACACTACTCCTTCAGTGAGTAGTAGCCTTTTAGGAGGCAATTATTGACATAACTTGAGAGTTTCCTCTTGTGTTGGGCAGACCAGAGTTTCACCTCCCATCAAAGGAGAGGTGAATGCACAGAGTTTGTGGAAGAATTGGGCTTACCAACGTGTCCCGTGCACCTAAAATACTTCCTAGGTCCTAGTTTCCTCCAAACCTGCATTCCTGGATCATTTGATCTAGCCCTGTGCTATTACAGGCAGGTATATAATCTGATAATTTTCAGGAATCTGATCAAAATCTTAATGCTTTTATCTTAAGTGATTTTTTGGCTCCTGTTGAAGGGTGAAGTATTTCTTCTGTTAGCTCCACAATTACTACTAATTGAATAAAGACATAAATGAGGCAAGTATGAACCTAGGTAATAAACTGACTGAGAGTAGAATTGGGCACACACTGTTTTAACTCAATAGTTGTAACTGAAAATGAAATTTATTCTTTCTTGCTTTGGTTTGTCAAAAGATATTGACCTTGTGTTGTACAAACCTCTTAGCTAAAATAGCAGTGACAGACCTCAGCCATTTCATTTCCTGTCCTGTGTACTAGCTCTTTTTTGTGTCTTTGGCTGTATGCGGTTTATTTTTTTTAGAACAAGTAGTTCTAAGGTTGGTTTACATGACTGTTGCCCAGGTGATAGTCCAAAAAAAGATTAGAGAAATGCTGTCTTTCTTTTCTAAAGATTCATGCCTGGTGTAGGAATAACTATCTCTGGAGGACATCCATTTTCATTACTGTTGTGACAGTTCCTTTTACTAAAGGTTTAAAAGAGAAAATTCTGCTCCTTACCCAGAAGGGCACTGCACTTAAACTTAGTCTAGAGGTCTGTGAAAAATATTTTGTAGAAGCTGTTTTTGACAGAAGATTGGACTTCTGATCTCAACTCTTCATACCCCCCTACCCCACCCCGTGCAAAATGGAAAGTTTTTTTCAGAAAGCAGTGACTTCAGCAGGGGTGCATGCGAGTTAGAACCTAAGGAAAAATTTAGATTGGAAGCGAGCTCTGAAGGTAATCTGGTCTCAACCCTGTGCTTAAAGCAGGGTCAGCTAGAACAGGTCACTCAGTGCCTTGTACAGATGAGCTTTGAGTATTTCCAAGATTGCAAGGTTGACAGTCCCACAGTAGCTCAGGGCTTCTGTTGAATTGTGTGACCACCTTCAGGTTTGGTTGTTTTTTTTTTTTTTTAAATACCTTATCTAGTTGGAATCCATCTTGTGATTGTTGTCCTTTGTCCTTTTGCTGTATGCCTCTGGAAAGTCTGGCTCCATTTTCTCCATGTATTCTTATAGAGGTAGTTGTAGATTGCAATAAGAGCCCTTTGAGCTGCCTTTTCTTAGAGCTGAAAAAACTCATCTCCCTTGGTCTCTCCTTCTGAGTTGTTTGCTACAGCCCTTGACCATCTTGGTGGCCCTCTGCTGGGCTCAGTCCACTATGTTAGCGTCTTTCCTAATTTAGGGAGCCCATAAGTGGACACAGTACTTGAGATGTGGTCTCACAAGTGCCAAAGAGAGGGCAATAATTAGTCCTTTGAGCTGCTGGCTATGCAGTTGCTAGTGCAGCCCAGTGTGTGGTTGGCCTTCTTTGCCGCAGGCGCATGCTGCTGACTCATATTCAGCTTGTCCATGAGAATCCTTTTCTGCAGAGTTGCTTTCCAGCCATTTGAGCACCAAGCTGGTGCTATTGTACAAGACTGTTGCATCTCAGATATGGGGCTTTACATTGGCCTTTGAACTTCATGATCCCCTTTCTCCAGCCTGGCAAAGTCTCTCTGCTCTCCAGTGTAATATCTACTCCCTGAAAGTGGTATTGTCTGCCTTCTTGCTGAGACTGCATTTTGTCTGTTTGTCTGGATCATTAATAAAGATGCTGAACAATGTCAGCCTCAGTGTCGATCTCTAAGGAAAACAGCTAGTAACCTACTTAACACCTTGAGAATTGGATTTTATATCACTGATTACCACCCTTTAAGCCTGGCAGTCCAGCCAGTTTTCACCCTTTTTATAATCCACTTTTCCAATTCATATTTCACAATTTTTTTCCTGTCAGGAGACTACAGGAGACTGTCAAAGGCCTTGCTAAAGTCAAGTTAAAAACATTCACCACCTTCCTCTCATCCTCTGATCCAGTCTTCTCTTCATAGAAGGCAAAAATTTAAAACAACAAAAACAATAAAAAAACAACTTTAATCAGAGTTAAAACTAGAATGTCTGTGATGACTTTTTAAAGTTGTAGTTCAGTTGTTTTCATTCTCTGTTGGTGAGATTATATTTCTACTCAAAGCCAGGAACTCCTATAATAAACTGCTTCCCTTTCTCAGGAGAAGAGACCGTCTTGTCTCTTGGGATACACAGCAGAGCTGGAGATGGAAGCAGCTAAACTGTTCCTCCAATGATGACACCCTATACAATCTCCCAAAATGGAAAATTTCAGTTTTATACAAAATATTCCATATTAATATTCTTAACTAATTTTTTTTGCCAGTGCAACTCAGCATATATGGCCAATTATCTGTACTGCTAGGTAAGGACACATTCGTTTTCAGAATGTCATTGTAGCCTTTCCTCCCACAATACCAGCAAATTGAACACACTCCACAAGGTAGACTCAGCTTCTTAATTAACTTGTCATCGAGTTATTTTCTTTGAGTGGTACTGGAATATGTTCATGCTAACATCTGTTAGTAACAACAAAATATAGACATAACAACGTAGATGTACTCCATGTGTGTAGAAATCATTGCTTCTGCTTTTCAGGAAGGTAAATTGCTTCTAAATCTGTATTGATGCTTTAGTTGAAAATAGGACTATAAGCCACCATTCCAAACCATAGTGTTTTCCAAGGTATTTTTTCTGTCTCAGACAAACTGTGCCTGACCTTTTAGTACCTGCATGAGCAAGTTTAGCAATTATGTCCAACTTTTATGATGAATTTTCAATGTTACTTGCCACTGTGTTGCTTACTGGTACGTGGTCTTCCAGTGCTACCTTTCCAGGATAGCTTGATAATAGTGACAAATAGACATACATTTCAGGACTGCGTTTGTCTACACCTATCTTTGCCCTTGACCCTCAGATTCCCTTTACCTCTTCAGCTCTGTGATAGTATCAAATACAGGAGCTGCAGAAGATGCAGGCATTTAAATGATTGCTGATTTCTAATTGCTTTGCCTTCTAGCAGCAAGCAATAAAGATCTAAAAGATGTCAGAACTCTAATGATTGCTTTTACTGGAAGAGCTTTAGGGATGGCCAAAATTTGCAAAGTATTAAGAAAACTAGAAGACAAGCCAAGAGAAGATGAGCTAACCAAATACTTAACTGCATTGAGGAGCTGTTTCAAAAGAGCATCAAAGGAGATCTGATTACTTTGCAACTTGGAGGAACAGAGAAAACACTTTTTCTGGTTCGTTTTATTTGAAAGCCTAACAAAATTCCTTTCTAGACAGAGGGACAAAATAATAATTTAACTCATACCAGTGTAAGTCCAGACTTGGATAACTTCTTGGATCCATACTTGATGTAAACCTGCAAGGATATCAAAAGTTAAAAATCTCTGTTTTAGGAATCCAGATCATGAAATGCACGGAAAAAATAGCTGCCTGCTAAAATACTTGGGTGCTCTGGTTTGTACTACTGAGAACCCTGAGGTGAAGGCTGATGGCAGAAGCTCCGAAGATTAGGTAACCAGTTTAATTAAAGTGCTTGAGATCCCATCTTTATGTCACAAGTAGAATGGCTTACTCTCTGGAGGTGTCTTTCTCTTTCACTGCAGAGGAAGCCAACATGTCTGTCTAACTCTCTATGGAAACAGAAAATCCAAGACTATAAAGGACTTCCAGGAGAGAAAACATGAGATGACCTGTTTTGTACTACTGTCTGGGAAATCTAATGAGCAAACTTGTAAAAATGCAGCATAGAATTGAGTTTGAAACTTTTCAGATTTTATTAATGCCTCTTTATCACAGTATCTCTGTGTTTGGAATGCAGAAAAGATCTTATCTACTGTTCCTTTTCTGAGTATTCATGGCAGTAGGGTCAACAAAAACCTATCTCTTTGTTAATCTGGTGATTAATGAAATGGAAAACCAATCCGAGTAACTGCTTTGCTGGAGATCAGAGCCAGTCATCCTTTTCCATAGCCTGATTTTCCTGTTTGTTTTCTATAGACATCCTGGCTTCTGAAGTCAGATGAAAGCACAAAGAACGGGTGAACAGGGAATGCGCTAATCAAAAGAAAAGAATGAAGAGGTAAAAGTGACAGAGATCCCTCAAAAATAGGACACGTGACAAGAAAGCAAGCCAGCAGTTCTGTAAGGAAGTCTAGGCTTTGCCCCTGTAAAGATCAGTAAATAAAAAGTTGGTAAAGAGACAAAGTTTAATAGGAGATGGATCCATCAGGAGGTGTAAATAGCAAGGGGAGCAAATTAGGTAGCGTTCAAGATTATAAATTCATTTGTACCCTCAGACTTGTTCAGAAGGCTGGGGGATATGGAGGAGATCACTGGAGAGTGCCTTCTTTTCCCTAGAAGTTTTGACTTGTCATCAAAATTGCTGCCCAGAATGTGAAAAGTCAAAAGCTGCATGGTGACCAAGTGCCTGCTGTTTGTTCCTAGGTCCTGGCCTCCCTTTTGTGGAGTGTTGCTAATAGAAGCTGTCAATGCTAGTAGGCAGCTAAGGCTGAGTAAGTCTCCAATTTATGGTGTAGTATGTGGCAATGGTTAGCAGTGGGTTTACATGTAGCTTAATCACAAAAGCACTATCTTTTTGGCAGGCTCAAGATCAATGCACGCTAAGTTGCTGTTTTTTTGGAGAAAGAAGAAAGGTGTGGAGCTGCATCATGTAAAATGTGTGGAAAATAAGGAATTTTTATTCTGTCAAGCCTGGTAGGAGCTCTACATCAGCGGAGACATTCTAGTAATAATGAAGAACAATTCTCCATGTTAACAAGTAGAAAGGAAAATTATTTTTGACCCCACGGAGGGAAGGACAGTTGTTGGTGATGAAGGCAAAATTCAAAGTAGCTACCCAGCACAGTGTACGTGAGGAAAAAGGCTATACCTCGGCTACTAGCTGAGTAAGTGCATAATGGAAAAGGAAGGATGGGTTCTCCAGTTGTAAGATGAAGAAAGAATTAGAAGTGATTACAGAAGATCTGAGAATGTTTGTTAATAGTGGAGAGCTTTTTCTTTATGTCAGCAACAAAACTGCATCCTGGATTCCTCCCTGCCCCCCCCTCCCCCCCCCCCGCCCCCGGCCTCTCAACCTCTCCCACCTAAAACAGGTGAAGTGTGTCCCCTCCCTCCCCCAGAATTATTGCAGGCCAAAAGTAGCTGTCAGGCGTTGAAAACAATTTACATACTAAAAGCAAAAACTATCCTGATAGAGGTTATGAAAGTGTGGTTAAGGACTATGTGAGTAATATGGTTTGTATGTTGTTTTAACAAGCGATGAGACGGTATCATCACTAGTATACTTGCATTGTATTCTAGGACAATCCATAAAGTGATCTTTCTACAGGAGTGCCAGATGCCAACCTGAGGCTGCAGGGAGCAAGTAATATGCAGCATCTAGTAATCCACCAGTCCGGTCCTGGATGGAGGGAGATTCTTCTGAGGTTCTGTGTTGTCAAATCTCGCATGAAGTTCACTTTTCTTAAATGTTCCCAAAAACTTACTATTTGAGTTCTTGAGGAAAGTGTTTTCTCTTATCAAAGAAGCATTCTCTGTGGGAACTATAAAAAAGAAACAAGAGTTGGATGCTTTCCTAGTTCTCTGCCCTATTTGTTCTGTTAATATGCAGTGCTTTATACAAGAGGTCTTCACCTATGTCAAATAGAAACTCCTCTTACCTGCAGCGTGGAGATCTTTGAGGCAATCAAAGGCTTTGTCTTACACTGCTAGGAAAATAAGTAAAAGTTTCCACAGTAGAGCAGTCTGGGCTGCCCAGTACCAGAGGCTCACAAAACTGAGGAAACTCGTCAGTCTGATCGAATCCAGGTTGTCACATGGGGAGGGATAGTTTTGATCCTCTCTGAGTACAGGAGAGTTCAGCATTGTCTTTAGGCTGTGTCTTTAAAAAACTTTAAAAACTTGATCTTCAGCCATTGACCTAAGTGTCCGTAAATCAAGATGGTCTTTCAGGCAGCTACAGGCTAAGGACGAAAGAGAGCAACTTCATTGTAATTGGTTCCTTCCACCCACATTATTGAATTGTTCTTTATTTTTATATTGTGCTACTGTTGAATTTTTCACCCTTTTCCATTGAGGCAGTGTTTCAGGAGATATCGCGAAACAACATGTGCTTTAGTGCTGAATAGTCCCTAAAAATCATTGGTGTTTTTACATATGTGGCAAACTTGAAAAACTGAACTTTTTTCCGGTGTCTTGGTGGGGATTGAATGGGCATGACATTTCATGGAGAGCTGGATTGCTTGTGTGCTGGTGTGTTGTCCCTCCAGCAGGTGTCAGGATGGCTAAAGTGCCCCATGAGGATCAGGGCCTGTGAACATGAAGCTTTTTGCAATTGTCTGAAGAAGGCTTCGTCTGTTTCTTCTTCAAGTTCTCAGCTGGCCCCTCACCTGTCCCCAGGCAGAGCTCCATGCACCCCTGCTGCTCTCTCACAAGAAGGGCATTCCCCCTCTTCACCTTCCCGGCCTGTCCTTTCTAAAGAGCCTGTGTCCATCCATCGCAGCACTGCGGTCATGTGAGCTATCCCACCACGTCTGTGATCCCAATGAGATTGTAGCTCATTGTCACGTGGTAGAAAGTCTTTCTAAGCATTCAGAACATTTACTTTAAAAAAAGATTGCTGCATTAGCTGTTGTTTGTGCGTAATTGTTTCAGAATCAACAGTTTTATACTTGGCTGAGACTCTTTACCCACTCAGATAAAATTAGTGGTAAGTTTGTTCCTCAAAGTGAACTACTGTGCAAAGATAGTGATAGGAAGTAGCTGCAATAAAAACAACATTTGGAGTAGCAGTCTCACTTGGAGTATGTATGGCTCAAAACTATTGGGATTCATTTTCATATGGTTCCCCCTCTACAGAGCTGTGGGAATAGATCTCAGGGGTTAGATTTGGAGAACAAATGTCTAATGTCAAAATACATTTGTATCTTTAACTTCTTGAGGAAGAATAACAGTGTGGGTATAGGGTTTCTTGCTGGTTTCTGGTATAGAAATATGATTTAAGCATTTTCTTTCCTTAGAAAAATGTAGCTTTTTTAAAAGTGCTATAATGATCAATGAACTGAGGACCTACGTCCTCTGTTTTAGGGATATTGAACTTGGAGAAATGGTTTAATAGGCTCACAGGTATGTCCACCTTTGGTCTTTGTGTCTTGCTTAATATTTGATCTTCAGCTCTTAAAAATAAAATTAGCTACTGGTAATAGCGGATTTGTCTGTCTTTGGATGTAAGTGTAGCTTTAGGTGCTGCCTTACCCTTCCAGCCTTTATTGAGAATTCGTTCTTAATACCCTTATTAAATAACAAATAACACACAAGGAACACAACGTCTTCATAGGGTTCACTTGATTTTTAGCATTTTGCTAGTATAGTAGATAACTAGATGGTGCAAGAATCTTCATTCACAGAATGTTGTGGGTCGTCCTTAGACGAAGGCAGGTATATTTTTTAGGACTGGACATATCTGATTAATTACAAGTACCTCATTGCTTTGACATCTATGAATAGCCTGTTCTTTTCATGAGTTAGGATTCCCAAGAGACATATACTTCCTCTGTAATAACTTATTTTCTTTTTCAGTGCCAGAGTTGAAATATTTTTCTTCACTAAGAAGCAGACCTTTTCCTACTGACAAGCAATTTCTACTTTACCTAAGCTCCATAAAGGTTTTATTTGACATGCATCCTTGTACTTTAAGAAATTCCTCAAAAAAGTATTGTTTTAGACAACATTAAATGTTATACTGACAATGACTTAAAGTCATTGTCAGTATAACCACTACCAACAAGGAACAAGGTTTGTTCTTGCGTCTTCTTATTTTGAAGTTTGCTTGTCACTGTCCGTCAGTGTGCGATCAGAGACAGTTTTCTGTATGACACTAGTTTCGATTGTGAAGAATGCTAGACAGTTGGAGAAAGTGGGATCTTCTACTGGTATTGTTCAAATATTGACTGAGGCTTTATTACCAGCCAGTATTCTGTTGGAAAACTGCAGCAAATCCTCGTCGATCTCTTTAAAAAATTTTCTCTTAGGAGATCGTAGGGCCTTAAAGGAGAGACAGAGAGGTGCTGCAGGATCAGAAAGCAGACTATTGGCTAATTTGAAGTCTCTAAGTCCACAGTGTTGTATGTGAACATATGTCTTCTAGTGCGTGCAGAAGCACACAGCTGAGTCCTTTTAAGGACTTAGGTAACTTCTTACACTAAGCAAAGGACCTACTGTTACTCAGAAAGGACTCTTCCTATGTGTTTTGGGAGAATGACTACAGGCTAATAGGTCACCAAATCATAGTCATTACTGAGAGGCTTTCTCTATGCACAAAAACAGAAAGAAGCAACATTTCTTCTGTTCAGACATAGAACTATCAGGCCAAAGGAAATATCTGCAATAAATCTGCCTTCATTATAGCTCTGTTCTGTTACTAGTGTAATCTGTAGTTTTAAAAGTGCCTGCTTCAGAGGTGTGTCTAGAAAAAAAAAATCTGTTCTGATAGGTTTGATATATATTTTAGTAATTTTTTTAAGGGTTCTCTGTACAGAAAACTTAACTGTTCAACATCATCCAGCTGAGGAAAGACTCTATGAGAGCCCATAAAACCACTGGATCATATTAAAAGGAATTTGTTGTCAGTTTGGATGCTCTCGTAAGTAATGCTTCAGGTTTGTCAGGGTTTTTATCAGCTGATTAAAATCAGTTTAAAGAAAAGTAATGGTTTTGGATATTCTATGCAGTGTCTTTTTTTTTTTTTTAAGACAAAGATGCAATTATGTGTATGCTGTTTCAGGGAATAAGTTTCAAAAGCAAAATAACTACTAAAAAGAAAAATGGACAATGCTAGTACTTACTATTATGCCATTGGGCAGTAGGTGGCAAGCTTTGCTCTTCCTTTTACTTAGTTTTCCTACTATAGAATGCCAGAATTTTGAAAACGGTGGTTTGAATTCACTGGAATATGTCACTTATTGGCAGCACGTCTTTTTGAACCATCTATTTTGTTCATTGTGTATAACTGTCTTTGTATAGAATGCTGAAGTGAACCCTCTCTTCCTCAAATGGCAGATGGACGCAAGTCAGTATGTGTGAGCTCTGTTGTATTCTCTTATGGCTCCAAGAGAAAGATTAATATATTAATAAACAAAAAAATTAAAAACAAATTAGTTGCAGACATAGGCAACTCCAAATAATTTTCTTTATAGGATCTTTCTGTTCCACTTTTGTTGCGGAGCAGAAACTCTCAAGTTGGGGAAGGGGACAGAACACCCTCTTTTAACACGCTGCTTTCCTAAAACGTGACTTATGTTTCTAGTTGTGTAACTAGTATCTGAGAAGGAAAAATAACCGAATGCATGTGTGTGGGTTTTTTTTTTTTTTGTTTGGTGGTGGCTTTTTAGTATGACCATAAACTGCTTGTCTGGTATAATTCTCCTCTTAAACACAGCCTGCTCTGCTTAGTGTGTGGTGTCAGGCTTGGGGGCAGTAAAACAGCGGAAATGTGCCTAGCTAACACTTGAGGGTGTGTAGAGAGGGAAATGCTGGAGTGCTTGTCTCTAGCCACTTTCTGTTTTGGGTAGCTGTTTTTACCCTTTCAGTGCTCAAACTTCTTGTCTAGAAACAATCATCCGACATCCGATGAATAGCAGCCCGGTGTGTGTTTGTACCAAAGGTATACAGGGCATATCATTTCTCCTATTGTGTGGTTCCGCTCAGCCGTTACGTGGCAAGTCAGATCCTCTGCTGTCCTCCAGAACATATCTTTACCTGTTAGCTGAATTAATTCTTTGCTGAATTTCCCTCGTAGTGAGTTAGAGTTCTTCTTGCTTTGCTGCTCAAAGTTTTTAAAAAGTTTGTTTTAGATTAAGGCAATTAACACCTCTCATTCTCTCTCACTCTCTTTCATGCACACTTTATTATAAAGAAAGGTTAGCCATCTTGCATTTTTTTTAACCTCCCCCAGCTTAACAGTTAAACATAATAAGGTGGATTGTTATTTAATTATGTTATCCTAGGAATTGTAACCAATAATTAAAGTATTTTTTTCTTACTATGGCAGGGCATCCTGCACAAGAAAAGACTGAGTTGTTCTTACGGTGTTCTGATTTGTCTCCTTGTATTTACAGGCTACATCTGAGTTTATATTTTCCCTGTTGAAGCTTTATATCCTCACACTGTTCCTGATGAAGGTCAGAAGTGTTTTGGTACTAGTAATGCAGTGCTGAGCAGCCACTTGAAGGCATGGTCTCCTTAATTGCTACAGCAGCACTAGGCATACGTAAAGTATCTTTGGCATTGACTTAGCAGTAAGCTGACACCAGTATTTTGAGACCATTCTGATACTACAGCTATTCTTGCTTGTGCAGTCTTTGGCAGTGCTGTTGATGTATGTGCCTTAGAACAAAAACTGCTTCAAAGGTAGTTACTCATCTCTCTGTGCTGCCAGGCACTGAGTCAGCCCTCAAGAACACCTTCATTCATCATTCTAGGGGAATGTGGTCATCAGGCTGCAGGAGCTTAAGTCACAGACAGTTGAAATAGCTCATGTCCATCAGCATTGGGATCACTCGTGTTAGTGAAGAACATGGAGATTGTGGGGGTTTTGTTTGTTTGCTTTTTTTATGACAATGATATTGTTTTCTTAGTCCTGGTATCCTTTCTTAACCATACATGCATGGTTGCAATGCTTCTGGCTCTGCAGAATGGCAACGCTTATAAAGGTAACTCTACAAGTCTACGCTGTAATCTTTAGCCTCCACATCTAATTCTTTCTCCTTGGCTCTGCTATTACTGGAGCAAGAAGACAGACTTGTTCAGCTTGTTGAATTTAGGAATCTGACTCCAAGGAAGCAGTCTCTCTCAGCACTTATCATTTAAATACCCTTGGTAGTTTTAGGCCTGGAGTGATGGTCCGTAAGCTAATAGATCATTTGTAATTACCCATCTTGGACAAAATATTCGTATTGTTAATTAGGTTGTAACGGGCCATGCTCTAAAGCAGACTGTCAGACCGTGGCCTTACTTGAGCGTGGCCTGAAAGATGGGCAAACGTGAATTTGTTATGAAAAAGATTTCAGGCAAGCCAACTGATGGATTCTGTTAGTTCACAATGACTGATGGTATAAGAACTATGCAGATTGTTATGGCAAACTGCTTTGAGGACAGCCTTTGTCTTTTTGGTGGACAAAGGCCAGTCTGTTGCTACCAATTATTTGTAAGCCTATTTGAATATGAACGTTTCTGATCTACCACACCAGGTATGGTAATGCTTGAAATCTTTCTGGCTACAACTATCCAATTTCCTTAGGTTGAGGGTTCAGCAGAGACTTGTATTTGATGGGGTGGTGCTAGAAAGTGCCTAGCCAAGTGAAGCCCTGTGCATTTGTAGTCACCTCTCAGCAGTGCATTGCCTCTGTCCACCAAAAAACCAAAGACGTTCTGGGAGGAATTTTGAAAATACAGAATATCACCACTATACCATCACACAAGACTGATAAGGTTCAACTGCTCAGTCCTGCTTTTTATTTTTCCAATGTTCCTGAGAGGATGCAGCCTAGACGTGTGGGAGCAACATCTCAGTTTATCCATGCCTGAGCTATCATCCAGTGAAGTGAAGATCTTACAAACGGGTATTAGAGGATGTTCACTGTTTTCATCAATATCTTTAACAGGTAAAGAATTCTCAGAAACAGAATCTCATTTTGATGCAGAGAGTTAAATTATAGGGAGCTAACTGAAATCTTGAATCAGCCAGAGCTTATCCTTGCAGAGCAGGAAGCTAATCTGTGTGTGATGGTGACAACCTGTTGGGTTATGGCTTTATGTGGCTACATAATACCACTTGCCAGAGTAAAACTTTGGCGCAAGGAGAAGCGGGTTAATGTTAGAGTAATAGAGGGGAGATTGCTTCCTGCCTACTGTTGCACAGTTTGCTGCACTAATCTCATCTGTAGTGTGGTAGAAGGATCAACGAAATGTGTGCAGAGGAGTCTTTCCCCTCCTCTGTCGTTCAGCCATGACTCAGCTGGGTAAGGCCAGGACAGGCAGCCTTCATGACAACCGGAGACAAGACAGCTTGAGTCAAAGATTTGCATCAGTCTCCAAGAGCTCACTGATTCACAAAGGACCTCTCCAGTCTCTGTATATTGATCATAACAAACGGTATGAGAAACACATCCCAAATCCATAGTGAGGCAAATAAAACCTCATCCAATGCCCCCTTTTACACAGTGGATGAATATTACTGTATTCTTCTGTATTGGTTTTTCTTGTACCCAGAATAGTGCATAGTACACAGGTAGAATCTTGCTCAACATGTAGAACTTCTGGATGAAAATTTGCTGGTCTAATGACTTCTTAGTGTTGACTGTCTCTTTATTCTGTGACTTTTTCTGCCTGTGCTTCAATATGAAACAGATTCTGCAAGTTCCCCTTAAAGAAAGGGTCTGGCCTAGAAATCTTTTTAAGTTCCTTCTTGATGAACATGGATGGGAAGAATTAATTGAGATTTTCTTCTCTGGCCTTATCTTCTGTGTGCGCTCTTTTAGTATTTGGGTTGTTTATTGGATCTACAGAGTTTTGGGTAGACTTGCCACTCCTTAACTTTTTTTTTTTTTTTTAACTTTCCTTTTGCCTTTTATGTTTATTTTTTTCTGAAACTGTAAACTGCTGTAGTGAATCTTTTGACTTTTGTTCCCCCTTCAAGGATGTTAACTCTAAGCGTGACAACATGCTCACTGTTGCGGCATCTCTTCGGTGGTAGCATTTGAATCTGATCCTGTACATAGGTTAGGCCAAACGAAGATTTTATTTTCTTCTGGGTTCACTGTCTAGCTGATCTGTGAAGATGTTGTTAATTGCACGTAAACATTTGGTTTTATGGTTCTGCTCCTGCTTTTGGGAGTAATGGAAATTTCCTATTACTATCATTTCCTGTCTTTGTAGCTTCAGGAAATGGTAGTTGTCACTGTGTTAGGTGGCTGGTATTATAGTCTTAACATTACGTTTCCTGTACTTTGATTGGAAATTGTAGTCCACAGAGACTCTGTGCTAGTGGTTGATATGGTTAGTTTGCTGATCTAATTTGAAACACTAATCTTTGAGACGCAGCATCACTCCTCCACCATATGGTCTATCCTGTCTTTTTCATATCCAGGATATTCCAGTGTTTCCCCTCTTCCTCCCTCCCCCTACCATTGCCTTCCTTTCCCAATCTCCTAATGTGCTTGTATAAATCTGGACTTTCTAGTTTCTCCGTTTTATTTCTTGGACTTCTAGTGTTTCTTGTAGAAGCATGGGTACATCTCTGGTTTGATTTCCTGCTTTACGCTTATATAAAAAACATTCTGCTTGTTCCACATGTTCCTCACTGTTACCTGTCCATCTTCATTCCTTGCTTGAGAAGACTGACTTCACTCAAAGTCTGGCTGCATCATTCAGAGCTATATGCTTTCTTTCCGAATCTTCAGTTTAAAAATTCTCCTGTGATCTTCGTAAGTCAAATCAAGCTGGTTCCGTTAAGCTTTAAATGAGGTCTATCTCCTTTGTAAAGCTTTCTCCGTTCCAGTTTCTGATAAATCTAAAGTCTCCTGTGTTTATACCATTTTCTGAGCCATGCACTGAAAAATTATCTACCTCCTTGAGGTAGAGCCTACCTCCAGAGGCTCCTTGTTTTTGCATACTGTCAGGCAAAAAAATTCTGAGTTTTAGAGATGAGACAAATGTGCTCTCATTTGCTGCTCCAGCTATCATCTCTGGACAGCAGTTTCTGAGTCTAGAATCCCTTTAGCCTCAAGTACTTTTTGAGTGCCACTTGTGGAAGAACAAAGGTAGGATTACTTACCTTCCTGTGTATGGGTTTTGCACTGGGAGAGCTCTTTCCCTAGACCGTTCCAGTGTTTTTAAAGCCTTTATATGCTCCTGGAACAGGTAGCGAACAGATGTAAGCCCTGTACAATTGATAAATACTCTGATCTTAGTGACTTCTGATGTGGATTCTGTTCTGGATTCTATTCTGCATGGTGGAAGTGGATGGTTGTAGGACTAATGCTGCTATCAAACTGATTGATAATTGCTATTTTTAACTTTTGGGTGATTCTTTATCACTGCAGTAGCTCTGGTGTCTCTCTTGCTTCCTGCACTAGAACCTTGAAGCTCTAAGGTGGAGGACAACTGATGGTCATCACAATCCCAGCTGTGCCTCCTTACTGTTTTGAACAGCTTTTGTTGTTGTTATATAATGTCTGTTTGGGAATTCCAGCTGTCGCACACATGCAGATCCTTAACAAGAAGCCAACCACCTCCCTTTTTCACTATTGCAAAGGCTTTTCCCTGCAGGGTATGTTTTGCATTCTGAAATATTTCCCTTCTGTTACCCACTGGAGGGCTATAGCTATATATATATATGTATATATAAATGTGGGTTTTTTTTTTTTGGTGGATTATTTAGGAATCTAGGGAGTTCTAAAATTGGATTGTCTTTTGATCCGCTTCTGGAAGTGAAATTAAAAAGAGATGGAACCCACAGCTGTACACCCAGTACACTTCTAATGGGAATTCAGGCAATGAAGACTGAAGAGAATGAGTTGCAGAAGGAAAAAGAGGTGTATAAATTCAGTGATTTTTACCCCTTTTCTCCATTCATTGCCAAATCCTGCTATTATTAAAACAGTAAAGAGGGGAAATACTAGTTGTATACAGTGTTCCCATAAGGAGATCATTTGGGGCTGTGTCCAGAGTAGTCTGTCTGTCAGCACTTCCTGTAATAGATAGTCTGTTTTGGAAAGATGATATTTCATGCCCTTTTCAGGTTCCTATTTTGGAAGGGAGAGACAAGTGCTCTTTCTAGCTTTCTCTTTCTATAGCTAGGTTGTCATTTTGTTGGGGAGCAAGTTTTCCTTCCTGCTGCTTAGACTAATCGATGTCATAAAGAAAGGGGACATGCACACTTTTTTTAGTGTTCCTACTATTTTCCTTCAGTTACTTACTAACATTTCTTTGGAGACTGTTTTGGATGGACGTTGCCATTTGCCACCTTGAATGGTGTGGAACTATGGTGCTCTTAATCATTCTTAGCTGTGGTTGCATGTGGAGTCCTTCACCTAAGTAAGAGAAAGGAGCTGGGCCTGCTGTTACAAATACTATTTTTCCTGCGGTGCATGCAAGTTTTATGGCAAAGCTCCTTTTGGAGATGTCTTACGGGGTGGTTAATCTTCAGCAGACTATATTCTCTTGTGGAATATGAAGGGAAACTGGGTAACTGTGTAAATACTATATACCTTCTGTCCAGAGAGCACAGCGAACAGACACAGCAGGTTGCGCAGCAGTGTCTGGGCTCTGCTTGGGCCTTTTGTGGGCCTTGTTGGAAGTTGTGGAGGCTTTCTGGGGACCCCCGAGGAACTAGACAGTGCTTGTTGCTAGCAGGAAGGGAGAGCTAGGCAAGGACTGCTGCAGGAGGCCTTGACTTAACTTCTCCTGGGAAGTTCTAGCTTGGTGTGGCTGCTGCTAACGAGCTCTCTGGGCTGCCCTAGTCAGAGGGAGTTGGGGCTTTTGATTCAGGTGGCTCCTGATTGGGTGGGTCAAGCACCCTTGTGAGTCACTGCTAGGCAGAGGCCTATATAAGAGCCAGGCCTAGAGCGCAGCGAACAGAGGCAGCAGTTTGCGCAGCAGTTCACGCAGAAGGGTGCCAGAAGGCAAAGAAGGCACCTCCATTTTCCACAGTAGTGTGTCCTTCCCCAGGCACGGTCATGACATGCCACAGAGCACGTTCCCCAGTGGCTGCTGGAGGTGCTGCATCAGCTGTGTCTGAGGCTTCAACCCAGACAGACCCTCTGGCAGCAGATGCAGCTCTACAGGTGTCAGGCTGCAGGGAGTGCCTGGGGCCTCTCCGTGAGGCCTGGGCTGACAGTCAGCTCTCCTGTGTGAGGTGTGCTGGGGTTGACCAGTTGTATTGCCAGTTAAAGGAGTTACAGGAGGAGGTTAGTAGGCTGCGTAGCATCCGAGAAGATGAGCAGGAGATTGACAGGGTATTCTCGGAGACTGTGCAGCTCCAGGAGTCCCCACCCCCCACTGCAGCGGAGTTGCTGGAGGGCTCTGTACCGTGTGTAACAGTACATCATAACGCTGTTGAAGAGGGCTGGAAGCTGGTGACCTCTCGTAGAAGGAGAAAGGCTCTTGCTCCTCCTCAAGACTTACTCTTGAAGAACAAGTTTAGCACCCTCCAAGCTGAGGAGGAGCTCAGCATGGCTCCAAGGGAGGCAACTGGCCTGGCAGACCCTGTGCCGTGCAGGAACAGCCGGAAGAAGCAGCGAGTGATTGTTGTGGGTGACTCCCTGCTGCAGGGGACAGACACACCTATCTGCCGACCTGACCTCTTGTCCAGAGAGGTTTGCTGCCTGCCAGGGGCTCGAATAAGAGATGTCCTGGAAAGACTGCCAAGGCTCGTCCACACGTCGGACTACTACCCTCTGCTGATCTTCCGTGTGGGTGCTAACGACACGAAAGGCAAACTGGAAACCGTCAAACGGGACTTCAGAGCTCTGAGAATGGTGGTCAAGGGTCTGGGAGCCCAGGTCGTTTTCTCCTCAATCTTGCCTGTGAGGGGAAAGGACGGGAGGAGGAGCAGACGAGTTTTCCAAGTGAACAACTGGCTGCGCTGCTGGTGTTGGCAACAGGGCTTTGGTTTCTATGACTGTGGGACCCTGTTTGAAGATCAACAGCTGATGGGGAGCGATGGGAATCCACCTTACCAAGCGGGGTACGCGCGTCTTTGCCAACAGGTTGGCCAGCTTGGTAAGGAGGGCTTTAAACTAGGCGAGATGGGGGAAAGGGAGTGCTATAGTGGCAGGGGAGTCAGTAAAACACCGCTCCAGTCAGGATGCCTCCAGTGGGTGCATACAGCCAGGGGAGACAGCGTGGAACATGGCTATGGAGGATCCTCTTGCACCTCTCCTGGGAAGCTTGCATGCTTGACTGGCTCTCTGAAATGCCTGTATACCAATGCACGCAGCATGGGGAATAAACAGGAAGAGTTAGAGATCTGTGTGCAGTCGCAGGGCCATGATCTCATTGCAGTGACAGAGACATGGTGGGATAGTTCACGTGACTGGGATGCTATCATGGATGGCTATGTGCTTTTTAGGAAAGACAGGCCAGGAAGGCGAGGTGGTGGAGTTGCTCTTTATGTGAGGGAGCAACTAGAATGTATGGAGCTCTGCCTCGGGGTGGATGAAGAGCAAGTTGAGAGCCTATGGGTAAGGATTAAAGGGCAGGGTAACATGGGTGACACTGTTGTGCGGGTTTACTACAGGCCACCTGACCAGGAGGAAGTCATCGATGAGGCCTTTTACTGACAGCTGGAAGTAGCCTCACGATCACAGGCCCTGGTTCTCATGGGAGACTTCAACCACCCTGACATCTGTTGGCAAGACAGCACAGCTAGGCACAGTCAAAGAGGTTCCTGCAGAGGATTGATGATAATTTCTTGACCCAGGTGGTGGAGACGCCAACGAGGAGAGGTGCAATGCTAGACCTTGTACTAACGAACAAAGAAGGTCTAGTTGGAGATGTGAAGGTTGGGGGCAGCCTTGGCTGCAGTGACCATGAGATGGTAGCATTCAGTATCCTAGGAGTAGGGAGCAGGGCAATGAGTAGGATTGCAACGCTGGACTTCAGGAGAGCTAACTTTGGCCTCTTCAGGGACATACTTAGAGGAATCTCATGGGGTAGGGCCCTAGAAGGAAGAGGGGTCCAAGAAAGCTGGTTAATATTCAAGCATCACCTCCTCCAGGCTCAAGATCGGTGCATCCCTCTGAGTAAGAAGTCCAGCAAAGCGGGCAGGAGACCTGCATGGATGAGCAAGGAACTCCTGGCAAAAGAAGAAGGAAGAAGGACTTCCAGCAGAAGAAGGAAGTGTACAGAATGTGGAAAAGGGGACAGGCCACTTGGGAGGAATATAGGGACACTGTCAGAGTGCGCAGGGATGCGACAAGGAAGGCTAAGGCCCAGTTGGAATGAAATCTGGCAAGGGATGTCAAGGACAACAAGAAGGCCTTCTTCAAATACATCCATAGCAAAAGGAAGACTAGGGAAAAGGTGGGCCCGCTGCTGAATGGGGCGGGTGCCCTGGTGACGAAGGATACAGAGAAGGCAGAGTTGCTGAATGCTGCCTTTGCTTCAGTCTTTCCTGCTAAGGCCAGTCCTCAGGAATTCCAGACCCTGGGGACAAGAGATGAAGGCTGGAGAAAGGAAGACTCTCCCTTGGTTGAGGAGGATCGGGTTAGAGATCTTTTGTCCAAACTTGACATCCATAAATCCATGGGCCCCGAAGGGATGCACCCACGAGTGCTGAGGGAGCTGGCGGATGTTATCGCTAGGCCACTCTCCATCCTCTTGGAAAGGTCCTGGAGATCAGGAGAGGTGCCTGAGGACTGGAAGAAAGCCAGTGTCACCCCAGTCTTCCAAAAGGGCAAGAAGGAGGAGCCAGGAAACTCCAGGCCTGTCAGCCTCACCTCCATCCCTGGCAAGGTGATGGAACAGCTCCTCCTGGAGGTCGTCACTAAGCACGTGGAGGACAAGAAGGTGATCAGGAGTAGTCAGCATGGATTCACCCAAGGGAAATCATGCTTGACCAATCTGATAGCCTTCTATGACGGGATGACTGGCTGGGTAGATGAGGGCAGAGCAGTGGATGTTGTCCACCTGGACTTCAGCAAGGCTTTGGACACTGTCTCCCATCACATCCTCCTAGGCAAGCTCAGGAAGTGTGGGTTGGATGAGTGGACGGTGAGGAGGACTGAGAACTGGCTGAATGGCAGAGCTCAGAGGGTTGTGGTCAGTGATGCAGAGTCTAGCTGGAGGCCTGTAGCTAGAGGTGTCCCCCAGGGGTCAGTCCTGGGTCCAGTGTTGTTCAGCATATTCCTCAGTGACCTGGAGGAAGGGACAGAGTGCAAGTTTGCTTCAGCGAGTTTGCTGATGATACTGAACTGGGAGGGAGAGGCTGACACACCAGAAGACTGTGCTGCCTGCCCTTCAGAGGGACCGGGACAGGCTGGAGAGCTGGGCAGAGAGGAGCCTCCTGAAGTTCAACAAAGGCAAGTGCAGGGTCCTGCCCCTGGGGAGGAATAACCCCAGGCACCAGTACAGGCTGGGGGTTGACCTGCTGGAAAGCAGCTGTGCAGAGAAGGACCTGGGAGTCCTGGTGGACAACAAGTTAAGTATGAGGCAGCAATGGGCCCTTGTGGCCAAGAAGGCCAGTGGTGTCCTGGGGTGCATGAGGCAGAGTGTTGCCAGCAGGTGGAGGGAGGTGATGCTGCCCTTCTCCTCAGCCCTGGTGAGGCCTCACCTGGAGTACTGGGCCCACTTCTGGGCTCTCCAGTACAAGAGAGACATGGCACTCCTGGAGCACATCCAGCGAAAGGCTGCTGAGATGAAGGGACTGGAGCATCTGCCATGTGAGGAGAAGCTGAGGGAGCTGGGCCTGTTCAGTCTGGAGAAGAGAAGACTGAGGGGGGAATCTCATCAATGTGTCCAAGTATCTGACGGGAGGGTGTCAAGAGGACGGGGCCAGACTCTTCTCAGTGGTACCCAGTGACAGGACGACAGGCAACGGGCACAAACCGGAACACAGGCAGGTCCGTCTGAATATGAGGAAAATCTTCTTTCCTGTGAGGGTGACTGAGCACTGGCACAGGTTGCCCAGAGAGGTAGTGGAGTCTCCTTCCCTGGAGATATTCAAGACCCGCCTGGATGCGATCCTGGGCAATATGCTCTAGAGGTCCCTGCTTGAGCAGGGAGGTTGGACTAGGTGATCTCCAGAGGTGCCTTCCAACCTCAAACATTCTGTGGTTCTGTGATCTCTATCCAAGGGTAAGATAAGATATGGTCAGATAAGTACAAGCTACCTGAGACCTAGAGTTCCTGCAATATTCGCAACACCTAGGTCACTCTGACAGGGCAGAGCTACTAGCAGGATGTTGGTGTGTTAATCCTTCCCTGTAACATGAGCTCCAGCTACCTTTTCTGTATGATACACAGTTTATTCATACAAGGATGACATGTTCTAGCTATTATGTACTTAACTGATATTTACTTGTCTGGATTTGTCATAGTTGAAAATGAAAGAAATTACTTATAAAAATGAGCTAGGAAGAGGTCTGGTGGCTGAATTTTTGTTCATCTGCTGTTTGGCTTTGGGAAATCTCTTGGAGCTCCTATTTTTTCATTCCTGCTTCTTGCTGTATGTATTTGACCTGTATGAGCCTTGCAGTGTAGATTCTGTCTTGCTGTTTTTTGAAGTGTTTCACATGATAAGGTTTGAATCCTGGTTGGGACATTTAAGGGTTACACTGTAATAGTAGTAATAACAACGTTCTGAAAAAGGTAACTGTTAAAATGCAAATAAACAGCAGATAATACAGTACATGTTTGTTTTTTAAAGTTTAAAACAGCAGTCACTGCTAATCATTGTTCTTGTTTGTAAGTGCTTCCGAGTAGCTTTTCCTTTGAGCAGCCATTTTAATGTTGTTCATAGTAAATAAGGTTGTTCTAAGGAAGTGTAGAGCTTACAATTGTTTAAAAAGTAGTCATGGGAACAAGCTGATGATTCTCAAATTAAAATGAGCACTCTTTGCTTGTATTGGCTATGCTCCCTTTTTAAAAATGTCGTGCTTCGTGGGCACTCTGCAATATTTTCAATTAATTTAATTGTCTTTAAGCAAAACGATTCGTCCTCCTTAAGGTATACCAGAGTTTTAAAACATGAAGTGGTTGTGTTTTTGTTTGTTTAGGTGTTCTTTTTTTAAAGTTATTTAATCATAAAAAGAATCTCTTTTTTTTTTTTTTCTTCCAAGCTGGAAATGTTAAAATCCGTTCCTTTTGAAGTTTGGCAAAAGAAAGTTTCCTTCTTGAAACAAGACCAAGTGTGCCAAGTTTTGGCTTGAATCTTTTAAGCTAAAAGCTTCTTCTCAGCAAATGTTAGGAAACATGTCCAGAATGCTATAAGATTTATGCACCTGGGCTTAGAGGTACAAAGCTTAGTAGGCATATTTTTCAGTTTGTTAGGTTACACTGTAGACAATGCATTTATAAGACAAAAAATTACCCATTGCCATTTTACTTAGATCATGCCATTTAGAAAATACTTGAATGCTCTGTTGCTTTCTCTTAATACAGGAAAAAAAAAAAAAGGGGGGGGTGGGGGGGAAGAGAAGTGGATTTCTCCAGGCTAAATGAAACCAAAGCAACAATAAAAACTAGCAATTGTCACGAATTTATTTCTGTTCAGTATTTGGTGGCTGCAGTATTGTAAATGCAAAATTCTTTGGCAATGCCTGTTAAATGCTTCTCTTACCACAAGTATTGTTCAAAGTCACAGCTCCTTTTTGATGTTGAGAAGGGTAGATTATAAGGCTCTGTACATAGCAGTTGTCAAGTTGCTTGGCAAATTACTACTCTTGGTGTGGCATTGCTAAATTTGCTTCTCTTGATAATATTCATAAAGTTCTGAAATACTAATGACTCATATCGGTAGCAGTTTATATTCTAATTAAACGTCCTGCTGGTACACAGAGTATGATGCAGCTATAATAATAGAAAATATTTGCAAAACTTTTCTGCCTATATTGAACACGCAATACACAGGTTCTTAAAACCTTTTTCTTCTTAACATGATAGTGCTTGCTATAAAATATTTACTTTTAAAGCCTTTTGTGTGCTTAGTACAAGCTTTCAGATCAGCTGTATTTGTAAATACATGGTGTAGGTTATGGGGAGTCATAGCTGATTTTGGCCATGGTTAAGTAACTCGGGTAAATATTAGTTTCAGATTAAGCTATGTATTTCAGCGGTGGTCTCCCAAAAATATCATTTTATTTCTGCCAGAACTTGTTATATAGAATTGAAGAAATAAAGTGTGCCTGCATGATGAAGGTCAAGTGTCAGCTCCTGGCTTGTCTATTCCTTCCTGTTTCTCTTCCATCCTTCCTATTTTACTAAAAAAAAAAAAAAAAATCCTCTGTTTTACAGTTTAAACATGTTGTAATTATTGCACGGTATATTTATGGTTGTTTTTTAAATTAGTTTAAAGAACAAGCCTAGATACAATGAAAAAATCGTCAGAGTTTGCATGCAGATTAGTTTGTTTCATACAAAAAATACTAGTGTTCGTAGAAGCCACAGCTAAGAAATCAAATGATCAGTAGGCACTGTTCTGTAAAGCCATACGTGCCGCCCATACAACATATGGACATCCTGCAGGCCCTTCGTTGCAAACACAGTGCAGTCTGGCAGCCAAGTCTGATGTGCCTGACTGACTAAATTGCAGGCCCAGGTTCCTAATGAGCTGTGTGCATAGCATACTGGGAAAGAAATCATCAGGCATGTGGGATTATCAGCCCACTAAGAAAAACTGTGTTGGCAAAGGTGCGCCATCTTGGGAGCTTTGACGAAGAGATCTGTTAGTTTCTGCGCATTTGCTCCTTCCTGTCCCCTGCCACAGCAAGCGAAGATCTCTGTATTGAGTAATGGCAGGCATACCAAGGCAATCCCCACAGCAAATAGGGCAAAGGAAGCCTTTTGCTCCCCGGATAGCCTCACGATAGAAAGACCACTGGCTTTAGCAGAGCAGAACACACAGGGAAACCTGATGCATATGGACTTGCGGATACTGTAGTACTCAGCACCTTTCTCAGGACTTGTCCTCCTTTCAAAGACACAAATGAGGAAAGAAAAGAGAAAGTATTGAACCTCCTTCACAACTTCATAATCTCAAATTGTATTTATTTATTTATTCATTTATTTTAAGAATTCCACGCATAAACCAGGCATACATGAAATCTCTGTCTGTTTTCATGTTCCTTGGTTGTAAAGGCCCATGGTGATTATCTTGAGTGTTACAAACTAGATTTGATGAAAATATTAGCCTATGCCTTCAAGGAAAAACAAAGCAGAGAAAAGGAGAGAGAAAGAAGGAAAACCCCTGTCATCTCTCTTTCCATCTCTTCTGCTTCTTCCAAGAGAAAATGCCCTTTGGACATGGATGTGTGAGTTGCAGGCTGAGAAAGTCAAACCTACCAGTATCATGCTGCACTTCAAGGATTCATCTGATGGGATCTATCACACGATGAGGCAAAGGTTAGGGTCCCACCATGAGGGGGGAAAAAAAGAGGAACAAGTGGCTGTAACGTGAACGTAATGCTGCCTGCAGTTAGAGGCATGGGATGAAATAGAGGCTTCTCTCCATGCTTAGTGTCTTTCATCTGTGCTTATCTGTGGGATAGCAGTATTTTCATGCCCATGCTCAGTGGCCAAAGGCAGGGGGAAGGGGGTATGCTTTCTAGCATTTTTTTTTGAAGTTGGCCCTCAGGTTTCTCCATAGTGCCCTGTCTGAAGTGATGTGTATATATGATGTTGATATTATATATATTTTTATATATGTATGTATACATACACACATAAACATGACATATGAGCTAAGGCTGCCCTGTTTCGTGAGGAGAATTTGCTGGCTAAAATAAAAAGGAAGTTGATTGTTGATAGCAATCCAGCGTTACCTCCCTTCCTTGGCAGGCAAGCTGCATATTTAGAAAGTACCTATGGACAATTCAACCGTTTCCCCCGAAAGAACAGGGACCTGTCTCAAGAGGGAATGCTGGCTGACCAGCAAAAACCCAGGGAGAGATCACAGGACTTTTGTATCCTTTGGTTACCCAAGCAGGACAGAAACGAGGTGGTCTTCACTTAGATCTTTTGTCTGCAGGTGAACATTGGGGAGCTTGCAGTGTTTACTCATCACTGCTTACATTGTATGTGATCACATGAAATGTGGATCTAGCAAGAAGACTGAGGAATTTGAACGAGCTAAGCCCAAAGTAGCATATAAAGAATGGGAGCTGAGCAGTGACTTTTTGTCTTGTATTCAGAGGAAACACGTTAAGTGTCCGCAGAGGCTCAGGCGTTTCAAACAGCTACGCCTGTTCATTGTGGCGCTGTGCACGCAGGTAGGTGCCCACAGTATTTGTGGCTGGAGTTCTTAAAAATAGCACAGAGCAGTGAGTCCTGCCAAGAGACTTGAGAAGCGTCAAGAAATACTGGGTAACTCCAGTACTGTTTCAGTTTTGGAAATACTAAGAATGTGATCAACATCATGATTCAAGATAGCTAAGTCACCTGGAATCGTCTAATGTTGCCAGTTTCACAGTTGTATGCTTGTATCTGCAACTTTTTGAAACCTTTGTTGTTTTACTAAGGCGAAGATTGATTTGCTTCGTGTAGAACCACAGACTGCAGAGTTTCTACAGGCTGCCCGCGTAGGGGGCTAAACCCAGGCTGCAAAAAGGTCTGTTTAGCAGGAATGCCAGTTTCCCAAAGCTCAGTGCAACAAGTTCTGCAGTGCTGCTGAAGGTGGGTAATTCACAGACCAGCTGAGACAGCCGAATAAGTGATTCTCGGTTGTCCAAAAGCAGGGGTGCAGACAGGAGATAGTTCTAGGCTCGCAGCTCCTGGAATGAAATGTTTTTGTTCTCTCTGATGATGAAAAGTTAAAGCTCTTTTAATTATTATTATTCATCCTTAAACATCTTTGAAATATGGACGTTCTCTGAGTATCTGGCTTTTCTCAGAGTTGTCCTAAGGTGGTACTGAGTTATTTCTCCTATAATCCTGCCATTTCAGTTATCTCAAAAATGATTTTTCCAGAGTAGTTTTTATATTTGCAGGATGTATATGTTTTAGTATGTGCATAAAATTGATCTATTTTGAGTCATCCTGTATTAACAATAGGATGAATCAGTAGGATACAAAGAGATTGTTTACAAGACTGGCATTGTTTTTGACAGTAAGTAATCAGTATGAATTACTTGATTTGAAAATAAGGATTTTGATTTGATTTGTAATTAAGATAGCATGCTAAGAAACAGATTTAAATTGTCTTTCTTCATTTAGAGTCCAAAAGATAGCTACGTTAAGGATGGCTTTTCTGTGTATAACTTTTTTTTTTAAGTTAAGGCATCAGCTATTTGAAATCTGTTTTTAATTTTTAAAAATTCTGTGGGAGAACTGAGCTAGAGGCAGAAATGCTGCATTTACATTTTATTTTTCATTAAGTTAACAAACTTAGATCCATCAGTTGCTAATTAAAACAATACCATAAGCTGTTCAGGTTACAGATTTGAATTGCACATCTGAATTGTGTCATTGTGGAAGGTGCATAAATATTTGCTTCCTCCCCTTCCCCACAGATATAAGGGCATAAATAATGAGATAGATGTGACAAGACCCTTTTTTTTTTTTTTTAAGAGGTACTGAATTTTTAGTTTTTTTTTTTTTTTAATTTTAGTTTCATGCTGCTAGGTAACTGTAGTGCTTTAACAATCCCTAGCAAACTCAAATTACAGGTATTGATGATACTCTCTCATTAGATGTGTTTATTTTTAAATTGATTACGTGTGCAGTTCACTGACTAGATAGCAGGTTATTTCCAGAAGCACAATCTGCTTTTTCTGGTTTGCTGAGCAGTCACTGGGTGTTTTAAGATAATTTAAATTAGTTTAATATATTTAGGAGTTCAAGCATGTATTTCTTTGAAGCCTTTATCAAGGAAGAGAAAGAGAACTCTAGCAGACGTTTCAATAATGAAGCACATAAATCAAAAGAATGTGAAGAGAAGCTTCTAAATTGAGCCCTCAGGATGTAATTTCAAACACCTTATAACCTCTCCTTTTATAGTTTAGACTTGTTGGAATGGCAGTATTCAGCTTACATTTAAAAGAAATCGCTTATGCAACAGAAAAAAAGATATCTTGCAAAGTGCGGTTTACTGTTGTGCCGTTGTATTACACAAATCCGTAAATCACAAACTTCAGTTTCCTAGAAAATATGAAGAAATAAAGCCTGTAAACCAAAACCAAGGGCCGTGACAGGATCAGAAAGACGACTGAATGTTTTTTCAAAATTCACTCTGAAAAATATTTGCTGTAACAAAGCTTATAGTTTTAGGGAAAGTAAAATTTTTAAATGGAGAAAAAGAGAAGCAAAGTGAATTTTTGAGGAGAAATCGGAGACATCCTTAAAAACCAGAGGAATGCCTCATAGACTTTAAATTTACCTACTGCAAATAGGAAAACAAGCTATTCCTAGACCTCTGGAATGCAGTCTGGGCTTTTGGTCACACTATTTTTTTTTTTTCTCTTTAGCAGGCAAAGTGGTTAGGAACAGGAGATCCAAGTTCTTCCAGACATTGTTGGTTCAGGCGTATATCAGAAATTCTTCATAGCTGCTTTCTCGCAAGCTGAATTGAACTGCAGTTGGACCTATTTTTATAATAAGGAGTTAGATCCCTTTCACATACTTTATCCCTGTGTTGATCATAGGCTGAAGTCAGGGATACAGTGTTCTTTTAAGTTTATTTGCATTTCTTTGCATTCCAAAGTGACGAATGCGGGTTTCGGGAACTAGAATTCGGAACCATGTGGAATCTCTTCTCTGGCATTCAAAGGCAGGGTAAAAGAAGCTGAATGTAGTTTCTGCAGGTTTTAAGGCCAAAGGTACGAAGCTATGTTTGACGAGTAGCAAAGGTCCAGGGAGGAAATCATGGCCAGCGATGAAATAAATGAGAGTTCTACTGTTGACTTCGGCAGAGTCAGAATTTCATGCTAGTGTGTAGGTGACAGATCATACTAAAACTTAACCTTTTCAGTGTTCTTTTGTATTTGCATAGAGCACTGTGTATTTTGAAAACTTTTCACTATTAAATACTTTGCAGTGTCTTATTAAATTGTGATGTGCATCATTCTTTTGTGGATACAGAAATACAGATGAGACTATTCTAATCTGTTTATGCTAACTTCTGTATCTCTAGAGTAAACTGTGTGTCTTAGTATAAAAGATTAATAGTAAAATCAAGATTTGAAACAGTTGATCGTTGACTTCAGTGTACTAGATAAGTTTACCTTCTACCTAATTATTTTAGGAATAATGACAATGCACCATTACAGTGTTAATTATAGCATTTATTGAGCTCATTAGCAGTGGCACTTTGAGTCACTAGTCGGTTTAAATATGTAGTCACCTTTAGCCCTGTAATTCTTGCTGAAAACCATGAAACTGTCTCAGAAATAGTGTAGTCTTTATATTATGTGGGTTTACTTTGAAAGATTTTTTTTAACTGTCGATTTTCAAGCAACCAATTTTTGTGATAGTATTAAGTTAAGCAAATAACTGAGAAATGACAGCTATTTTTTAGATCTAGGTTCTTTGACTGTAGGTGGTTTTAGGTTTGTTTGTGTGTGAACTGTTGTAGTGGTCCCTATGTGTTCAGAGTTAACATTGGCCTTTTTTTGAAAGATACTGGACTTATTTTTTTCTTCCTTTAATGTCGGAAGTTGCAAGATGCGTATTGCATCTCTCCAGTTGTGGCATTCTAAGCCAACAAGGGAACTCAAAAAGCGTTGCTCCTGTTAAGCCTTAAAGGGATGAGTCATGTGGGTAAAATGGGCTATATCTGTTCTCCATTAAACAAGCTGATAACAATGTTTTGGTGGCTTTTAATTATTCGTAGCGGTATCTTTTATGGAAGTAGAAATGAAGCGTGTTCGTTTTTGTTAATCTGTTGTCAAAGTTCTTTGTCAAGGCTCTTTCTGCAGAGGAATTGCCCAGGTTGTGACGCTGAGTAAGTGCTTTATTAGTTCCGTTAGCTTCAGCAGAGTTCTTTAACTCTGCTACAGTGACCTTTTAACCTCAGGGTCTTGTACCAACCAAAACAGGATTAGAGTTACCTCTCGTTTATCTTTTTAAGATATAACACCATGAAGGCTCAAATGCACAATTTCCCCAAATGTTACTCATCTGAAAATCCAGGACAATGAGACCATAGTTATATCACACCGTATGCATGCTCTTTTAATGAGCAAAAAGTTATATGGCTGAATTTCAAGAAGTAGCTAAAGTTCACTAATAGCTTTTGGAGATTGTTGTCCTTTGATTCTTCACGAATGTACTAACTTAATTGCTTAAGAAATGTATTTGTGTGATTTTATGCTCAAAGTATTTGTAGATGTATGTCGCAAGGCTTTGGAAACCTCTGGTCCCCAAAGTTAGGCATCCAGTACGTAAACCTGTTTGCTGTTTTCCTTCCCCTGGGTTCTGCCTGCAAACAGAAACATTCCAGTTTTGTGAGGAGTTTAAACAAAAGCAAATTCTTATCTATTACTCAATTTTGTGGTATGAAAAAATAGACCATATGGGTTGTTCAACTAAGAAAGTAGTTGTACTTTTGAAAGCTTAGTTATTAAGTATTCTTCTTGGATTAATAAAATACTACTTCTACTTCCAGAACTTCTCATCTGTTTATCTTTATACCATCAGGGCTACAACTCAACAACTTTCAGTCTTCCCGGCTGTATCAGAGAACGTGTTGTTGCATCACTTGGTTTTGGTTTTTAGCCTGGCTTTCCACCTTCAGGACTGCTAATTTCTGTGGTGTAATTCAGGAAGAACAGTCTCTGGGGAACTATGGGGACTGTATCCTCTAGCCAGTACAGTCCATCAGGTGTTCTTGCATCTTCTTCCTCAGTGGAATTGTACAAAGGTTGTTTTTGTCCAGTCTTCGTTTTAGAATATTTTCAGTAGTGAGGTGAGATGCACGCAAAAAAGAATATTTAAGAAGGTGACTGTCTTAAATAGTTGTGGACCTTTTGTAGAATGCTTTATGCTGTCCTATTATACCTAAAAGAGCCTCTGCTGAAATATACATGTACTACAGTTGTAATCTGGATTCAATCTTGAAATTTTCTAACTTTAATTTCTGTCATAAAATACTATGCTTTTTTATGCTTTTTTTTGTCAAATCAGTTTTGAAAGCTTTGAGTAAATATGGTTAAGATGATTGTCCTACAATAAAATCTCCTTAATTCCCATATAATAAGCACATGTCAGTTTTGTATATAGCAGTTGGGGAAAATGAATGTCATACAGTTGCTAGTAGTTGCTTACATATGAAACCAGTGTGTATTAAGTGTGTATTACAGAGAGATAAACTGCTCTGGCTTGCACATTTGTTGGTTCTTCCTTACAAGGAGAAAATTAAGGCTTGTTTTTGTTTATTATGTAGAAACTCATATCTTTAAGCATAGGAATTTCTGTTTTTTCTGTGATCTTGTAATAGAATTCTAGATGTGTTCATCATCCATTTACATTTGCACCCCCAGAAGCAAATGCAGTTCATAATATCTTGCGATAGTTATTTCCATGGACAGATGCTGCAGTACATGGAAAAGGTATTTCCTTTTTAGTCTGGATTTTATTGCATATATTTTGAATTAAGAGTTACTTTCTATGTTTCTGTCGTATGTTCTCTAAAAGATTTTCTCTGGAAGCTGGGTGGTGAAAATCTAGGTTTCCTCTGCCCAGTTACTACTAAGACTCTGTTTTAGCTTTCTTGGTATCAGTGCCTTTAAAATCCTTTTGTTTTATTTTCCCCCTGCTCTTTACACACAATAGTGCTTTGACTTTTATCTTTTAATCCAATGTTGCACATGGGAAATTTTCACCAGGCTCTGTGTCTGGATGCTAGAGCCTCTTTCTTGACTGGCTGCAGTAAAATTAGACATCAGTAGTGTGTGTGGCAAGTTCGGATTGTCTATGATATGCATTCTCTTGCTAATCAGTGTTCAATTTCATCTACGGTCCATGTACCTAACTCAGTTCTTCTCTCTTCCCATCTAGCCACTATTAATTATCTTGTCCTTTGTGTGCTGTCATACTTGCGCGTGAGTCTTAAGTTATAAACAGGTTATAAATCGAGGCTGTACTCCATTTTTCTGACCTCTTCTGAGGTGTCGTACTTAGGCCAGCAAGATCACACTCTTAAAAGAGTTTCCTAAACATAATGAGCTGTAGTCACAAAATAACGCTTTTGCTAACCTGTCTGTATCTACACCAAAAACTTGTAGTAACTTGTAGTTACTTGCTCTTTGCATTTTTTTTTTTCCACAAGCATGATTTACACTATTAGAATCACAAGGGAAGACTTAAGTTTTTAGGTTCTTTACTGACATATTTACCTTTCTGTAATTATTACATTTCTAAATTACAGATTTCTGCTGTAATTCAGACAAGGCCATAAGTGTATTCTCAGAAGAGACTCTTCTGGCAGAAATATATGCTTGCTAGTCTTGAAGATTTGAATTAGATTTGGGGGTTTCTGAATTACTGTAGCACGATTTCATATACTTGTAAGTTAATTACTTATTTAACTCAAGTGAGGCATTACCAAACCACATACATGCTGGTAGACACCAAAAGGGCATCCCATAATTAACTTATTTCCCAGAAAAAAAAAAAATTCTGTTTTGTGTTCCATCTTCTTGCTCATTTTAAACTTGTGATACTGTTTTACGACTTAGGCATTTTTAATAGCCTCTTGTAAGATAATCCTTCAAAGCCTTTTGGAGTTTCAGATAAATTATATCAACCAACTGGGTTCTTTGTCTGCTGTTTTGTTTAACGTAGTCAAGAATTTGAGTAGATTAGTGATGCATGGTTTTCCTTGGCAGCAGCTGTGCTGATTGCCTTTTTCATGTAGCATCTACTAGGGTAGTTCATATTTCTGGTTTTAATTGCCATTTCAGCAGACTTTCCTAATACCAGTTATGTTTCACAGATGGGTAGATTAGAGATGATCACTTGTGTCTTTATCAGAGCAATTTTTTTTTTTAATCACACACACTGTGTCAATGTAATATTCAGTAACATGCCAAGAGCACTATGAAAACAAAAGCAATTTTTGCATGGAAAATGTAATGTGGAACAGGAAGCAGAAATCATACATTCATTTGACTAAAGATTTTGTATTGAACTTCCAGCAAAGAAACTCTCAATGGTCTTTATGATAAAGGTAGGTTGCCATTAACTGGCAGATTTCATCTTGAATCATGATTGTTACCTAATGTGCCTGAAGGTTAGATTTTTAATGCAAATATCTGTCACATTGGCTTTTAAGGAAGAGTTTTAAAGACTGAATTATTAATGAATGATTTCCATGATTTCCGAAAGGCACTGATGAAACATCTTGCATGGATACGGTATTATCAAACTTAGTGTCATGGGAAAAAAAAAAAAAACAAATCGATGAACAAGTCAACAAAACACCTAGATATTTCTCTTCCTCCTTGAACTTTTGCTGTAAAGGGATGCCTCACGTGATTTGTGTGTGTGTAATTAATATATATACATTTATGTGTGTGTGTATATATATCTATAAAAGAATTGAGAATCTGTATAAAATAATCTGGATGTCCAGTTAGTTCATTTGGAACCATGAAGAGTTTTGTTGGTTAAATATTGGTGACAGTATGCATAAGATAATTCATTATTTGTAGCTCCTAGTTATCTGGGTTTTTTTCTGTGGGGATGAGGGGAGTTTGCAAACTGCTGTTACACTGAGGCTACGTACTCAATGCTTTCTTGTGTTTGGCTGTTTGATAGTGGAGCTCATGCATACTGTTTCATTAGCTGTTGCTTTATACTGAGAATTGTTAAGACCTAATGCTCTAAGAATATTTTGTGGATTTGTATGAGCTATATCCTGATGTCACTTTGCAGGGTGGGGGGGAGGGGAAGGCAAAAGTTCTGTGCTCATCCTGATGAAAATATTTAGCAGGCAAGCTTTCCTTTTTCTTACTGATGTAATTACCGTTTGTATAATTTAATGCCATTTCAGAAGGATTGTTCTCCAAACTGAATCCGTGAATGCACTCATTATATGAAAAATGCTTGTCTGCTGTTGGACAACTTGTTTGCAACAACTGCTGTTTCCACTGGACTATATGAATGTGCATATGTATTTATTTTTATTTCATATCTGAATATTCAGCCAACAGATACATTTCTCTTGCCTTAAGATCTTTTTCTCCTTTTGAGATCTAGGAAATGAATCATTGCTCATGATTCTGGGAAAACTGAGTACCCCTCTACTCTGTAGAAACCTGGAAGAACGTTCACAATTCACCAAATTTCAATTTATCATGTTACATGCAGAATACATAATCAATCAATGGAGTCATAGTAGGGTTTAGTTTGAAAACATTAGTTCATAGAGCTTTAGTCCAGCTGTTAAACCAGTTCATGCTGGCAAAAGGATTCTAACCTGGTATAAATTGCAACACACGTGAGATAGCTACAGGTCTAGCTTTGTTAGGAGATGCTTCAGTTTAGATAATCCCTGAAAGTGTCTTCAACAAGGATGTTATCACTGAAATTATATTTACTGAAGTTGGATCTATCTTGCAAAGTTGGTAGTTAGGGATAGAAGTTAATGTTTTTTAGCGGAGAGCTTCATTCTAAAACAGTTGTGATTCCCTGTTTACAGGTTTTCATTTTCATATAGCTTAAATATCTTTATTAAAATTCTTAGTATCATTTCCTTTACATCAAATAAGATCTTGTATATGAAGTAAGTAGCATCTTATCTTTTAATTAAAAGACATTTAAAAAAAAAAAAGGTAAAAATAAATAAAGGCATTATTTGAAAACAAATTATTCGTAACCAAACCATGGTCTAGCAATTGAATTTTAAAACTTTTGGGGAGCAGGGGAAGTTTTAATTTTATTTTCATGCCTTTTAAACAGTCCTGCATATTTTCTTTATTATTTCATAATTTTAAAATGTTGAGTTTTCTTCTCCTCTTCTGCTCATTCTGAATTTAAGAGGAGGTAGAGAAGGAGCAGAAATTAATTTGTAGATTTGTATAAAAAGACTGTGCTAGATTTCTGTGAGTATTGTTAGCTAGGAGCCAACGATGGGAGCATCAGACTTAGAGTAAATAAAATTAAATAAGCAGCCTGAGTCAAGCTCGGCTTATTTAGTCTAGACAGTGCTTTTCATGCCAAATGTTGCTGCTCTCCTTTCTGCTTGCCAGAGTTACTCTGATACATAGCATTCCTGGTGTGCTTTTATCAAACAGGAGAACTTTCTTGTGCATGAAGGTTAGCTAATAATGTAGATGTTTGTTCTCCCTTTGAAGTGCTCTTATAACCTTAGTGGTAGTTAATTGGGTTTTCAACAAGTAAACAGTACTATAGACATCTGCTTGTCTGCCTAGTGCGTGCTTCAGCTGTGGAAAGTTTTTGTCAAGTTTATTGAAGTTAATGTCAGTTTGGACAACCTAGTTACAATCTACCACATGAATTAGAGACATAAGCCTATGTAATGCAAACATCTTATTAAGTCTTGCCTGTTTTATGCAAAATTAAAAGGTTAGAATTAATAATTGCATCTTTTTAACTGGGAGCATTTTTTAATGCTCTTACTGGGAGCATTAGCAGCACTTTAATATTTTGCATTCAAATAATGCCCAAGGGCTCCACTGAGTTGTGTGTTGTTCAAATGCACAGTAATAGATGGATAAGCAACATGCTAAAAGTTCAGAAGCAAAACAATACATTCAGTTGTGGTCATGGTTGTTAATAATAAGTATAGTGTCCATGGGTTGGTGAGCGTGCTCTTCATTCATGTGTTCTAAGTTATAAAAGTCTAGTTTGAGAGCCTGTGACCTTAAGAGTCTCTTGGTGGCTGTGATAGCAAGATAGGACCTGCTATTTCTAGCTGCCTTGAACTTTGACTAGTGTTGTGAAGAAATCCTGCTGTCACCCTACTTACTCTTTTATTTGTATAGTCCAACCATGGGAATAGGTGAAAACAGTCCATTCAGCACCCAAAAAGTGCCTAACATTGCCACCCCAGTGTGCCCTAAACAGAGAGTTTAAAGTCTATCTGAACTGTTTGCCTTGGGACAATTAAACCAATAGGAGCGTAATGGCAGGCTTGGCTTTTGCTTAGCCTTGGGGCATCTGGCATGGGTGATGTCACTGTGGACATGGCACCTGCACGCCACGCAAAGGGCTCAGACAGGGCTCCAGGCCTGGCAGAGGCTGGTCTAAAGGAAGGGAAAGAGGCATTTATGTTCCCAGGCTGGGAGGAGGATGGGTTCGGCAACCTGGCACCGACAGCGATAGAACCAGCCACTGTGCTTTTCAGAGGATCAGGGGGTGTCCCTTAGCAGAGCTGCTGAGATCTCTGCCAGAGATGTAACAGGCACTGGGGTGATGTTCATTACCAGCCTAGGCCTGAAATATTTCTTTGTGGAATTTTATATTCAAAGTATATTAATCTTTCTCAGTGTTGGCCTATTATTTGTCTTCTTTCTGAGGCACCAAAGGCTCTCCTCTGTCTTCTGAGGTCAATTAAAAGAGACAGTTCTGAAGAATTCTTTCACAGGGATCTATGTAAAGCAAAAATAAAGCCCTCATAGTAGCATCAGGCCCACTTGAACTCATATCTTACCCTTATCTTATTCAGTGCTAGCCGTATTAGCCTTGCTAAGGGCCATCTCTTCACAAGTCGTGCAGCAGGTCCCCTTTATGCTAGTCCAGGAAGAAAAAACCTGGGTCCTTGGTAGCATCTGTACCCAAGCCACTGATACCAGAGCTATGTGCTTAGTGCCATACAGCTCCCAGGAGCAGGATGCAACTGAAGAGCAGTATCCTTGATTCTAGTGGGAGAGGCAGGATAGTAGCTATGCTGTGCCGTGCCATTTAGATTATAAACTGACATCTTTCAGAACTAGGTCACGTTGAGGAGAATCTGAGTATCAAAAGAACGGTCAGATCAGAGGGATCTCATAAATCTTTTGGTATTTGATCATATCAGCTCCTACTGGAACTGATCTCATGAGCAAGGCCAGTTGAGCTGGTCTGATAACTGGCAAAAACCTGCTGCCAGTTAGCTTATGTCCACACCGGCAGTAAAGTAATAATGGTCTGTTTTTTAAATACTTGGAGTACTTTTATTCACACCTAAGCTCAAGAACACTGGTAGTTATACACCAAGAAGATCAAAATTGAGGGAAAATGTGCAGGGATCCAGAAAATTCTTCACTTTGATGCAAACCTGTCTTCATCTTCTGCCTTGCAAGTTCTGTGCAGCAAACCTTTGTGATACAAGGGCGGGTGACTTGACTCCCCATTGAAACTAATGAAAGTACCAGCTCATGCTTCAGGTGAAGGTATTTCCTTTGAAGAATTGGAGTTTATAGAATAAAGATTGCAGCTTGCCCATGTACCAAATCTAACCACTCTTTCATGTAAAACAAAACTTACTCTTATATTGCCTTACTTAATTACTAGTTAAATTAAGGAAGAAAAATTCAATACTTGAGAAGGAAGGAGTAGGCGAACTTTTTAGATTCTGGTGCTAAAACTTTCAGCCTCCCATGTATGGCACTTCTGTCTTTAGTACATGCTTTGCTCTGTATGTGTGTGTATGTATATATGTGTGTGTGTATATTTTAATGTTATGATGAGCTCTATTGAACCTTGACAGGGTTGGGCTATAGTGTGACTGGATATGTGGCAATATAGAAAATATGCTTTACAACATGTTTATAGCCTTAAGAGAAAGTGAAATGGCACTTAAAGGACAATGACCGTCTGTATCTGGCCAAAGAAGATAACACTGTTAAACCAGTCATGTTTAACAGAGTGCTGTAATAGGGAGTTCTGTTGTCATGGCCTGCTTACACATCACTTGCAGGTGGAGGAAGAGAATTCAGCATAGGTCCTCTTATGTACAGGTACAGAAATTAATGTCCTCATACACAGGCCTCAAACCAGTTCTTTAGAGAAATCAGTATGTGAGGGAAGGATTGTAGTGATTCTTCAAAGAAATTTAATCCGTTATGTAAACAGTACTGAAGACAGTGCCTTCAGCTTTCTTGGTGATACTTTTTATTAGACTATTTTGAATTGTGAGGCTGACCTCCAACTTCCATGAAGCCTCTCCTGTTTCTCCCCTTATATAATATCTGTACCCACTCTTCTTTTAGCCAAGTCACTGTTTTAAAAAAAAAAAAAAAGTACTGAACTGCACCAGCTGACAAAGCTGCTTCAAATGCCCCTTCTGCGATCAAACCTCAGCAGCCAGAGTGATCACGCAGCACCATATTTGAATGCTGAACCTGACGCGGACATCTGCAAATTCTTATTTAACCATCATTCCAGTTACCTACTCTCAGAATATGCTTTCCAAGTAGTTTTCTAATTAGTTGGTGATAGGGAAACAAAGACCATATGAACCTAACTTGGGTGGTCTGAATGCCATTTGAGACAGTGTCAAGAGCATTTCTAAGTCCAATTTTGTGACTTTTCTGTTTCTTTATTATCTAGATCCCCAATAGTTTGAAGCAAATCTCTAGTACCTGGTTAAACAAATTTCCCTCAACATCCGATATCATCAGTAGTGTATGTGTTACTAAGACATTGGTAATTGTGGCATATAATAGTCATCCTACAGACTAAGAGGAGCTATAATTCTTTTTTTTTTTTTTTTTAGGGTAAAATAATTATATGCAGATTTGTGTAAATATCTAAAAGAAATATATGATAACCAAATTGATAACTGTGTTGTGCTGTGCTGATATGACTGCAATGAGAGTTATTCTTCTTAATCGAGTTTCCAATCTTAAAACAACAAAAATGCCAAAACAACAAGAGCTAAGGAAGAACGATGTCTGGTGGAGACGTGTGTAGACACGTTCAATCCTGATAAAAGCAGATATCCTGAGTGGATAGTTTCAGGGGGAAAAAAGGAGTTAGCAAGTTGTTTGCATATAAGTAAAGCAGAACAAACCTCTGTCTCCTTTATAATTGTATGTATGCAGAGCAGAGGGGTCCTGGCAAGGAAAGTTAACAAATGGATGGTATGGCAGCTGTATTAAGCAGCGATAAGAAAGGACTGGTGGTGTGATAGTTGACTTTTTTTGTGTGTGCAATTTTATACAGGATTCTATACCTCAATCTCTAAAATGTTTGGACTTTATCTTGATCTGCCTTTGTCTCAATTTGAGATAGAAGGAATATCTGAAGAGCTCCTTGCAAAGGAAGGAGTGGATACTTGTAAAAATCGGGTAGCTGGTGTAGATTGGTTTATGAAGTAATTTGATGAGCCTCTGAAAGGAGCCTTAACACCTTAGAAAGCTTGTGCAAGATGGAAATGTTTCTGAGAAGGAGGCAAGGAAAGGTATGACGTCAAAATATACAAGTGTACTGGACTAATTGCTTGCTGTTCTGTTAATTAAAAGCCAGCACACAGATCTTTTGCCAAAATGCTGGCAGGCAGACCTTGAGACATAGTAGTTATTTGCACTGAGGTTAGTTAGGATATAGATTGCAAAGGGCTGTGCAGCTGCAGGTAATATGAAGTGAGGCTTTGATCTGGTATATAGGAAGCCTAAAGACAACACTGAAGGTATAGTATCCTCTCTTAATCTGGGGGAAAGGATTTTAACCACATACGATTAGGCTATGTAAGCAGTGTATTAGAAAATTTTGGCTTGGGAGATAGTCTGAGGAATTATTTTTCTGTTGTGTGTAAGGGTCATAGAATTTCTATGCTCATGAATGCACTTTTCTCAAATAGATCCAAGTTAACCAGAGAGTCTGTGCAGGACAAAACGCTATTGTCTGCTCTAACCACAAATCCCCTGCCTGCAGCAGTTACTAAGCATCCTCAGATAACAGCACTGAAGAATCAGGCTTTGCTTTGGAGAAAGGGGCTGGGCCACACTCCAAATGTAGGACAATACTAAAATCATTGTTCTACTCAACTCAACTGAAACTGTTCAGTCCCACCACTCTGGGGAAGTGCTGGTAGGCAGTTCTCTATGATACAGGGCTCACCACCTTATCCTCAGAGAAGAACAGTTACCCTGTAGATCTGTGGCTCTTTGAGGTTGGCTGTTGCAAATACTGTGATCTACCCTCATTTCTACTCTATCACCCCTAACTTACTACAGATCCTCAGCTGAGGAGAAAGTTGGGAAAGCTCACAGCACCCCACTCTTTATGCCTTTCACTTGGGCAAAGAACAATGCAGTCCCAGCAGCTGCTATTATTAGATTAGTAATTGGCACTGTTTTCTTGAGGAACTAGCTGTAATTTCTTGAAGACTTGCAATTACAGCTAGGCAGTGGGACCCTGCAGCCCAGGGCCCCCAAATAACTTGCATTTTCGTTTCATGTGGCTAGCAGCTACATGATTTTTCTCTCCTATTTATTGCTGGGTAGCGCTGTAAGGTGTGTCAGTGTGTCCTTCAACTGTGGGGAAGGCCAATTTGACTGCCAGTAAAGAACTGGTTCCTACTGCTAATGGTATATATTTATAAATCAGAGTATGTAACTATGCTTTGGGCAGGAAGTGAGGGGATTTCCTTTGAAAGCTGACATGGTCTTGTGCAGTGAGAAGCTGAGGTTTTAGGGGGTAATCTAACAGTGCAAATAAGGATCTGGGACTGTGGGTGAGAGAGTCAGTGAGCCTGAAGAAGTAATCTTGTTTGACAGGAGGAGGAAAGAGTTTTGCTGTGAAAGGAAGCCGTGTGGTTGTGGGACGTTTGTCAGAGGTCTTCAGTAGTGCAGGCAAAGAAAACGTGAACAGCATATAATGCGCAGCTGAGAAACGGACAGATCTTCTGAAGAGAGCGGGGGGAAAAGGCACTGAAAAAGCAAAAGAGTAGCAGTATTCTGCACTATAGTCAAAGGAGTGTGGTTGAGAAGGAATAGGTTCTGGGAACAGAGGGAAAGTGAGCTGGGCATAGGCCCTATTTTCCATGCTTGGTATAAAATGCCAGTTGTAGGAAGCAGAGAGGTTTAGGTACACTCCTGCTTCTCTGGCAAGACTGGAAAGCTCTATGTGCTAACAAGGTTGAGCTGCAGCTCATAATTTTGAGAGAGATTTTTCCTGTCCCTCCCTGTTTTCTCAACTATCCGTGATATGGATACCTCAATCAGAAAGAATACTGATACAATCCCCACAGTCTTTCTAGGTTTCTCAGCTGCCCCTCAAGCTGACAAGACAATGAGAATGCCAAATGCCTGAAAAAAACTGGTGTTTAGTTTGAGGCTAGTAAGTTTCACAAACTATACAGAGATCTAGGAGTACAGATGAATATGTCTTTATTTTTTTTATCAGTTGTTTTCCAATCTAATTTATTAATTCTTACATCATTCTTTCTCTCCTATTTTTTTTCCCTAAAACAGGATGATACCCCTTTCATCTCAGACATTGATGATGAACCTTCATCATGGCCAAACACAGGAATATGTAATCAAACCCAAATATTATCCAGTAAAAAAAGTGATTTCAGGAGAACAATCCACTGAGGGCTCATTACCACTGAGACTGGGCCAGGATCAACTGGTATCACCTTTTCAATGTGAGTATAACTGCGAAAAACATACCTACATACCTTCCTCTGCCTTCATTCCTGCCCCCCCCCCAAGCTCCCTCTTTTTAGTATCTTGAAAAATTCTTATTTTCATTTGAATTGCAGTAATACATCAACACAGATAAGTCAAAATAATTAAAAATGAGATAATTCTCAGATTAGCAAATGCTCCAACGTTCCGCATCCTGTTGAGAGGCAAAACAGATTTCGTGCATGAAGAAAAAAATTGAACCTGATTCCCGGTTGGAATCTCATTACAGTATTTCCACATGATGGTTTTTCTTTCAGATAAAAGGTGCTTTGTGAACACTTGCTAGAGTAGGCAAAACTGAGAGTGTAGTCAGGTTAAGATGACAGCTCCCTTTACTTCAGTATGATGGATACACTTCTTGGAAAGCTGAAGTCTAGGATTGTGGTCTCATTGGTGACTGTTTTTCTCTGTATTTAATTTATTATGTGTTTATGAACTTCTGCACAGTATGGAGGCTGCATGAGACTTTCAACTGCATTTTTATTTAAAAAAAAAAAAAAAAAAAAGATTGTGTAGGTGCCCAGCTTGTGGCCTTGGCTCATGCCCCATTGTATGGGGAGCTTGAGGACATGTTTTGGCTTAGACGATGAAGAGCTTGATGAATTATGGGTTAGGTATTACAGAGCGTCTGCTGGCTTGATTCGGAGGAAAGTTCCTCCGGTTAAATAATGGACCGATTAACATGGGCAACTAAGGTACTTAACAATCTCCTGACAGGCTGCCTCTGCTACAGCACAGAGAAATATGTTCTGCGGAGGGTTTAGGAAGAAGCTGTCCTAAATCTGCAAATATGGTTTCCTTGTGTGAGTATCTTTGCGTTTCTGTGTTGCACACCCTTGTGATCTGTCCACTTATATTTAAATGTAACCCCTGCTTTCTTTTCCACAACTGTAAATGCAGTGGCTATTAACTAGAATCTCAGCCCTAATGGGAAGAGCAGTGGACAGCCTGAGGCCTTTAGATTAACTTTCTCAGTACTAATTCAGAATAGTAAAGTTTACTGCTTGCAAAACACTACATCCCTTTCTCAGAAGGTTCACAAAGGTATATAATCACTTTGTCATCTACCAGTACTTCTTTTTGCAAAGCAGATATCATCCTTTTTCTTCAAGCCAGCTGTAATTGTCCTCTAAGCAAGATATCAGCGTCCACCAGCATTGGACTGTGTCCTTTTTTGACTCTTAGCAGCCAATAGGCATATAAATACCAGGTTATACAGTTTTCCCCATACTTGCAGTGACTGTTGCTGGTCAGATTCTGGCAGAAAAATCTTAACTTTTACCCTTCTTCTCAGGACGTTTGACGGTGTCTGTTTACCTCAGACATGATCAGCATTACTTGCAAGTGTAGATGATGTTCCTTCAGTATTGTAAACTTCAGAACGATTGTAAGCTAGCTACCAAACTGCTACTAAACGAATGGGTTATATGAGATTTTTCTTCTATCGTAGCCTAAAGAAATAACTCCATGCAGCTATAAGGCAAAGGAGCCACTAGTCTAGTTCTTTTTTCTGCTTTGCTTATTGGAAGTCTCTGTTAACTACAGTACTCTATGAGAGAGAGGACTGTGAGAAGGGAAGCTAGGAACTGAAGGTGAAGAGTATTTGCTATAAAACCCTAATAAGCCCCCAAATTAGTGGTTGGTTAGTAAAACATTCTACCTTTACTGGAAAGCCTGTGTTTCTTAAAACACCTGAGGGACAGATAACTAAAATGGGTTTTCAGGCATGACTTGAATGTTGCCTTTAGTGGTAGAGTGCAGGATCAACTCTGAGACTTTGTATGGTGTTGAAATGGCTGTTACTGGGTTTTTGAGCAGTCGAGGAAAAGCTACTGTACCTGTTCTGCCTCCACTTCTGTGTTTGAGAAATGGGAGACGGTAATTACAGCTTCTGATAAAACAGTTCAGACTTTGCTAGTAAAGAGCACAGTTTAAGAGCTGTATGTTATTAGAATTTAAGATTGTATATCCTAGATGGTGGTCAGCTATGTGTGGTTAGTTTGGCTTCTGGTTTTCAGAGGTACTGGAATGGACTCTAAGGATAGAAGACTGTTACTTCCATCAAAATTTAATGTCATACTTCAGCTGTCAGTATTTTAATGTTATGAATACTTGAATTAATTACAGTGAGATAAGCTTAGGATATGAAATTTCATGTGTCAAGTATTTTGTGACAACCATCCATATGTAGTTCCTAGCCTGTCTTTTAAACCAAGGGATGAGCTGCTTCAAATTACTTCATGCGTATAGCAGAGTGGGTGCTCATCATATAGTTACTACAAGGAAATTGATGAGACAGTGCAGGTGATGCCATGGTATTTCGTAACTAATGTTAGATGCATAATTTCATTTCATGGGAGAGCCTCTTATTGAGCAAAGGAATCAGTAGTGGCAGTGTGGAGAGACTCACGTGAAAATGAAAAGGGAAAATGTGATAATTTTATTAAAAAGCAAGATCCAGAAAGTTAATGTTGAGCACTAAGGCTTTTTCTTTTCCTTATTAAATATTTTTTTCAGGGATGAGATGAAACAGTAGCTAGGTAGTATGTGCTGACATTGCCCATTGATAGTTATCAGTGAAAATAGCATGCAGAACAAATGATTCTGTTAATTTTTTGAGCATATTTATGCATTTTGCTTTAAAATACTAAGAGCTATTGCTTTAGTTTGAGGATAAGAAATAGGATAGAGTGTGATTTTGTTTTCTGTTTATTATGTGTATTTTGCTTATGGGGTATAAATGGTTTTTGCAAGGTTAAACTCCAGGAGCAAAACAGGTCTACCTTCATCTTGCTAAGCTCCTGGACAGCTCACCAGGGTACAGTCTGAATTTTTGTTTGTCCTGGTTGTAGTTCCACTGCATTATCTTCCATCCACTTGAACCATGACAGTGCTGTTAAATAGCTGCATGAAGATTAAGCAGCCATTTCTTTTCTAAGCCGTTCTATTATTTTTCTGTTATTAGTAGCAAGTTTCTAAGCTATTTAAAATCTTGCTATTTGTCAAATCAGAAAAGAATGAAAAAAGCCAAAAGTTTTGTTTCATGTGGTGATTTATTTTGTATACAGTTTCATACTGAACTTTTTGTGTAAAAATCATTTTTTTTTCTTGTAAATTTTGCAGCACTTATTTAAAGAAAAGGACAGTTGTTTTTGCGTACCATCTGGTTCAAAAGCGCTTTTTTGAGATTATCTCACTTGAAAATAATTTGTTCTTTTACAATACTGTATTTTAGAGTCTTCATCTTTCAGAGCTGCATTGCATCAGTCTGCAGTAGTCTGAGCCAAGAGTGTGCCAGATAGCCAGTTTACAGTCCCTCGTGTTAAAAACAAGCAAATTCTGTCTGATATTTATTGATGAGAACAACGCAGTTGCTTCAGAGTGCTATTCTCCCAATACGTTAATATCTATTAACTCCTTCTGAAGTACCGTTCTTGTGTTATCCAACAGCTGAGGTTGGGTAATTTTCAAGTAATATGTTCTTATAACATAATTTGTCACTTGTCACATGAGGTAGTGGGTCATATTTATATAACAGAATGAAAAAAAACAAGGTGCTTTTAGTGTGACAAGAAAGGATGAACAGGCACTAGTTCAATGAAGCGGGCGTTCTAGATGCATGGGAAAAACAAAATTATCAAAGGTGAACATGTGAAATTTCTATGCATTTTTTTTTTTTTCTGAATCTGGGCACTGCCTAGCTCTTCTGAAGGAGCAGTATACCATCATATTGCACTCTGGAGAAAGCAGAACAGTACTGCAGGTCTTTCCATGGTGTATGCCCATATTACACCATGAGAAAAACATTCCTGTTAAGAAAACTAAGCAGCATGCAGTATAAGCTGACATTCAGTGGCATCTATAAAAGACAATGTACTCCATGAAATAATTCTTTTTTTTTTCCAGCTGTCATTGCAATTGGCAGTGATTTTTATGGGCTTCTAAAGGCGATTTGATGTGACATGAAATGGGTAGACTTGACACTGGAACAAGTGTTAGTGCTGGGATACCTTTAGAGACAGGCCTGTCCTGGCAGAAGGAAAGCGATGTGGGCTAACAGCACATTGGGAGCAGAACTGCCAGCTGTGAGTAGGGGCTTCAGGGCATCTTCTGATTTGCAAACAGGCACTTGTGTTTGAATATCCCATTGCAATGCTGGCAGATAAGCAGCTGGAGTTACTAGGGGAAAAAAAAAATGTAAAAAATAAAAATTAGCCCCATTAAACATTTTTTGATTAAAATTCATTTAAGTGCTAGGACACTTACTCTGTTGTATTTCTGAGCAGTTTCATTCCTCTGACCACTTTCGGTACGTGTAGTGTAATAGATGTATTAAATACAGCAAAATGGTCTCTTCCTTTTTTTGCCTTTTAAATTGAGTCTACTGTAAAGTTATGCATCACAGCAACAGAGCTTGGAAACTTTGGGAAGCTATCAGGGATACAATACTAGCATCTAAAGTTGCCCTGAGACACGAAATGTGCAGTTACCTGCCAGTAGCCACTTCCACCATGCAGCATTTTGACCTTCTTTCTTGTTGGGTAAAAACCTTCTACTGCTAGCTGGTGTAATTAGTCATGAAGCACATACAAAATTTTTCAAGTGTCCTAGTGCTAAATTTTTAATTCTCATTGATTGTGCCTAATGGGGAGTATGTTACAACTGTTAATAGTGATTTTTTTTTTTTAAATCACTTTTTTTTTTAAAGCAACCGTTCCCCTCAAAACTGGAAAATAATACTAAGAAATTTGAATTAAACTTTGAGTTCACAGGCTCCTCCGGATTTTAGGAAGGGTCACACTTGATTTGATTCCATAACTAATTCCATCTCTTCATGCCTAGTATTATAATACAGTTTTATTTGTGTGGCCATATATTGCTTTTTCCAAAGGACTCGTACCATATTTGGTGCAGAAAGAGAAAGAAAAATCAGTACCTGTAAATATGACATTGTATAATTTTAGAGTGGTTGACTAGAGCTGAAATACTGTTCAGTTCACATACTTCTAAATCATCTGTTTTTAAAGCAGTTATACTACGAAGTATCTCTCTGAATCCATTTATTAATCCTGGCTATTTAAGCTACCGCAGACTGGTCTTCAGGTATCTTTGTGCAGAATTAGTAAATACTTAAGGAAACGGCTTTGGAAATTCAGAGTCTTATCAAGCAAATGGATATAGCTTGTGCTGGATGGACTGGCAGCTGCAGAAAAGGTATAAATATGATTTAGTACCAGTAGGAAGATTAAATATATGTTGATAGAAATAGGCTTTCAGTGGTATTGAGATGATTAGCAAAGAGAGTATCTTGCATACTGAAAAGGACAAGATCATGTGCATCTCAACATTTGTAATGTAAACATCAGCGTATTTTGATGCATAGGTGAGGCCAACTGTACAACCCATCTTATATAAGCTCTCCGTGAGCCCTGAGTAATTCTCATGGTAATTCTCATCGCTTTCTGAAAAGTGGAGAAACAATAGGAGAGGGTCTAGTGAGGGCTACTGGTTTGGAGCCAGGGGCATAAATGTGATGAGAAGATGAGGGAGATGGGTTGGTTGGTTCTGCTCAAGAGAAGGCAAAGAGGTGATCTAATGGCAACCTACCCCTATCTGAAGGGTTCTTGCAGAGATGACAGAGCTATAATCTTCCTAGTCGGTGCAGATGATGTGGCTAGGGGCAGTGGCCGCAAGTTGCAGCTCGGGAGGTTCAGACTGGGCATTAAGGGGGAAAAAGTTTCGGCAGGAGCATGCTGCAGCGCTGGAGCAGGTCACCCCCTGAAGCTGGGGAACCTCCATCTTTGGAGGCTTTCAAGGTTCTGTTTGACAGAGCTGCACTAACCTGATCTAGTGTGGCAATGGTCCTGATCCAAGCGGACTGGAGACCTGAAAAGATCGCTTCCAAACAGCCATGTTTCAGTGATGCACTAGGGAGATACAGAATCTGTTTCTTTCTTTGCCTGTGGCCAGCTTTTGATGCTACTTAAGACCCAAAAGTATAAACTTTTAGCAAGGTTGAAAAACATAGTAATGCATTCTTTTACATTCCTAAAATTAATATCTATTCTTCAGAAAAGGCATTTAAATATATGCCTCATTTTCCAGCTTGTGACAATTGAGGTCTAGTTTTTAGAGTCATTCTGTGTTTTGCCCTTCCAACTGAAAAAAGTGAATCTTCTACTTCTGAAGTCGCTTGCCCAATGTTGTTGGAATTTGTGTAGCCTGGATGTATAGAACGCTTTTGCATACCCTGACTGGGCTGCAAAATCCCCACCTGTACGTCCGCTTACCTATCTTACAGGCATGTTGTGAAAATACGTTAATTAGCACCTGGGGCAATCAGAAGTTACACCAAATGCAAAGACCACCTTCCCCACAACTGCAACTACATTGTGTGAAGTAAATAAAGCATATGTTTATACAACAAAGCTATCTCAAGCATATGTGTATGTGTGTGTGTTTGTGTGTAAACATAAAGATGGTAAACTAGCCTAATTTATTCTATGCATTCAGAAAGACAATAAGAAATGCAGACAAATTTTGCAATTGAAGTGCATGTTAAGTTTATACAATTAAATAGCATGGATAGTATAGTGTGTTTTTGTTTGTTTGTTTTTAAGATAGATGGGGATTTTTTGGTCTTCCCCAAAATCCTTTATAAAATACAGTAAGGAGTCAGTCTTGTCTGTACCACAAAAAATAAAGAAGAATTTTAGATAAGCAGAAAACAAAAACTTTTCTGGAATTTAAGCCACATAGTGGTTAATGAATACAGGATTACAGTATGCTACATTGGCTTAATTGTATGTATGTTGTGGCTTGAAGTATGCATGTATGGTGTTACTGTTTTAAAATCTGCTCATGATTCTGAGGGCAGTATTTAGTTCTTTGCATAAAGAGGAAGCAGTAAAAATCATATGCAAATCAGGCAACAAGCGTTTTTAATTACTAACACATTAAATTGCCTCATATTTTCCATCATCCTTTTATATATTTTTATATAGATGAAATACAATTGGTGTGGAAGAGAATGTACCAAACCATAGAGCTCTAATGTGCAGAATACTTTGTTACAATTTTGACATAGCAATTGATTTCCTAGTATTGGAAACATACTACACTCATAACTTAAAGAAGCTCTCGTTTAAGCTTGTACAGAGTTTACACATAGTGTTTCACTGATGACTGCATAGATTGATTTTAGTAGAAACAGGTGTTGCTTTAAAATTCCAGTTTTACACTATTTTTGTGAAACTGCAGCATTCTGACTTCACTTGCATCATAATAACACTATTTCTCCATCAATAAGTATGGGAAAACAGCTGTAAAATACATAAATGTTCTACTGGTGAAAAAATACAGTCAAAGATATGACACACATGCCAGGTAAATGCATCTGTGTAATTTGACATTCTACCACAATTCTGTATTAGTCATTCAGTGTATGTTGACTTCAGGGAAAAATCTCACCAGATCTTCAGATATTCTTTCCATCGTTCTTGATATTTAATTGTGGAACAACTTTGCATAGACAATAAAATAATTCTCTCATGGGCTTATCTTAATCAGAGCATTTTATGGTGTTCCTTTGATGAAATTTCTGCTAAAGTGTGTATGTGTGTGTTAGAGTTGAACTCTGGTGTCTTTTCTAAATAGCACATTTAGGAAATTTATAGGTAAGAGAATAATGTTGTTATTGCTGTGCTCTGATTAAACCAGGCATAGACAGCAGCATGAGGAGGGTAAAAAGAGAATGAGCAGTTACGAGACTAGCAGACAGAAAAGGAGTATCCCAGTAACTGAAGAATCACAATACAGCCTATGTGAAGAGACTGTAGAATCAAATTCACTTCAGTCACTCATGGGAACTGACATTCATGTCTTGCTCCTGAGGTTGTACAAGATCAAATACAAAAAAGGAATGGTTTACTGTTTAAACATCCAGTTTTATTTTTTTTTCTTCTCAAAATGCAAAGCATTTTTTGAGGTAAGAGGAGGCAGGAAAGTTTTTACAGCACATTCTAAAATGTTTAAGAAAGGTTTTGGTGCAGCCAGCATCAGAATCAAGCAACAGTGTGGTTTTGATGACAAAACCTGAACAATTTTAGAAAAGAATTCTTTTTACGCCCATTTAAGTGCATTTCCCACACCGCTTTTGAAAGCCATGACAATTCATAAAAGCTATTTAGAGCTTATATTTGATTCCAGTTGGACTTGGAAACAAGAGGCTAAACTTAATTTATACTTGAAGTGTTTAACTGGGATGACATTAATGCAGTAAGCTCTGTAGAATCAAGCAGCACATTTGCCTTGCTTTTGCTTTAAAAAGTAGGGCAACAAATTCTGGGGAAAAAAAATTAACAAATTAACATGGTTTATTTAGCAATTATAAAAGACTGTGGAGCTCTTTGAAATCCTCAGAGACGGAACAGATGCGTATAAACACAAATTACTTCCCTCAATATACTAGAGCCGCAGGGATTTTAACAATACTGTCTCCAAGCTTTCTTCACAGTTGTGTGTGTCCATACAGGGTTCATGACTGAGGATCAGCCAGTAAATCTCCTCTCCTCCTCCCCCACCTCCTCGGCTCTATTTGTCTCTTTGGACTCCAAAAAGATCTTATGACCCTGAGCTCACCAATAATTGAATGCCCATATGACAGGCAAGGGTTGCTGGTGCTTTGTAGGAATTAATTTAAATGTTATATTCACCTAGAAATGTATGATCAACTATCCACATTTTAAAAGATGGAGGCCAAGACTGATAAACAACAGTATGGAGAAAAATGTTGGAAAACCAGATTAGTAGTCTGGCAAATGGAGTTAAAAGCAGCCCGAAACGTGTTATAGCTAGGGGAAAGCACAGAATGAGACAAACGCATCTCCACTGCTGTGCTGAAAGAGAATTGGCTCCAAAACCAAAGATTTCTCAAGAAGAGAAAAGAGAAGAGACTTTCCAGAGAGCTCTGTATGGGGAAAACCTCTATGACATGTTTGAAAAATAGTAATTCAGCTAGATGCACGGACAGATTGAGCCCACACAACTAAAAGTCCCTTAGCAAGGCTAACATCGGAACTGCTGTGATCCAAGTCTTGGATACCAAGGATCAGTTCTGCCTGTTGCAAGTAGCTAAGTCTGGTTTTGCTCACCGGAGCCCTGCAAGTGCTCTTCCATAATGCCAGGGCCGTCGCCCATGCCAAAAGCAAAGAACAAAAGCTGACGAAAAAAGTACCGTGAGAAGAAGGTCCTTTCTGTGTCCCATGAAACAGAGTTTTCAGAACCACTGAAATCCTTATTTCTGTGGACATTTTTTTTTCCTTTAGAAAAGTAAAGGAAAAAAGATCTTGGCTTCACGCATTGCTGAGAGAGGTGATTTTTAATGGTGATTCAGCATGTGGAGAGGGCTATGTGTATTTATAGCTTAGTTCCATGACGTTCTATGCCTTATGTCACTGTTTACGGTTTGTTGACTTCCTTAGTGCTTTTCAGTCGCTTCCTTTCAGGAAACGTAATACTAGATGAGTGTATTCTGTAAGCTGTATTTTTTTTTAACTTTATTCCTTATTCTTCCTGGAAATGATACCTGAGGTGTAACCCCTAAGATTTGGTTTCTTGTTTAAGGGAGTCACGTACCTGCGGGAAAAAAAACTGTATGTCCGTTTCAAGAATTTCTTTTCTAAAGAAAATACACTTTTCCAACTTCAGACTTGGTGTACTATCTTAGGGTAGGGTGAAGTCTGCTGTCTTGATAATGGAAGGATCCTAGATAATAACCTTAGGCAAAGTATGTAATTTCAGATGACTGAAATCAAGTAGGAATGAATCGTACTCCCCGTGTAAGGGGGCCTAATTCAGAGCTTCTTAAAAGAGTCTTGATGAAGTAGACTGTAGTTGCTGCATCTGACAGGAAATACTACTACTGTGTGTTCTCTCATGCCCACCTGAGCTCCTGTATCACTATCAGGTTGTGTGGAAAGATGCTGAATTCATTATCTGAGCATGTAGTTCCTGTGACAGTGCCAGCCATCAGTGGAAATTTGTGATGAGCTGTGAAGTCATTGCTGCTGTGTTACAGCTGAGATGAGCACTGGGTAGACTGAATTTCTGTCATAGATCTACGGATAATTATCTGTTCCTAGACTTTAGCTTTACAGCTTTTGTTCCCTTGTCCTTCCAGTGAAAGCCTTTTGGGTCCAGATACGCTTTAGGTCCCAAAGGAAGTTGATATCTTAAGTGGGAGGTAAACAAGGCTTGCATACCCGAATCCCATGCCGCGTTGCCTACTGCTGGAAATGTCTCCAGTTGCTAACCATAAGCACAGATGTGAACCTTTAATTGTAAGACTCTTGAGGAACTTCTAGTTCTATTTCTGGGTAAGTCTTTCAACATGAAGAAGACAGGCCATCTGGGTGCTAATTTCTTGCTTAATTCACACCAGGATCTGCAGCTGAAGCATTGCTCTGCCTGCTCTCCTCAGGTGTTCAGTCAGCTAAGCCTTGTTAAAACTCTCCTGCTGGATTCAGCTCCCTAAGAAACACCATAGCATAGTCATGTTAGGGTTTGGAACCCCAGCTGTAGTGAAGAGTACCCCGATTCCTCAAAGGAAAGTGTCTTAAGCCCTAAAAGGATTTGAATTAAACACAATCCTATGTTCTCAGCATTTCCTGTTTAACAGGTTGGTGATGTGTGTGTTCAGCAGCATGCTGGTCTCTTTTCTTTTCTCATGTCTTGTACAAGAAGGCCTAGCACTGATTGGAGGTGTAATTTAAGGCTAAAATTTTAGCTCTGAGGTGCTAGGCTTCTCAGTGTAATATCCCTTTGTGGATCTAGGCTGCATATAATAACTTTAAAATATGTTAACACAAACCAGGTTAAAAAAATCCCCACCAGTAAATTTAATCAAACAGAACTGGGACAATTTTGTCAGGCATCTCAAACTCTGTTTGAGACTCTGTTAATTTATTTTGGGTAATCTTTTTTTCCTGGAGCACTCCAAGCTATGTAAAGGGAAATGATAGGCATACTGTTTACTACCAACTATTGGTTAGATTTTTTCACAATGTTTTAGACGTGGAAAATGTCTGTAGCCCAAGATGGGATGTTCTCTGCCTGAGGAGGGCATATAGAGAATCATTGTAGTGGTAAAATAGACAGGAAGATAAAAGGTTATTCATAAAACCTGCTAACAGAGATCCCAAATTTCCAGTGTGTATGTGATTCATGTGTTATGCACTTCAACAGAAGAAAGTTGATTGTGATTGCTGTGAATTCATCAGACTTGGACTAGAAAGACTGTGTTTGAGAGAGAATGTTTTATCAGCAGAAGGCTTTTGGGAGACATATAAATATGACTATAAATGTATCTCAAAACTATTTCTGCCTTGGGCCTACATAGGCAGTTACTTCTTTAATGAGATGCTTAAGTGACGGTCATCCTTGTCAAAGAAGACAGGATAAGCCTTTGTTGTAGACTGCACAGAGTTTGTCGGAATGTGTCAAGGTTAACGAAGAAAGCCTAGTTGAATAAGGCAATTTTTGCTATAGTAAATTACTTTAAACAAGTAAATTGTGTACCTGCATCTCTATCTTAAGCTGATATTAAGAGAACTGAAGGGTAGGCTACTCGCCTCTCCTAGAATAGACCAAAAATTTTGCTGTATGTTAGATTTTTTTTTTTTTTTTAAAGGAAGTCAGCAGAAGACCTTGCATTTGCTGTGACAAGGAGCAAGGAAGAGATTGTATCCCCATGGTAACTGGGGAAGGAAAAGACTTTTCTAGAGACTTTTCTTTCAGTTATCTTTTTCCTTATCTTAGAAGTCTCAGAAGCATGAAATTGCCAATCTAGTCTTCGGGATGATTTCTTTCCCTGCCTGTCAAGGATGCTGAAGAAGCAAGCAGGGCTTAAAAAGAGGGAAAAGAAACAATAGTGCAGTAGAACAAAGACATTTAAGAGCTCTGTTCAGACTGGATGGAGAAGGTTGTGGAAGGAGCACATGAACAAGAAACAAGGAGGAAACGCTGGCATGAAGATGGAGTGACATAGCTAGAGACAGAAATAGGTATATATAGGGGGGTGTGTGTGTGTGTGTATAATAGCAATGATGATAATAAGAACAGCACCAAGAAAGAAGTTGTGGAGGCCGCTTTCCTGTTACTATCGTAATGGAAAGCAGGATAGCAACCTGCTCTTTGGTTAGTCCTGTTGGCTTCCATAAAGGTGATAGAAATGAGCAGTTACAGAGTGACAGCAAATCAGAGGTTAAGCTTTTTTAACTAAGGAAATAGCTGTAATATCATACAAATGCCACAAAAAATAAGAATTACAGAAATAACAAAAATTAATTAAAAATTAAGTCATTAAGAATTAATTACATGTAATATGTAGCTATAGCTATCCAGTCATGGTAATTAGAGGAAGGCATGACATATCCATCTCCCTCCTTGTTCAAAATGTTTGGGAGGGTGAGTGTGCATGCATACAGAACCATGGGGAGTACTTTTTAAGCATCGGAGAAGGCATTGGATCTTGGATGAAATACAGCTGGGGTGTCTTTTGTTTAATTTCATTGCCATGTCTAATTTCTCTCAACACTCTACTTCTTGGAAACAGTCCTACTGAGCTGGTGGGAAGAGAACCAGGTACGAAGTGTGTAAATGCACTGCAGCAAAGCTTCTGACAAGAGCATAGATGCTCTGCCCTACTTGAAGATAGGCATAGTAAATTGAAACTAAAAAATAGTCACCCAGTGGCTGTGCCTTACTTTTTTGAAACTGTGTAGCTTCCAGACTTTGGTTTATGCTCCTAACTGTTAGAGAAAGAATAAGGCTCATATTTCATCTGGTCTTCATATGGGTGAGGTTTGAATGCAGAAAGCTTTTCTTCAATTCTCGGGGCATAATAAGGGCTAATCTGAGGCGTTCAGTCCTTGTGCTAAGGTCACGTAAGGAATGTTCGTGGCCACTTCACTAGGATCACATCCGTTTCAACAGATTCAAAATGGATTCAGGAGGGCTGTGCCCCTTAGGCTTAGCCTACAGCCTGGGTCTGACCATCAGTGTTGCTGATAGGGGGAAAAAATAAGTTATATCAACAGGAGCGTTGTAAGCAAGGCATGTTTAGTAACCCTGCTGCTCTCCCCAGCTCTGATCAGGCCTCAGCTGTAATAGAGAGTCTAGGTATGGACAGCTTATTTCAAGAAGGGGGAGAACTAAGGGAAGGGAATCAAAAGCAAAACAGGAGAGAATGCAGGCCTACAAAATGTGGCCTGTTAGGAGGAGAGAAAAAAATGAGGTCGTTTTCGTCTAGAGAATATGTAACTGAGGAGATGCACAGCAGCAGTCTCCAACTATATCTGAGGTAGATCCACAGAGGGATAAAGTTTTTTTGAGAGTTTGCTGCAGATAAGGCAGGGAGTAAAGCGCTTAAACTGCAACAGGGGAAATTTGGGTTAGGTATTAGGAAAATCTTTCTAATATGAAGAGTGACTGAAGCACTGGAATACATTCCTTGGGGAGTTTGTGGAAACTGCATAACAGAAGGGTTTTAAGGATAGGTTAGACAGACTTTTTGTGCAGTACTATTATTTCATCCTGCCTTGGGAAGGAGAGAGAGGGGAGATTAGGTGATCTCTCAGAGTCTCTTCCAGGCCTTTTTAGGCCTAGCGAAGACTATATCCCTCTCATGTGTGATGAGAAATTCAGGAAAGATCTGCCTCTGGTCTGTGCATAAATGTAGTGACTCTCCTCCCCCCTGCCCCAGTACTTAGCTCTTACTATAAGTTTATATTCCAGACTCTGATATATGCGGGATGTATAATAGCCCTGTTTTAAATTGTTCTAATCTTGGAGAACTCTGGATTTTTTTTTTTTTAATTGATGACTAAGTGGTGATAAGACAGAACTTCCTTATATATTGTCAAAAAAGTAAAAAGGTCATTAGGCAATAGTTCTAAAACCCTGATTATTTTACTTACATGGTAAATTTTTATACAATGTCAGCTTTCCTTTTGGCTGAACAAGCATATCTAATGGTAAGAACTAAACCAGGTGGATTGATAAAATAACTGTGAGAGATCTGGTTTAGGAAATAACTTATTTCCTCTTCTTTCTTTCTTTTTATTCTGTCAGCATTTAATTAAGGGGGGGAGGGAGGAAGAGAGAGGGAAAGGGAGTCGGTCATTTGACCGTTTAAACTGTTAAATCTATTTCTATTTAGAAGTTTATCAGCTTTAATATGGGGAGAAGATAAATAATTTGTGTTCCTGAATTATCCTCATGCAGCATGGTTATCATCTGAAACCACTTGAAGTTGCCTGGGATAAACCCATTGTACAACCTGTTGTCCTTGGGAATAGAATAAGGTGTTTTTCAGATAGAATCTCTCAGGTCTCATAAGATTCTGTAGAGACGCACATAAAAACATGCTGGGTTCAGTTCAGAACTACGGTGTCATGAAAACCCCGAGTGCATGTCATTCTGGAAGTACTAACGGAAAGCCTACAGTTTACTACTTAGTTCTGTTTCCTCCTGCAGGAGATTTGCCTCTGGATACGTGTCATAAGTGAAGCTATTACAGAACCCCAAGAGTAGAGTCACTGAAAATTGTAGTGCAAGGGTTTTGGGAGAGACAGGTATAAGCTATACCAGCCAAATCTGCAGTATAAACCCCTGCTTGTGATTTTTATTGTGAATAAACACATCCTTTTGATTAAATCACTGTGAAACATGAGAACATAACATTATACACACAGTAGTATAAACACATTAAAATATTTCCTCTCCCCTTCTTTGCCCTGCTTGACCTATGAGACAGTATAGTGTAGTCATCTTTTTAACAGAATTCCCATTCTGCTTTCGCTAGTGTGGCTCACCCATTGTCTTTCCTCCAAACAGGGACATGCCACAAATCTTCTGAGATCCACTATGGCTATTGAATACAGTCATAGCGAAACCTTTGCAGAATGCTGGAGCTGTGAGGGCAGCCATAAAGCCAGGAAAAGAATGTGTTTATACAAATTCTTCGGAAAGGGAATAAGACTGAGTAGCATTACAAACAAAGAGGCCCAAGATAATTCATTAGGAGTCCTTTACCTTAGCTAACTCTGCCCAGGAGTGGGCAAATGAGGCATTGCCCAATGACCACCTGGGCCTAAAGCCTGCCAGCTGCCTCCCTTTTTTAACTCATTTACCTTTTCTGCTAAAGCAGAAAAAAATAGTTCTTTGTCATTATGGGAGCAGAAAGGATTCTATGAAGAAAGCTTTTTGCTTATATTTTCCATTTCCCCTGCAGTGGTTGTTGTTAAGTCATAAATTTATCACAGCAGGAGCTTGTCACGTTCATAATATTATATCATAGTGACTTACAGAGGTGGAAGAAAATCACATCTGTGCAGTGCCAATTTTCAGCTAAAATCTCATCAGTTTATCCAAGCATCTTTCTTTTTGAATCTGTCCCAAGATACCGTCACAGGTTTTGGAAATTATGGGTACGTTCTTCCACTGATCTCCTTCGACAGATATAGCTAAGGATCCTTTGGTATAAGTGAAAACCTAGACTATGAGGCAGTACCTTGTAGGCTGATAGTGCAGTTGGCTGAGCTCCCCACTGTAAATTTGCTGCCCAGTTCAGGAGTGGAAGACTTAGCCAGCATCAAGTAATTCCGATTCTCCTATCTTTAGTAAACCAACAATCTTAAATTTTCTCTCTTTCTGCCATTTTTTGAGTAGCTTTGCTATTGATTTGATGTTTGCATCTTTTGCTTTTGCTTTCTTTCATTAGGCTTATTTATTTATCTGGTCTCACGTTCCTATTTTGTCACAATCTGGTGTTTTACTTAAGAGCATGGTGAGGTGTTTCATTTCCACGTGTTTAAAATTGATTTTGAAGAGTTTATGATACATTTTTGTCTGTCTGTATAAAAAATGATTCCAGGCATGTTGCAGTGCTGTAGCACCATCTTTTTTTTTTTCCTAGAAATGAATTAGAAATAACCTAAGTTGCAGATATCTTTGTGTCCATGTCACAATGGCTTGATCAGCAAAGTTGCTAAAGTTTAAAGATGAAAATAATCTATATGCTGCCTTAAAAATACATGGTCCTTCTTCAGTGTAAACTAGCTGAAACCTAGGAGAGGTCAAGACTCTCCTAGGTAATGGGCTTTCTCTAGCTTTGAAAGAGTGACTTTTAACATTAATGCTTCCAAACCAACTAAAAAGTATTGAAGGACATAGTTTCTGACTTAAGATTGAATCATTCCCTCTCTGGAGAAGAGTAAAAAGACAGAAAAAAGGAAGAGGATTCAAGCACACCAAGAAGCTAACCTTGTAGAGTTTCTGCAAAATACTTCTTTTAAGGAGAAGCATTTTTGGTCTCTTTTCAATTTCAATGGGCATATATTATGGTCACTGTTAAAGTCCCTGAACCTTAAAATGTGTGAGGACAGTGCTGTCTACTTAAGTACAACTATAAAGAAAGATGAAGATAGTGTCTCCGCCCTGAATCACTTGCTCTTTTTCCTCATGAGCTGATCAGCTTCCAGCTCAAAGGCCTTTTTTAGCTTTTTAGTTTTCCTCAATGTCTCCTGAAGAAGTGGGAGAGTTGAAAATGGTGGTCTGCTAGACAAGGAGAAGAAAATCATAGTTATAAGATTATATTTTTGATAAACCTCAGGAAGATAGAGAAAATATTCTTATGTCGAAAGAATATGAAGTTGTCTTATTTCTGACTGTTTGTAACTAATAAAACAGGAATATCAATGAGAATTGTATTTGTGTTCTAGCAAAGGCATGAATATTGATTTGAGTAATTGTAGGGATGAGGGCTTACATCACATGCTTATCAGACTTCTTACTTCCCTGAAAATCTGCATTTAAATATTGTTTCATGGATACTCTTTTCTCTGAAGATATAGGGCAGTGTTTTTAAATGGACTGTTCAACTGCTAATTCTATATTTATACTCTCAAACTCACACGCTAACGGCAAAGAGTGAGAGCAGCAAATTTACGATTCCAGTTAGTCAGCCAGTCTAATACGAAGGTATCCCTTCTAACAAAAAAAATTTGCTACAGAATTTTGCTGTTAACATCTGAACTATGTGATAAAAATAATTTTGTTGTTAACAGTGATCCCAAATTATGCTACAGCTTGGGACTCAGCATGGAGTCTCCCCATTTAGTTAGGAAGGAACTAAATCATGGTTTAGTTCCTTCTGTACTGACAAAGCCAACTTGGTGTTTAGCTAAGCTGGAAAACTTGTCTGGGTCCCCCAATACAGTAGTTTTTACAGTTTAGGCAGGACTGACTTTTGTGACTCAAGTAACTATGTTTTTTTAATTAGATCACATCCCAAAGGAAAAATGTTACTAAAACATCTGAAAATGTAAAATAGAAAATGTTTTGGGTTTTTCTAGGAAAAGGTTTTTTTAATGTATACAACTATCCAAATAAAATACAGAAATTGCAGTATTGCTTCTGAAACTCCCTTTAACAAAAGAACGATTTGACGTTTCTAGCCTCAGCAGTTTGCAAGCCACTAGATCTCTGTTTATTGGGAAAGGTGTATTAATAATTTTCAGAAGAAATGCTTGGCATCCAGGGTGCCTTTTAAACCAATTAAGAGCACGATATTAGCCTCAAGTTGAAATGTTTTATTTCTGTCTCTCTGGGCTGTGCTTCTAAGTATTTTTAGGGAGAGTAAGGTGGGAGCATCTGTAATACAGCTGCTGTTCAAATAGATCAGTGCCTCTGACTGTAGACAAAACAGTTGGCACAATTGCTTTAACTTACTTGTTTAGGAAGAGCCAGAAATAGGAGGACTTTATATTCTTTTTGAAGTGGGAAGTTTTTCTTCATTTTCCTGAGATTTTCAGAAAAATGTTTTCCCGGAGGGTATTTCATAAACTAGGTTGGACAACTCACTGCCACCCTTTTTATTTCTAAGACAGGAAGAAGGAGGTGCTTCTCTTTCTATGCAGCAAGTCTTATTTTGGGATTGTGAGGTTTGTTATGAAAGCACTTATGAATAGTTTTCACAAAGACGCCCTAATACATTTGCAAGAGTTTGAGGAATTTATGAATAAGTGTGCAGAGAGCAAAATGTTTTCTTTTTAAATAATTTCAAAAAAGTTGTTCGTTCTTCCTAATTTTAGTAGTTATTAGTTTTAATCTTTTTTTCTTCAGCTGTTAGATGAGAAATCAAGTATATCTGTCCCTAAATCAGATTCTGTAACCAGAAAAAGTTTTTCTAATGAGCTTAATTTAAAATTAATATTTGCTCAATCTGCATTACTTTTGAGGGTTTTTTTAAGGTTTTAAGAAAGTAAACAAAATGAGAATATTACCATTTTCTTATTTTTTTAAAATCTTTTAGAGCTCAGAGCTCCTATTTTCAACTATTGATATTTACTCACCCATTTCTCTGACTTAGCTATTTATTCTTGAAACAAAGGCTGACAGCAAAGCTCAGTCTCTAATATGTAAATCCCTGTGGAGAAATGGTGCCAAAAAACTGTGAAAAAATGGGTCCAGGCAGCTGCGTCACAAGGTTTGACCACTTCGGGCTGGGGTGCCAGGAGATTTGAGACAGATGTTTTCAGACATGCCGCATGCCTAAAACATTTCCAGGGGTCGAGCTACAAATAGTGACTTAATAAGTGCAGAAACAGGAAAAGTATGCAGAAGGACACAAGAGTTTATTCACCCCTAGGTGCACAGCCAGCCTCTTTACATTACATCTGCCTGTCAGGGTTGGCTGTTTAAGCTGTCATGCCCTTGGTATTGCGCTTTGTCTGACTGTGAATAAAGTGCAGCATTGTGATTACTAATCCCACTCCAGTGACTTGACTTTAAATGTGGTTTTGGAGCGTATCCCGGAGTTCTGTTTGCTAAGCTTCCTACTCCTGTTTCAGAGACACCACTGGAGATCTATGAGAGAGAGCACTGCAGACTGCCCTCCTCCTGTAGACCTGTCGCCTTTTTCTACAACTCCCCCCCCCCTTTTTTTTTTTAAAACTTTTTGAAGGACATCAATGGATACCAAAGTGATCTGTTTATTCTTCTTTTTTTCTTTGCCTCCGCTGCCAGTGGGAAATCACACTGGCCGCATCAAGGTGGTCTTTACGCCCAGCATCTGTAAAGTGACTTGTACCAAGGGCAACTGTCAGAACAACTGTGAGAAGGGAAATACCACCACCCTCATTAGTGAAAACGGCCATGCTGCTGACACGCTGACAGCCACCAACTTCCGAGTAGGTAAGTACTCTCAAACTGTATTTGTCCTTAGCTGTCCTCTCTTGACTAGCAGAGGGAGGAGATATTTAGTTATTAATACCAGTTGTGCATCTGTTACCCTTTGTTTGGAGGGCTGTGCTGAGCAGGAACCATTGTATGTTAGGCAAGCTTTCTGGCATCCTTCTGAAATGTTCCCAAAAGTTCCTTTTGCGCCACAGGAGGAAAAAAAAAAAAGTGTTTTTCATCTGAAGTTTCAGCTGCAGGGCTACAGTATGCTAAGCTGAAGCTTTTGGTAAAATCTGCCCCTCAGAGTTTGTGTTTATCAACAGAGAAAATGTCAAATTGCACTCAAAGGTCTGTGTTTTCCCTTTTTCTCTCTTGAATTGGTATGAAACGCACACAAAATCCGGTTAATAGAGGAAACTGTCTCCTAAAAATTGTTCAAGAGATGCTCAGGGCTACATTCCTTTTTTAAAAATATCTGTCAGTTTACAATTTTTGCTTATTTACTGCTGTGAATAAATCAGCTTTCGTATTTGTCATTTTTAGAAACTGAAATAACGTTAAGTCCATTCAAACGCATTGAAACTAGTCATTTTACTGTTCATGTGTATTCTTTATGCTCTTTTTCAATAAGAGTATCAACAGTATGCCAGCCTAAACCCTGTAACTGGTTGATTATGTTGAAACAAATCCTGAAAGCTGTCTGGGATAATGGTTTGGCATATTTTAACTGTACAGTATATGATGGTGGTGGGAACTTGTGTGCAAATACTAGTTCTGTAAACTAAGAGAAATACAGCTGTGTAGAGACAGATGTGTAAGCCCCTCAAATTTGTTGTTACACCATATCATGCTGTTAACTGCTCTTAGAAAGTATTTTTGTTGTGATCATGAAAATATCGTAGTATCTTTATCTATGAAAATTTAAAATTAATTATTTTGCCAATGTGCACTGAAAGAATGCCAGATATGAACATGGTAGTTTTAGTCTCTTTTTAGTATAAACACAATGTCAGGCAGTGCTGATGCTGGCCAATACTGCCTTTTTTAAAGTGCACTATATTTCAGGCTCTGAGGGGGAAAAAAAAGCTATTCCAAATTATTCTTCTTTTCATGCAGACAGACAATACAAAGAGCAGTCCCTCTCTTTAAGACTCCTCCTAGACTCTCAGACTAGAGATGAAAGCTCTCGAAATGTACAGCATTTTCCTTGATAATATACATATTTGTATAATATATGTATTTTGGATTAATGATAATAAAAACAGCTGTTTTAAAGAGCACTACAGCACATTTTGTTTTTGTTTATGTTTGTTCTGAAGCTTTAAAAAAAGAAAAGTATTTTATAAAGGGATAGTAAATTAACACTTTGTTCTTGTGCTTACATGGACAACCACAGCTAAGCAAGTTTTTCTTTAATGTTTTCTGACTACCATGAAATAGGGTTATTTTTCTCTCTTCATTTAACCTTTTTCTTTTTTTAAATTATGAAATGTTGAGAATGGGCAGTCATGTAGTTTGTCTGCTATGTAAATCTATGCTGTAACCTGATCTTCTCTCAAATACTTGAAAACTTAGACCCTTGAGATTGACCTGTTAAGACATGTTACCTTCCTTCCTGGCCTCAGGCCATGCAGTTTGTGGGTCACCGTGTACAATAGACTGCTAGAAATATTCAATAATAGCAGTTCATAATTACATTTGATAAAAAGATAGGGGAGCATTATATTTCAAAATCTATAATACCAGGCCACTACACACACACAGATGTTTTTAGCCTGTTTGTGGCTATCCTCTCCACTATCTTTAAAAGACCAAAAGCATTCACAGTAGCTTTGAGCATGGTTATTTTCACAGAAGACGAATAAGAAAGAAATCTAAACTGTGGTTTCAAGGTTCTCCAGTTACAAATAAAAATAGTGAATTTATTTCTTCATATTCAGAGAGGAGAGACCCCCCCCCCCCCCCCAACCTAGAGACTGAGTACTTTCATTGGTCTCTGTTTTTCAGGAGCTCTTGATTCACTGTTTAAAGCACATATCTATCGTTTTACTGACTTTTTTTCTGTTGTTCAACTAGTGTCTCTCATTAGCTCAGGCTTGTCCTGATGAAGATGTCTCCTTAAAGCAGATCCATAAAGCAGGAATATTTTAGGTCTTCTGAGATTGTTTGTTTTTCTTATATTTTTAACGCCTGTATTATATTTTGTTTGTACTTTTTGCTCTTAAGGCCCTGTTCTAAACTTGTTTCCTTACTGTTTATCTAAAATGCATGAAAATTCCTCTTGTGATCATTTGACATTAAAAAGTGCAACCATAAAACAGAATGTTGTGTCAGAAAATACATGTTTTAAAAAGTAGGGAACAGCACTTTTTCGGTATATTTTTAAAAGTACTTGTCCTTCCTATAAGCAGGAAGGATAAATTCACATGCCCTATTTGGAAAACTAGCTCCTATTCCTAATAATAGACAACTACTATGAGTGGGAAATTAGGAAACTGCTTTAGATTGCTATTGGATCTAAATGCATTTTCTTAGCAAAAGTAGCACTCTAGTACACAAGACTTAATTTAGATTGTCTGAAGACAGACTGCAGTTAGCTGTCACTTTGCTATGTTCTTAATAATCATTATTTCTAATAATGAAGTAAAATTTTATGTTTATCTTTTAACCCTTGTGCTGAAGTTTGTAAACATTTTTTCAGAGAGCTTTCGTTGTGATGCCTGTACTAAAGCTACTAAAGCTTTTCCATGGGTTACTTCAGACTCTTAAAACTCGTTCGGTTGGTCGTTTCAGCTGAAACTTCGTAGCTGTGAGTTCAGATGAGGAACATGTCTTGGTTTCCTGAAGATTTTTTAGATGTGGTTAAGCTATTAAAAATCAAAAACCAACAACGAGGAATAGATTGGGGAAAATGTGTCTTTTCAGGTAGCTAAGGTTTTGCCAGATTTCGTAAAGAGCTCTAGCACTTCAATTGGAGGTGATGAAAACTTGGTATTTAAAAGGGAAGGATCCCCTTGATTGCCAGTGTGCTTCAGTGAAACTCTGTATTTTACGGTTTCATTTTGTGAATGGGGTATGTTGCACAGTTAAACTAACCGACGTCCAATATTTCATTGGCTTGGAGAGTGAAAGCATTTAATCTGAGTGGAAACTTCTGCTGAATAGATGATTCTCATTATTCTGTTGGATGGGTGCATGTGCAGGTTGTATGATATTTCAGCTCTGATATATCTACAGAGGCTTGTAAAACAGGATCTGTATATGTGCATGAGAAGGGAAGCATATAGAATAATGTAGGAAGTTCCTGTGTCATTCACTGTAGAAGTTACTTGGAGTAATGTGTCCTGTTTCTCTTCAAAATCATTGTATATTCCAAAATGTCCTTTTTTTTTTCCTTAATTTTCTCTCTATAAGGAGTGGGAGAACGACAACTAATTTGTAACTGTAAAATGAAGCAGTCTGAAATTAGGAAATGCCCAAATTAATATTTTTCATAGGAAATGCCCAAATTAATATTTTTCATAGTCTTTTTGCCCTATTGACATATGCATTTAATTAAGGATTAGACTTTTTTCTACAGGATCCCCATCTCATTCGTTGCACAGGAATAACAGAACTTAGTAAAGGAAGCAGTCATTTAATACTTAGGTTTATATTCCCTGTTCATTTGCAGCTCCGTGTCTCACTTAAAGCGGTTCATTCAAACTGTTATGGGTGAGGAGTTAAAGAGTTGCATGCTTTTCAGTGGAAACGCGTATCTTTCTGCAGAATTTTTGTGTCTGAGCACTTGGCAGTATCCACGTCAAGCAGGGAAATAACAGCACTCTGCAGATGGAGAACGAGCAGGGTTTAAGGATTTTTTTCCCCAAGACCATAGCAGATGGCAATAGAATTATTGCTCTCCTAGTCCTTTTTGTATCACTCTTTAATGCTCATCAATATCCCTCTCTCCTTTTAACAATCCCCTCCCCTTCTTTTCCAGTCTCTTTTTCATATACCCTTTGCAATTGTCCTTCCTGCTGGCCTCGCTGTGCACAACCATAGTTTGCATAGACCGTTATTGGTGATGAAAAATTATTTTGTGGGTGATTGTTGTGTGATTCCCCCCCCCCCCCCCCCCCCAAGGAAGAAGGGGAAATTTTTAGGTACCCTTTTTTCTTGTTTCATTGAATCTGAATGAAAATTAAAAAACATTTCTCCTACAGCTTCACTGATTTTTGTAAAGAATGTGCTTTAGTTATGCGATTGGGAATGGTATCAGGTTTATGTGTTGTGACGTGCAGTCCATGTGAGCCATTCTTTCTTGTGATGTTAGAGGAGAATGAGAAGATTTTTATCGCTGCTCCTTTCTGCTTCTCTCCTTTATAAAAAGCCCTTTACTCCAATCCTACATTAGCAGGCTACTACGGATCCACTAAAGATCGTTTGGTGACATGGTGTCATGATGTTCCAGATTCTCTATTTTAGAGAATTTTCAGCACAGATCACAAAAGTCTGCATGAACTGTGCCCTACTGCAATAATGCTTAAATGTATATGTTGTCCGTAAGTGATATCTTAAAAACAATCTATTTTCTTTATGTAATGGCAAATAGTGATATTGCCTATAGAATTTTGGCACTTCCCTTATTAGAACTTTATATCAAAGATTTTTTCTGTGTTACTCTGTTGACTCTGTAAAAGTGCTTTTGGATAGTTGAGGTTGTCCAGAAGTTTCCTATTATGTATAGACAGCAATTTCCAAGAAGAATTGTAAATATTTTACTCAAATTTTATTGGTCTTATGTTGAAAGTAATGACAGAAAATTTGACTAGCATATTTTAAAACAATGGGTTGTTTGAAGGGAATTTAGTAAGAAGAGTTACCATGTAATTATTAACAGGGTTTTCTATCTAGGAAATAATCTAGGGAGAACAATTGCTCAGAACTGTGAAAATATAAGGCAGTTATTTTATCAAAAGTTGATTGAATTTCTGAATTTTCTTCAGACAAATATGATCATGAATGTCTATCACTACTTCAGAAATTAATGTTTCTTTTTATGCAAGTGTTTCTCATCCTATCAAAGGATTGTAGAAACCTCTTAGCTTTGGTTAAAAAATGGCAATGACCTGTAAGTAAGCCAGCACTTTTTCAGCTGTAGTTTGTGTATGACAGGAGATCTGAGAGCAATACATGGCATTAAAAAAAGAAGTTAGAGGGAATTGCTTTACTTCTTAGTGTTAGCATAACAGAAAGAAAATAAACACCTAATTTCATTGCTAAGGAACAGGATGTTAAACCATAGCTTTCTCTTGCTGCCATGTGCTGTATAATAAAGTTTTTGTTCCTTTGCTCCAGATGATGCATAGTGTCCTACCACATTCTGCAGGTACTGTTAGACTAGGACATCTCAGGAAGATTTGTCAATGTTGTTTGGTTAATGCTCATACATAAACAGCCCAAAGAGGCATTTATTTTAAATAATAGTAGAGGGAAAATTTGATGACATAAAGGCTTGTGTGTCAGGGAAGGCAGATGAAAAGACCAGCAGCTTGTAGAAGCATTTGTGTAGAGTTGAGAGAACTTAAAATCTTTCCTGGCAGCTTGCGTGAGGCATACAATATTCATTTTTTAGCCTTTATAGTTGCTTCTTGGTTGCATTACTGGTTTGTTGCGGTGGTTTGGTAATGGCAACATGTTAGAAGAGATACTTTCTTCTCTGTTATGAAGTGGTATTTAATGCTTGGTGAATGGTGACACCCCTGGGTAGATGACCCATGTCAGTTCTATGTAACTTGTGCTCCAGCAAAACGCTATTCCTATGGCTTCAGCTCAGACTTAGCAGATGTATATGCAGCTTCTCAAACTGAGGATTTTAAATAATTGATAACAAATGTTATGCAGCGATTTTTTACATTCCTTCTAGTAACATAACTAAGGAGAACTGATTTTTAAAATACTTTGGTTTTCAACTTGGTGATGTTCCGTCGGATATCCTAATTGAGGAGGAGGTCATTTCTGCAATAACTGCTTAGGTCAAGGACAGTGTATGATAATTCATAGTCTTGTTTTCGCGTTGCATTCTCTGTGGGTAGGAGTTCTTTTTGGAAATGCTTTTGCTTTGGAATATTCTTGTTTTTGCAGTTGAACTTGCCATAGTGTCATCCTTTTCTGAAGAAACTATGATGCAAGAGACTTGCTATTCATGCTGTAGTATCAGTTTAGTCTTTTTACTCTCTCTATGGTGGCTACCTTGTAGCCTTATTTGGTAAAAGATTGGTTTCCACTGTTCCTGCAGTAATTATCATTTCCCTTCTCTCAGGCTTTATTGTTTTACACTCTTTTGCTGCCAGCTGAAGTATTTTTTCTTTTTACCTGGCAGACACTTCACAATTCAGAATTCTCAGGCAACTCAGTGAAAAGATTAACTTTTAAGTGCTCCACAGCAGTAATCAAGCAGGTTAGTCAGTCAGAATATGTGTCTGTCTCAAAAAAAAAAAAGAAAGAAAAAAAAAGCAGGGAATTGAATTGGAGTTTATTCACTGTTTCAGCAGGTAATTTGAAATTTAATCTGTGTAAATGATGGCCATGCTTTAAATATTTATTCATGCAGCAGCATTGTAACAGCCGTAGCAAAACAAAGGGCAAATTTTTTACTCAGACCCTGGACTTAGTGGGTAAAATAGAAAGGAAGACAAATAATGGTAGAACTACTTTGAGTTATCTGCGTCCTCTACTTTATATGGGGAGAAGGTATTTCCCAGTCTGAAGAGCCAATGCACAAAAATAGCAAGTTGATTCTGGGAGGAAACATTTACAACAAGCGTCAGTTTACCAGGTATTCATTTTTCTAACCTGCCTTCTTTTGACATCTTCCCCTCTGATTCCAGCAAAGGCCAGATGCTAATTCAAAGAAAATACATTGTGCAGCTAGGTGATTTTGATGAGGTTGAACTTAGACAAGCCTGTTAGCAACTCATTTCCACTCCCTTGCTCACCTTAAAGGCTCCAGACCATCACTGAAGCAAAAGTCCATCTGCTCTCAAAGCACTCACCAAAGTGTATATTATAGAGAACACAGTTTTTGGAAATGCAGTCATAGGAAAAACCGCAAATGGAAATGGTACAAAATCCACACCTGCAGCCATTCAAAAACACATGGACTATGTTTCCCTCAAAGCTAAAGCAAAACAGCACACAAAGTTAAAATGCATAATGCTTTATTTTATTGTACATGATTTTAACTTATAGGGATTAGCTTATGTACAATATCTGACTTGTAAGTACTGTTAAGAGAGAACTAGAAGTATATTTATTTGAATGATTGCATACTCAAATAAACACACTGCGTTGTACAGCTATAATTGTGTTATTGCTAAACCAAATGTCTTTGCACATACCTCAGCGAAGATCAAATATATGCCAACATTGGCTTAAAAAAAAAAAATTGCCTTTGAATTATGCAAGCACAAAAGAGCCTGACAGATTTCTTTACTGGTTAAAAGGCACTGTTTATCATGGCTAGGTTTCTTAGACAGCAAATGGGTTTGTATTAAACATGTCCTTTTGGACATAGCACAGTCAGAAGGAAACAAGCAGCTAGCATTGCTCTACTGATCGCCGTCTTTTCCAGTTCCACCCATCTCCCCTAGCTATTTCTTTTTGTTTATTCTGCTCCAGATGATTCCCCTATCTCTGTGGAGTGTAGCCTGCGTAGCTTTCTGCTCTCCATTCTTTCCCAGAATTTGAGTATCGCTACTCAAGCAGGCTGTTTTGTACCATAGACACATAGGGATTTCTGGATCGTTCTTTTGGAACATGAACTGTATGTTCAATACACACGTGCACACACACATTTAAATTCTTTAAGACTTGTATCTATCCATAAAAAATCTGAACTGTGAAACGAGTTTCAGCTAGGGATTTAGAAACGTGAAACTAAGTCCATGGGAATTTTTAAAGCTTTTTTTTTTATAAACCTCTTACAAAGTCTTGAGGGATGCCAAGTTAATGAATAGAAGGAAAATAGGTACTTGCTTCTTGCTTTTGAGCTTTAAGAAACCCAGTCATAATCAGTGTTTCTCATCTGTGTTTTGTTCAGCCAAACACTTTGTATATTTGTCATGTTGGTTGTATTTTAGTTTAGTGTAAAGATGATGAGCTGAGCTATGAAGTCAAATTTTATATTTGACGCTATTCAAATACTTCAAGTTTAGGGGAACTTGTGGCAACTTTTCATACCATAGTTGAGGAGCCCAGGTTTGCCGAATCCTCCTTGAGGGGAGCCTCTCTCTGCCCGTGGGTTGTGGAGGGAACCCACAGAGACCAGCCTCGTAACATAGGCACTAGCGGTAGCTGCCTGCAGCTAGGCAGGCAGCTGTGTGTCCATCACCTCTGTTTTACTTACTGTTTGATTATGTTAAATGCAGCCTATTTTGTTACATGACATATATGTAGGTGCTGGAACAACTTTTTTTTTCAATATAATCTGAAGTTATATAGGTCCAGGAATGCCTATGATGGTAATTGGAGAAAAGAGAATTTTTTTTAGTTGCATGCATTTTACTGGACTCGGGACAGGTACAGTGCTGCGGGGTGTAGCTTCATGCCAGGGCTGCTCGGGAAGTTAGGTGCCCTTTGCAGTTCCCCGGAATTGCTGAAGACCAGTTAAGAGTGCAGACTATATTGTAGTTTTATGCATCTTATGCAGCAATGTATACAACTGCTACTTGTTAACAGAACCATAATGATAAGTGTTGCACATATATGTGTGTGTGTGTGTGTTTTTTTTTTTTTTTACTGGCTTTCCAACATTAAATCTCCTGCAGAGTAACTTTTAGCCTTCCCACACGTTAGCAATGATTCTTCTCCTTTCCTCCTTCAGAACTCCAGGAGTTGAATCTTGTGCTTTTCACTGGTCTCCTATGACCTAATTTATTATTCAAACTCTGAATAATATCCTTCCCAATATTCTCATATTGTGTCAACTCCTAAAGGTCAACTCCCTAGAAAACGTTCCAATTTCTTGGATGCAGTCAGTGCCAGAAAATCTTAGATAGCTTATGTTTTTCATGTTTTTTAACTAGTCCAGGAAAGCCTGGATTATGCGCTGCTATTTGCATGTGAATGGGGATCCACTTGAAAGAACTTGTTCCTACTTTATCCTTCTTGTAAACTTCTTCTCACGAAAATGAGTACTATGATAATGTTACAATAATCAGAGAGTAGTGTCCTATTGCCTAGCAATGATGGAAAGTTTTGCAGTGGCTGCAGTTTTTGTGGCTTTTCTTTTTCTATTCTAAGCACCTTAATTTTGCTATAGGCTGCCAGAGAAAGTTTGTGGCGTGGGGAGCAGTAGATCAGCTTTTGAAGATCCTGGGTATAAGGTTGGGGGTTTGTCTCACTCACGCAGGATCTGCCTAAGGTGCCCGAGTCAGGAACCTCATTACCCTATGCTCCCTTTTGTCACCAGTGGGGCGAGGGACACACCTGTATGGCTGGTCGGGCACCGGCGATCCAAATGGCTTCTGGGCGAGCCTCTTTCCGCTGACGGAGTGGGGAATCTCGGATAACCTTGTTCCTAACTTAGATGGCTCAAGAAGGCACCAAAGGTTAAATGGGGTGAATCTCAGTTTTAATATCTGTTACTCGCTTGCCAGAAATGGTGGCATCCTGGCTTGTGTTAGCTCTGCTACTTCTGTGGTCTTCAGAGCCATTGCGTAACACAGGCGTGACCACATACCTCAGATGTTTCTCAGGACATCTCACCATTCTGCCTTATCTAAGAGCAGCTCTTCTCTCTCCCTTACACTACTGGATGTTACTACTCTTTACTCCGTGAAAGAATCCAGTATGTCTTCTTGAAACAGCCAGATAGGAGAACATTATCAGCACAGGAGAGGTTCAGTGATTTCAGTCAGATTGTAACTCAGCTCTAACAGATCAGTGCCATTATGCTGAGTTCCCAATTAATCGTGTAGTCATTAAAGGTGGGTGGTGTTGCTCACTTGACACCAGAAGGGAGGAGGACAGCCTGCAGTAGCACTAAAGATGCTTGCTGTTAATTGTTATCTGGATTTCTCTTGAATTCTCGTTCTGTGTATTAAAAGCAGATACATTACAACATTAACTAACACATATCAATATTGTGTGTGTTCAGGCACATACACACTATATGGAGTAGTAAGAGCCTTAAAAATACTGGGGAGGTAGGAACAGTTAGTTTTCATCATACGCAGGGTACATTGATTTCAGAGTTCTCACTTTAGCAGGGGTGGTTGATAAGTTATGCAGCAGTGCTTAAAATGATACTTATAAAATCTTTGTTATAGCATACCATTATGTAGTGTGTTGAATTTTTGTATTTTGCAGGAAATTGTTTCAAGAATGTTGATGATTTTAGGGAGTGTTGCTACTTGCTACATTTTCAGACTCAGGCTTCCCTAGAGATTTTATTGCAGTTGCATATGTCTTGAATAAAAAGGAAAAATAATATTGAAACATTCTGGAAATCTGAATAAATGACTGGAGTAGCTTGTCTGTGTGTGTTGGCATTGTATCTAAGGTCTGACCCTGGACACTTGCAATGCATTAATTCCTGATAAACAACAATTCCGGATTTTTCCTTCATATACAGTTTCTAGGCCTAACTCCTGTGTTACACTGAATATATGAGGATCAGCTCTAACAAAATCAATAGAATCACCAGTTGTAATCAGGATAAGAATACGTCTTTCCTTAGCACTCCGCCTATCCCATTCCAGCAATAGAGTCTTTTTGAATCATCTCAGATACTGAGAACAATAGAAGTGGGTTTAGCAGAGTGGCTGTGAGCAGCATGTGTGTTCGGCAGCCAGACTAATTATGATATTTCAGCGGTCTCACGTGAATATTAGTTTCACATCAACATTTTTACAGGGATTGCACATTATCAAAGGTTTCTTCATTGCTTTTTTCCGTGTGAACTGAAACATGTTGTAATCCAAGGGATTTTTCTCTGGTTTTTCCCTTGCTAAGTCTGGTAGATCATCTACCTCTGCATCTTTTCTTTGACAGGAGTTAGCACAGGATACAGACCGTGCGGTATGAGAAGCTTGTGAACTTTCAAATCTGCCTGCCTTTGAATCCGCACTGTTGTGTTTACAAACACTCTTGTATATACGCACAAAATTGTTTTTAGAATCCTGGTGAGCACTTCATTTCGGTGATATCTTGTAGCAGTGATTCCCTAAGGTGGAATGTTCATTGTCCAGAAAAGCATTCATTTTGGTTGTTTTTACATTTCCTATCACTTGGTCTCACCTTTTCTCTTGCGTTATGGCAGGGTGAATGAAGTATGCAGTCTACTTTTTTATATATGTTCATTTTGAATGAATAACAGTACAGAGAAATTATCTTGTGTATTAGTTTTGGATTTCTTACCAATCATGATACTCACTAAATAAATTTATATTCCTCTGAATTGCATTGCAGCCTTGTGCCATATGACCTAAATAATTTGATTTGATTTGCAGAGCTGCTCCTGCTGCCCTATTTTCAAAGTCAGGATAGCCTCCGTTGCGGAATGCTACTGATACCTTGATATGCTTTTATATGATATGCTACTTGATATGCTTTTATATGATATGCTTTTATATGATATGCTACTTGATATGCTTTTATAATAAAAAACTGACACAAAGGGAGATTCAGCTTGCAGCCTGAGACCCCTTAAATGTCAGCATCTACATGTGAGCTGCATGTTGAAACTGTCATTATAGTCAATGGAATTGAGAAAGTTATTCAGTTCGCTCTGATGTATGCACAGCTGGTCAGTTGAGTTGTTGTCTAATGTTGGGTGTTTTGTAACAACAAATAAGCGTTACTGGACTGTGATTCCCAGAACCAACCTTAAAACATGTGCATACAACGTTTGTATCCTGAAGCCTTCTGGCATAGTAGCTAAGTAACAACACATTGCATATTTCTGTTGCAAGCTCAGGTGCCTCTATCTCAAAGCTCTTGAAGGTGCCATTGGACTGTAGTGTCTTGCTGTTCTTTTGCCTGAATTTGTTTCAGAACCTTTTCAATTTATACATCAGTCTTTTTCTTCCAGAAAAGTATTTAATGATGCGTTCATAGAAAGCCTGATGCAAAGGTGCTACTTTTGTCTTTATTACTCTGTTACAGATTTCCTGCTTTTGATACAGTCAAGATATGGATTAAAAGCTTCTTGACTGCTTTGGCTGCTTGATCTTTAAATTTTTTCTTAGCTGTTCTCATTTTTTCTTGCGTTGTCTACTGTAGTTGATCTTTCTCTGTATTTAAGAAATTTTTAGATTCTGCCACTTAGATGTATTTTTCGCCTACTTGCTTTCCTTTTTTATGTTTTAGAAGTAGTCTTCTGTGTTAAATCTAGATGCTTTTTAAATTTTGACTTGACATCCCTTTTTTATTCTGTTCCTCATTGTCCAGAAAGAATCCTTCAGTCTTAGGGTTAGTGTCACTCATTCTATTAGCTTCATGTTCCTGTCATCAGAGGAGGATAGTATACAATGATGTAGAAGGACAGGATCCCATAGTACCTGTTGATATGGCAATGAATATTATAAGTAACAACATTTCCCACATCACTGGAGCCTAGATTTAGAACGTGAGGGATTTTGGTTAGCTGTACGGTATCACTGAGGGCCCCAGCCCTTTTTTCCTTGCGCGTCCTAACAAACCAAACTGGCAACAAAGGTTAAGCATGAGGAGGGAGTGCAGGGCTGGAAGCAAAGTTAACAGCTGCAAAAAGCTGATACCGAATTCAGTGAAATCCTGTCTTCCTCGTTTGTGTACGCTAAGCTCTTTGAATATGAAACTGTCTCTAATGAGACTAAATATTATTATACGACCTTCGTTATATTATCTGAACACCTTACACGTAAGTACATAAACCTTTATGAAACGTCAGTCCTATTTTTGCATAGGAGAAGTACAAGGCACAAAAGTGATTTTTCCAAGGCTTCATAGGAAGCCCATGCTACAGTTGGGGCCATACTAAATTCTTACCAGTCATATATTTGAGCCTTAAGGCCTTCCTTTTTAATTAAGTTTTCAACATCTTTTTAAAAATGTGTGCTATTTGGAATTCAAATGTATCCAATTTCTGAGCGCGTTTTGGGGCAAGTTTTGAATATGCTTGTGTGCATACCCCTGTTGGTCTTGCAAAGAAAATACTGACTCATGTCACCTTTTTCACCATCACAGAGCACGAAACACTTAGAAATAAAATTTAGTTCTTAACAGGAAAGTCTTCCTTTATAAAATTCCTTACAATTCTTTCCGGTAGGTGTGTCACTCTTGCAAAATTTCATGCAAAAAGCATGGATGCCTTTTCTGAGGACTCGGACCCTCATTCCAGTCCTGCAGTCTGTCCTGCAGGGCTTACTTCCTGCGCTCTTCCTCATCCACGCTGCCTTCTTGGAGCCCCAGGAAGGTGTCTGTCTGTCCATCCGCCTGTGCAGGTCTCACAGCAGGTTTGAGGGCCTTCACTGGAGAGCCAGGCCCAGCGTGCTTCATGGCAGCAGCCTCTCTGGAATTAGTGAGACTGCTGATGTGAATAAGCATAAGAACAACTAAGGCAATACCTACCTAATTCTTTGTTTTCCCTTGGGTGGAATCTCACAGCTTCCCATCTCCAGTGAAGGCAGCATTCCTCCCCCGTTTTTATAAGTACACAGTTGCTCTCTTCCAGCGTGTACCTAATTTGTTTACAGGAAATTGGCACTACTGTTAAGAGATGTTAATCACTAGACAGCTTTTCAGCAGCTGACATAAAGCTCAGTTACTCATGGAGATAATGATCATCCCAGAAGCTGAGCCTGTAATTCCCAGCTGAGTTACAGAATTAATTTTTAAATGGAAAGATTGCTGCTGAGAGATGAACATTTAAAATGCCTGAAGATATAGGTAATCTGATTTTGTGAAGTTTTCTTCCACTTGTCTTCCATGGTCATTGCCATGTAGTGCTGCATTAAGTAGCATCACAGACATTCTTCTAATAGTTTTTTAATATGGTACGTGACTTATTAAAGCTTGATGCTAATAGTGGTAGATGGAGGAGTTTGAAAAGAACTAATAAAGTATAATTTAATTTAAAGAGAGATCTCTTCCAAAATAGCAAGAACAACAGTGAGAACGTTAAGAGAGTAGATAAACTGCGTTCCAGTGGTAGGCTTTCTTTTTTCTTTTTTTTTTTCCATGTTTCTCTTCTGTCTGCTTGTTAAATTCACGAATGTAAAACTAGCCTTAGGCATCATGACAGCTATTGAGCTTCTTTAGTGCAATATCTTATTTTATATGTGCAGTATGGCATTCTATGAAGGAAAGAAAGAGTGACAGAAAAAGACGGCTGTTTGTTTATTTTTTTTAAATAACTTTATCTGCTGAGAGGAAGAATCCCTCTAGAACGAGAGCAGTGCCCCAGGATCCTTGGCAACATACTTTACAACATAAAATCATATCTTTCCAGCTGGTTCTATGGAATAGTACTTACTCTTCTGCTCCGTGATTCTCAACCTTATTGACTCAAGTTAAGCTAATAACAACTGATTTGAATCCAATAACAACTGATTTGAATCCAATCATCAAAGCTACCTTCATTTTTTCTTAAATCTTTGTATATGATTTTTCTTTAATGTAGATTCTTTCACTGGAGAAAAAGTATAAATGAAATTCACCAGGAGAAAAAATAGAGAAAAGTATGAAAGAAGATTGGAATTACTTTTGGAAGTGTTTAGTCGTGATGTTGCAAGGAAGAATCACAGAATCACACAGAATAGTTGAGGCTGGCAGGTACCTCTGGAGATTATCTCATCCAATTCCCCTGCTCAAGCTAGAGCAGGTTCCCTAGCACCATATCCAGTTGGGTTTTGAATCTCTGCAAGAATGCAGATGCCACAACCTCTCTGGGCAACCTGTTCCAGTGTTCCATCAACCCTGGCAGCGAAGAAGTGGTTTCTTACGTTCAGCTGGAATTTCCTGTGTTCCAGTTTGTACCCTTTGCCTCTTGTCCTGGCACATGGCACACCACTGAGAAGAGTCTTGCCCCAGCCTCTTTACACCTTCTCCCATCAGATATTTATAAACACTAATAAGATCCCACCTGAGCCTTCACCTCTCCAAGTTAAACAGTCCCAGCTCTCTCTGCCTCTCCTCACAAGAGAGATGCTCCAGCCCCTTCATCACCTCTGTGGCTCTTTGCTAGACTCACTGCAGGAGGGCCGTCTCTTTCTTGTACTGGGGAGCCCAGAACTGGACCCAGCACTCCAGGTGTGGCCTCTCCAGGGCTGAGCAGAGGGGAAGGATCACCTCCCTCGACCTGCTGGCAAAACTGCCTAATGCACCCCAGGGTACCATTGCTGCTCTTTGCCCAAGGGCACATCATTGGCTCATGTTCAGCTACCTGTCCCCCAGGTCCTTGTCTGCAAAGCTGGTCTCCAGCTGGTTGGAGAACTGGTGCCTGGGGTAATTGCTGCCCAGGTGCAGGACTTGGCACACTTCCCTGTGTTGAGCTTCCTGAGGTTCCTCTCTGCCCATTTCTCCAGCCAGTCGAGGTCCCTCTGAATGGCAGCACAGTCCTCTGGGGTATGAGCCACTGCTGCCAATTTTTCTGTTATCTGTGAGTGTGCTGAGGGTGCGTTTGGTCCTATCACCCAGGTCGTTAATGAAGAGGTTAAACAGTGCTGGCCCCAGTATTCATCCCTGGAAGTTGAAAGATGTCCACATGACTTTGTAATGATGAGAAGGCAAGTGTGTGTGAGGGAGAACCTATTGATAACAGATGGAAGGATGAAAAATATGATCAATATAAATCAAAGTTACTAAATATAAAAAATTGGTAAGGATAGCTAAAGACTTCAAGGAAAAATATTCTAGGATTTACATTACATAATATATTAGAAGTCCAGCAGTGGAATAGGAGATATGTTGTGTGACAGAGACGTTAATGGAATTGTTGCTGCTAATAGATTAAAAGGTGAAGGATTCAATGACTGTTTCTGCTCTGTGTGTGGAGACAATCTGTATGACACATGCACATCATGCAGGAATGGCTAAGTACTTTCCAGACTGTTACTAACTAGGAATAGTAGTTAGACATGATTTCAAATTAGTTGTGGGTATCAATTAGAACATAAGATTTGTCAAATTCAAGATAGCGGTCCTAATAAAAGGGGTGATTTGATGAAATTTCATGCTCTGTAAGAAGGATCTAACATTCTTTTCTGTTCTTAAAAAGTCCTTGCCCAGTCAACAAAAACTAGATTTCAACAATAATTTTTACAAACGTAAATCAGTTTCAAAGTGTAAGCAATATCACTAGGTAGCCTTTTGGCTACGTTAATGATTCTTTTAAGTAGAGGAAGCCGTGACTTGTCCTCAACAGCATGTAGTTAGTCTCAGAAAAGGCCCAGGAATACTGTTTTAGTGTGTATACTTGAAAGCTGGCAAACCAATGCTGTGTTATACCATCAGGAAGAGACAGAGGCTGAAACTCTTTTCTCTTTAATTGCTCTGTCTGGATTCCTCACACTTAAATATGGGAACTATTAGTCATATATTTCATCTTGTCTAACTATCATAATATGATACGATAAGAGACACATTTCTAGGACAATTTATGTTCTCCCTAAAGCATTCATTCCCTTTTTAGACGTCCCACGTTCCCATGATGTTTTAAAGTTTACAGTGCTCTTTGCAGCAAAGGTCATTCAAATACCCATGTTTCCTTCTTAGTAGTTTCAAGATAAAGAAATTGTCTGACATAAAAGGAAGGTGTATACATCTACGTACGGCATATACATTACACAGATCTCCTTACTCTCATTTTTTTAGAGGCAGCCTGCTCTTTTGGTCTTTCTAGCAGGATAGAATGTGGTTGCAACTGGATTAGACAGACTAAAGACCGTGTCATTGCTTAAATGTGAGTCAGAATCTCGCTCAAGAATTCCTTATTAGTTGAGTATATCCTTGGACTCTAATGTTTGCTTATTTCTTTTAATGTTAACAGTCTTGAAATGTCATGTGCACTCAACCACAAATCCATGAAATTACCCTGCATTTTAGCTTAGCATTAATGTTATTTTGTGTGGTGGGGGAGCTGTTAAATAATAATGGATTATATATCATTCCTGAGTGATATCATTATTTTGCAACAACCCAACTCCCTTGGGTTTCTTATTATTATTATTTTAGCAGTGCAAACATAAGAAAACTACTATACCTACTGAAAATAACTTTCATATGCAGAAAAGGTTGCTTATGTTTTGGAAGTGTTCAGCTTGTTTCAGCACTGTTCTTGGTGGCTGACTCTCTTCATTTTCTTTGCTAGTCTCCCTTTTTAAAAAAGATGCATGATCCAGACGGGAATAATGCCACAAAGCTTGTTTATTTTGGCAATAATTTGATTTCCTTGTCTGGATAAACTGCAGTACTTACACAGCCCCATTTGGGAATGGGATCATAACTTTATTAAACAGTTCATAGTAATAATCTTTTAAAAATATGATAAGACTGATCATCAGAGGCCATAAATAGACAAATTTTGACAAAGTCGATGACTATGTTGATTTACAATAGCTGAGAATCCAGTTTCGTAGCTGCATGTTTTTACTTATTATGTTGTTATGTTTGAAGTAGGTTTCTGTTTGAATTTTTTTTCCCCCAGTGTTGCAGACTTTAGCTTTCTTTCCAGAGGAAACATCTTAAGTGCCTTCAGTGTCATGTTCAGCCTCCTAAGACGTTTAATATTATTGCATTGCAGCATTCAGAGTAAATATTTGTTTGATAAAATCCTTATTATAATTTTTGCACATCTTCTGATAAGCAGTGTGAAAGTGGCAGGATAAGGGACCACATTCAGTATAGCTGTAGTTCCTCTTTACTGTTATCTGCTCAGAAGCCTGGGAGAATGAAATGCACCATTTTGATTTACATAAAGAAAACAGGTTTTTTTCCACTTGCAAATGTATTTAGTTGATTTAGTTGAAATGCAGTAGTCTCTTCAGTAGGTGCATTTTCTAATTTATTTTTTTCCCACAAGAATTAAGAAGACTGAAGAGTTCATATCTGAAGGAACATAGCTAACACAGCTTTGCCTGAACATAGTATGTTGACAATACTTATAAGTACAGAATCACAGAATCACAGAATCGTTTAGGTTGGATGGGACCTCTGGAGATCATCTAGTCCAACCTCCCTGTTCAAGCAGGGTCACCTAGAGCATATTGCCCAGGATCACATCCAGGCAAGTTTTGAATATCTCCAGGGAAGGAGACTCCACTACCTCTCTGGGCAACCTGTTCCAATGCTCTGTCACCCTCACAGTGCGGAGAATGATAAGAAAAAAAAATCCTGTGAGTGTGCAAACTAGAATTTGGCTTTCTTATTCACAGATGGTATCTATGAAGTCTGGTAAAACAGGCTCTGATATTAAAGAAATGTACCTCAGCAGGGGCATTCCTCAAAATATGCCCCTAACCTGTACTTCTTTTCTATTCTATGTCATCCATACTGGCTTATAATTAATGATTTTTAAAATTGTAGATGTTTTCATCCAGGCTATTTCCTGGGAATTTTTACTTGTATAAATAATTTAAACGTAATTAAACTAGAAATAAGCTGACTGAACTATTTTATAGTCTTTTTTTACTGTGTATCTTATAGAGTACCCAACTCAGGAAGTGTGCACTGTTGTTCTGCCCATGTTTCCTGCACTTACTTTCCAGGAACATTCTTACGTTTAAAAGCGTATTTCAAAATATCATTGCATGTGGTTATGCATCTTATAGGGTATTAAATGTACCTGAGTTCTAGCCTCATACTTAGGCTGTTGTTTACACACAAGGCTTCGTTCAACAAAGGAAACTGGAGGGGAGCCTCAAAATCAGGGGTTTTTCTCTTCTTGTTGCTGAATATTGGAGATTGGGTCAAAAAGTGCTGTGGCATGGAGGATTCAACCCCCCACCCCCAACACACACACGCACACAATATTGCCTTCTCTCTCAGCAGTGGCAGAAGAATTGAGGCTAAAACAGCCCATCTTCATTTCTTCAGGGAATTTCTTTGCTAATGAATTATTTGCTTACATTTCTTTGCTTATGTCCTGAGCCAAATCTGATGCTGTCCTCAAAGTTTGGATCAGTGAATCACAGTGCTCCATTACATTTGTGGATGGTAACTAGGCTATGCTATGCCCTCCAGGGCATCACTTAGTTCTGTTTTCAGTGGCAAACGGAAAAGAGCATTCTTCACCTGCTGAAGCTCTGGCCATCAGACTTTTAAAAATTTATCTGGATGTTGCAGCAAAACGTTTCTCTGAAAAGTTGTCTAATTACAAACTTCAGAATAAATTCAGAGGGGAACGTACAGGTGTGTGCTATTAAATCCAAGGTCACTTAAAGCTTCTCTTTTCCTTCTCTGCTTCTCAAATAATGAGTTTGTGCTATCAAGATTCTCTGAATCATACTTAAACGTTTAGTTGTTATTTGGTGACTTAACTTAACCTGGCACCTCTGGGTTGCAACCAGGAATCTGAAGAGAAAACCATTTAGGATGAAGTAGTTAGAAAACTGAGGAGCCGCAAGAAAGGAGTGAAGGCAAGAAACAGTAAGTATGGTGATATTAAGAGTCTGAATTGGAGAAGAGCATCATTACTGTAGCTCACACTCCTCCTGTCCCTTCCGTGTGTTACTATTAGGGTTTCTGTGGTTAGGAAATGGGAATAGGTTTGGAGTGATTGTAAGAATGCACTGAACTGTATATATCACCTCTAGTTTTGCACTTGTATCTGAATTTATGGTTTTTAGAGGCACTACATTACAAGGATGTTGTATATGGCAATGCCACACTTCACTGAATATAATCTTTTCTGTGAAAAGTTGTGTTTGGTAGATCTATGTACTAGTCCCTGTGCTTTATGCGTGCTTAAACAGCATGAAAGACAGACACACAAACTGCTGCAGGGCATGTAGTAATGCTGAATAAATGTGTAGTACTCAGAAAATTAATCTACTGATTCCTGGTGCATCTAGTGGAAACTCTGTAATCTAATAAGCAGTATTAAACTTTTCCTTAGCCCGTTGATGTAGCTGAGTAGCGCTTACACTTAAGTAGTTGATAGTGTGCGAGTAGAAAAAGCAAAGACTGGTGAGGGAAAGTGAGACAGAAACTTGCACGTTCCCTGAGGTGAACATGAAAAGGAATTTGGAGTGCTGATGGAGAACCTTTCCAAAGTCATCTTCATTTTCTTTGACACTTTGGTTACAGGAGGGGAGTTTCCATCCATCCTAAGGGCTTGTTTGGGTAAACGTGGGCTATTTTTTAACGATTAGGAGTTAGGTGCTTGGAATTGGTTTGTTACGCATTATTTTGATTAAATGAAAGCATTCAGACATGGTTAAATTAGTTTACTTGGAACTGTTTAACGTTCTCTTGAGTATCTTGAAAACAAATTAGATGATGTAATTACAGTGATAAGCTGTGTATCAGTGGTTTCCTAACTTCTCGGTTTGTGATTCATGCCGTATCCTTGTGTTTCCAGCCCATAGCCATGGCAGCTTTATCAGGATTCGTGTTGCAAATTTTCTCTTTTTATTATGTACCCACCTTTCAGACGGCCTGGGTGGGGGTATCTCAATGGATGTTCTGTGCTTGTCTTGTTTGAAACAGCAATACCCCACCAAGCTCTGCCGGACTGAGGGGAACCAAGGCCTTTGGATGCCAGAGAAATTAAAACTTGTTATTACCAATGCATTGCTCAAGGTTGAAGAGAATACTTAAAATGCGTGTGATTCCTTAATACAATCTCCACATTTTTAAAGGATGGGTATTCATTTACATTAACATACTGTTAAATTTGTTCAGTCGTACGTTGGCTGATCCTTAGCAGACAGTTGGAAGACTAAGGCTCACAGCAGAGCTGCATGAAGAATTTGTTGCCTGTCTTCGGTCCATTAATGCTTTCTTTATTTCGTTTGTTAGATACCCCTGTGTGAACTGAAATTTCTTGTCTTTTTGTGCAGACCTATCTCCACATTTTTATCAGGCTCCAAGCAGCTACGGGATTTCATATCATAATGGATATTTTTACTTCTTTTTTTTTTTCCTCCTTTCGGAGGAAATGGGAACAGCCTAGTGAGAATGAGGTTCCAATGGCTCCTTTGTCTAAACGCCAGTTGTGGCCACATGTGCAAAACCAGCACGTTCTAATGGTCTCTCCCAGCACATCGGTCTGGGTTTTGTCGGGAACTGTCCCCTCTGCCTGCTGGCAGCGTTCAGCTGTTTGGTTTGTTTAAGTTCTTTAAGCTCAATGACGAAACAAAACAAAGTGAAAAACTGTTTCATCAGAAGCTGAGCTGTTCAAACAAACCCTGGCTTTGTACTCTGTTCTTATCTGAAGGGCTCCTTTCCCCTGGGCTCGATGTTCTTTTTTAACCTGTGATTCCCAGAGCCCTGTCGAAGGAGAGGACAGAGTAGCATTGCCTTCCACCGCTGCTGCGTTTTCAGAGGCTTACTCCTTTTCAATCTGCTTTTCCAAACGCTCTCTGAATAATTCCAGCTCTGATGAAATGACGTGCCTGTGATTTCCAAAAGCAGTGTCAAAACTGAATGTTGCCCCTTCTCCTGTCTACCGGAGGAAGAATCACAATTCGTGTGTGTATGCTTATTATGCCTATTTAAAGTTATCAAATATTTTATTTCAGTGTGTTTCAGTCTTCAGATTTTTTGAAAAGCTTCTGTATTACTCATATAATGAGTTTGCCATTTGATATTCTCAAGTATTTGGTTGAACCTGAAGATCAAATTCTGTTTGCTCTTACTTGGCGGAGTCTAACTTACAGTTTTACGTTTCAGGTAAAGGTACCTGTGGTTCTCATTTAAAGTTCACTTCCTATACATTAGGCCAGGCCCTCAAGAGATGTCAACCAATATTTCTATATGTAAATCAGTTGATTTATAGTGATTTGCATTGTCTGAGAATGTGGGCAGCTTGTACTTCTTACTTTCTGTTTATATGTAAATACCAAGAAATTAAGCATTCGACACTATTTACCTCTTATCTGACCTTTCAGTAGCATTTGTTTGCACAAGTTATTTTTGTGACTATCCACAGCAAATAATTATGCCAGGGACATGAACAAGCTCTATTTTGTTGGTATTTTCCTACCCAGTATTTTTAGCACGACCTTTTGTTTGCTTGAAAGCAAACATTTCAATATGCCTATTCTTTGGTCAGCGGACTCCTCCAGGAGAGCAGTGCCTGAACAGTACCCTGTAAGGTAGATACACCCAAGCTCTGTTGCATCCTAGGAGCAAACGGCCTTATAGGAACAGGAGCTCAGAAGAAATTAATTTGTCTTGATGCAATTACTGAGTTTATTAATATTGTTTAGAAGCTGAATTATGCATGTTACCTCATTGTCTTGAGATTGGGGGCAGAATTTGCTGCTAAAGGATTCCTCAGTGGGACTAATTCCCTTTGTTCCACTACTGCCCTTCTTGGAAACACCAAATTGCTGTCCCCTTAGCACTGCATTACCCTATTTCATTGTGCAATGTGACTTTTGCAGGAAAACAAGTATATTTCCGTGTTAGCACTCAGCCTTGTTCAGGCAGATCTCTAGAAGCACCTTCAGTCTTTTACAGATTGTAACCGCTGCAGTAAACCTGCTCGTTTGTGGCTCCTCAGAGAAAAATGGTGGAGATGTTTAAAATAAAACCCTTTTTCTTCCAGACAGATAGGATACTTTAATCACTTCGGGGGTCGAAATTCTTTCATTTTTCCCTGAAGTTACAGCTGTTCTGTAAAGACATCTTTTACACACTCTGATAAAAGTCACAACAGTGTTCTGCTGGCCCAAAAGGTGACGCTTGCGCTAGAGCGGACAGTATTGTGAAGGCTGCGAGGCCGTTTAGTGCTAACTTGCGGTGCTACAGCTTGAAGTACTTTTAGACAGTTTATACAAAATGAAAATATGAGATAAGCTGATAAAAATATTAAATATACATTTGCAGAATAGAATGGAAAAACATTTTTGGTTGTTTACGTTTGTGTGGAGACCTATTTGTTGATTAGGCAAATGCGTTCCAAATCCTGTCAATATAACGTAAGGGTACTCTGCTATGAGCCAATCTGATTGCTGTATTTCTTCAGAGCTCTTCCTGGTCCAAGTGAATTAAACAGCTCACTTGGAACTGCTGGGGCTGCTAGGTCTCCTACTTTATCTTCTTGCAACATACAATGTGCACGCTTCTTTTCCAACACTGACCTTTTATAGTATTAGTAATAGCAATAGACTATGGTTGTCAAGAGGTTACACCAACTGGGATAATGGGATAATAGGCACAAGGTTCTCAAATACCTAGCATTATGTATCGCTTCTCATTTTTGCTGCAATTCAATATAAAACAAGCAATACCCATCCGACCAAATGCCAGAATTACTGCAAAGTCTAGTTTTCGTGTTTATTTATTGTTACACTCAGACTCTTGTCTTAAAGCTGACAAACGGATACTGTGTGGTATTGCTCCAAAGATCTTGTACTTCTCAGAGAATGACCTCAGTATGTATTTAACAAGAACCTCTGGTATTTTCTGGTTGTTTGTTTTTGTATCTTTGGGTTCTTGAAAATGTTGACAGTTTGGCTAGATTATAGTTGATTACAAAGTCCCATATAACATTTTTAGAAAGTGCTGAACCATGCTATAATTGTTTGTATCTCTTAACTAAGAAATATTTTACAATGTTGATATTTTTCATTTTTCATCTGGTAATTTACATAGCTATAAATGTGTAAGTACTAGATGGCACAGAAGCGGTTACCCATAGATAGCTCTTTATATTGGAGTTAAATCTTTTAATAATTTGAAATGTGTATCTGAAACCATTTGAGTAAAATATCTTCATAGTTTAGTTATCTTCATGGATGATTATACAAATTATCTTATTTTAGCTGAGAGATAAAAGTTAAGCAAAAATCTAGATACTCACAATAAGAAATGGTTTTTCAGAGAACAGCCAAGGCTCACAGTGAAACTGGAAAATTTATCCCTAGTACTGTCTACTCTCTAGTGAATTTTCCTCTGTCTTCCAGGCAAGTATAGAGATGGTCATGGATTTTCAGAAAGGGGAGGCTGACTGAATAATAATACCTGCACAGAAATATGAATCAGAGATGCAACCAGGCTCAGTACTAGTTTAGTGTCTTGCTCTATAACATAATGAAACAAAATAGCTCAGTTTCAGAGGCCAGTACACTTGATGTGTTTGTCGTGGAGAGACACACGTGAACTGGCCAGAGGTTGCAGGAAGGGGAAGGGAAGTGGTTCTGGCACAGGGCACGGGAGTGCACGTCACATGGGTAGTCCTTCCTCAGATGTTTGAAGAATAAAGGGCCACAGCCCTTTTCCCTTCCTCATATAATACAGTGTGATATGTCATCAGACAGTACTAAAAGTAATTGCAGCTGAAAAGTCAGTAACAAAATCTTTCTTTCTGTTTTTATTTCAGTTATTTGTCACCTTCCATGCATGAACGGAGGCCAGTGCAGTTCTAGAGATAAATGCCAATGCCCTCCCAACTATACTGGTAAACTTTGTCAGATCCCTGTGCAGAATGGCAATACTCCAAAACTGTACCATCATCCACAACAGGTGAACAAGGCCATAGGATCGCAAGTCATCCACTCTACTCACACTTTACCACTGACAATGTCTGGACAGCAAGGTGTAAAAGGTAACTTTTTTCCTGATCCATTTTTGCCTTTGAAGTTAGTTTTATTTACTAATTTTAGGTAACCAACCAGTAATGGTAATGACATCTGCCTAAGCAGTTTGGGTCTTGATACCATGACTTAATACAAAGCCCATATGACTGGAAAGTCTTTTCCTTGATGTTTGGAATAATAAGAAATGCAGTGCTAATGAAATGAGTTTAAAAGATAGTTTTACTTCAGTTCACTGTGGAATTTAATGCAGATTGCAAACTCAGTAAAGTATAATGAATGAAGGAGACATCAGCGAGCTTCAGCTTTCAGTTCCACACATATTTTACTGCAAGATGACAAGGTCTGATGATCTTCAAGAAGGGAATGGTGTTTGGGTTTTCTGTATGTCCTATGACTCATCAGGTGGCATTTTATCAGGGTGAGATCCCATCTGTCAGGAGACGCTCACTATTCAGTTCCACAATTTCAGAGTTAAATTGTGATATATTGTTTGTTTTTTATCTGAACTGCCAGGTTGATTTTTCTTATCAAGGGTAATTTTACAACCACCTTTTCCATTATACTACCTCTGAGTAAAAACAAAATATATTGGGCAAGGATATGAGGGGGCTTAGTTGTTTGCAGCTAACAGCACTTTGCTGAAAAGAACCCAGGCTATTTATATGTTTGTGATAAATATAATCTAATGTAGCAATTCTGTTTTCAGAAAGGGACATAGCTGTGAAGGAAGTGTTGACAGCATACTCTTGGAAACACGATAATTTATAAATGCTTCTAAGCATCCACTCCATCTTTTCAGTTGATTTATTCTCTAGGGGCTGCTGCCCAATGCAATGGGAAATAGATTCCACTGACGTATTGCCATATTAATCCCTAAAGCTCCCCAGAAGTTTTCTTTCTTAAAAAAAAAAAAAAAAAAAGTAAAAAATAGTGAGGGAATATAGTTGTCTAAAGATTTAACGGAGCTAAAATTATTTCTGTGAACAGTTAATTCCGGGTTGAATTGGCATAGACAAAATGGTGGACCACAAAGAATTGTTTTTCTTTAAAGCCATAGTTGTTCTTCAGATTTAGGGTCCCTGTTCTAAAACGCGCAATAGGTTTCTCATTGCTCAAGAGTGTGGCGTCTAATTTTTTTTTCCTGTCTCTTTAGAAGGGGTCTCTCTGTCAGAGCCATCAACAATCACAATAGCTTTTCTTTCCTTTCCATGTCAAATGAGGATGTTGGGGTATATAGAGAGGAGCGTTTCATTCCTTTCAAAGAAAGGATGAAACATCATCCTGAAAAGGCCGGCAGAAATCAAAATTGATCAGTGCATCTAGGCAGCAATTCAGGACTTGAAGAAGAGAGGAGTGTGGTGATAATAATAATACTATATGGGAGGAGGCAGACTAAATTTGATAATGGCTAAGCATCTCGACATCCTAATACCTGTTTTTTTTATCTGCAATATGTTGAAGCATTTCTTAAATAAAACAATGCAGAGCACACCAAAAACAAGGTGCTGCATCCTTTAAGGATTTTCTAAGTGAGACTAATTCATGCTGAAAATGTGTCTAGAGGAAATAAGGTGGAAAAAAAAAAAAAAAAGAAAGTGATTTCTGCATTGCAAGAGAATTATAAAACACCTAAAAATAAATGAACTGTGCTTCCTGGGAAGTGGATCTGTGAGGCTGAAATTTGCAAATGAGAACTGAAAAGGTCTAATCAAGTTTAAAAGAACAGTCCTGCCTTCTGTAGGCAGGAAAATTCAGAAGGCTCAACAAATCACTATGCATTATAGAAAAAGTAATGCCTCAAGTATTCTACAGAATACTTGCTGACAAGAGAACCTCAGCCAGATACAATAAATTCTAACTTTGTTATGCAGCTTACAAAATGTAAAACTTTTTATTCCCCCCTCTAGAAAAAAAAAAAGAATTTGATTGAGTTATGTGTCTTAAGGGCTTTTTGTGTTTTAATGAAAAAGGCTTAAGGCTCATAAACAGTTCTGATGTACACTGAGTGACCAGAACTTCTGAATCTATATGCCCAGACTTAAAACTACAACTGCATTTAAAACCAGAAATATCTGAAAAACATTTCCTCCCTCTTTATCTGCCAAGTCCTGAATTCAAAGTTCAGTGAAGGGAGTGGTGGTTTTAGATGGTTGAGATGTTGGCAACTGTTGCAGGGGCAAACTCAGGACTTGGCAGGTATTTAAAGGTGAAGGGATGAAATCTGAAGCTTTTCCTGTGTTCCAAAGAAAGATGATGGATCTGAAAAACAAAATAAAGCTTACTATATATCCAAAAATAACCTAGTCGAGTTTGAATTCTGGAACTTTGAATGGGATTCTTTTTACGCAATGTGACCACAAATATTAATGTCACACCAGCCAATTTGGACATCTATGTTTATGTAGCAGTCTTTACAATCATTTCCTGTAATGTCTGTCTTTCCTATATGAAGAGTTTTCTTTTTTTTTTGCTTCTAAATCAGACTCTTTCATCCCTCCCTTGCACCCCCAAATTTGGGCTTCCTTTATATTTTTGTCCCACTTTACAGCACTCTATAAAAATTCTAACGTAAAAAAAAAGAAATGTCTTGGAGATGCCTGGGATCTCTTTTTGGCATATTTTATTACCAATTTTTCTTATGTGTTTTTCCTTCAATTATTTTAGTGAAGTTCCCTCCTAACATAGTGAATATCCATGTGAAACATCCCCCTGAAGCCTCAGTTCAGATCCATCAAGTTTCAAGAATTGACAGCACACCAACAGGACAAAAAGCGAAAGTACCTCAGCCAGGACATCCACAGGTCTCTTACCAAGGTCTTCCATATCAGAAGACCCAGAAAGGACATACTGCTTACACAAATCAACAACCCATTCCTCATGTGTTTCCTGTTTCAGTTAAAACTCAGCTTGGGCGCTGCTTCCAGGAGACTATTGGGACACAGGTAAGAAATGTTTGCTAAGGCTGTTGAGACACGCAACAGAATATTGTGAAAGATTGTAAAAATGCTTCATTGGTCACAAAGACAGGACACATTTGACATTCTTTTCCAAAAGCAAATTCAGTTGAGAGTGGATGGTAAAATGTTATTTAACAAAATAACACTCTTCTGAACTTCCTTCTCCATTAATCTAATGTGTTCATTTTCTGTGCGCTTGGATCCTTGACTTACTGATTTCAGGTATTCTTCAGGTATTCTAGCAATAATATCTCCATTTATAGGCCATTTTTCAAAAAAAAAAAAAAAAAAAAAAGATTTGAGCCCTAGCTCCATCTCTTCTGATTGAACGACTACAGTTATGCCATCTTCCGCAGTTTACACTGTCCCCTGCTTTAATGAGTCTTTTTAGATGTGTGTCTCCACAGACAATGCTCTGAAGGGGTTGTAGTTTTCACTGAAACTCCTGTGCAACAACTTTGTATGTTTTACGGTATCGCAGGACAATGTTTTTGATTTGTTGAAATGTGACCATTGAATGCAGTAGAAAATCATGAAAGCCAATAGAGGGTTCATTGAAGCAATAAAAGGTTGCTTCAATTTAAAATAAAATCTTTACTCCACTTTCTTTTACATATGACTGTTCAAAATTGCATATATTCTTTCAGCTCTTGAAAACACTTGAAGAAGTGACACAGCATTATCGTTTTTACGTACTTGCATGTATATGTAAATATACAGAGAGCGAGAGACAGAGAGAGAGAGAGAAAGGATATGAGAGAAGACTGCAAAAATGTTTGACTTTGATCTTGCAGATTGAAAGCAATGTCTGTACTTAAGCTTTTTTAACACCTCAGTTTTAAGACCCGTTTTATCTATTGCTTATCACCTGGCCAAACCTTAATTTTTCAAACTGAACTATTTTATGCTGGATGTGTGCCTTAGGCTGAAATTTTTGGTTAGGTTTCAGCAAAAAACATTCATCTGTTTTGAGAAATGATGTTAAGGAAATGAATATATCGTTTTACTCAGGCTAAAAAAAAAAAAGGTTACAGCTATTTCATTGAAGATTTGTGTCATCTGGATGCTTTGAAACAAAAACTTGAAATTTGGCCAGAAGGTCACTCTGCTTTTGCCCTTTCCAGTAACATGTACCCGAGTTTGCCAAATTTGGGTTTGTTAGAGATTTGAGATTTGTTAGAAGATGGCAGCAAATTTGAGATTTGTTAGAAGATGGCAGCAAAATTCTCCAGAGATTTCATCTGCGCAGAGCATGGTCTGCCTTTCCCTCAAAAAGACAAATCTGTCGTCCCTGAATTGCAGAACTGGAGTGCACTGTCCTTCGCAAGTGTTTCTTCTAGCTGTCAGTGAATGCCGTGATGCCAGGCGTTCGAACTGAGAGCAAGAAAATTTCCTCAAGTTATCAAGGCTCCCAAGTAGCACACAAAAAAGAGGGATGAGACTTCAGTCCAATACAGAGGGGCAAGGAGCTTAGGGGGAGGATCAGTGATGGAAGGCAGATAGGAGCAGATGTGGTCAGAAGCAGGGTGAGGGTAATACAGGTGGCAGGGCCCATGGCCATCGCAGCAATCGCATTCTGGAACCTCGAACTGAAACCACAGTTGGTGAGCCTCTTCATGCGCTGCCAGCTCCAAAGAACCGTGACTCTTTCCTGTAAAATATTTCTCTCTTCGCCTTTTGGCGACTGGCTCACAGGGAGTATCATAGTATTCCTACTAGTGACATAATTAACTCTACTTTCAAAAATCATTGCTGTGGATTTAAAGATCCCCAAATCTGCTGATGCAAGGCTATCGTGTGAAGATTTTTTATTATAGTTTAAAAAACATCATTCTGAAAAATGCTATAGGAGAAGTAAATTTGAACATCATCAAGCCTAAAAAACGTTTTTACAGACGTTAGACTGAAGTCTGCATATGAAACATTAAGGTTAATGTTCACTAATTGTTCAGTACTTAACTCTGGATCTACAGTATTCGTTTATACTGCTGAGCCCTTTGTGCTTATCCCTTTCAGGAGTAGTAAAAATTTTAATTTATTCCTTGGGGAGCTGATTCTGGCAAGTGTTGAAGCACATGTTCGACTGAAAGTTTATGAATTTTATATGATAAAATGAATCAGGGCACGTTTTCAAGCAACCATTTCTCTATATTTCCTAAGAATGAAGGATCTAACAAACGTGGCATTATCGTGTAGAATCACGGCATTCTGGAAATCAGTATTATAATTATTGCTTTGTTAGTATTTATTTGTATTTATATTTGCACTCATGTACTGGGGGAGGCCACATTCCTTCCTCAGAACCTTAGAAATGACAAGGCACTTGTCACTTCTAAGAAGGCGACGGGTGCTGCATCTTTTCCCTCCTACCTGTTACGCTGTGTAAATTTCCTGTCAGTTCTTTCTGCTTTGTGCTTGAGCCAGAAATTTTGAATCATGTAGCCAAAATTTGCAGTGTGCTATGCATGTACGTCACATTACAGTGATTTTAGAACCAAGATTCACTCATCACTCACCAGAAGACAGTAAAAGGCTCTTTTTAAACGAGGGAGGAAAGGGGAAATCTGCCTGCATTGCCCCCATGCCTGACTGGAAATCCTACTAGATACTCAAAGTCCGATTTTTATAATTTTTTTTTCAGTATTCTCCTGAAACACCGTGCCTTTGCAGTGCTCTCAAGGAAGTGCAGTGCCTCCTAATTAAGAATAATGTCTGTTTTCTTCCAGTCTCAATTTGTCTGTTCACTATCAGCCTTGGAGAAGAGTGTAACAAGTTTTTCAGGGGGCCTTGTTGTTTAATGTAATAGTGCAGTTTACACCTGGAATTGTGGGGTGGCATTCACCTTTCAGATTTGAACCAGAAATTTCAATATGCCTTTCCTGTGATAGACAATTAATATTATCTATTTCTGTATTTTAAATATACCTTGAGCTGGGCAAAGCACTTAATTTTTTTTATCCTCAAATAAACAGAAAACCAAGCTCTTTTACAATAAGTCAAAGATGCTAAACTGAGCTTTTGCTCTTAGTAGTGCGTTACAAGTCCTTTCTGGAGTTTATGATGGGTAATTTTGGTATCCTTACTTTTCTTAATAATCATGCATGTTTATGCATTTTTTTGCAGGGTGGATTTTATAGTTGGCTTCAGAAATGTTTTATTAAATATTCTGAGATCAGAGGTCACTTTGATGTCTATAGAGCAGACTGATGGAAGGATGTGTGTGGCCTCTTTTAGGGTAATCAACCAAGTTAATGAAGACTTTGCTGATTCCCATTTTTATCCTGTGTTTTTAGCCTCCACCAAAAGTATCAGAACCTATACTGGGGCATTGTGTGTGTGTAACCTCTACCTTTCTGGATTTCTTTCCTTTTATCTCTTTCTTACTCCTTGTTCTCTCCATGTTCCTCCTGTATTTCAGCTGATCTTCAGCTTACAGGGGCTCTGATTTTGATGCTTTTGTTTTTTTCCCATAGCCTTTCCTGGAACATTTTTCATCTCCCAACACATGCATCCTCACCCCACCTTAGCTAGATTCCTTTAACGCGGCCCATTCAAAAACATTAGTTCTGCTCCCGTCATAGGATGGATGCTGTATTCAAATCCCAAGACATCCAGAGCATTTTTTTTTGCAGTTCCAACAGAGCGCATACTGTTAGACCTAGCAGCTGGAGCCATCCTGAACCAAAGCTTGGAAAGCGTTATGGTACAGATAGTTGAAGAATTGAGCCCATATTCTCAAGCCTTAGTTCACTCCTGCTTAGCAATGTAGAAGGACCGCCTTTTGGCCTAGTTGTCTGTAGCGTCAAAAGTGACTATGACCAAAGGCAGAGACTGTTAGAAGAGGACAGCAAAAAGAAAAAGAATGAAGATAGCAGTTAACTTTCTGAAATGTCCTAATTTAATGAGGATAGAGTAATGAAGATGTATATTTTCATATATGCACATAGCTTAATTGCGACTGTTCTGTGTAGTGTCCTCAGCGCTGAGGACAAAAGTGGAAAGAGCAGCTATAGTAGTGTAGTTTTAATATTGTAATTTTTAGAAAGTAGGATATAAAGCAAATAATTGTGTTCTGGAGGATTCGTTTTTCTAACCAAGTCAATTCGCTTGTGCTTGCTGCCTCTGTTCTCTCTGAGTGGAATGCTGAACAAGTATTTCTTTTCCAGGGCATGTTACAATGATTGCTCCATGATAGTTTTCCCTTTTACGTGACAGCGTACTATGGTATTTCACGTAAAATTGGCATGGGTCATCACATGCTTTCCTTATATCAAAAAGATTTTGGCATGGTATATCATAAACTAGCAATTAAGCTGCAGTCCAGAAATTGATTGTTGTTACAGAAATAGGGATCAAACCTTTACCTAAACTTGTACTTTAATGTGTATGAAATGATGTTGAGAAAATAGAGACTTGAAGTTAGTAAACAGTTGCAACGGAATCAGTAGGACAAAAATCCTACTCACTTAAGATGGAGAAAAGTAAGTTTGTTGATGGCACTGTACATTACAGTGCCTTCAAAAGCTGGAGGCTGGAGATGGTGACCTGCAAGGTCCTTTCCAGCCTTGTATTCCTGTGTTTCTGAAATCTAAGGAGTCTGTCATCTTCGCTGAACCCTATTTTAACAGCAAGCAGATAAGGAAGATTATCTCTTGTCTTTAAATCCCTCCTGTTCAGCTGCTTTTCTTTTTAGTTCTAATAAAAATGCCTTTATTGTAACAGAGAATGTCTTGTTATTTCCCAAAATTCTTTTACAGTATCAGTGGTACACCTAGTAAAGTTTGTGGTGCTAACCAGAGTGCTATTAATTTTGTGTATGATTGCCTTGCGTTTAAATTGATATAGGAATGCAGATGCCTAACATGAGAAAGAGAATTAAGCACTCCCTTTTTTTCCCCCTTAAGACCACCTTGAAGTCGCTATTAAGAATACTTTTGTGTTTTCCTGTCATCGCTAACTTTAACTATTTTGGCTAAAAAAAAAAGGATTTTTCTCAAAATTGGTTTGGTGTCCTTTTTGCATAGCTGTAAAAGAGAGGATTTTTTTGCAAAGCAGCAAGAAATTGGAGAAGCTGGCCCTTCCAAATTTGTCTAAAGCAATCCTGAGTAGATTTACAAGTAAGACTATTCTCTTCCGCAGATGTTTTTGAGTTACTAGGAAGAAACTTATAGCGATCTCAGCATCTGTAACTTAAAAACAAAATGAAAAGACTTGCTATTTAAAGAGAAACAGATATTGAAGTAGTGTACCTCGCTGAAGGCGGCATATGCCAAGATGTCTGTAAGGGAAGCTGGCTAAGAGGTCGTGTCTGCCAATGCTTGTTCATTCCTACTCACCGTCCCTCAGCTGTGCTGGTGTAGCTGCTGGGAAGCTGGGGGTGGACTGCCTCTCTAAATGATCACTGAAATAGTTTCAGTTAAAAATACTCTCTTCTATCCCCGCTCTCTGGGGTTCTTTTAAAGTCAGACCAGTTCCACAACGCAATGTACTGGGCATAATTTTTTTTTTAAATTAAGCTAAACAACAGTAGTAGTGAATGCTAAACATTGGGAAATGTAAGTTCTGCCCATTTTTTTCTGCGTTATCACCTCAGTCTCGAATGCTACCAAATTCTGAAAAATAACAAGTATTTCTGACAAATAGCTGTTACCTGGTCAGCATCTTTAGTGGGATTAATTTTTATGAAAATAGTTTATTTAATAGTATGCTTCAGTAATGTCTTCTACAGGTGACGTTTATCTTGGTTTGAGTGGTGCCCTTCTCTCTGCCATCAAACTTGATAGAAAAAAAAAATGAGCCAAGTGATAGGTGGCAGCTGGAAAAGTTCAGCAGTTATCAACAACGTACCCTGACTCCAAGTCCAAACCCTTAAGCTTATACTTAATATGATTCACAAAAGGAGATGCGCTGCCCATGTAGTTAACTTTGAGAATATACATATGTGAGTAAGTTTTTAGGAACTGGGTTTAGGTCGCTGGTGAATTTTTCCCAATAGGAAACATTAAACAAAAGCATCAAACATTTTTCACTTAGAGAGAGCAAAGTGTGTTGATAGCTATTAATGCATAACCTAATCTATGTATATGTCTGTATGCAATATGATCATAGTGTATGTAGTCTGGAGGTGATGACAATAGTAATGTGCCAACCGAAGTTATTCATTAAACAATATAAATATCCCTGTTGTACTTCAGATTTCACAAACCTTTCCTATAAAGGTAAATTTCAAGGATTTTCACTGTCTGACAGTGGTATGAAATGAACTTCCCTATTCATATTCTTTAGGGGGAAAATGATACAAGTAAAGTTCTGTGCTTCAGAGTACTTTTAAGAACTTTTTTTTCGTTAGAATGGTCTTAAAATACCATCTCATAAAATAAAATAACTGTCTGGAATTCCTTGAAGCTCATGGTTTGGCTTCTGAAGTTTTTAAACAAATAGACTGTCAGAAATCAGTGTGGATTCATTTACAGGATTAATGCTCTATTCACAATATATTCTTTGCAAAATCAATACCCTGAAATATCAGAAGATTAAAGATGTATCAGATACCAAAAACACCAAACATTGTTTTAATTACTCAAATAAAAGAAAGCTGGATAATTCTTACTTGCCTATAAAGAATGTTCTACTTAAGCCAAAACAAATTCTTTACCAGTTCTTTTAGAAAGTCTGGAAGTGTTTAAAGTTTCTCTCCTCTGCTTAGGAGACAATGCCTGTTAGTGAGCCAGTGTTGCACTGGCCAGTGTTCTTAATTTGTAACAACCTGTCATTCAGCTGGTCAGTAAGCTGATTAAGTAGATCTGTTAATTGTTTCAGTAATATGGTTTATTAAATTTGTTTCTTGCTTTGCTTTCTTGCTCTGTTTGTAGTGCCTACAGAAAAAGGATTAAAAAAAAAAAGTAACAATCCAAGGTCTGTGCCTGCTGAATAGTTTACAGAAAGTTAAACAGTGTATCCATTCACTTTTGCTATTGTGGTATGTGAAATGCAGTCTTTTGAGCGGAATCCCAGAGTCATTAGCTATTAACTCAGGCAAAGCACCGATCGATTTCAATCATCGTTAATCATGTGATGCTCCTTTATTTATATCTATATTGTGGCTTTAAGTGACAGCCCATAACAAGGATTCACAGATGGGTCACGTAGGAGTGGGAGTCCCAGGAAATGTCCTGGTGACTGGGCCGGAGCTTTTTGCAGTTGCTCTGAGACTGATTGCCAGGCTGGGCTCTCTACTGCACTGTGACAGGGAGCTGACTATAGTCCTCCTCCTAGTGCCTTAGCAGAGGGGTTTCAAGGATACAGTCCTTTCATTTCCCTGGCATTTGAAAACATATTAACTCTGATGGAGTGCATGACTGTTTGCTCTCCAAGAGTGCAGAGATGGGACAGGCTGAAGTCTGGAAAGAGGAACATAAGAGGTGATGTGGCTTGGGGTGGCCTTTGTGCACCAGCACAGGGTCAGCCAGAATTTCAGTCTACCAGTGGGAATATTCAGTACTTCCTTCAGTTATATAAAATATTGGCATAGAAGCCCAGGCACGCATGGGGAAAATATGTGGACTCAAAACAATACTTTCAGTGTCTGTGAGTGCTTTTACCCAGGAAGGACTTTGTTTTATAGCAGTACCATGTGTGCCTCATAGTGCTGCAACTGCTGAGCCACTTTCGGCACAGTTCAGCTCTTTTATACCAATCCTTCTTCTTTGCCTTCTGAACCAGTAAGAGTTATCTCCAGATCATAAGCTTGTGATTGATGTGTCATTCATGGAAATCTGTTTTCTGTCTATGAGGAGTTTAGCAGAAGCCCCCAGGAATACGCGGACAGATTAGTTTAAAATGTGTGTGGATGATGGATAGGAAAGTGTAAACCTAAGGAGAATGGCATCGTCTTCAAGCAGATGCTATAGCAGAATCTATCATTTCACTAAGAGAATCTGTGTGCATGTGTTTAGGCCTCACTGCTTATTTTAGACTCGTACTTACATATTGGAGGTGTTTTGAATGGTGAGACAAACTAAAAATAGTTATGGATTCACCCCAGTGACTTGTCCGGGCACTTGTGACTCGGACTGGAATAGACTGGCTGAAGAACGACTGAGTTCTTCTCAGCAGTAAAAAGTGGGTAAGACTTCTAAAGAGGACAGAAATAACCCCAAAGTTTTTGAAACCCATAGAAACAGAGCTTCAATTCATTGGTGCTTACGGCTTGTGAACGAGGAGCACCTTAGGAAAGTGTAGCTGGCTAGGAAACAGGTTGTGCGCTGCCATGAGTGTTGAAAGGATCTGAAGCACTATTAGATGTACCAGAAAAATCAAGTTTTATTAGCCATGGAAGAATTCACTGTTCTGCTTGGCTTCGGACTTTACAGAGCAGTCATTTTTCTGATGCACAGCTCCAAAATCACACAGATCTAAAGCACCACAAGGAGCCCCATGTGGTCGTTGTTTTTCCTCGCTGTCCAATTCTTACAATGATCTGGACGTTAACCAAATTATCACTGATTCTTCAAGCTTTAATTCACCATAGAGGCAATGGGAGCAATAGTTCTAATCTTTGCCAGTATTTACTGACAGGACTACAAACCACAGTTGCCAGATGACTCAGACTTTGGCATCCTTATTTTTGCTCATGGTTTTTATATGGAAATTTGAAGAAGTTATGACCACAGAGATCATGATTTTCTGCACAGTGCAAATGCTGTAGCACCACACCTAAACTAAAAGTGGGCTTTAGTCCATCATCTCCCTATTTTTCTTTAACTCTGTTTTATTCTGTTTTTAATTAACCATTGTTACCTGACACCTTTTCTATTCTGAGGGAAAAAGAAAAGAAAAAGGGCTGGTTAATGATGGCATATTGTCTCCCGTGTTAGCAGAGTATTGCCTTTACACACACATGCTGCATGGGTCCTTGAGGCTTGTGACCTTGCAGAGGAGCAGTTCTATTGGGTGTTATGTAATGTGCCTTGTGGCCCAAATGCTCAGTTTCTGAGATCATAAGGGGAGGTGCAGCATCAGCCTCGATTCCTCCCACGTGTTTTCAGAGACAGAAGAGTTGTAAAACTGAGGCACGAGGGAAGGCCAGTGGGGGAAGGGAGAGGGAAGCTGAGCGCAAATCGGTTCAGCTGACTCTCACAAGCCACCGCACTATATGAGTTTACTAAGTGGCTTCTCTACCTTTGAAGAAGCCGTACCAGCTCTAGGAAAGGAGCTGAGCCCCTGTGATTACAAAGTCAGATAGTCCTTGGAACATGCTCGTCTGGGAGTTGAGAAACCAGTGATGTGTAAAGATGTGACAAGACTTCTGTAATTTTTTAGGGCAGCCACTGGGAGGAGACATTGTGAGTCCTCTTCAGTTGAAAGATGTGGGGCTCCGGGAATTACAGGAAGGTGTAGCATAGTTCACTGTGTATCCTCTTGTTAGAGGCAGTTGAACCAGCTAGATCCAGTACTGAAAGCAGCTGAGCTGCTGCAGGAGAACTGAGTTGTGCAGAGTTCCCTGTTCTTGCACCTGGGCTGCCTTTGTCAAGTGCCAGTATTGCTGTGCTACCTTGCTGTCCACTTAGGTATCTACAGCATGTCTATGAGCACTTAGCTGAAACTAAAGCTCAGACTCACATCTCAAGACTGAGAGTTGCTTCGAAAAATGGAGCAGAGTGTAACTGAGTGGTCAGGAATAATCAATCACGTACTAATCCCGGCAGTGCTCCAAGCCAGAGGAGCGCAAGACAGTCTGAAAGGTATTTGTTCACACAGTGTGAGCCTGGACCTGCATCTGAAAGGTGGGACTTACTAGTATAGCTACTTCACTATTTTAAAGCAGCCAAAGGCCATCCAGGCCAGGACTGTTTCTCACCTCACTCGCTGCCTTGGAATATGGGAAAATCTGGCACAAGACCCTCTGCAGCTGATAGAGTGAAAATAGACTCCTAAAGTTACATGATAACTGAGCAGTGTCTTTTAACCTGTTTGGCCGCTGCTCTCTTCATGCTATTAGGACTTTCATGTATCACCCTACAGCATGGCTTCTAGCACAAATATTGCTGCCCCAACTTCCCTAAGTTGCCCTGTTGCTAAAAGCTCCATTTTGTGAGTAAGGGCGACTTTCACTGGGGACAGGAGATGCTCCCACACCCCTTACTTGATAGATATCTGAGCTTTGCGTGCAGCAAGTGCTGAGCTGCTGCAGGTTGCGTGTTGCGGTTTGATGTTACAGTGGTGAGCTGGTGCTGCTTTCACTTTGCTGCGGGTTGGGTTGACAGCCGCAATGTTTCAGGGAGACATCGGGAGAGGATCCATGAAAATGAGTGGTGAAGATGGCTAGGATGATATCTTGCCTGCCTTCCCAATGCAAAGAGGGACCATTTAATGAGTCAGAGCCCTGACTTTGTAGCATAGTCCACCTTTGCGTTAATGGTCACACTGCAAAACTACAGGGAGTAACTTTGCACTTGGGAAACTTCGTCGACCCATGAGTGTCAGTATGATTAGAAGCACAGTGGAAAAACTGTGGGAAGGTCAGAGGAAGCTTTCAGTGCCTGTGCTTTCAGCATCCATCCCCACCACAGGGTGACAGGGTTACCAGCCTAAGGGAAAGCAATCCCAAGGCCACTGCTGTGCGGTAGGATGAGCCAGCTATCTTGAGCTGAAAGATAAGCAGCAGTAAGCATCAGATGGGTTTTTTTTTATGTTGACAGGAAGGGAAGTTAGGTCAGGGAGGGTCTGTTCATTCCCTAGTGAGGACAGACACTTCAGCACATTTGAGATATTTGCTGCGGTGCCTATTTGCATCACTATTTGCTTTGAAATGTGTTACTAAGCGGTCCTGTTGTGCATTTCCTTTATACTTTGTGCACTTCTGTTGTATACCTGCTTTGACGGGTTTAGATGCATTGTTTTGAATGTCTACATCTCACGTACAGAAATATTTATGGATAGAATTTGTTTACCATGCAAAATGGGAAAAATTGCAAAAGTCAAAAATGCAAATTGTATCTTGCATGCTTCTGAGCGTTAGTGTTTTTATTAATAAAAAGCATAAAGAGAATATTCTTGTTCAGGAAAAAACTTAAAGATATTTATTTCAGAAAGGATTGCAAGATTAATTAAATCATTTGCATAGGTCACCCCCGTGATAAGAAACACCTATTTGGTATAACATAGACATCACTAATTTGGTATCAGTCATCTTATCTGTGTTACTTTCCCCTTTGCTATCTGGACAGAGGAATCTTTCATTATAATTTGGCAATTTTCAGTAACTGGTCATAAACATTAAACTTAGGTTGGCAGGAAGCTGAGGCTTTTTAATAATAGGAAATTACTTTATAGAAATCATGATAATAGTTTTTGTCCATTTATTTAAGAGAAGAATGGGAAAGGTATTTGAGATAATTTATACAACTTTTGCAAAAGTGGAGGAACAGATTTTTATTAGGAAAAATGTAAGGAGTCTGTGCCAATGGAGAATTACTAGCTTGGAAATATACTCACTCATTCCTATGACATACTATTCTCTTCTGTTCCTCTCTCCTTCTTTTCAAGTTGAAGCAGGGGAAGACAGTGATGTATTTCGAAACCTAATCTGCTCATTCCTGTGTAGAGAGCCTTTCCAGTGCACGGGCACTATTTAAGTTCTGCTAAGAGCTCTAGTGAATCTTCAGCGTCTCAGTTACACTGGCAAGAGGCTGACCCAAGATGACTGGAAGAGAATGTTATACTAGAGTTGAACATCATACTAACCTGACTGTTCTTTACTTAACTATTCCAGTGTGGCAAAGCACTTCCTGGCCTTTCAAAGCAAGAAGACTGCTGTGGAACTGTGGGTACTTCCTGGGGTTTTAACAAATGCCAGAAATGTCCCAAGAAGCCATGTAAGTGCTATTTCGTTATTATTCTCTGCATCAGTTTATAGCTTTTTTCTCAAATAGTATTTTCCTTTTTTTTAAAAAAAGGAACATAGTTGAAAGAACACCACGGTTTGATTAGGGACAGGTCACAGAAGCTGGAATTCTCCTGCATGCCAGCAGAGTTACAGTATGCAGGCGCTCAGTGCAGCCAGCAAAGTTAATGTGGTTGGGTTTTTTTTCCCTTCCTCCTCCTCCTTCTAAGTTGGTGACGCACTGTTGCGTTTTCTCAGTGCAGGAAGGATAATGACATTGAATCATCTTGCCTCTTTCAGCTGGGTTTATTTTTTTTAAAGTTTACACAGAAATGTTAAATTATAGAGGCGCCAGTTACTGCTCGGAGAGAATGCAGTGACCTCTTGAGACTACAGATGAACTTTCAAGTTTGAAGCCAAAGTTTTCTAGGCTCTAAGTTGTCAGTTACATTTTTTACTGTTTTTGAAATATTTTCCTCTACAATTAGGCTATGACAAAGACTTTCCTCAGTTCTGTTTTGATTTGACATCATATTGTAATGAGAAGGAGCTTTCAAATGACTTGCGGGAAAACTGAAGCTTGCCTCTTAAACTTTTGGTAATGACATTATTTTTGCACAGGAGTGGTAATACTTATCTCTCGTGTGATGATTTTGTCACTAAATAGAAAGCTAAAGAAAGATAAACAATGTGATCTCTGTTTTGCAGATGGAATAGGCCCCCATTTAGTGAGCCAAACATAGTGCAAGGAGTTGCAGTCATTCTTATGCAGGTCTCCTAGGCCTTTGTTATCCCTGCAGATAGCAACACTTGAAACATGTTGTTTGATTTTGGAAGAACATTGTTGTCCACAAATCGAGGAAAGCACATAAAATATAATTTTAAGAGAAAATCTTCTTTGACTCCTCCTTCCATAGGAGAATCTGCACTGCTTTATTTGCTGACTCAGTCTCATCCACTAACTTATGAAGGATTGAATTTTATGTTTTGGAGTATGTTTATCTTCTGATTTACTTCCAAAAGAAAGCATCCTGGAAGTCTTTGAGGGCTATAGTCAATAAAAGACTCAGGTATCTAAATTTTAATTTCTGCAGCACATAACTCAGTAGTTTCTAACAGGGACATTCCTTCTGTGTGGTTGTACCTCTTTGAATTGCGAAGCGTGGCTTGATTTATAGCTCTGTCTGCAGAAGTAGCAATTTAGGTACGACTGAAAGTTTTGTTTGTCATATGTGCCTGAGTACATAAAATGTATTGCTAGGTAGATGTAGGTGTGCCATGGGAAAATCACTAAAGCCTGATACGTGCTAGAACCAAGAACTGGTTGAAACTATTACTCCAAATTTTTGGTGCCGGATACCAAGGAAAGCCTATGTGCTAGTTCTTTATTGCTCAGGTGACCTGGTCACCTCAGCCTGGAATCCACAATAGACAACATGATGATCAGGGAACTGCCAAATGCCAACCTGCTCTGCATGCTTTTAAGAGCAAGCCATTAGAGAAATACTGGAACAAACCAGTTCTGAAATCCTGGTCCCCAGGTGCCTCTGACAGGGGTACAGAGAAATCACAGAATGGCCAAGGTTGGAAGGGACCTCTGGAGATCATCTAGTCCAACCCCCCCTGCTCAAGCAGGGTCCTCTAGAGCACGTTGTCCAGGATTGCATCCAGGCGGGTCTTGAATATCTCCAGGGAAGGAGACTCCACTACCTCTCTGGGCAACCTGTGCCAGTGCTCAGTCACCTTCACAGGAAAGAAGCTTTTCCTCATGTTCAGATGGACCTGCCTGTGTTCCGGTTTGTGCCTGTTGCCTCTTGTCCTGTCACTGGGTACCACGGAGAAGAGTCTGGCCCCGTCCTCTTGACACCCTCCCGTCAGCTACTTGGACACATTGATCAGATCCCCTCTCAGTCTTCTCTTCTCCAGGCTGAACAGGCCAGTTTTCTCAGCCTTTCTTCATAGGACGGATGCTCCAGTCCCTTCATCATCTTAGTAGCCCTCTGCTGGACTCTCTCCAGTAGCTCTGTGTCTCTCTTGTACTGGGGAGCCCAGAAGTGGGCCCAGTACTCCAGATGTGGCCTCACCAGGGCTGAGGAGAGGGGCAGGATCACCTCCCTCCACGTGCCTGAACACAGTCGGGATACACAGACCAGAAATCTCTCCTGAAAGAAAGTCCACCATCCTTTTTCAAAGAACTAGATAGAATCATTTTTCTGAAATGCTGGTGAGAGGAATGCTGTCCTTTTAATATAAAACCTTTATGGCTAGCATAATCTCTCAAGATGGGGCAATTTCAGAGTTCCTTTTTTTGCCAGAAGAGTTTCTTATCTACATTTTATACCTATGAGGAGATGCCCTAACTCATAAAATGTAGCAACAATTCTTGGAGCAGGAATGGTAAGCCAGTCTCTTTCCCAGTAAGTGTCCTTAATTATTAAAGGTATGAGTCACACATGCTTATCCTTTCTGGCTCAATTAATCTGGAATTGGTTTTTGCATGTAACTTTATAATTTCAAGAGGAGAGACAGAGAATGCTGCCACTTGGAATAATCCAGTCTTGTGGTTAAGGAATTCCTGGAAAGTAAGGGTTTGAGTCTCCTAGATGCAGTGAGATGTATTATTCATCTTTCCAGGTGGCAGCTCTCACTGTACATTACCATTTTAAGAAGGGAGGGGGAGATGAGTGCACTCTGTCTTTCTGCAGATTAAAATACAGTGTCATCTTCCACTGCATTATACAGAAAGTATGATTTGTTTGGGGTATGCTTTAAAAACATTCACTGATGCTTCTCAGAAAGCTTTAGTAGCGGTATACATAATTTCTCAGTCTAGATTTGATCTAGGAATGAGTTAAGCATCTTGAAGCTGCCCAGTCATTCCGTGACTTACGGCAGTTCTACGTGTGTGCAAAAGGTGAATTTTCAGGTTTCCAGGAATTTAAGGTGATAAACTTAGAGTGCTGCAGGAGTTCAAATGATTTCAGAGCATCTTAGCAGGAGTTTTATAGATGTCAGCTTTGAACCTAAGCACATAGCTTGCATTTCCAACTCTGTTTTGGACGTGGACCTAAGTGTCCTTTGCAATATGTATCAGATTAGGTGTCTCAAAATATCAGAGTTGTGCTTCTGTAGAGCAAACAATTTTCAAAGATAAATGTAAATTTGTGATGAGATTCAGTAAAGCTGTGGAGTGCCTGCTTAAGGCATTCATCATATATTTCATCAAGTATTTTTATTGTTCACAATGGTGAGAATTTTTCAGTGATGGAAAGAGTATGTGTGTCTATACAGAGTATAGGATCGTATAACTCTTTTTTGGGATTCAAGCAGATTATTAACAGGCTATCAGTTAAGTGGCGTCCATGGTTATGTCTCAGCAGGCAGAGTTCTGGCCACATTATTCCCACGTCATTTTGACATATTTTGACACTTTTCTTCATTAAATTGGTATTACCCTTTTTACTGTAGTAATTTTGGACTGAGCAGATTTCCTTTTGCTTTTATGGTTTTATGCTTCATAAATTTTATTTAAGATTGACCTGTTTTTATACAAAGACTTAAGCAGGTAGTATATAACATGCTCACCTGCAAAACCCAGTTCAGCAAAATATTTAAGCACGTACTTCAGTCTCAGTAGCAAGCACTTACAAATATCCTTTCTTTTCTTTCCTCTTAAGTCAACTACTTGACTTAAGGATGTACTTAACTGTGTCTTGTTCAGATGGACTTGAGTACAGCTTTGTCACTGTAAGAAGATGTACTTAAGTATTTTGCTTAATAGCCACTTGAATCAGGGCCTACCGTCCTGTTGCAAAGTCGGGTGCCTGGGCCTGAGACAGGAATCCCATGCCTGTAAGCTTGCAGGCCAGTCAACATTACTGAAAGAAACAGATTTCCATGTCTGCAGAAGACAACTTTTAAATCAAATTACATGTCTGTGTTACCTGAGGAATGTTTTGATCGTTCCGGCTACTTCCTAACAGTTAATAATTATAAACAGGTTGTCTAAGTGAGTAAAGAGCAAGTAATGCAGGACTCCATCCAGCTCTGACATGGATGGCTAGCCATTGCTGAACAAACTCTTTGCTCTGCTCTGACCTGCTTACATTGCTGCTCTTTGTACAAGGAGGAAAACAGCTGCTAGTAAGCTGCTGTTTCCCGTTCAGTGGAGGAGGAGGAGGAGGAGGAGGAGGAGGGAGGGAGATGGTGAAGTCTGACCTTGCTCCACCACTTGCGCTTTCTAGAACAGCGGAGTCGCTGAGCAAGGGGAAAGGGCCGTGCTGCACTGGAAGAGGCTGGTGGGGGGGTCTCCATGCACAACTGGGAGAGCTCTGCTCTTCCTGCGTTTTCCCTCTGCAAGGCTCTGCTGCAGGGTACCTGCCCACGGGAAGTTATGGAGACGCTCCCGTGGTTTCAGTGTGTATTGAATCGGGTCTGCAATGGCAAAACACAGGTAAGTTAGGACATCGTCCGTTGAAAATTTAATTATGAATCTGACTCTGCCAACATTAGCTTTGAGTTTAATTGACTTCTGGGGGACCAAAAATAGACTAATGCAGAGCACTTTCGAAAATCTCACCTTAATTTCATATGCATGTATCAAAACTGATTTTGTTATTAGCACTGATGGCAGTGGAGTTGTCTTGAAAAAAAAAGCATAGCTGGCACTGGTATGGCGACAAACAACATCTCCATGTTACAATGGTTGTAGTCAGTGTAAAGATGGAAGGTTTATGTGTTCAAAACTGTAACACCATTGTTGCCATATTTATTACCTGCATTATTTTTGCAATTACCCATTTTATCACTTTCAGCAATCTTCAGGGAGAGTCTTGATGGTCTAATTAAGCAATTATTTGAACGATAATTTGCAATGATTTAAAATAAAACTATCTCACTCCAGAAGTTGCTGCTCAAGATCACTTAAATTTGTCCAGAGTACAAGAAAAGTTTTTAAAAAATTAAAATAATTCTATTTTTTCACCCTCATAGTGAGGGTTGAATTAAGCTGCAGGGATAAATGTGCGGTTTAAGCATTATATGTGAAGGGAAGCCAATTGAAAACATTATCTCACTCAGTTTGTTCTGTCTTACTTGACAGTTTATATACAGTAAAGATGGAAAGTAATGCATTTGGATTTTTTTTGGCCTGCTGAGCATTTAAAACACTTTTAAAGGAAAACAAAAGATCTGACCAAATGTAAGGTATCTCTGTTGTAGCATTCAAATTACGAAAAACTCTCTCGGCTCTTATTAAAGGCACTTGTGAGATCATAGCGCCAGAAGTTTAGTCTTCTATGTTTAATAAAGTACTAGGCTTTGCCAAAAGGTTAGCTTTTAGTACATAGCCATACAAAGAAGTTACCGCTCTCATTTATGATGTTATAACAATTTAAGAATCAATAAACAGTTTGCTGTGGTCTCAAAGGCAACCTTAAGTGGAGGAAAGAAACAATAAGTAGAAATAAAACTCCAGTTAACTGAACACTTTTTATTCTAGCAAAATTGAGCTCAGTCTGTATTTTGTAGTGTTATCATGCCCTTGACATTTTACAGCGAACAGCCAATAAGTGACACAATCTTCTAAAATTCAGAAACTTTAATAGGTAAATCAGAAATGGGCCATTTTTCTTCCTTTGCCTCATTTTAAGAGTTTAATTGCTTCTGTTTCCTGTGCATTTCAAATAATTTTTAATTCATTGTGGCAGAGAGACACTACCCGACTATTTTGCTTGACCTTGCAGCCTGTTTTGCATTCTAGTGCTACTTTCAGTTATAAAACCACTGACTTTCTATCGTAAGTCTTCAACTTTATCTTTTTCCAAGGTGATATTTGTAGCTGGTTTGGGAAGGTAACGATTTTCAACGTTTGAGAACTAGGTGAAAGATAACATCTTGATTTGAGAGATTTCTTCTTTTGAATCAAGAATATAATTTTGAACAACTGAAGACTTCAGTAATACAGAAACAGAAAGAGAAGGAATTAAGGTTGCATGTGCAACCTTTATTTTGTATTTCTTGACCTCTTTATGCTTAACCATACATAGTAAAAACCATTATATTCTTTTCATATTTACATAATAGTTTGACTGTCAGGCTCACCAAAAAAGAATCTAAAACATAGCAGTGTTTAACTGATGTGATTTTTCCTTCAGCTTACCATGGATACAGCCCAATGATGGAATGCCCCCAAGGCTACAAGAGGATCAATGCTACATTTTGTCAAGGTAAGACAATATCGCCAATTGATTGTGTTTGCTTGGAGTACCAGTTTTGTGTGACAGCTTCTGCATTATTCTTAGATGAATGATCTGGTCTGTTGATTCGTATCTGGGAAGAAATGTTGAGGCTCTTTTTCCAAATATTGGCCACGCTATAGAATGTCCTTTGCTCCAGGGCAAAACTGCTATCATATATATTCTCTTTTTTTCTGGATGATGTATAAAGATGGTTGCATAAGTATTTCTTTGTTGTTTTTCAGTAGAAATACATTGTTCTGCCGGTTTTTTCATAAAACAGTTAACCTGCTGGGTCAGGTGAAACTAACAATAGAGAATAGCTTACAATAATCATTACAGTTTAGACTGATCAGAAAATGATTATTTTGGACTGTAGTCCAAAGGTGAGGTGAGACATGACAATACTGAGCATACCCAGACAGTGTCATTGGTAATTGAATATGGAAATCCTTGCCTGCTTGGCTGCCATAAGGGGGGAACCATGTACTTCAAGAATGTACGTAGTGCGCATGGGGAAGTACAGAGCAAAACAGAGTATGAGTAGCACAGCGTACGCTCCATACTTCCCGATCTGAGAAAAGAGTTGCATGTGGAAGATTTCTTGGGCAAAAATGTCCTGTATCTCCTGGCTTGAAGCATACAAGTTGTCAAAACGTATGGGATTCTGGGATCTGCCCAATCACGCAGCTGCACTGTAAACCACAACCGACTCGCATATAGTTTGCACAGAAAGCCATGGGGCATTTGGATTTTCCCAGCCTATGTCATCTCTGCCTGAGGAGGCTGAAGAGATGGCTTTAGACATATGCCTACCGACTGCATGTCTTGGGAGTATTGAACAGAGGTGATGAGGATGTAGGAAAAAGCTTAACTGCTTGTCCTACTTGTTTGGCACAGCTCAAGGAAATAAGAGAAAGAAGCTCTGAAAATGTGTGAGCAATCCTCCAGTGGTGCTCTTCAGAGAGATTTGGCAAGGAAAGGAAGCGTGAGTTGAAGTGAGGATGATGCTAACCTGCGGTCAGGTTTGCCAGTCACTATTGCCACTGTGCAAGAATACAAAAGCTGCCAGCAGATAGTTGTGGGGGTGGACAGAAGGAGAAAATGGAAGAGTAATTGGCATTAAAAGATATATATACACAGGCATTTTGGAGATAAAGTTGATTTTAATTTTATTTAACTGGAAACTCTCAGTTAACACATGGATAAAGAAATGTATGGCAGCCAGTCACATAATGAAATGATTTCCCCCAAAAAAGGTTCTGTTCATAGAGCACTAAACACGAACTCCAAGTCCTGCTGCTTCCATTGCTGAGGGAGGCATGTGAGCTGCTATCTGAAAGTTTCCCTGTCAGGCTCTTTAGCCTATCTACTGCCTAGTTCCCTACACTGTGGTTTACAGGTTGCCTGTTGTTTACAAGTTACAGTTTGCAGGGTAGGGACACTAGAGGACTATGAAAGAAAATTGTGTTGGGTCAAAACACTAAGGAGACTAAATGGAGAAGAGCTACAAATTGCATGTCAAGAACTTGTTCCCTGATCTACCATGAGAGGTACGAGAGGCCGTAGATTCCTCTTAAGAAAAAAGCAGGCAGGGAGATGTTGATGGCAACGTACTGGTGAGGACTGTAAAATGGAAGAGTGAAGGTGAATGTAAGGCATGTATGGATTACCTTTTTCCACTCTGCCTCAAATTAAACACGCAGGTGGCACATACATTTCAGCAAGATGCTCTCAGCCATTTCCAGAGGGATTGCGTCATTCTGCATATTAGTTATGAGGTTTTCCAGAATCTACAAAAGAGGGAGGTTTTCTAACTCAGAGCAGTGAAACTGTCTGGAAGATATGTCTCGGCACCATTGTGCATCCCTCTGAACATGGTCCAGGAGAGAGAAGAGTTTGTGGTAACTCTAATGGACATGCACAAACTCCACTGTATACACACTGGTTTCCTAGACAGCAACAAGCCAGCACCCATTTAAAGGACAGTAGGATATTCAGTTTGTTTAAAGGGTCTTGTGCCCAGGTGTTAGCAAACCTTATTTCAGTGAAGCTGTGTTATCTAATCAAGGGCTCCAAACAGTTAAAAAATGGTCTGATTCTTGCAAAGGTTGCCAGAAGCTGGCCAGGAAATTGTTTCACCGAGCAATGACAGGCTGACAGAGAGAGAGAACACATGTCTCTGGGTAGGAGCATAAGAGGGAGTGAAGTCCTGCCACGGTAGTATACAGAAACAGAGCAGTACCTGGTAGGCCGGTCATCGCTGCATTGTTTTGTGATCGTTTTTCCCCTGACATATTTTTGTACTACGTAACTAATTCTGTAAGGAATATTAATCTTTTCAGAGGTTATTGCATTATGCTATCATTGTCCTGGAAAGGAGAGAACTGTAGACTCTCAATATAACTCGCAGTTGACACCCAAAAACTCATAACCTAGAGTTTAATCAGAGAACGGGAGTTCAGATTATCCCACTGTGGTGGAGACTATTGATGAGCTGAGGACAGGGGACAATCTCCTAGCTGCCTGGAGAGGGCAAATGACTGTGGTGACTGCTACCTGATATTGCCTTATCTGGCATTGGATGCTTCTCTTTAATTTCCTCACCAACACACTCTGCAAATGAGGTAGAAATAAGGAAGCAATTGACAGAAGGAAAACCCATGAAATGAAGATTGGATGAAATGTAGTTCTACTGAAGTAAATAACAAGACTACAGTTTCCTCTCAGAGGGTCAGGATATTGCCCGCTGTTTACACAGTTATTAGGACAGCTGGGTTCACATATGAAAGAGCTGCTGGCAGGATGTATTTTGATCCTGCAGTGGTCATTAGCACATGCTTTTGAATGGATCAGGCAAAAGTGTCCTGCTTATGTCCATCTGAAGCAAATGCATTTTTCTAGAAGAAAACAGGACAGGGGTAATGAAGAAACAGCCATCCATATTACAAACTTGGAGAAAACCAACAGCAATAGCTGTGAAGAGAAAGCTGTTTAAGCTGCTGGAGGGATGGGAGGACAGCTATTCCTATTTTGGTAGTAATCATTACAATTAAATTGAAAAAGAGTGGCACAGAATATCCATATGCAAGTATACATTTTAATTAGATTATTCTTTGCTGAAAGGGTCTGCGTGCTGTCCCTGTCTTCAGAAAGGGCCAACATTGCCAGACCAAATAATACTGAGGATATATTTCTGAATCCATACCTGCTGCTGAAAAAGTGCTGTTTTCACCTAGACATTATCCAGCTTTCACTGCCTTTGAAAACTCTAGCCTAAAAGCCTAATTAACCTTTTGTTCTACATTGTTTTTGCAGTCAAAAGGCTCCTTAGTTTACAAAGCCTGTGTGGTATCAGTGTGATTAATAACCAGATCCTGATTTCCTTTCAAGTGAATGAACTAATGTAATGAAACATTCTTCTTTCTTATGCATATGTAGGACAACAAAGAACCATCTGTGGGTAGGTTAATTTGAACAGTTTAGTATAATTGCTGTCAAGCAAGACTCTTTTCCCTCAGTAATTATCTTTTCAATGGGGTGATTTATTACATGTACACACATGGATGCCCTAAGGCTGTCTTTAAAACCAAAATACAGCTTATCAGAGCTGGAACTTCTTGTCAGAATGCAATGCTAATTTCTGGTTCTGTGTTTAGAATTATATTTACTGTTTCCTTCTTCTGCTAATGGTTTTCTTGGAAAAATGAAGTAGAGTGAAAAAACAGCTGGTAAAAAGGTTGGATTCGTTTTTCAGGAAACTAACATATTGCCAATAGAGCACTTTAAAAATCTTATCTTGAAGAACTGGAAAAATACCTGAATATTTATTGTTTTCCAGTGAAGTAGAAAGTTGTGCATGAAAGTTCATGAAAAGTCTCCATGTGCTTAAAATTAAATATATATGAGCATGCAGAAACTAGTACTTATATGTTAATGGATCTAATTCTGTAATAGTGTGTACTGGGGACTGGAATCTTTTTTCCATTCACTTCAGCATGATTTTAGATAGATTTCAATGTACATTCAGCTCTCGTACGTCTGTGCCCAAAAGGTACAAATACATTTGCTTTCCCTTCATATTGTTTATATATGTTGTTACTTAAAAGATCTTAGTTTCATAAGAAATGCTAATTAGTGTTACTTAGCTACAAAGTTAACAACCACCTTTAAAGGAGCCCTTCCATATATGAAGAGCATCCTGAGACATAAATATATCTCCAGAAACAGGGCTGGGTTGCTGTTTGGACGTTGCTTACGAGCTGGAAAAGTGTGGCTCTGCAGGCTTGTGCTCCAGTAAATTCCACACAGACGCACAGAAAGATTTGAATTGATTTCTGCCGCAGCTACTCTGTCAGCTCACAGCAATCGAGGGCTCGTTCTTTGTACCTTTTGAAAATACACCTTGCAGTAGCTCCGTTAGCGACCAAGCCTCGTTGTGTGTTGCTTTTACCCCTCGTTATTGTCACTAATCAGAATATTACTGAAGTAATCAAATACAAAGGAGGCAGTAAAATGTGAATGTTACACGTTTCTAAGAGTTGAGGATATTCGTAGTGTTTAACAGTAATAGCTAACGGAGGTTGGAACAGTATTTTCAGGTTTATTAGCATGTGCTGTTTTATCTGATGTTCACAGAGAGAATACGGGCTGGCATATTGAGCCTGTTGTTTGGAGACTGTTCAGTCAGTTAGGCACTCCCAATAAAGCCTAATATATGCCAATTAAAATGAGTACAAATATCATAAATGAGCCATAAATTATATATTCCCATCTTAATTTGCTATTTGAGATGTTGTGCGTATTAAAGAGCTTGCTTTATGAAAACGTCTCTCAGGGCAGATATTACTAAATGACACTTAATGGCTGACCACTAAGTCATTTCTAATTAAGAAATTAAATTGCCTACTCCTTTGAGAAATGCCAATTAGTATATAATTATCTAGAAGACTTGCTTTGCTTAAATGTAGCACAGCATGTTAAATGTACGAGGCTGTTACCGAGAGGCAGTTTGCTTGCTTTGCGTTAAACGTGGATGAACGTTTTCCATTCCGTTTTATTACTTCATCGTTTAAATGAAGTCAGTCTGCTCACCTCTTAGAGTGTGCGAAAAGCATAGCATTTGGATGTCAGAGTGAAGTGTAGAACTAGCCCTTCAGAAACGTACTTTTCCACCGTGCTTAGGACTGGAATTGGTGTGGGCTGCAGTTTGTCGTGGTTGCACAAGTCCTATTGCACAAGGTCCCTGCGACTGAGGATATGAAAGGGGCTGCAGTACTTCTCAGATGCTTTCTAGCCGTGAGTTTGTTCCAAGTATTGCAGTGCAGCCAGGTCTCTGGTGGCCCGACTAGGCTTTTTGGTTCTACAAGTTCCCTTTCTTAGTCCAATATTTGTAAGTACCTTCTGGGTATCATGACTGTCCTAGCTGAAAGCTGTTGCATATTTACTTTTTATGCCCATCCGTTCGGCCGCCTTGCTCCCGAGCTAAATAAGGTACACCTCACGAGACTGTTTGAAAGGGATGGAAGGAAATTTTTCACTCCTCTTCTAAAAACTTGGGCCAGCTGACTTGCCTTCTGACAACTGCTATGCTATTTACCTCATAAATAATTTTCCAACGGTTCCAGAAATTCACTAATTTGGTAACCTATATTTTGAAAAATTCTTTTTTACATTAAAAAAAACCAACTCTCCTCTCCTCAAGTTGCATTTATTTGCCGTTTCAGTCCACTTTTATTCTGGATCCCATAGTAAAGAAAAATTATATTTTAAATTAAAAAATATTTACCAGAAGCTAATTGTTTACTCTTGTTTTAATTGTCTCAGGGATTTGAAGGGATTTCTACATTCTGTTTTCCCGACTTCAAACTATGATTCAGATTTTTCTTGTCTTCAGTAGTAGAGAGAGGGAGCAGTGCAAGTCAGCATTCAGAGCAGGGAACTCATTCCATAATCAATAATTATCTTAAGAATTGTGAAATTAAAAGCTGTTTCATTCTGCTTATGCAAACAATATCACTTTGAAAATCTAAATTGTTCATTGCCAGATGAGGCAGGCTTTCTTTGTGCAATTATCAAAAACCACCTACTAAAAGTATAAAATAGCAAAAGCTGTGTAAAAATGAAGTTTATTGTTTCAAAAAGGGAGTTACTGTTTTAATTATTTCATAATGTTCTTCAGTATTATGCATTAAAATGTTAGGTCTTTTAATTAGTTCATTATGTGATAGTAAAATAAAAAAGATCTAATTCTGATAGCTGATACTATCATTTTAAAGTTATCAGTGTCCTGAAAACAAATTCTGTATATGACTAGTAGCAATGACGTCGTTCAAAAAAAAAAATTTATAAGCATTGTGTTAAAGACTACTTCTTGTTTACATCTTTCAAAATTCATGTAGTGACTTCTGACTGTTTTTTTGAGCTCTTATGAGAGTTTTTCTTGATCAAAAATATTTTCTTTAAAATGATTGTGGTAAATTTAAGTAACGTATTGTCACAAGGTTGCTGTTTTGACCAGAAGACATTGATAAACGTGTGCATTCAGTTCTGGAATTTTGTTTTCAAGTGCAGTGAAGTGCTCTAAGCTGTGATGATTTTGATGAGCATAAATTGAATGACATTAGGCATGGATATGAAGGAATTAATTTCATTTTACAGGAAGGAATGTTTCAAATTCCAATATGTTTTTGACCAAATACAGAACTAAATCACTACTAAAGGGAGTAGAGAGTGGACTTGCACCTTATGTCCAAACAAACTATGAGGCTGAAGAGACTGAAGACAGCTTTACACCATTTTTGTGTTCCCCATGATTCTGCATTAGGCCAGCAAGGCCTCAGTGGTCTGAAGAGCTGTTATAATGGCTGACACAGCCAAAACACAGTGGAGTTCTCCTCTTAAATACTCTCCCAGGTGGAGGCTGCCACTAGGAAACACTGGAGGGCTGCTGTTTCAACCATCTCCTTATGTAGGTTGGTTTGCAGCAGAACAGCCCTCTGCTGATGAGGTAGTCCTTTTGCCCCACTGCACTTGACCATAGCAGACATCAGGCTCTTTAGCTTGTGTTGATGTGTAGCGGTTGATATGTAGAAGACCAGCAGGCTGTGTAGCATTTTTGTATTTCCTTGCTGGTGTTCAAGTAAAGGCAAATTAGAGAAGGTTACCGTGGCTTTATGGTGCACCCTGTAAATCACTCAGCATGTTTTACATTGACCAAGCAAAGCATATTCTTCTAGCAGTAAGGAAGTGGCAAGTGCAGATCTCATTATAAGTAGACACAGGAATTTTTTCCTGGGGTTGGATGTTTATACTTGGAATATTTTGTTATCCTTGGAGAAGGGGTACTCAGGCTACCTTATGGTGTTGTTAATCCAGGAATAAAGCTGAAATGGCCCACCTCCAGAGTGTGACTGAGACAAGCATGCCATTGCTTAAGGAAAGGTGGGAGACCTTTGCATGTAAGCTTGCAGTAGAGAACCAGAGTAGTGTCCAACAACAGCTAATGCAGCCTCAATGTCTGTTCTAATCTGCTTTAAAAGCCATTGTGGCAATTGGAGAACACAAGTGGGACACTAGAAGGGAATAGCCTCTGCGGCATGTCTACCCTTCCAGCACCTGTTTGTTCCACGCGCTGGCATACAACAGAGACAGAGAGATGATCTACTACTTTGTACCCTTCTGTACCCAGAGAATACCTAAACAACAATAGTCAGAGGGAAACCTGTAGTTAGGTGTATAAATTCTTTGCACTTGCATTTAAAGTACCTCAGAACAGACTTTAGTCCCATATCTAACTTCTCCTCCTCTTAAAATTTTGATTCATTTATTTTTTAATTAGTCCTCGGAGTTCCCCAATGTGCAGTGCGGGTAAGAGAGCTGAACAAATATATCAGCAAATAATTTACTTGAGTAAAAGAGCCTGGCTTTCATAATATGGGTTGAGGTGTTGAAAAGCCAGTGGGTTCTTGAGTCTTTAAGCAAGGAAGAACTGTTTAGAGAAAAGTAGCAAATAAGGATTAGGTTGTTTTTGAAAAGTTAGTCCTTTCTTTTTTCTGGACTATTCGGTCCTTCCCTAAATCACAGTTCACGTATGAAAATAGATTTTTGTGATATCTCTTGGCTGCACCTAGTCTCATAAGATTTAATTTACTATTGTGATAGTCACACCATGTAATTCCAAATGTGTATGCGTAACCATGGCTAAAAACTGAGGTCAGAGCATCGTCTGAGTTTGTTAACTGTTTGTAGAACAAGATTCTGGCAAAGGGCTTTCAAAACTTTTCTTTTGAGGGTATTTGTAATGTGAAACCTTGAAAATTGACATAACCTGAACAGAAATCCAAATAAAACTTCTTGAATGTTTTTGGAAATCAAGGAGAAAAAAACATGAGTAAAGCAAATGGCATTTAGTTATTTTAAATCCGAACAAATTTTCAATTAGCTATCTTAGTTATCCATTCATTTCCATCTTCTAGTCACTAATTAGTATATGTAAAGCTCTTTGAAGATGAAGCCATTATTACTAGTGTTAGTAAAACTGCAAACGATAATTATTATCATAGTTTATAATGAGTTCAATTTTAGCATGTGTTTTCTTGTGTAAGTGAAAAGTATCATATGTCACTGCCATATCCCTCCTTTGCTTCTGATATTTAAGATGAAATTATTCATTCGTAGTTGCACCCTTCACGAGAGCGGGCAGACATTCAATTAAGAATGGCTGTTTGAGCTTGTTTTTTCCCCCAGGAAATTCAGTGGCAGAGTCAGTCATTAACACATTGTATTTTCTAAGGGCAGGTTGACCTGACACCCGGCAGGCCTATAAAAATCTGTGTGAAGGTCCTGAACGCTAACTGTAGTTGTTAAAATCATCTATATTAAGTACCCATTCGTGCTGAAGATTCTGGGATAGTTTAGCAGTGGTCAGGGTGGTTTGGTCTAGGCTACTGGAAGCTAGGAGCCCTGCAGTGGCTTTGGAGGATGATGTAGTGGCTGACCTCACCATGTGTTTAGCTGTGTGCTTAGAGGAGAGTACAGGTGGAGCTGCAACACGGCAGCCTCATCTGTACCCTTTTGTGCACCCCTGTCAAGACCTTGGTTAGGGTAAACCTTCCGTGCATGTGGATGAACTTGCAGAGCGGAGTCACCTGGGGTGGCACGTGGCTTCCTTCTGTGATCCCCTGCAGCCTCTACAGAGTTGAAGGGCAGGCTGGAGCTGTCACTTCTTGTCAAGCTTTCGTAGAGAGAGACTACCAAATCTAGAAGTGCATGGGACCAGTTCCTTGTGTCTGGCATGTATAGCACTCCAAGGAGTAATAGCAAAGGGTCAGGTTGTCAGTCAGTGCAAAATAACATTGCTTCTTTGATGCTAATGGAGTTGCAGTGGTTTATACCCATTGAGCAGGGCAAGTCATTCACGTTATCAGGCAGCAACTACAGTAAAATCAATGATTTATCTGTCAGTCCTTTATAAAACATAAATAATAGCACCCACTCTGAGGGTTCCTTGTAGAGCTGTGCAAAGTGCTGCTATTTGGAAAAGCTCATTGATTAACTTTGTTTTCTATATCACTAAGGCAGAAGCTTTTTACAGGTGGAATTTCATTGGATATGGAAATTGATGTTTCTCACTGTTTTCCTTGAAAACTGAAAACTAATACTTAGGTAGTCTTCAGAAAGCTTCATTTACATATGTATGCTTTTATAGTGATGTTACAGAGCTCATTAAAACATTTTTTTCGCTAGAACTGTGTAGATAAATGTGTTTGATCAAATCACTCTACAAATGTTCTGTTACCGGTTCATACTTCTGCATGATACAAGACTATTCAGACATCTTTAAAGTAGCGATTTCTCTAATTTTTATAATAGGGGCAAATGAATTCTTAATGCTATACTGCTTTTATCTGAAATATTCTCTAGGTCAATATACCAAAAATAGAGAGGAGTAAAAAAAAAGAAATCTGTTAATCTTCAACTAGATTTCTTTTCCAGCTGCCTGAACAAGTTGATTCCAGTGCAGTTTGCACAGCTGGGCAGGCCTGCAGGTGGTCAAAAACATTTTGGGTAGGTGGTCATTTACCACAGTGTGAAGTAAAATGGAATAGAGAGTAAATCTGGAAGAGATTTTCACCCAGAGTGGTTAAATGAAGACTATTCTTGCATATTTGTTTCTCCCGAAAATGTGAAGTTTCTTATCAATTTGTGGCTTGTTTCTGTTGAATCCCTGGATAGACTTGTGTAATTCAACATAGAGCATCAGCTCAATAATTCTGTGATGAGCTCATTCAGAAAACATGACTTGGAAAAGAGGCATTAAAAATACACTATAATTAAGTTATGCTGAGGCATCAGAACACGCACAATAAACGTAGTATTAAAAATTAAGCAAATTTAGAAAGAGGAATATCTGTATCGTGAAACTTCATAAGACATGAGGAGGAACGTTCATCGGTATTTACATACATCTAAACTGGTATTTGCATGTAGCAGTACCCACATTAAATAGCGATAATAGAGTACAAGTGAATGAGGTCTCTCTGGGATTGTAAAAGTTCCAAGACAATATTTTTAAATACTAGACATACAAGAACAGTTCATCTGGAAAGAGCTGTAATACACATACGTTAGTGACAGCATCTCTGAATGTTTTCTACAACATAGCTGAACCTTTGGAAAGAAAGATGATTGTGTATTGATGAATTATAGGAAGATCGCCTTCTACCTGCAAATTAGAGATTGCAGTAAACCTGAACCTGAGAAAAAACTTCTTCACTGTGAGGGTGACAGAGCACTGGCACAGGTTGCCCAAAGAGGTGGTGGAGTCTCCTTCGCTGGAGATATTCAAAACCCGTCTGGATGTGATCCTGGGCAATATGCTCTAGGTGACCCTGCTTGAACAGGGAGGTTGGACTAGATGATCTCCAGAGGTCCCTTCCAACCTAAACGATTCTGTGATTCTGTAAATAATACCATGAAATCTTCACTATTATAAGGCAAAACTGTGGGAAAATGACTCTTCAAAAGTATCACCAGATGCATTGGATACGTTACTATGTTGGCTTTTCTCTGCAGGAACAGGGGTGAAATTCAGATCTGAAAAAATACGTATTATTTCCATTTAGATGACATTTAAACTAATTTTGTTTAAAAATGTACTACAGTTAAAATTTATCTGTATAAAGGCTTAAGTATAAACCATGTTAATAAAATTTCCATTATAAAATCCAAACAGATCACTGAGCTGGTAGAAGTCAACTGCCTAAGCACGTCTAGCTAGAGATATGCAAATATGCAAGATGATATATAGTAGTTATACAAAGTTGAAGGACATGGTTCAGTTGACTAGTACAGTTAATACTTTATTAATAAATCAATTCAAATTTAAGTTACAAAACAGGTTTCATAAACTTTTTTTTCTCCTCTTACGCATTTCTATCCTTGCAGAAGTCTACTTTTTATTTTTTACACACCTATAGCTTTCAGTATTTAAATAATAAAGCTTATCCATGTATAAATGCTTTTGAATTTCAAATGAGACTTGATGCAAACAATGGATAAAATCATGATCTAATAAATGAAAATGAAAATGTATCCTTTTAATCCTTTTAAACACTGGAAGTATGAATGTATATATGTTAATCTGTGTAATTTCTTAGCTTGCATAAATATATGTACAAAGATAGAATTTATCCTCCTAGGATAAACTAGGAAGAAAAAGTACCAAGTTTAGTGTAATGATGACATATAGGCAAATATCAATGTATTTTAGTGGTTAACAACCAAGGAGACTAGCTCTTTCCTTAGGAAAATAAGAAATACTGACTAAGTATTTCTTAGTCTGCTGACTTAGAAATACTAAGTCAGATTAATATTAATTAAAGTAAGTTGTCTTGCTCATTGATTTAAAAATCAAATGCTCTTTTCATTAGGCAAAGCATTTTTGTGAATTCTGCATGTATACCTTCAGGAAAAAGCACCACAACAAAGCAGTATGCTATATAGGTCCCCTGAGAGGGAGCGTCCATTTTTTTCCCTGTAGTAAAAGGTTAATTTTCCCATAGTAAAAATGTATATTTAGTCTTTGTACAGTGAAAAAGTCATTTAAAAAAGTCTACCTATTACAGTGTTAACAGTGAACAAATATTTTCACTACCCATGCCTTGTCAACGTTCATAAATATTATTAAATAACAGAAAGGGAAAGCCAGATTAGAATGAAAGGCAAGGGCCCATATTTAAAAATATGTATCTTAATTTTTAATATTTAATATCATCTTTCTTTCTTTCATCTCACTTCTCTCCTGGGTTCTTCCTGTTCCCCCCAAAAATAACATGTACTTTTTGCTACAAAAATTACAGGTGTAAATTTTTTGTGTAATTTATATACTTGCGTAAGTATTTGTGTAACTGTGTCCAGTATTTTCATCTTGAAGTCAGCCCTGTATTCAGAATAAGGCATACCGTGCGTTCCTCTAGCTCGTTTCCTAGCAGAGAGTCAATGCTCCATCAAAGCAAAGAGAATTGTTCCATTGCTTAGTATTTGAGGATGGATCTAACCCCAGATGGAGAATAGGTGGAAAAGCCAGTGCTGGTGTTTCAGTGTTTGCTTTATATTCACTTCTAGATATTTCATAATCACGTCTTTTTTCTATGTTCCTCTTGTGCCAGGTGGTTTTGAAAGAGGAGAGTTAGCCGTATATTTGTTTCTCTTGACAACTTTACCATAGCTTCAATGTGTTTCTATTTAGGGATGTTTCAATTTCTTTAATTCGCTAGCTGTTACTTTTGTTAAGTTCATTCCTCTCAGTAGTTAGAAAGAAAATATGGTATTGAAACAATGATGGTATTTCCTTTTGGAATCAGTTGTCACTATATAGATTCCTTCAGTTATATTCTGAATTTTCAGGGCAAAAAAGAAAGAACATAGTTAGACTAAGCAACGGGAGAAGCTGTCTGAAATTTTTCATCAAATGCACCGGGATAGGTCCAGCTTACTAAATCTTCTGAATTTAGTAGTATTACTGAAATACTTAAATAAGATACTGCTGGACTTATATGGGCCATCTTTCTGCTCAAGGATTGAGTGGGTCAAAAGGTAGACTGCTGCAGGAAAAGACCGTGAGGGTATTTCAGCAGCTTTTTGTGTTCTTTTCTTATACCATTCTCTATGTCAATAGCCCACTCCCTTTGAGGTGAGAAAGTCATATAGTCTGGGAATTTCACTGAAAAATTCCTTTGAGGCAGAGCTGATCTTTGGTAATCCATGTGGTTTCCATCATATTTCATCCAAAGTTATAGGATATAAATTATCACTCTTAGTCACATGTGGCTAAGTACCTAGAGGTGAAGTTGATCCAGGCAGTGTCAAGATATTAGATTAGGTATAGGAAAAGACGAGCTGGGGGATAGGATGAATGTGGAATGTTTGAAAAAATCGCAGCCGATAACGGCAACCGCCAGAGTCTACCATCCTGTGAGTTTAAATCACAGGTGTACACCCCTATACAGTGGGAGAAGTAACCAAACTCGTGGAGAAAAATGAAGAAGAAGGTAGTAATGCAAAAGATTATTTTTCCTAAAGCAAACTCCAGCACAACATTTGTTACGTTTTGCATGCTCGACTTCTTACTCTCACTGATTTTATTGAGTCAGGCAGCCACACACAACGAAGTCGAATGAAACCGTGAAGGGTTTTTAAACATTGAGAGAACAGCAATATATATTTTAGATAAAATGACTGCCAATACCTGATTTCCAAGGAGCTGGTTGGAATATCTGACCTGCAGAAGCTTGAAACTTGTTGACCCAGCAATGTGGGCTTTTTTCCCTGCCTTAGAGATGGGGGGGGGGGGAAAAGCCTTATATAGAAGTCACGTGCATAAACCTTTTTTGAGTAGATCTATTACAATGTGCAGTCCCTAGTTTTCTAAAACAGGAGACAAAACAATTTATGACAAAGAGATAAATTATACTTTTTTTTCTGAAGGTATTCTTTATCAGTGCGAACTTACATTGTTACTGTCTCCTGGAATAAAATACTAGTTTGACTGACTTAGTTACAGATGGTATCCAGATGATTGTCAGACAGATCCTATTCCAGGAATAAGTGAATTATAACACCAGGTGTGATAAAGGCATGAGGCCCAATATTTGGGGCATGGAGGAAAAATGCATTCATTGAGACCCTGAAAGGGACAATGATGCTGGTAGCTTAGTAACTGCAAACTTTTTCAAACAGCTCTTGGCAGTTGTTAATTATTACAAGCTTGTGTTCCCACAGATGCAGTCCTTCCTCCCGCCACATCTCCTGTGTTCTGTGCTCTCTGAAGCATATTCTTGTTATTAAGCTGGTATGGTCTTTACACTAGAGATGGTCTTTTTATGTTGTACTCTTTCCAGCCCAATGGACCTTCAGGCTCTACTGCAATACAAATACTAATAAAAATCGTATTAAACTTGTCAAGCCGTGTTCCATCCTATATAAATTATAGCACATCTCTTGTGAATGCTCATATGTGCCGGCTTAAAACTTTGTGTCCGTGAATGTTCTTGCAAGTTATGTTTGACTGTGCAAGCAATCATCTAGTAAGGAAAGGAAGGGGTGATAACCCAGTAGAAGCGCATATATATATATAAGTGTGTGTGTGTGTGTATATATATATAATGATTCAGAGTACTCAAGAATGAAGTATAAATATAATTTTTTCTGTTATGTTCTCAGCAATGTTTTAAAATGTAACAACAAATATTTTCAGTGTGGAAAAAGTTAGTATTAACTGGTGACAGTTTTCTTACTCGTGTTAAAAAAAATTAGATAACTTCTGAAGAAAGATCAATATTAATGCTCATTTCAGTATCTAATATGATTTTTTTCAATTTTTCCACAGATATCAATGAATGTCAGTTGCAGGGAGTATGCCCTAATGGTGAGTGTTTGAATACCATGGGCAGCTACAGATGTACCTGCAAAATGGGATTTGTGCCAGATCCTACTCTCTCAAGATGTATACGTAAGTAACGGTGCTGATTAAAGTACCAAAATAGATACTTATATGCACTTGAAACATTTATTTGACTGGACCCAATTATCCCAAGGTATCCCTGTCCTTGCTGTCCTTGCCTCTTCATCTCAGCTCAGTTAGTCGGTCTGAGTACCCATGCCTCGTGCTTCTTTTCTGTCTCTTTGTCCAGGAAACTTTAGTTTCCCCCAAAGGCCTTCCAGGCTCCTTGCCATCTTTTCATGGTTTTCCTGTCACAAAACCTTCCAGGCTGCATCCAACCTCTTCATCCGCTCTGAATCTTTATCGCCTGAGTAGAGTTCTCCTTCCCACAACACATTTTTATCTCTGCTAGCACCCCAGCCCGAATCATCTTTGTGTGTCCTCCCTCTTCCACCCCTGCAGCTTCAACCTGGATAGTTTTGACTGCAGTTTGTAGGAAGCTGCGGGTGACCTTCCTCACACAAAGAGCTTTTTCCTTCCCCACGGCCACTTTTAGAATCCCTGTCCCAAAGCATTAGAGCAGTGGAACTTTTGGGGATGGGAGAGAGCTACAAAAAAAATGAATGTTGGTAAAGCAATTCATTTTTCCTAGTCCAAGCATTAGGAAAGACTGAACAGTTTAGCCTTAGATTTATAAGATAAAGTAAGATCAGCTTGAAGCAGACAGAGGGATTGGAAAAAGCAATCCTCTTTTTTTTTTTTTTTTTTTTAAGTTCAGTGAACTTTAAGTGAGAGAAAGAAATTCTTACAGTGTTAAGTGTCAAGGAAATTTAATGATAGGTATTGCTCATAGTACTATTCACTGATAATAAAAATTAAATTTCTTTAAATACAAATCTTGTGGTATAACCAAAAGAATGTGAGCTATATCAGAGAGCACTTTATCATTTTTGTCTTCCTTATTCTTTTCTTATTTCCAAAGGAAGAGATACCTTACTTTATGTCTCAGTCACCTGACATTTTTCTCACAATGAGACTTTAGGTGGGAGAGAAAATAAACAAGTAAACTTGAACTATTTTCAAGAGAAATATTTCTAATTTCTTTATAGCACGGGATACACTGCTTTGTTTCTGTAGCAAGAGAAAATGAGATGCTGAGAAATGAGAAATGAAATGCTTCCATCGCCTTGGCAGAGTAACAGTTTTTAATCGGTGTTTCCCAACGTAAAATCAGACATGGACAACACAAACTCTTAATTTATTTTTCTCTGAAATTGTAATGTTGTAAACAATCAAGCCAATAACCAGACACAGCATGTTTCTCACTTGAAGAGTCTCGCTGAAGAGGAATTGATCAGTTATATCTGTGTCATATCTGAATGAACTTTACCTGAAAAATACTGCTGTATTTTGGGTAAATTTGTTTTGCTATGATAGAGTTGTGATGAAATTAAAAAAAAAAAAAGTAGTAGTATAGAAGTACCTAATCTGTATTTTAGTTACCTAGCTGAAGTGCCTGTAGCAATCTGTGAGTGTCAGAAGAAAACTTCGGACAGACGAATGTATTTTGCTTCTCAGATGAGATGAATTGGTCCATACTGAATGAGCTCCATGTTGCTGTGACTAAAGTGCTATGTATGCACAAGCTAGCTAGTTAAATTAGCTCAAGTATCTCTACACTGTGCTGCTAGCAGGTCTGTAAATCTGGCGTATGCATACTTTTAGAATTAATTATTTTCTTTATTTGTGTAAATGGTTTTTGAGAGAATATACACAGGATTTCAGGTGAAAGTGTCTCTCTGTTTAAATAGGAGAATTTTCACATATTTGAGAAGTCAGATTTTAAGGCATTCCATTATTCTGAATTTTTTTTCACCTAAGACATAGGGCTGCTGCTGGAAGGCTTCCAGCTCCATTACAGCGCAGCCATGATATAATGCTCATAATATTAATGAAACCTTGTTTCTGGAGAGCAGTTCACAGATTAATGGGTAATAGAGCCAGAAACAGCTATCCAGATTATCCCGGCTAATTCCCTACATGTTTTAGATTGTGTTTTATGTCACTTCTTACTTCTAAGTGCCAGTGCTTTGAGTTGGGAGCGGTGCCCAGTGGAATGGTGCACAGACCTCTCAGTTAGCATCGTCTGGAGCCTAAAGACTAAGTACGCTCCATGAGACTGAACTGGAAGTCAGCGCAGACAACGTTTAGGGCAGAAAAACAAGACAGATGAACAATGAAAAGTATCATGTTTTAACGCGTCTATAAGTCATGGGTCATTTAGGGGAAAAAAAAAAAAAAAAAGTAATGGACCAGAAAGCAACACCCTTTGTGATTAAGCAGCTGTGCAGATTAGACATGTCTTGGAAAACGTATAGGAGAGTTTTAACTGCAAACCCATTTCCAAAGCAGTCTCCGTTCTGATTTCACCCAGATCAACTCCTCAGTGGCCTTTGTTGCCTCTCTCCCCCACTTTCTTTGGGTAATCCACAGATGGCAGGTACTTCTGAGAATCTGTTTAAAAGCAGAGTTGCACTTAAGATTATGTAAGGTGCATGAAAACCCTTTATTATACATGGAAGCATTATGGTTCTAGTAAGACAGCACTGGAATTTCGGTGCTTGCACATGGGCTAAAGCCAGCTGCTGTGAAATCAGGGAGACTGAACATTACCTCCTTTTTGCATCCAGTTCCAAGTATGCCTATCAGTGGTATGATGCATAAGGCTTTACTGCCACTTAAGTCTGTTTCAAATGCTACTTTTCTTTCTAAACGTGTGTAGCTGAGCAGTACCTAAAACCTAAAAACATCTCCGTACGTTGTGTTCTCTTGCATTTGGCTAAGGGGAAACGTAATCAAACTTGGAACAAATATTTTAAAAACTGTATTTATTTGGCTGCACAACTGAAAAATTAAAGACTATAAGTAACTGGAATGATAGAAAGAAGAAGAAAACCTCCTTCAGGGCAAGCAGGGCACTGGAAAAGAAGCAATGTATAGTCACCCTGAAAATTAACAGATTTCTATGCTTGGGTCTTGTTTTTCCTACTGCATTTATTAAACATTCAACCAAGGATGATCCTCCTCACGTTTTCGTTCTTATTAAGAAGGATTAAAAATTAAGAAAGAATTTGGAAATAGAAGAAGTTGTGAATAGCATGAATGCAAATAATTTCCTCTGTTAATCAGCCTTTACGTGGTTTGAGATCAACTAGAAGACAAAAGAAAGAAAAAAGACAAAAAGACAAAAAGAAAGCATAGAGAGCAACTGAATTTCTCCCTTTAAAGTCTTTTGGCAAGAATATTGACAAATGGAAAGACCTTATTTCCTAAGCTCCTTATCTGAGGTATCTCTAGATTTATAAAATATAGTATAGCCTAAATAAATCATCACTCACTCACTGAGTTTTTCATCATTTTAAAGAATTTTTTATCACTTCTAAGTTAAACACCAGAAAAAAGGAGCTGGCAGTAAAGTTTAATTTTTGCTTTTACACATCTTGTTGAAAATCAAATACCACTTGTCTTTTTGAGTTAAATGAACATTCATCCCAGGACTGTTTACTGTATATGAATATGGATGCATAAATGAGAAAGCTGGATAGATCTTTGCTTCACATAGCCTCTGCTAGTCATAGCTTATGGCCTTTGTCTCTTCCATACTAAAACAATCTGTTAAGATATTGTTTATGCTTTTGTATGCTTTTGGATCAAGGAAGTTTAAATTCCTGTACAAGTCTTTCAAGTTGGGAAATGAGAAGGAAGAACACAGTGATTGGAGGCTTGTAGCCTATGGTATGGCACATTGTTTAGTGAGTGTATCAGTAGTCCAGTTAAAGTAGCAGAATCCAGAATGGTTCTAAAATAATTCCATTTAGGCAGTAATTTTACATGCAAGATGTCTTTCATTTGTCATATTAGCATGTGTTAGAAATCAATGAGACTTAGCAAAATATAAATATATAATTGTCTCCTACAAATAAGTGCTGATGATACTTAATCCTTTTGCAATCTTATTTATATAGTTTATTTACAGCTGAATGTTACAGTGACTGTAGAGCTTGTCACCATTGTAAATTGCTGGTTACTGACCTTAGGCTTCAGCAATTTTGCTTGTGTACAGATGCAGGAGGCGATTTTAATTCTCTGTTTTGGCAAGATGGCAACTGCTAGTTTGGAAGTTAGCTTTTGTTCTTCAAAAATGTATTTTACCTTTGGTCTAGGATGAGTTGGAATTTGGGAGTGTTTAATGCCAAATAATAATTTTTTTTACATATTGTGATTGTGGCTTCACGTAGGCATTTGAAATAAAAATTCCACAAATGGCAATATTAATCCATTTAATCAGTGTTAGAAATCTGGTGGTGTTTCTGTTTTGGTTTTCATGTGAACAATACCCTCCTCTCTTCCATTTTCATTGCAGCTGATAGTCCTATGGTCACTGAAGAGAAAGGGCCCTGCTACCGGTTTGTTAGTGCAGGAAAGCAATGCATGCATCCTCTTTCTGTTCAGCTCAGCAAGCAGCTCTGCTGTTGCAGTGTTGGCAAAGCCTGGGGCCCACACTGTGAGAAGTGTCCCCTTCCAGGAACAGGTAAGAATTGCCGATTAAAAATGTAAGCTCTCACCCACCCTATGTTCATTATGCCTGATTTAAAAAAAGAATCCAATTCTTAAATAGTAAAGGAAAAATGTCCATCATAAATTATGACAGTTCTCCAAGTGATGACAGAAAATGAAATATATATTCTTTTTGTTCATAAACATTCACAATTAAAATAAAGGAATTTTCTTTGGTATGTAGTGGCAGAATCCCAGTTTGACAAATATTTGCATCTCAGAATATAGTTTTAAACGTGGACTCTCCATCACATAAAGTTATAGGCTATTGAATCCTGAATATGGATCCAGGCAAATTAAACCAAAGTCTAATTAATACTTTTCAGTTGTTTAAGCCACAGGTGAAAGGATGGCAGCATTTGAGAATTAGTTCACGGCATTATGTGTGCTGTAGTTTCGATTACAGCTAATGGATATAGATGGGAGTATTTCTGTTTTCCCACCTTCCTTCATATCTTTGCCATTCCTTTTGAGGAAAGTGCTGAGTACGGTACTGATGTCTTAACAGTAACTGGAGGTTAAACATTTCATGCTGCCTTTCGCTTAAACAATTGCTTACTTGATAAATAAAGCCCGTTTGTACTATCAATGTTCGCTTGGAGTCCTGCTAGTTTATAAATATAAAAGGACTCCATAAATATCATCTTGATTGATCATCACCCTTATTTAGGCTCACAGAGTAAGATACTGCTTATTATAGATTAAGATATTGCTCACTGCTTTGTAATGCCTTCTGTTCTCTGATATTGCTCAAAACTTAAATGATTGAATTTGGAGTCTGTAGTCAAAATCAATTAAGCATTATTTTACATTCAAAAGTATAGTCAAATTAATGAATATAATCTTTTTTTAAAAGCACCATTGCTCAAGTTACCATTATTGAAAGAAACTGTAATATATACGATGTCCAACCTGTTCAGTATATTAGTACAAGTATTGTAATGGTAGTCCACTCTCCTCACTGAAGTTGCTGCTGCAGATGTCACTTTTAAAATATGATAGAGATCATATATTTCTCTGGAGTTTTTTCTTGAGAATTCTGATTTTCGAAAGTAACTAGGTGTTTTGGGAATCCACTGCTAAAATCTGAGACGTGATGACTTTAGAGAGTACTGGAATTTTTTTACTTATTTCCATTGGGCATACAAAAATGGAAGCAACCAAATTTTTTGAGCATTTGAATCGATTTTTAAAGCCATTATTTTCTGTGTGATCACTGGGTTACCAGTTTACTGATTTTGGTTGTATAAGTCCAGTTGGTTTTCAGATGAATAATATTCCGGTGGCTTTTTAATGAAGCAAAAATATTGTCATCAGATGACTAGCAATTTCAATGCAGCTGCTTTATATGTATGAGAATATTGCATAAGTTCTCAAGGCTTTATGCTCAAAACTCTGTGTAATCTGGAGCAGACAAATAACTTTTTTTTTTTTTTTGCAAAGTTGACTGCTCTCTAGTTGTCAAAATATATCATTGAATATTACGTGGAATCTGTTATTTTAGTAACTGTTCTTAATGAAAAGGCAGAATCTGTGAGTAGAAAATTCTGATGAGCTAGGTGAGAAACAGTTTTCTTTCACGATGACTTTCATGATTTAAAAACATGCTCCTTTCTATAACAGACTAAATTCATAACGATCTTTTAGAGTTTTCCGTGAAAAATGTGTAAAAGTGGCATAACCCAGGATGGAGTAATGTATTTGCCATAACATCCCAAGTTCATTTCAGAGTTATTGAGTTAAAAAGCCATCATCTCACTCTCTGATGGCTTTTTAATTATTTGTATGAAGTGGAGCAGCTCCAAAGAGGGACTGGGAGGCCCCCTCTGCATATCCAGATGTTGAGAGCACTTAGCTCTGAGTTGTGGTAGAATAAGGTACAGGTTTCTATCCTGCATTTGAGAGAACATGGTTTAAACCAAGATTTCCTACATTCCAGGTATGCATCGGAAGGGGCAGGGTTCTTATTTCCTCTGTCTTCCATCTTTGACCAGAAATTCTACCCTTGATTGGGTGTTTTTGTGGCAAGTTTTGATTTGGGCATTTCCCAACAAAAAGTATTTTGTTGTTCTGAATCCACTGAATTTAATCAGTTTGACCATTCACCATTTGCATTACTAAGACTGCATCTGAACACACTTCTAAAAGTATGCGGTTTGTAGTTCAAAATCTACAGTTGTGGAATTTAATCAGTTAATCTCTGGAGTGTCTATAGCTAGTATTTTGTGTTCTTATTTTAGATGCTAATTCTTTTTACAACTCTGATGTGTTTTCAAAGCAGAATTTGTGGACTTACTGATGCCCTACTCCACACAGCTCTTAGGAAGCTGTAAGGAATCATATCAGTCACATGGGAGACTAGATCTTTGGTGCTTCATCCCAAACCTAACGTCAGCATGGCTCCACCTAGAGCCACGAGGGCAATGAAGCACTGTCCTTTAAGACTTTGGAAGGCCACTGTCCCTGACAAGTGCATAGCTGTTATCTTTGACAAGGAGGAAGGCTGACTGCATTTCTTTTTCATCCTAGTCTTCCACTAGGACTGCAGAACCTGATGCTCATGCAGAGTAGCTGTAGAGATCAGAGCGGATGCTGCTGCCTGACTTTCATTACTTTTTTCTGTCGTAGTCTTATAAATGAGATTATTTCCCCTCTCTTCCAGTGGTGATTTGGCTTTTTATGATCCCCATCTTGTTTTTATCCAGCCCACTGAGGTCAGTGGAAAGACTTATTCAATTCAGTGGAATTTGAATCAGAGCTGGTATGAGATCTCTCATGTAGTGAAATGGGATCCTGTGAATGAATGTTGTTGCTAATTGATGTTCTTCTGCTCCCCTAGTCCAGGGATAGTGAGCTTTTTTCTTTGGTTTCTGCAAAAAGCGAATGGTAGAAATAGTAATTTTCATTCCTTATGCTAGGTGATGATGACAATTTACCTTTTTAAATTGCTACTCAGAAAAGATACACTATTTGAAGAGGATTAAGAAAAAATGATCTTGATATGATAATAGATTAAACATAACTGAAGGAAGATGTTAAATTGGAGTGGAAAATTGACTGGAATAAAGTGAGCCAGAATATGCTTTTGTGAGAGTGTTCAGTCATATTAGCATGCAATGCATCGTTTGCTTTAAGTATTTTTTTTTTTTATAAAAATGTATATACAATAGCAGATTACATTTATTGCTGGTATTCATTATATTTTCCACTGTGTCAACATATTGCACTTTTAGACTCCTAAAAGGAATATTTTCCCGTCCCAAATCTAGCTGCTTTTAAGGAAATCTGCCCTGGTGGAATGGGTTATACGGTTTCTGGCCCTCACAGAAACAAGCTATATCATCACCCTGCAGTTAGAGTACAGCCACCTGTCATTGGCAAGACCCCGATTACTCAACCTGTTGCTAAAGGTACTTCTCCTCCACCTCTCCCAGCAAAGGAAGAGCCAGTGGAGGCACTGACCTTCTCACAGAAAAGTGAGCCTGAGGTCGCTGTGCAAGAAGGTGAGAGTGGCAAAATTTAGTCTTTCTGTTCTTATGTGCGTGTGTCTTTACTGATGTGTGTTTTTGTGCAGTAAATGTGTAAAATGCAGGACGGAGGAGTTGCTTCCTGCAGCAGCATGTTCCAAATCACAGTGTGTGTTGTGTTAAATGACTTACTTCTAAAGTTTTATGTATAGCTCCTACTGAGCTGAAAAGCTCAGAGAGACCATAGAGAGAGACCACTTTGATCTGATTAGTTTTTATGTCAAGAAATAGTAAATATTTATTTTTAAGACTTCTTCAAAGGTATTAATCATCTCCACGCTATACCAAAGGACTCAACTTGGGCATTGATTTACTAGTGTTTGGGGGTTGCAGGAGTTAAGGGGTTTTCATCGTCTGTCTTCCACACACGTCTCTAGATCAGCACCCCCTGATGTGGGGATGCTTCCTCATCCCGTGGTCTTGTCTCACTCCTGCAGTCGTGCGCTCCCCCAGCCTGGCCACGTTCTATCAGCTCCTTGCTGCCAGGCTTTCTAATGATTAGTTGATTTCTCCAAGATAGTTTTCTCAGACTTTGTATGGTTTTCTGCAAGCTCCCCTAAGAACGTTCAACAGCTGAAAATGTCCTGTGCTTAATAAAAATGCAGAAGCAAAGACATGGAGAAAGCAGCACTATCATAAATACATTGCCAACAAGCTTGGGATGAACTGACTGTAGGCAAGCAAAAATATGTTGCTAAAGAACCTTCTGATGATATTGACGGCATAGTGTGTTATTCCCAAATAGCAGTTATGCAACCGCATGTCAGGCCATTATTAGAAAGATTTCCAGTCAATTGACCTGCAAAATTCTGTGACGTGGGTTCATTTCCTGTTATAAGCAATCCTCCAGTTTTGCTTCCAAAACAAAAATGAAGCTAGACTGAATCTGGGAAGAAAATACTTGAAAGTCTGTGCTGAATTGTAAAATCTTGCAACAACCCTGGCAGGCATTATATCAGCTTTTCTAGGTTACAAAGCAGAAAAAAATGGTATATCATTTACTAAAATATTAATCCAGTAATTAGAAAGATTGCCAAATTCTGGTAAATCTTTAAACGTAGAGAATCTGAAGAAAACGGAAGTATTAGTTTCAAAAATGACCTTCTAAAAAATATGCTTACTCTAAGTTAGTAATAGCACATAGGCATGTTTGTATTTTATATTTCATTTTTGGATATGTTTGCATTTCAAATTGCTGAGTTTTTATCAAAAGATCTTCTAGGTCTGCTAATCAGCCTCCTTGCTAATGCTGAAGAAACTAGAGCCAGAAGAGTGATTTTTTTTTTAATTTCCTGTGGAAAATCTTGATTTGGAAAAGAAAATTTTTCCTAATTTTTTTTAACATGAGTATATAGATTTTCATTAGTAAAAGATAAATTTTAAAAATGCAAACAGTAATGGAAAATAAAAACTTACAAGAAATTTCTACCAATTACTCTCTCACTTTTCTTCCTAGAGAAAAGACATTTTGTGGGGAAAAAAATCACTTTTGGTTTCTTTAAAAAGGCAGTTTTCAAAAGTTGATTCTTTAAAATGAATTATTGCACTCAGATTTGTTGATGGTTAGCTTTATCCCATTACAATATTAATTTATCTTTTAAATAATTATAGAGGTTCATATTGCATGGAAAGGATTTTAAAAGTTTAAATCGGCCTGTTAAGTGAGTTAATAACCAGTGAGTTTCTCAAATGTCCTGACAATTTCTAAGGAAACAATTTAGAAACCCAGGAAGAAGCTGAAAACTAAAGACACAGTTATGAGGATTGGTTGGAGCATAGAATCTTATTCTGATTTCAGCTTAATTTTTACATTTGCTCCAGAACATTACTTCAAGGTTATGGTGTTTTAGGATGAGACTATAGCGTGAAGTTTTCCTCTGATGGAAAAACTACTTTTAAATGTGACCATCGTTTTAAACAGAATGTGTAAGTAGACGTTATGTGAAGACTGATTCATTTTTTTTTCTTTCTGTTTTTAGTGGCAACTGCAGCCCCTGATCAGGTAAAACATCAAAGCATGTTATCCCTTGCGTATGCTGATACTTCAGAGAAATGAGAAATGTGCTCCTGGAACTATGTAGTAATCGCATTTTGAGTTTCTTGTCTTTCAGACTTAAAGGGCCAGTTCTTATACGTGTACTTAACTTTCTGATTAATTTTTCCAAAGATGTTTACCAGCAGGAAGAAATAGTTGCTGAGGACATGATCTCTGATTCTCTGAGTCAACGTGATATACCTAGGCATTAGAATGCTGACCACATGCACAAGATGTGATACGGAGACTGTGAAAAGGATTTAGGTTTCACAAGGAGCAAGCAACTCACTGTGAACTGACAGTGCAAATCCTGAGGCAAAAAGATCTTGTCGTTATTATATATAAAAACAGGTAGATAGTGAGGTAAAGCAAGGAGATGACTTTAACCTCTCTTTAGGGCATTTGTAGAGAGTCTAGTACTGTATGCGCAGTTCTGGAGCCGGTATTTTAGGTAGGATATTGAAAATTGCGGACAGTATGAAAGAGTGCCACCGATGCTGACAGATAGAGAAAATGAATTGCAGAGAAACGGTATGAGATTTTGAGGCGTATTAGTGCCACTTGCATAGCAGTTTCATATTATAATATGCCTAAATTGGATGAATAGGCTTTTTAGGATTGCTGTGTATTCAGAAGAGCAGAGCAGGTGCTTGTCTGCCTTAAGTTCCCCCTTCTGGAGGTTCTAGGTTATCTCCACTGAAGATCATGGAATTGGTTAGGAATAACTGCAGCTGTGCTTTATTTCATTTTTCTAAAGACTTACAAGCATCTAAGTCTTTCATGGAAAATAAGATGTTTGATGAAAGAGCTAAGAGAGAACATTTCACAGTGGTCGAAGACTTGCAGACATAACTGTGTACTGTTTGTGTGGTGCTGACCAGCAATAGAATACTGTTTCTAAGCAATTAAAGAGTAGAAGATAGGAGAACTGAGGAGTGGTAAAGCTAAAAATAAAGGTAGAAGCTACATGATATGTCCCCTTAAAATAAAATCGATGTTAAATTGTATATCATTGTGTAAAAATGGTATCCTATGCCCTTTCATGCTTAAATCGGGTGATAATTAATGATCTCATATAAAAAACAGGCATGGGATAACATTAGCAGTTTCTCACACCAGGCGTTTGTGGGTTGTTACAATAGATGAATTAACAGATTTATTCTCAGAATGTGAATTTTTCGTCCTTTTTTTAGGAATTAGTTTCATTTGATCAAGAAAAGCAAATCCTAGAGCCCGGTCAGCCTCAGCTTTCTCCTGGGATTTCAACAATTAACCTGCATCCACAATTTCCAGGTAGCTTGTTCTGACTTTTCTTTTAGTAAGAGATAGTGCTTACAATCTTTCAAAGAATTGGAAAATAGCAGTTGTAACAGAGATTAATGAAAAATTGATGACAGCTTTACAAGCAGTTTTTCCATAAGCAGAATACAGAAAGGGAGGGGAAAAAAAAAAAAGAAACATGGAAGCAGAAGTGGGAGGAATCAGGAGGTTGGTATTGGCTGGGAGACATGTTAGGAGGCAAAGGCAGATATTAAAGGCAAAGGTGATCTGGAGTGCGTGCATGAGAATTTTAATGTCAGCAGAGCTGAGGCTTTGTACCTCTTTCAAGATGAAGCTTTATTTAGGTGCTTTCTTGTACGTTTATGTCTAACTTCAACTGAAAAAGTTTGACCATTACGCTTGCTTGCTTTAGCACCTCAGTTCTTTTCACAAGAGGTGGAACAAGAGAAAACCCAATTACACTGTTTTTTCTACTTCAAATCTACGCACAGTAAACTAATGAAAAGCTCCATAGCATCTGGCTAGTTCAGTATCGGGTGTGAATGCTGTGAGGGTTTTTTGGATGTGATTGATTTCCATTCCATGTCACACAGCAGTGATTGAGAAAACATCTCCTCCTCTGCCTGTTGAAGTTGCTCCTGAAGTCTCTACTTCGAGTGCAAGTCAAGTAATTGCACCTACTCAAGTTACAGGTATTGTACTTCCTTTTTAGAATTAAAATAAATTTACTTATGACTGTGAGTTCCTGACCTTATAACTTGTTCCACTCTCCTTTAGCATTAGAATAGCAAATAGAGAGAATTTAGCTGTAGAACAGAAAGGAATACTCTGTAGAGAGATACAAAGAAAGAGTACAGAACAGCACAGAAATGAGTGTGCTATCAGCAGATCCAGGGCTGGACCTTCCCAGCGTACAGCTGCCACTTCTACGCCCACAAAGAAACATTAGATGCAAAAATCAATAATTCCTCAGATTACCTGATTTGCAGCTGAAGTCCAGGAGTAACTGTTCATATTTGCACTCACTTGAATTACAAAAATGCAGGCACAGCTCTACTAATGATCTAAAGGGATGCAAATGTACGTAGCTATGTTCAAAGGTCTAGTACAAAGGGGTTTTACTTTATAGCTGGAGTTCCTAGGCACTACCACAATTCAGAAAATGGTAGTAAATTGAGGTAGAACAGCCAATGAAGAGAATGGGACCAAACAGAATAGGTACAGTTCACTGTGGTGGATGCACTGTCTGTGCTCCACGCTGAGGGTGGTAATTCAGACTAGCCACCCTGTTGGAGGGCAAAGGTGCAGACAGTGACAAGACAGGAGGGTACCCTGATGCAGGCTGTGCAAAATTACAAGAGTAGTCAACAGCAACCAGCTGGAAGAAACACTGGCTGAGGAGTAACAAAGTTCACTCTAATGTTGTCTGGGGTGGCAGAAACTGAAAATGTGAGAGTCAGAGAGCGGAAAGGGGTGGAGGGAGCCTACACGTTGTATTTTTTTTTTTTTTTCCTTGTTCAAGACTACCAAGAGGCTTCTGAGGAGAATCTGATGAACATTAGATGACAATGAAGGTGCGAGTCATCTGAAGTCGCTGATAAGCAATATCACGTTATCCTGTGGGCTACTAAATCAGGGGTTGTGGGCTAAATAAAACTCAAATTCAAAATCAAGACAGAGACAGCAAGAGAGAGAACTTCTGCCAGATGCAAAACGTAATGGTGGATGATGAATTTCTACCCACAGTCTGTCTGCCTTCTAGGTAACAATGATGAAAGTCCTTTCTGGCTGTGACAGCAGAATTATAGGTGGACTGAATATTTGTGGTGTTATCCCTGTGTTGTCCCCTGACCCAGTAAGGAGTTGTTAGAAACAATCACAGTTTTAGATATCTGAAGTAGAAACTGTTCTGAGTAAAATGAATGACAAATGCCCTCTTTCCTTGAAAATAAAGGAGATTGTTTCCAATGTAACTGCACTAGAACTGAGATAGAAACAAGCAGGCTGTGGGATGTAAATGCTATGTTTTCTTTCAGCCCGTTTCTGCTCCCGTTATTTTGTCCGCAGTGTTCTCTCTGTATTCATTTCTTCTATACATGCAGGCTTTATGAGAGCTTTCCTCTGAAATTTTCTGTCTTACCGGTGCAGCTAAAGCTGTCCTCCAGAGGTTCATTGCATTTTAGCATTTGAACAATGAGACAGGACATAGGAAAAAAACATAAATTTTTAAGCAATCAACTTAGAAGAAGATCTGTAGAAATTCCTGAAATTTTACATCTGACATTCGTGGGAGCTGATTTCTTCACGGATCACTTACAGCTTATACCAATGCGGAATTTCTCTCATCCATTTCTTATGCTAGAGAGTACCAGCAATTTGTAGGTGAGATTCTAAGTTATTCAAAGAATCATATCATATACTTTCATACTTCAGTAATCTCCACATATTTTAAGCTTCTTCTCCAAGTTCCTTCTGGTGTTGCTCAGTTCGGTGCTTTATGACCAGCTTTAATCTAGAAGTAGCATGTGCGCAGCGAGTTCTGTACTGCCGTATTCTTGGCCTACCATTTCTTTTTCAGTCTGTGTACAATTTTCTCAGCCGCTATCCCAGTTCTTGTGCTATACATTAAAGACTGTTCCATGTTTGTATATCAGTACCTTTCACAGTATCTTTCCCTTATATTGGAGCACATGTGGAAAAACTGATCAGATAAATTGCAGTACTGGTCTCTGCGTATTCCAAACCTGTGAACTTTCTTTCATACTTCGGCATTCATGCCCAATTTTAGCTCTTGCGTAGGTTTTTTCTTTGATAAGTTTGAGCTTCATAATTGGGTGAGAACTTGCTGATCTAGTTCAACATGCCTCACAGTCTCTGCATTCCTCTTTTATCTTTGTGCCTCTACACATTCAGTGTTGTCTGGATACTAGAGTCATTGCATATTCCTCCCCTTGTAATGTGTTTGCATTGTAAAAAACTGATTTCAGTTGCTTGAAATTGTCAGTTGGCCCTATCCCACTGAGGATTGTGGGGAATTCTGTAATTTTTCTTCTTGCAGTGTCTGGTACACTCTGCTATACAACCACAAGGATTGGGTGTTCCCAGCTAGCATGACACCAGTGTATGTGTTTACTTGCATGCGTGTTTCATTATCTAGACTTGCTTGTGAAGTGAAGTACTCCTGTGTTTGAATATATCCCAAAAAAGCAAGCAGTTTCTGCCAAATGGTGTACTGAAAGTACAAGTCTTGGAGCTTTTTTATTTGTCTATGGGATTCTGCTAGATCCCTGTGATGCATCTAATTTGCTGAAGAAATGGGCTGCTGCCATGTTAGTATTTCATACCTTGTGGACGAGAGGAAACGTTCCTTCTGAATTTTCTGCCTCAGCTCTTTGAGGTGAGTTCAAAGTTTGAGAGTTCACCTTTTATCTCTGCAATTATCAAAGAGTGAACCTAGCACATAGCTCTTCCGGACTGTGCCTGGTGCTGTTGTAGTTTCAAGCACTAAAGCCATTTTTAAGGCTTCTGAATAGGTAACAGGCTTTGTCTTCATCCCTAATTCTGTCTCCTAAGAAATTAAAAACTCGTGCTTACAGTGAGCACTTCATACATAGCAAGATCATCAGGTTTGGGATGAGTTAGAGTTGCTTTCCTGACTCTTACTGGCCCATATTCCTTCAGATGAGGTTGAGCCCATGGCTGTTGACACACTTTTCTCGGTGCCTGCCGCAAGTCTGTGTTTTAGAGTTTCAGTGCCATGCTGAGTTTTATTTTTTGCATCAGGACTTAAGCCTTATATTGTCTTTGAACTACGTTTCAATTCCTGTTAGTACTCTTTTGTGCTCCGTTTCCTCTCGTGTATATATTTTGATGAGCTTCTTTTTTGATTTTGTGGCTTCTTTATTGTCGTAAAAGAATTCTTAAGCTTAAGTCATAGGTTGGAATTTCAGGTTGCCTTTTTGCTTGGCATATGGGTGTATAATGCGTATTTGGAAAATGCAATATTTGTATTTTAGGAAGGAAGGAATAAGGTAAGACAAAAGGATGATTCATCAAATAGGTTGCATGGTAACTTTTGATCTGTCATTTTATTGTTCTTCTCCAAAACCAAAATACTTAGTGGGCTATCTTAATAGCTCATGCGTACAAATCCAATGTCCTTAACAAGAAACTAGTTCATTCGTAGGTAAAAACGTGTCTTAAGAAATGTTGACAATCAATCCTTTCCAGAAGGGTTTCGAAGGTGTTCTGTTCTTCATCCTTTTCACCCTTAATATAGACCATGTTGTATATGTAGTAGCTGTTAGCTATGCTTTGAAAGGCCTCCTTTTGGATAGTCAATACCATGAATACTACACTAGGAAAGGTTGTGAAAAACAATTTTAACTAAGAACTTAGTAAGGCAGAATGTTTTTAGGTTTAAAAATGGGATAGGGGATTGATAAGATAAAGATTTTAGGGGTTTTTCCTCTTTATGTAGCTCATACTCCCCACCAAAAAAAAAAAAAAAAAACAGCTGTGTGTTTTCTTAAAGGACTTTTCTCTGTTAGCATGACAAGTCTTCAATTTTAGGATTCTGAGCCACATGTCCAGACTTCAGACAGTTTATCCAAGTATTCATTTAAAAGTATACATTATCACAGTCTCTGACAGCTGTAGGCTTTGTGGACGATAGACTGTTCAGTCTGTTCTACAAAAAGCAGATGAGGAGTTACTCATCTACTGTTATTTTGAAATGTTGTTGTTTGGATTAGTGTGCTTCTTCCTGCTTGGCACATTAAATGTTGCCTTTTCCATATCCATGTGTCAAGTAGAGAAACTAACAGAAACACAACTAATGTTCCCTTCATAGCTGAAAGTTGTCAAAGTGATAGTTGGTGTGTCTCAAATGCATCACAATTTTGCTTTCTTTTGCTTAAAATTTTGCTATAATTTTGAAAACAAAAGGTCAGTGTAGTGTGTATTTATACATGAGACCATTGCAATATCAAATGTGGCTAATCTTTCAGAATTCACAGAAGTGTTGAAGTAAGTCGAATAAACAAGTAAATACTTCAATATATATTATTGTAGGTAGTAGAGATGTCTAGGCCTACCAAGAGGTTCCCTGATTTGCATTTACAGGATGAAATTACACATGCTTGAATAAAAGTTTAACTCCTAAAAGATGGCTTTCTTCCGTGCAGACTTGGCCAGTGTGTGGATTTTTGAGTTGCATGGGGTGTAAATCACCCTGCTCTTCGAGGTGTGATTCTGTCACCAATTAAATCCTCCTGAATCCACTGAAAGAGCAGAGAAAGTGTCCTGTCCTTCTGTAAGCATTCAGCTGCCTCCTCCAATTACTTATAATTACAGTTTGTCAGTTCCATTAGAAAGCTCTATTAATGGTAAATGTCCATCCAGAATATGGAAGTCAGCTGTGCCCTGGCTGTGCCCCTTCAGCCAGCCAGCTCCCTGCCTCAGTGCAGGGAAAGGAAGTTACGCCTCTCTGTACTCTACATCAGTTAGGAAAAAACTGCAGTTTTCCATGTTCTGCTGTTCTTCTGCTTTCTCAGGAAGAAAGAGTAGAATTAGAAATTGCTGTATTTTACAAAAGAAGTTAATTAGGTTGCTTATTATAGTTCTTAAATGAAACAGTCTGTTGTTCGGATACAGTTGCAAGGGTTGCTCAAACATTTAGGAGATAGCAAAGAACAAGTGAGGTAAAATTTGCAGGACAAAAACCGAAATAGGATCAAAACACTGAATACAGATAGAGTTTCCGAGTGCCTTAATTCTGTCGGAGTTAGTTAAATTTAAATTTAACCTATTTCTAAGTAGTCTGGATTACAAATTTTTCTTTTGGAATAATAACAGTTTCTTTTAAAAAAATACTGTTTCATACTGCTATATAACCTTAATTTAAATTGCAGCTAATCATTGCAGCAAGGTCTTCATTAATGTTTTGTGCAGTAACACATTTCATTTGAGAATTTCTGAAACTACTCCGAAGGTTTAGCACCCAATACTGCCCGAATCTGAATCTCCTTATTTTACAAAATAACGTCAAAACCATTAACAGATGCGTATTCTGTAAGAATAATCAGAAACCCTCCAGAGTTATTTTCTTAACCTTGCCTGAGAAGGTTAAATCATATAAATTTTTATTTTTATACTGTCTTCATTTTACTTCATTTTTTTGTGTACTCATTTATAGATCTTGGATAGTACAGAAGAATATGTCACTAGAGAAATACGAGATGTTTTTCTAGATCTTCCAGATAAGTTCCCCTTTCGAAACTCTGGACTTACCAACTTGATTTACAGTTGCTTTGAGGCCCGGTCTTTCCATTTGGATTACAGAGTATTGTGCACTTGCTGAACTATGTGGTAGAGTTTAATGTTAAGCATTTTTTTGTTTGTTTGCTTAGAAATCAACGAGTGTACAGTTAATCCTGATATCTGTGGAGCAGGACATTGCGTTAATTTGCCTGTAGGATACACTTGCATCTGCTACGAGGGATACAAACTTAACGATCAGCAGACAAAATGCTCTGGTATGAATGGACACTTTCAAAAACCTGAAATAATTATGCTTTGAAATGCTTGAGATGTATAGTCTGATCTTACCAACAGTCTTGTGCAATAGAGCCGTTGGCAGTTGCTTCCTCTAATGAGTGCTTCCCAGCTACACAGGAAAATAGTTTTCCTATGTCAGAATTTTAAAATTAGGTCTCTGGTAGCTTTTCAGCCACTCTGAACTGAACGTCAATTTAAATAAAGTTGCATGAAAGCCTTTCCCATTGTGAGATGAGACAAAAAAGTAGTTAGATCGTCTCTTCTGCGCTTTACATCAGGTTTCTGCAGTCCTCAGAAACAGACCTTCTGCGTGGAAAGAGAATAACCAAAGTAGTGCTTATTTTTCAAACAGGATGATGTGCCCCCTCTTAGCTACCTGCTCTACAGCGGAACTAAATCTGTCATTTTGTTAGGTCTTTACTTCCACCCTTCTGCTGAAAAAGAGAAAGTAAATCGTAAGCGTCCCCGAAGCACTGAGGAGATTTGGGAGGCAAGGTCTTCATCTCCTTCAAGGCGAATAAGTTCTGCTAGAATAGAAATCTCTGAAGAGCATGAGACAGAGTTGAGATTGGCTCTGCATGAGCCATTTCAGAACTGGAAGCAACTGTATCAGTACCTGTCCTTTATTCAGATTATGCCAATTCCTCTGAAACTTGGATCATGAAGAGTTTATTATATGATATTTTCAAATTATATACTATCAGTTTTTCATATTACCAAAAGTAGCTTCACAATGATACCTGTGCTATTACAGGGTGGAATTACAATATTAAAAGATAATCTACACTCATACAGACAGCCAAGTGGCAACTTAAAATCCTTCTATTTCATCCAAATTGTATCAATGTTCTGTGCTTGCAGCTTATGCTCAGTTTGCCCTCAGTGTGGTGATTTGAACAGTAATTGTCATATTCTTCAGGCCAAGGCAATATTCATATGTTCTAAGCCAATAAGAGTGTGGTTTTTTTTCCAGTTAAAGCTATTTGATGCATCTTTTCCCATAGGTCTCAGAGAGGAAAGCATATACCCTTTGAAACAGTTAAAATAGTTACAAGATCAGTCTTTTGAAAAACCTGAGATAGAGTGCACAAAAAGAATTACAACTAAATAAGTTATTCTACAGTCTTATATTTTTATTTCTTTTATAGATATTAATGAGTGTAATCAGATGCCCCATCTCTGTTCCCTTGGACGCTGTGAAAATACAGAAGGAAGTTTCTTGTGTATTTGCCAAGCTGGATTCATGGCCAGTGAAGATGGAACTGACTGCGTTGGTAATTACTGATCTTGTTTATAAAAAAAAAAAAAAAAAAAAAAGATGAATCAAGAAACTTATCCAAAAACCCACTGAAGTTCCCTTTTCGTTTTTTTTTTCTCAGTGTCATTGGTACTGGACTGATGTCTGAAAGTGTTTTAACTGTTTCTCACTAGGTATTGTGGAGAGAAAAGTATCCGAGTGGCTCCTTCTGCTTTACAAACTGTCAGTTGTTGAAAAACAAGAATTTATTCAATATCAGGTTTATTTAGGAAAACTACTAGTTAGCAAAAGCACCTTCTAAGATGGGCAATACAAATAGTGAATACTCTCTTTCAGTCATTAGCAGCCATGACAGACCACGGGTTTAAATGTAGCTGCAAGCAGCCATGGACTTCCTAGAGCAATAGAGATGGACTGAAAGGGCTGTGACCTTCCTAAAGTTAGCACTGCCTTGGGCATGACATACACTCAGTGAGATGCTCTGTGTTTGCAACCACGTGGCTGCTCACTAGTGAGCCCTTCCTCCTGCAGCCAGGTTGTTTCTAGATCTTGTTCTGTCTGATTTTACAAGCAGTGAGTCAAGATGGAACTGCTGCTCACTAGGAACGGCTGCAGGGCTGCAGCTTGCAAACACCTTGCAAATCCAAGTGTATTTTCTTTATTTGTTTATGTTTAATTAAGGTAGAGTTTAGGAGAGATGCAAGCATTTGGTAATTTCATGATTAAGTTTCTCTTATTTTCTCTTTTTTGTCTCCCCAGATTTTGATGAATGTTCAAGACCTCATACTTGTGGGGAAGGTTTCTGTATAAATACTGTTGGCTCGTACAGGTGTGAATATTGTGACAGTGGATACCTGATGAACAGAAGAGGTGAATGCGAAGGTAGGTTTGGACTCTTCACCAGTAGCAATACAGTAACATTTGCCAAGCCAAGCAACTGCAACACGAGGAGCCGTTTGTTCACACTGACTGTGTGCGTATTGACTGCTGATTCTGATCTCAGCAGAAAACTACTTCTTTATTTTTCCAATAAATCTATTAGTTGGAAAAATTAAAATAATTCATCCTCACAATAGATTTTGTTCATGTTTATTATTTATTTGTTATTTAATATTTTTCTACCTAACACACTCATTTAATTCACTTTAATCTCCATTTGCTATTTGTTTTCAGACAGAATGTCTTGGCACAGTACTATATGTGTTTGTGTTCTGAGTTCCCTCCTCCCCATCCCACTCTGTGCTTATTTCCATGGGTAATTTCTCTAGCTTAATCTTTCTGCCGGCTATCTCTCACAGCTACTTTGTTCATTGAATTTGCCTTCAGATCATGTAACTTTCTCCCGTACTGCAGCTGAAAATGTCATGATATTCAAAAGAGCGTTGCTTGTTTTATCTACAGTGCGTCCTGGATGATGGAGCAAAGTTACCATTTGTTCATATCGCAAAAACAGTGTCAAACATTACTGCTGCTTGGAATGATTAACATTGCTTGCTGCTCAAGGGAGCTTGAGCTGCAAAAGGAGAATTCTCACAACAGTTGTGAAATTGTGAACTGAAATTCACAGTCAGCTATTTCATTTTAAATATAGTTTTGTTCGTGCTCTAATCTAAGTTACTTACAACAGAATAAAATTGCTAGTATGTCAGATTGCAAATAAACAACCTAAAGTTGCTGTGGACACATTTGCTGTTCTGAGCCTTACTAGAAAATTCCTCTTTCTATTCGGACAATTTTTTTTTTTTTCCTATTTGCATATGAATGTTTCCCCTACTCTCCTCTTACAATTACTTCCTCCAAATCTTGTCTTTCAGTAGGGAATCCACGTGACTAAAATAGGCTAGAAATCAGAATATCACAGTGCATTAAATTTCTAATTAACCTATACTTTAAGTAGTGTGGTGATAGTCTTCTATCACTTAACTTAATAATATGTAATTCTCAAAACGAAAATCTCTTTCGAAAGCTATTTAAGGTTGCTTAAGGGGAAAAAAAAACCCTCCTACACTAATCCATCAAACCAAGGAAATGACACATTCAGGGAATCATTTCACCATGTCATTACACCTACACACTACAGTCACCGTTCTGACAGAGTCCAGATGCCACAAATAACTCCCTTCCTCCTCCCCCCGCTTCAGGAACAACAGCAAGAATTGGCCAAGCTGCGCGCAACACACACAGTTCACTCGCGCTTCCTTGCCCCACCTTAGTTCTGCCTTCAAGCCTTGCACGTGCAAGCTGAAGTCACGGACGCAGACCTGGAGATGTCAAGAGTACATACGTGCTCTTCTAGCTGAGTTCAGAGTTCACCATTTACAGAGAACACTGTTATAGCCACAGTTGACCATCACTGCGTACAATTAAAATTTCCTATAAAATCTTGTGATGTCTTTAAGCTTTGCAACGTTTTAGGCTTTATTTTGGCTGAAAATTTCTGTACTAACTACCGAATTTGAGTTGTGTGTTTTGAGGGCAGACACAGTCCAGGCAGTTCTGAGAACAGGTTCCAGGGGAAGTATATCTGCATTGCAGAGGCTGGAGGAGGGCCGTTGCTGTTCTAATGAGAAAGCACCCTCAGCTGGACACTCATGATCCTGTGAAAAACTGTGATTTACCCATATCCAATAGAGCCACTAGCTTGGAGCTGGGACATTAAATTTCTTGAAGACTTGACCATTATTCCAGTTCACAGTTCCCAAGGTGTGAGCTTGTTCCCAAAACTACGAGTAAATTGTCTCCCTTATGTTACGTGTGCTGGAGGACAAAGCAGTCCTTAACTGCAGAAGACACAAAAGCTAAGCACGGGACAGGGAAGAGATAAAGAGCTTAACTGAATATGGAAGATGGGGGTAGAGGTAATGAGGCTGTGAGGATTTTATTAATTCTGTGCACTGCATGAGGCAAGGATCTGGTGGGAAAGTTTATAATCGTTGTGCAATTAAAGACCATATCATAATATGAGTACTCAAGAGTGGAAGCAGACTTGACTGAGGCTGCCCATGAAATTTTAATTCCAGCATCAACTAATTACTGATCACTTGAATTCAAGTTGCCTTTGAATGTCATTTTTGGTATGCAGTGTTGTGGAGGTTGCATGTATAATATGTCTTGTGGGTTTCTTCCGTGCAGGATAAGAAGTTATTGGTGGATACTCAGAACTTGGTCATAAGATGCCTGAATTTTTCAGAACATCTGTTACTTTGTCATGCATAAACTAGGTTCTCTGCTGATGCAGCAGTCTGTGTATATTACCCTAAACATTGCCAGAATCCTCTCCAAAGCCTCACAGAGCTGTGGGTGCTGCCTGTGCCTTCCTTCAGATACAGTTAACTCCTTATCCCCTGTAAACAATTTATTTGCTTACCGTTCACACAGTTAAATTCATAGTCCCTGTGCCACATACGTGCCGCCTAACTATAGGACACAGGAGAATTCACAGCACCTTCTTAACTGCGTTGAAAATCCGGAGCTACAACTATATTTTTTATCGCAATGCACTTCCAGAGTTTCCTGAGAGTGGCTCTAGGAGATACCTCAGGACACTTCAGTATAGTAACAGGGGTGATATGAGCAAAGGTATTCATGACCATCTAAGCCAGAAGTCTGATCTGCTGTGTGTTGTGGAGGGCCTGCCAAGGAGTGGAGGTGTAGTAAAAAAATTCAGATTCAGTTGCGTGGACCATATTCTTAATTTTTTTCTCAAGGAGATACCCCTTCACTGGTACAAATACGTACCTTAATTTGGACCTTAGCGGGCCTCTGACTGAAAGTGCACAACTTTTGTTATGTATTAGTAAGACATAAGCACAGTCAGAAAAGTCAGATTAGCTTACTGCTCAGTGTTCGGTTCTGATTCTGACCTGCATTTGATTTTCTCTTTTACAGATATTGATGAATGCCTGACCCCAACAACTTGTCCAGATGCACAGTGCGTTAATGCTCCTGGCTCTTACCAGTGCATTCCTTGCAGAGCGGGATTCAGAGGCTGGAATGGACAGTGCCACGGTACGGTTCAGTACGCTTCAAAGCAGTGCTGACTCATTGAGATAGATAGCAAAGAGCAAACAAATGCATTGTGCAAGGAGAAATAAAAGTCTTTTGCAGCTTTGAGTGTCACTTCTTGGGGCACTATTCAAAACTTAAATTCAACTTCAGTTGTGACGGTTATCCTGTCTGTTGTGAACCTTCCTGTCTGCTCTTTTGTGTGTGTGCGCCCATGCGCTCTGCTTGTGAGAGCGGGCAGTTTACGGAGTAGCCATGTTGCCTAAATGTAGCATAGGTTTATAGTAAGCCACCTAGGGAGCATTTACATTATCATTTTAGTTCAGATTAACAGTGTGCTTCCAAAGCTTATCTCTTTATCACCCCCAATTGCTGCGGTCTGGTTCAGTTCATGAAGCCATCTAAGAGCCTGTGAACGGGATTTGTTTTGACTGAAATAACACTGGAAGATGGGCACCCTCCAGCCACAAATGGGCATTTGTTCTGTGGAGCAGTGAACCTTCTGGAAAGTTGTTTGTTGTGACTGTCAGGGCCTCACCACCAGTTTTGCTGTTCAGGTTCTCTCTTTTTCAACTACCCTGCTTGCTAATGAAGGCATGTTGTAGTGAGTAGTTTCTGTCTGAATATCTGCCTGCAGGAAGGTATCAGCATGTCATAGATGCGTTATTTGGTCTTGTCATTTGACTTACGGGGGGAAGGGTTTGTCAAATAATTTCATAGATATTAATGGTGTTATATCAGGCTATGAAACACTTACAAGAGATTGATATGGTTCATTTAGTGCACATTGGTCGATGCACATCTTTGCTCTGCTTCTTCCTGCCTGCCTACATTCCTGCTACCCTTGCAAGGAGTGTGGCACATTCCTTCGGTTTCAAAGATTTCCTCTTATTTAATTCCTTGTTTGCAAGATGTGAGCTAGCCTTCCTTTTGTATTCTTTCGTGATATCAAATGTGATTTTTATACCTATTTATAAAAATAGCCTGGTAGAAAATGGCAATAATCTAATCAAGAATGGCCTGACTTGCTTTTGTTTCATTTTTACTAACCAGCTCAGTAGGAGTAGAATGAAGGACATTAAATCACTGCCCTGCTCAGATTTACAAACACGACTAATTCATGTAAGGGATAATTGCTCTGAGTCGCTGACGCTTTCTTTCCTGTTATCATGGCATATAGTTGCCCTTTTCCTTTGTTTTATGAAACGTTCTTAGCCTAGACATCTCACTTACATCGTTAGTGATGGGATCGTTCTTCATTTTCTCTTCATCCTGGACTTACATCATCCTGAAATTGAGCCATATGTGTTTTAGAAAATGTGCTGCAGACAGGCGTTTTCTTGAATCTCTTGCTTTGCAATATGATATAATTGAAACATATTGGAAAGGTGAATATTTCCTAAGTTATCTATAAAGGTTATTTAAGTCTAGTGTTCTATAAATTTACCGTTGTTTCTGTTGCTAGTTTAGGTCAGTCGCAGCTCAGCTGTTTTTCCCCAGCACTGTTTTCCCTAATTCTTTTATCTCAGCTCATTCCTCTGCCTGCCTTGAGGCCCTAGAAAGTATAGCATAACACTTTTCCTGTTCTTTATCCCTATTTAAATTGTAATCTTCTAGGATTCAAGCCCATGAACCTGTCTAGTCTTGTTTAATAAAGGCAAGCATATCAGTTCACCTCAGACTTAGGTAGGATATATTTAACTGCAATTTGGATGGGGAAATCTAACATCAGATGCATATTGGAAGAAATTAAAAAAGGCACTAGCACACCCTGCCACTTCACTGTCTTAAAATTGTTGTTACTCTCCCAGATCCCTTAGTGTGTTTGAGTCTTGTGGGAACTATTTGAAAGGAATTTTTATAAGCTTACTTCTAATCACTGAAATTTTTTTTTAATTTTTTTCTTTCCGAATTTGTGCAAGTCTACTGTGCATTGAAATAAAACGATATGTCATGTTATCTAGAGCACGTTTCAGTGTGTTGATGAATGAATGAGATAAATCAGGTTGACAAAAATTTCTAGACTACTTCATCCTCCTGGTTCACCACTGTGGTGAACTTTGCAGCTACATGGTTAACTAAGAATATCTTTCTTGTGCACTGCTAGGGACCCAGTTAGGAGATTTTGAAACTAGAGTACAGAGGTCAGCAGAACTGATCCATATACTTCTAGCCCTACTATGAAGAGCTTTGATAGGATCAATCCAGGTCTGGACTTCATCTCAGAAGACTTAGGTTCTCTTTCTGGCCTTTTTGCTGGCTCTATGGGCAAGTCTCTTGAACCTTTAGTCCCATCCGTAAACCAAAAATAATATTGCTGACTTCTTCTTCAAGTCTATAAGAAGCAAGTTTGTTACTCGGTTGGAAGTTCATGTGCCTCACTGCTGAATTAGGTTCTCTTTCTTTTAACAGAGTCGTAGATGAAAGCATTGAGAATATTTATAACATACATTAAGAGCAAAGCATATGTGATTTATTCAGTGAGAGCATTTTGAAACAGTAGGAAACGGAAACATTACTCATGAAGCAGGATAGTAGCCGTGTCATCTACTGAACTGCCATAGTGCTTGGGCTGTGGACCTGCGCTATCATGTGTTTGGAGGATGCTACCTTGCGTACTTAGCCAGAATGTAACAAGGCATCGTATGTACAGGCATAAGATATACAGGCTCAAGTGAAGAAAGAAGAACTGTAAATAATCTGAAATATGGATAATAACGGTGATTTCAGTTTTGTCTGGGGACGGATCAGCTTTAACCATCAGATTGTGCAGGAACCAATAGAGAGCCATAAATGATAAGATAATCTGAGGAAAATAGTTGCAGCAGATATTCACAATGGCTAATAGAAGTTATGATGATGAATTACAGACTTTTAATTTCTTTCTAGCTTTCCCTGTGCTAGAGCTGCCTAAACGACTCAAGCGCTTCAAATAATCAACAATTTTACTCTTTTATGTTGATAGATTTTGTGTGTTTCCTGGTGGCAAAAGACAGGATAGTAGATAGTAATATGATTTCTGGCATATAAAAGCAAATGCGGTTTAAATTTTTTTCTGCATTGCTGAAGCTAAAAAATACAGCATTTTCCATACAAACAGGGACACCTGCTTGCTGTTAGCTACATCCCCACAGTAAATTAAATTTGAAAATGAGCCTTTTTTTTTTTTTAACCACTCCTAGGAAAAAGACAATGTTGATTATTTTAGGACACTGAATTAATTCTGGCTGGGTTTGTGACGGAAGCTGTTACTTATTTATCTGCCTGCCTTTTTGTTTTGTTTTGTTTTATACAAATTGCATTCAGAAGGAATTCTTGAAAATGATTCTTCAGTAGTAATAGTGCAATTTTGCTGTTAACTTGAGAGATCAGTCCCTCCAGTTCAATAGTCTTCTCTTCAGCAAATGGTGAAAGTATATGCCTATGCATAGCTTATGGAAGAAAAATTTCTTTCAAATCTCTCTGTAAATAAAAGTTGCCTTGTCACTGGAGCAAGAGTTCTTATTTTACTTCTGAAACTTCTACTATAAAGGTTTAATTCATTGGAGTTTCCTGTTGCCTATATAGGCTAGCCTTACAGGAGACCTGCATGAAGTGCAGAAACCCCCTTGAAATTCCACAGGGGTTAGCTAAGTCCGTTAGAGCCTAACTCCTTTAAGTTCCTTTGTAAAATGTCGTCTCTAAATGTCTCACATGCTGCATGCGTTTTGTATACAGTCTTTAGTTATGCACTGGAGAACTCCTCTAACCCTTGTGCTGTCCATTAATCAACCTAGCTTTACATCCAGCAAAAACTTAGCAGAAGAAACTGTGGCTGAGTTCTGAACTAACTCCATTCTCTCCCATCTGTGCTTAAACACCAGGTAAAGAAGTGGAGGCAGCAGGTAGCAAAGTTTGGGGGACTCTTGACCAGAGCAAATGTTTTAAACATGGTTTCAGAGAGAACAACTTCTAATACAGCCCTGCCAGCATGAGCTGCGTCTGCAGTAGACTTTTCCTGAACTGTCCTTTGCAATAACAGAAGAATTAGTGATAATGTTTACAAAGTATTAGCAGCTGCTAGTGCTTTTATCATAGTCATTTAGCCTTTCTAAGAGTAAAATTGTGTAATGCAAGAATGAATGTGCCAGCACTTGCTGACCTGTTGTCTACACTAAAGTTGCACTGGTTTAAGCCGCTGTGGGAAAATTATTGGTAACACAAGTCTTATTCAGGAAAGGATGATGGGAATGTGATTGGTTCATAGTGCAACTGCTATATTAAAAAAAAAAAAATTTTTGTTAGTATAAACTAGACTCCCTGCAGTACTGGGGTGAGAACATTGGTTTAGTCACGTGGTCTGTGCGTAGGGTTGAGTATCTGAGCACAGGCCAGCCCAAGTTCAAATCCTTTTAATTATCTCCTTGTAATCAGGCTTATTGCAGAATCTAAATAAATTCACAAACTGAATTTGAAAGATGGCTGTATGCAGAAGTTAATACTTCCTTGTATATTTGTGCTTTCTTCACAGATGTAGATGAATGTCAGTATGGCAATCTCTGTACAAATGGACGTTGTGAAAACATTGAGGGGTCTTTCAGATGCACTTGCGGCCAAGGTTTCAAACTCTCTGCAGCAGAGGATCAGTGTGAAGGTAGGAAGGACTGTGACTAAAATTGATAATGTTGCACTTACCTATTAGATAATATTTTTCATCTACTTGTATATCTCTTAATAGAGAAACAACAGAAGTACAACACTAAAGCTAAATAGCTAAAACTAAGTAAGCAAGCCAAAAATGTGAGAATAAAGATTTCCATGTCGTGGCTTCCATGGCCACACTGAATGTTTTGTGAGTTGTTATAAAACATCTGAAGTCATAAAGCTAATCAAGAACATGTAGTGATATTTATATTACGGAGTTGACATTCCTGCAAAATGCTTGACACTTAAATCATTTTAGAGATTGGGGGACCTTGGTTTTCTGTGCCATAACCTTTTAGCATGGCATTTGCTTATTTGCTCTTCTTTCTTACTTCCCCCACTTCTTGATGTGGGGCAGAGAATCAAAAAACACAGGCTACGTACCCAGCTTGGAACCCAGGCGTGCCTGTCGAATACAGACCTGAGAGCTGCATTAGTTTTGCTGCATTTCAAGTAGTACGTTTAGTAGAGCGAGAGACTGGTGTCATATTTCTAAGAACAGTACCTGAACCTCCCGTGTGCCAGGTCCTACGTTACTTCCACATCTAAAATTCTCATCAGGACAGTCCCGGTGGGACAAAATTAGCTTTGAAGTCAGAACAGAGAAGTCTGAAGGAGAACTTAAGGGTGCGTATAGGAGGTATGAATATTGCTCTGCTTCTTGAACAGCAGGCATTATGGACTCTTTGAACAACCCCCTCCCCCTGCAAGGATGAAAGTTTGGGAGAATGTCTCCAAGCTGTGAAAGCACACAGAAACCTGAAGGAGTTTCTTCTAAGCTGTTTGACTTTTTTTCTTCTTCTTCTTCTGTAAGTGTTTGGGTATAGCACCAAACACAGTCAGACTTCTGAGTGCTAGAATAATACAATAAAACTAAATGATCGTTCATTTAAATTTGTCAGGAAATTTGAAACAAAACATGAGTGTAAGTTAAGTGTCTTGAGTGAGTTAAATGTGCTGGCCAGGACATGTAGCAGACTGGTCTTGGGGAAAGTATGTAGACAAAGTTTGACTGCTTCCTCGGAGCCTTTCATGGAAAAGGGCCCTTGCCAAGCTGAGCTGGCATGTGCAGATGGTATTTCTTAAAGTGCACTCTTCTAAAGACAGACCTCACTCCACAGGACCATGTACATGCTTAGATACTTCATGCAGCCCCAAAGACTTCAGTGATCCTTAAATTTAAAACTTCTGTGGTCACAAGGGACCATTACTCAAGAGGTCAGTCTGCACAGCCATAACACAGACCTGAAAAACCTCATTGAGTAACTTCCTGCTGTTTGAATTAGAGTACATTTTTAGAAAGACATTCGGCCTTGCCTGAATTCTAGAAGTGACCGAGAACCTACCATATCATTTTAATTACACTGTGTTAGTTTTATAAATAAGGGGAGGGAGCAGGTTTCCTAGCTCAGGCAGGATGTATACCGTGTTCTGAATTCAAAGTGTTGCTCCCCTGGAGCATAGGGAAAGTTAAGTTCGCTGCTCAAGTCCATCTGCTAACCCAGGCTAACCCCAGTTTATGAGTACTGAAGTGTTGAGGACTAAACAGAGGCTGTGGAAGTGGAGAGACATTTCCCCATACTTAGAGGATTAATACTGTTGCAAAGGCAAGTATTAAAAGGAGCCTTAATGTACAGCCTAGAAGTGCAAGAGCCTGGCAGCGCGCAGCTGAAAGCCGCACCCTGCTGAAGGTGGTGATCTTGCTGGAAAGTATTTTGTGGGTTTTGCTGACTCACTGGAGCAGCTGGCTTGTTACCTTTGCCAGATACAAGAGAAACAAAGGAAGGTCTCAAGCAGTGTGTGTGCGTGCGTGCGTGCGTGCGTGTGTGTGTGCGTGTACCTGCGTGTGCACTGGGGGAGACGTCGGCACTGAAGGAGGGAATGCTGAAAGCCGTCAGCTTGTGGAAAGCGTCCAATCTGCAGTTTCATCTGTTTTCATGCATTATGTCGACTGTTTGCATATTTTAATAAATCAGATCGAGAGAAGCGGAACTTTATTTTGACACTCAGCTTTGCTGTTTTGTTCAGAGTTGGTTATTGCACCGTTCGCTTAGCAATTGGTATTTTCAGATGTATTACGTTGTCACTGTCTCTTCTGCGACAGATATAGATGAATGCCAGCAGCAATCACTCTGTGCAAATGGACGCTGCAGGAACACAGAAGGGTCTTTCAGATGTGTTTGTAGCCAAGGTTACATGTTATCATCTACTGGAGATCATTGTGAAGGTAAAGCTGTGCACTTAAGGTATTGTTTTTTTTTTTTTCAGTACGATCTTTCAGCCTTAGGCACAAATTCTTTTGAGGATGAGGCAGGAAGATACATTGCTCCTCCTTTTTTCTCAGTACTTTGCTATCAACTATTTATAACAGTGTCCGCCTACACAGCCACATGTTTAATGGATTCTCAGAAACAGTCCCTGTTATCCTTACGCATACAGGAAATCAGCATCTATGTTTCCTACAGTAAGAGTGAGAGAACAATTGAGCATTGTTACTAAGAACAATTTAGTCTTTTTGAATCTTGTCGTTCACATTCTCACATAGAGATCTATGTTTCGTTCTGAATTACAAAAGCTTTTGCCAGCATGCACTGTTGGCATGGGAGCCTGCTGAAGTTAAAACTTCTCCAGCTGGTAGCCAGCTCCAGGCTGCAGCCAGACACCGCAGTCCCAGATGTGGATTGGCAGGAGAAAATAACGTAGTCTAAGATGAGCTTCAGGAGGATCTGCTGGAGCTCACAGCTTGCACTGTGCATCTCAGAAGGCAATCTACATAGTGAACTTGTAAAAACAAAAATTAGAGGTGAAAGATGTATAGCAAATGTAGGGAGAAATACTATGTTATAGAAAAGAGCTGCATTCTATGATTCCTCCTGTAGGAAAACTTAGTGTCTGGTAATTGGCAGACAAGTATTTTCTAATGAATTATTTCAGGGATACTCCCTTTCCTCCATCCCATGTCTTGGAGACTTCTAAGTTCACATTGCTGGCTATACCAGCTGATATGCTATTTAAGTTGGAGTCACTTTTGCTGCACTATTCATGAGCACCTTCAGTGTGTGAGATCACTCACGAGCGAGCTCCAGAAGAGATTCTACCTCAGTTGCTTCCTTATCTCCTACCCTAGAGGAAAAAAGCTCTCTCAGTTAAGGCCTCGCCAAACGTGTGGTATTAGCACAAACAAACCTTCCAGTCTCTGGTGTGCTCCCTCTGACTACTTATAGGATCAAAAAGACACAGCTCCTTTCTGCTGTTCTAACTAATAGTGTTCTGCTGTTAGGTCATTCTCCACACAGCACTCTAGGAGGCAGTTATCACCTTCTTCCCACAGCAGTGGGTCAGGAATCCTCCTTTTCAAGTGATCCAGGCAGAAAAGCAGTTCCCCTTAGCTAGCCCAGTGCTGTCTTCTCAAGACAAACCTGTGATATCAGAGCTGATTTCATCAGTGCTGATGATGCTGGATTGCCCACATTTAAAGAGTGACAGCATGTCTTGAAATTCTTACCAGCGAGGTACAAGAAAATCTTACGATGTTCTCAGCACACTGATACTCTTCGGTACAGACCTGTTTGGAGAAGCTGATCTTAGAAGATTTTAGCAAGATCTCGTCAGAGTTCCTGGTGAACACCTGCATCATTTGCACCAGCTTTAAGAAACGTAGCCTGATGATACCAGCACTTAAAACTTGTGTGCTCTCACCGGACATCGAGATCTTCATGAGTTGTGATAGATGCAGAGACACTGTGACAAGAATCAGAGGAAAATGTGGTGGAAGGGGTCGCTGGTCCATCCTGCTTCCCAAAGACAGAATGGACCATATGGTGTTACTCCTTACAGATATTCACCTAACATGCTCTTTAAAAGCTTCAGGGAATAAGACTCCAAATATCTTTTCAAGTAGCCTGTCCTTGTGTTAGACTTTCTTTTTCCCAAATGTACAATCGCAGTTGTTATTGTTGCACTTTGATTGTATGACTTTTTTTCTTCCTTGTTTAAGGTGAACAGAATAAGATTATTTCTTTCCTCCGCATAGTAGCCACTCTGCATAAGACCCACTTCTTGGGTGTTCTGATAGCAGCCTTCAGAGATTTTGCCAGCCAAAAGTGCTTTGGACATCCACCTGAGAAGGGTGATAAAAGGACTAAACATCTCAAGCATGAGTTACTATCTCAGATTTTTCTCTAGATTCTTGTGTAGGAACCATAGGAGCTGTGAAGAGTTGCATCAGAGAAGGAAGGTTTGTGTCATATATAGAAATAATGCATTTTGACTGTATTTGGCAGAAAACATCTTGTTGTGGGGCTTGGCATTCATTCAGTGCAGGGGAGCCGTTAATTTTTTCTCATGCTTCCAGTCAAAATTAATTGCTGTTTTAAATAAATCACAATTTATTTCTCAGTTTGAAATGATTATAAAACACATGGTTTTTAAAGGGTCACAACTCTGTCAGCATTAAGTGCAATTTTATCTGCAATAACATTCAGTTATGCAAGAAAGCTATTTCTTAGTTTTTATCTAATAGACTAAATCTCAAGGAAAATTGTGCTCTGATGTACAGAGTGAGCTTTCCAGAGATGTGTAGAAATGTAGAAAGAGGTCTTGTCATCTTTTCTAACTGCTCTTAATTCCTGCAAATCAGGAAGATCAGGAAATTTACAATCCTAATCACCTAAAATCCATGCTTAAGAAGTTGGAATGATCAAAAGGCAGTAGAAAAACTCTTTGATAACTGTTTTTCAAAGGAAACTGTCTGCCCTATCAGAGCAATAGACTCAGTGAATTACAAGGCAGAGCGCTGTGGACACAGGGGAATGTTGCTTATGAGCTGTTTTGTTTACCTGATTCTCTTTTATTTTCTGTTTGCTTTTATAACTAGAGGCGTGATCATGAAATCCTATGTGGCATCTTTAGCTGTAGTGAAACGCAACTGCATAATAGCACTGGAACGTAGGCACTTGCTGAGTTAATCTTGTGGCAGAGCAACTGTGAGCGGTTTCCTTTACTGGGGCTGTCTTTAAACCTTTTGAAGACAATAGAAGGAAGGGACTTCAGGTGGAGACAATGGAATTCTTTCCATCAGTTTCAGTGGTCTGTGGAGCAGATGCTACTGTATAACCAGTGGAGCCCTCTTGACCGCGCGCGGTGTGGCTGTAATGGATTGCGCACCTAGACGATCTAAATCATGGTGTGGTTTTGTCGGTTCTGGTTCCAAAACTTTACAGCTGCCCAGTAGTGAAAAATACACATAGAAAATCCTTGGATGGACATCATAAAAAAACATTTTCCAGGGGGTCACCAGGGGAGAGTGCTGTGCTTATATGCCCTAAACATAAAATACTGTATATGTTTGTAGTATAAACATGAGGAACATTTCTTAATGAAAACAGCATTGAGGAAGATACCAGTATCCTGTTCCGGAAATATTTGATTATTTTTTTATTCAGTATGTATCCTGAAACTTACCTTGCTAGTGTGTCAGCCAGCATGTTTGTCTATCTCGTGGATGCCGAGACACCAGGGCTGTCTATAAACCTGACGCTTGTTACTGGGAACATAGTATATAGGCAACTAGGAGCTAGACCCTACGTGCCCCAACTCTTGAGCTGGGTTTATGGCTCGGGTGTAGCACTATGAGGAAGCTACTTCCTGACCCAGGTTGCTAAGCCCGCAAAAGGGCTGTACTGCATTGTGCGAACTTCCTCTGAAAAAGCAACCATTAGCACAACCGTATGCACAGAGCAGTCCGTGTCCTACCTATCTTCTGTCTGTGAGGTTGCTTTGCAAGGAGTGTCCAGGGGCACGTCTTGTACTAGTGTGACACACCAGCTATGCTCGGGCTTGTACGTGCTCTGGAGGACATCTGAGTCAGGGTTCTTTGCACAGCGGTCTAAACAAGTCCGAAGATACGTATCTCAAACGTACAAATTTCTGTCACTAGGCATTTTATGTGTCTGTCTTCTAAACGTGCAGCTGCTTGGGTTTTCTTGCTGATTATAATACTGTAACACCACAGTCACCATGAAAGTAGGGGAGACGTTTTTATAAAGATCTGTTGTGAAGGCTTTCATTAGAGATACAGATGGCACATGTTAGCCGTGCTTGCTAAGAAGAGGTGACATGCAAACTCAAATTTTAGAATTTTTTAGAAATGCAAAAAGTGTGACAATGCGATGAAAGAGAAATTGAAAGAATATCCTAAAGTGTAGTACATTTGAATTTTTGTGTTTTTTTCCCCCACGGTAATTAAAGGAAATTGGAGCTTTACGTTGCTACATTAGATCGAAATGTCACCATTAAAAGATCAGACATTTTTTACATCATCTAATTATTCGGTTATATTTTTATTTCAGATGTTGATGAATGCCTTCAAGACAGTGATATTTGCCTTGGAGGAAACTGCGTGAATACTGAAGGGTCTTATGAATGCACTTGTCCAGATGGTTTCCAGCAGATAGCCAATAGGGGATGTCAAGGTATGGCTTAGCTATAAAAAACACATGGATTGTCACTGTAAGTGTGCAAGTTCACAAGTGTAACTTGTGAAAGTGACACACCATGATAGAGAGGAGAAACTCTTATTACGATGGTCTCTAGTGCTTTTTTCCTTTTATCAATTAACGTTGTAAATATATGCTGAGAAACTATTTCAACAGGTTTAATCTCGGCCTTTGTAACACAAAAGAGAATTTCTATGATGACTCACAGAGATACACTGCTACATCTTCTGAAATCCTGGGAGCATTTAATGTGATAGTACCTTCTGTATTTGTGAATCCGTGCTCTAACAGACAAGAGCAGTCTAACTAGTACCAACCTCTTTCATCTCTTAAACATTGTGCAGTGCTTTGCGAAGGAAGGGGAGGAACAGAATGTGTTATCTGAGACTAGCTTGACATTGCCAAACCCAGAAGCACTTCCCATCTGTTAGATCTGAATGATCCTGACTGCAGGTTGGCAAGAGACCCAGGCGTGCCTCAGGACTCCTCTATAGTTCCCCATTTTTATGAGGAAAAAAAAACATGACGCTAGAGCTGAAAAGAAGTGATAGTATGGTCCAGGCATGTTTGCGCTCTAAATGATGGGGGGGACCAGGAGACTGGACTATGCCTTGGCACAGTTTAGACTATGCCAAAAGGGATCACAGGCTATAAATCAGTTCTAGCTTTGATACCACTCAGCTATCCTCACTCCGCTATGTCAACAAGAAATACATATACTTCACAAAACTGAAAGCACTTATGAGCCAACTAAGGGCGCTTTTAACAGAAAAATGTGAATGGAAATTTTAGACAGGAGAGCCACACTTGAGAAAGAAGACCTCCAACATTCAAAAATAACTGCTTGCTGTAGAGAGGAGTGAAACTGCTTGAGAAATAGCCAGATCAATAGCAAAACAAATAGAAGAGATGAGGAAGTGATACTATGATGGCAGACAATTTAGAAAAGCAAAAACTGGACACAGCAAAAGAACGTGTGAGAATCTGTAGCTAGCAGAATTAAGTACAGTTACACTTTTTTACAGTATTAACTACCTGTTGCTGAAGCTGTTACAGGATGTTACAGTAGAATTGTCACTAGTGCAGAAAAGATGGAAATCTTCGATGTATCTTCTTGTCCCGTATTTTGGGCTGGACAAAACCTAGCCACAGTCATATCATAAATGATTAATTATTTCCATTCTAGCAATATTTGCAAAGGATTTTACACAGCAGCAACTAAACATGTTTAAATGACTTAAAGTTATTTCTAATAGCAAAAATTAAATAAATAAAATCATTTTGGGGAGAATCTGGGCAGAGAAATTAGGGGCATGATAAAAGGTCAAGATCATAGGCCGCTAGTAGAGAGCTGTCTGGATCACATGGTAAGCTTTTGTGCGAGCAAACAATATGCATCTTAATATGAGACAGTTACATACTGAAGAATGAATCTCGGTCATTCTTGTAGGATAGCAGACTTCCTTCTGGGACACAGTGACTGGAAAGGATTTAGGGGTCAGGGTTATGTTTAGCAGAATGTGATCTTCCAGTGCAACCCTGTGGCCAGAAGGACTAATGCACTCCTTGGAAGGTATAAAAAGCAGAATGTTCACCTTTTTTGTAAGTGGGAATTATTTACTTCTGTCTTGCACTGACAAACCTGCTCCTGGCATATTGTTGTACACTGAGGTTCTGGTGCCCACAATTCAGAATGGATGCTGATCGGCTGAGGAGAGTTCAGACATGAATCCCCAAAAGGCTAGTGGCCTGGGATGAAAAAGACTGAATTATTTTAAAATGTTTATTTTGACAAATTAAAAAATGGGGGGGTGACTTAACCATAGCTGTACTACCTACAGAAGGAATCATAATTGAAAGTAAAGAGCTCTTGACTTAAACTGGCAAATGTATTGCAGAAGGCAAAGCTGAACTAATTTAGTCTAGAAATTATGAACATGCATTTTGTTAAGGAGCAAAACTGAGGTAACATGCAGCAAAAAGAGTCCAAAACGTTAGAAAGTATGCAAGCAAACAGTTTGCTTTTCAGATAATTTAAACGCTGTTTCCCTAACACTGTTATCTTTGTTTTCCTGTTTTTCAATACATCTTTCTAGTCTTGTGTAATCTACTGTTTTGTTTTCCAGTATTTTTCTGGCAGTTTTAAGAAACAATGATCATAACATCATTTATACCAAGTATTTGGGACCGTTCCCCATCAGCAAAAGACAGCACTTGGCTTTAAATTGTGTAAAATAAACTTATTGGAAAAGATGCAGCTCCAGACCTGCTGGTGACACATGGGGCTAGATGCACAAGTTGAACAGCATACCGTAAGAAAAAAGCAGTGCAATGGAGCCACCTGAAAATTTCCCTAATGTAGAAGAAATGCTGGCGAGTATAGAGCTTTTACTGACATCTCACGTATCACTCTCATCTGCTCATTGCAGAGAGTGACATAGACGGAGTGTGATATAGCAGAACGTACTGATAATCATACAGAGCTCAAGAACGGTCCCAGAAGACTTGGTTACTCCTGCGTACGAGCACCGTTTACATAGCTGATGGAAATAAGAGCTACTTTTAAGACTACTTGAACTTAGGCTTAGTATTGAATATTCACATGGTTATTATTATTACTTTTTACTGTCGTCTTTTTTTCTCTAGTAGGCCAGGCTCTGCTAGCCCAGCAGAAAATCTGGTCCTTCACTCCAGTGAAGGTAGCTCTTGAGCAGTTATATCCATGACTGAAAATAAATTGAGTATGTCAACGAGAGAAAGTTTCTACTGCCAGCCATCTTCTGTGGCAAAGTCCTTCATGTACATTAGACCCGAAATACTTCAATGGTGTTCCAGTTTAAAAGATAAAAGTTTTTAACTGATGCAAGTAGATAGGCACTGGTTAATAATAAATTCTGCAGTGTCGCATGCTAAAAAAAATAGAAAAGAATTAATGAAGGATTTGCAAAGCTGTTAATGTCTCTGTGTTTTCAGATATCAATGAATGTGAGAGGTCCGACCTTTGTTCACCTCATGGGGAGTGTCTAAACACAGATGGTTCCTACCAGTGCATATGTGAGCAGGGCTTTTCTGTGTCTGCAGATGGCCGAACATGTGAAGGTGAGAAAAGTCACAATATTGCATGAGTGTCCCCCTGCATTCCTGTTGATCTTCTGTTACTAACTGGGTGAGTGCATAAATCACAGTTTGGGTCTAAGATTCCAAAACCTGTATTAACTCAGTAACCTGCCACGTTAAAAGCCCTTTGTCCCTTTTTCTCTTAAATGCTTGGTGTGATATGTTGCTGTCTGCGTGTTAAGAAGTGGAACAGGAAAACTACAAAATGGGCAGCATTAACTGAGTTAATGTTTGTGAGAAGCCGTTCTTTTAACAATTTTGCCATCTTAATATTGGGTTATATTTTTTGTGTAAAACAAATTAATGAAAAAGAGGGAATACTCACCAGACTATAGCAAACGATGGCAAAGAAGGGAACGCTCTACCCGTGTTAAGACCTAAGAAACCAGTGGACGTCTGTAATAATATGAAAATCTATTCAGAGATGGAAAATTATGTCTGTCCTATACTGAGAGTGGAAGGAAGAAACATATACAATATAAATGTAAATGGAGTTTGGTACTCAGGTGCCTGATATGTTTTAAGTGGGTAGCCCTTACTGTGAAAAATATTTAGGATCAAATAACTGAAGGCTTCTTAAGTGCATTAGCAGCAAGCCTGAACTGCTGGAGTGTTGTCACTGCTGTATGTGAAACAACAGACCTTGCTTGTCAAGGCCTTTTCATTTTCAAAAACAAACAACAAAAAAGATGAAGCATCCATGTAACTCCAATGAGAACTTGCAGTAAAATCCTGTCAGTTTATGGACGTTTATAATCTATGATATGATCTCAGACATTGTGAAATGGCAGAAATGAGGTAAATATTGGTAATTAGATCTTTGCATTGCTAGCAATGCCAGCTTACACTTCACAAATGTATGCACGTATGCTCATACAGGTGTCCTTAATACAAAGTTGCAAAAGCTGCTCCGGTAATAACACTGGTAAGAAATGTCAACTACAAGCCTGGAATTTAGGTGTACCTAGGGGGTTTTGTTTGGTTACAGCATAAGAAAATGTCCTGTTGCTAATTGAAAGCACACGCTTGCTAGTGACGCAGCTCTGCTGCACTTAATTTAAAACAGAAGACTTGTGATCAGTGATACCGAGCAGATATGTGGCTTTTTGTGGTCAGTGATGCTGACAGAAAACAAAAATTTCCCTAACTGGATGAAAAATGGTGTTTCCTGTGGATGAGAGGGCTCTTCAAGGCCAGAAGCCTTGCAAAAAAATGTGATAAACGATTCAGAGGGGAGAAGAAAGTCCTACAGAAGTAGTTCTGCACGATGCATGCAGAGAAAGGAGTACTGGGCAGATTTCTAAGTAGCTCAGGGTTGAAATCTATGGGTGATGCACCCAAGCAGTAAGCAAGCTGTTTTGTATCTTAAATTTCAGGCCAGTAAATATGTATATGATTGATTTTTTTTCATGGGCCAGCTCTTCACATCAGTTCATTCAGGGCTAACAAAAAGATTCTTCCTTCAGCTTAGAACATGTATTGAAACTTCTGTCTGATTGTTGTGTTTACTCCCCCTACTTTTACCACAGGAAAAATAGCATTATTATTTGAGCTGGCACCTAACCTGCTGTCTACTAACTAACGAAATGAAATATACTATTGACAAGGGAATACTGCTGTGCTGATGCAAGGGAATAAGTGCCATGTGTTTCGATATGGCGTGACATCAGACACACTGTGTTAATTAATTATTGATAACTGAAAAAAAGTCCAGTAATATCTTTGGTGCTATTTCCTCTCTAAATATATACGTTATTTTGCAATCATATGATAAACTGAAAGAAATACTCTCTTACTGCTAAGAGAAAAGCCCGATCAGGTGTGCTGGAGAGACTGAATATGAATAGCTCCAGTAACTGATGGACAAGGCAGCCTATCATGATTTCAAGTAATGAGAATAATTCCAAGGTTTCTGATACCCAGTTGTTAAAAAACATGTTCATGGACTCTTTTGGCAGTGTGTATACATTTCACTCGGTGTTTAGGAAGGATGTGGTTAAATGTATTCAGTTTCTCAGCAAGAAAAGTAGTAGCAGGTGTTTTGCCTCACTGTTGAGCATAGTTTAAAAAAAAAAAAATGTAGGCAGAGAAGAATGCAGCCTGCTCTTAGTAGAAACCAAACACTTTATTCCAGACCAAAGTTAGAAGAACTCTTATTAACCTTGTGAAATCAAAGTCTCAGAAATTAAAAAGGGCAGAACCGAACAGAAACACAGCTAAGCAAAGTCAGTGATATCTACTTTTAGGGGACATACCAGAAACAATGAGCCCCTCTGTCTGGATCTCTGATGCTTAATAAAGTAGCATAGTTCTCAGGGAAGAGTTACCATCACAGATAATGAAGTAGTGCAAAGTTAATCCCGATTAGAACAAAAAAGCCAAAGTTTTACTAAATAGAAAAGGGTGAAATCACAAGATGTGTTTCCAGGATTGTGAGTAGTCTAAGGGGTTTTTAATGAAGAATAAAACAACAAGTACAAAACCAGCTGACCGTGCTTCATAAGTAATTGGTGGTGTGTATGGAATACAGATCAGACTTTATATTCAGCACTTGGAAAAGTATTTTAATAACTTGGCGAACCAAAGCCATTTCTAGTCTTTTGAAGCAGCAGTACTCCTTTTGTACCGTGACTAGTTTCTCCATTCTGTCATTTTAATAAAAACAATTCTAGAGTTGAAAAAAAAAATCATTTAAAGGGAGCACTGATGACTTCAGTGTTAATATTTGTGCTGGTGTCCATTTCAGGAGTCAGCTTCGTGCAAAGAGGCAAGACAAAACAAAAAGATCAGAAAGAAAAGGAATGTGTGACATTCCAGGTGCTGAGAGAGGATGTGGCTTCCAGCCGCGGGAGCTACTGCTCTTTACACTAGGTGCTTCTGTGAATTTACTTCTAGTTAAGTGAGTGAGAATAACTGTTTATACCATCAGAGAAAGAACCTGAGGAAATTTTGCCGGATTCAGCTGCCTTTCTGTACCTGGGGAGCAGATTTTCCATATCTCCAGATTGTTTTTGTATGAGTTTGAATCATTTTTTGAAAAGGCAGAAACAACAACATAAAACACTTAAGAACCCCATGTGGTTCAATTCTGGTATGGAGTCTTTATGGCTGTTGGCCAAAGTAAACTCAGCAGCTGTGGAGACTATGTCTTCTTCCAAGGCATAGACAAACTTTTGTTGTAGCAGTGACATTCCTCACTGCCTGGCCTGGGCTCAGCAGTCTGGCCGTACCATGCTCTCCAAAAAAGAGGCTGCCGGAGTGCTCCCTAGCTCCCTGCTGAGCTCTCTGGGGTGCCTGCAAAGGCAGTGTTTTACCCAGCTGGCTGCCAGTCAATTGTGTTGGCAAAAACTCAAGTTAGAGGTTTGCTGATGCTTAAGTCAGTACGCTGCCTCAATTGCCTCTTCTGCCTCCATGCCCAATCCCGTATGTCTCTCGGTGGCTCCCTCACTTTTCCCTCCCCCTGCTCCAAACCCCCCAGCTTCATTGCCTGCCTCAACAGGCACCCCAGAAAAGCTGTCACAGGCCACCTGAGCTCTCCACCCTCGGCTTCTTCCTTTCCCCTCCCATCTTACGTTGTATCCCATTCTCCTGTCCTCGTCCTTGTCCTTGAGCGTCGTCCCTCTGAGCCTTCTGGATGCTTGCAGGAAGAACAGATCATTGTGTGATCAAAGAATAATTTGGAAATCCATACACCAAGAAGGTTCTTCATACACATTTGTTCTTCATTTAAGATGACTGCATACCTGAGAAGTCTGAAAATCGAGGACATAAAGAACAGAGCTGTGAACGGTACATAATTGCTATCTGTGTAGCCAAAGATATTTGAAGAGAGTAGATGTTTGCTGTAACTACACATCACAACCTTAATTCTGCCCCTGCGGGGAAGGCAAGGCAATTTTAGGGAAAAAGTTTGGTAAGACTAGCACTCCTTTTGGGGCAGAGTATTTCCTGTTAGATGGAGTAAATTTTATGCAGTAGACATCTTCAGTTTCACCAAATCTGTGCTTTATCCAGACACTAGCACACTAGCTAAAGGAGTAAGATCACAAATGGAAGAAGGAGAATCTCTTCCGTACCCTAATCAACACCGTCAGAGCTCTGTTGTCCTAGGGACTGTACAGAACTGTCCCAGGAAATAGCCCCTCTTCCAGAAACTTCGCAACATTAGTAGATTTCAGTGAGATTTAAATGTGCCTGAGGTTAATCCTGCCTTCATCCTGTTTGGGTTGGCAGAAATGAGGAACATGGTTGATGCTGAGCTGAATAGGGGATAGGCTTGATCACACACAGGTTTTGCCTTTCTTTAGATCCTGACAATCTTGCATCAAAGTAGTTCTGGTTAGAGAAGACAGCCCTGAGTCATGGATTCTAAAACAGGCCATAATTACAGAGAGTTACTTTAGTCACTGTATAGACATAGGGTATATTCATTTCATACTTAGTTTTTCCCCTTCGCTTTGTCTCCATATAGCAAGAGATTTGCCGATTACAAGCCTCATGCTTTACAGGGTGATTAAAGAAACAAATGCCCTTTCCGGCTATAAAACAGGAGTCCTTTGAGTGAGCTGTCTAGACAAGAAAAAATATTTGGTGCTTGGACTTTCTCTGTAATTTCCCATACACTGAAAGATGCGGTCATGTTCAGACTGTGTACTTTTTTAAAAACAAAGCTATCTTCTGTGGATATATTATATACTTAATTAGGACACTTGCTACAATGATAGGTTTTGTTTCTGCAGCTTTTCAGTCAATGACCTCAGTTTACCTTTGGAGAACCAGCTGCATGATCCGTTTCCCTGTTTTCTTTAACATTTAGCTATTAAGTAAGAAAAGTACTGTAATTCATGTAATTCTAAAATCCCCAGTTGTAGTTTCTTCTGTCTAGGCTTTTAATAGGATAACTGTCCTGTGACTCGGGAACTTCTGTTATTAAACTATAATTGGCCACTGGAAATGCAAACACTGCATTATTGTCTGTTTTATTAAATTCCTAGTTGTCAGTCCTTCACTGTTTACTCAGTTTGAATTCCCTTTCTTAACTTAACCGTTTTTTCTGAATAAGAAATATAGTATTAGCATTTTTTGACCAGTTATGAGAAACTCCAAATGATCATAGGAGGCTGAAATTTAAATTAAAAATGCAGGTCTAATGCTCCATAGCAAGACGGGGAGGTCAGAAAAGCTCAACCATAAATGCTGATGCAGAAGTTGGATCTTACACTTGCTTTATTTTTCCCACTAACTCCATATGCATCTTTTTATAACTCTATCATTATGGTGACAAAGAAGAAAGGGTATCAAATGAAATACTTCACTTTTCACCTTTGGCGATGTCTCTTTAACTCAGATAAAATAGCTGAATTGGCAGAAACAACTGAATTAATTCTACTAGAGAGGGCTTATGTTAGATTTCAAGAAGTTCAGTATAAAGAAACCAGTCAAATTTTCATATTCACTTCATTCAGGATAAACATATTAGCTACTGCATTCTTTGCCAAATACAGATAACCCTTGTTAAGATTAATTTCTTCAATATTTTCCTTCATCTGTTTATTTAAAGTCAAGATATAATGAGCATTAAAAACCCTTATTGGCAAAACCAGCAAAGCCAAAAAAATATTATTCGGCGAATTCCATCCACACAAGTACAGTTTTTTTAAAAGATCATCAAATACAATCTTAGATGTCTCGTATGCGGCACATAGAGTTCTTACGTGAACTTTATGTTTTAGCTGAAGGTTGTGAACCTGTGGATCAGCTCAGTAAGAGGTGAATTTTCCATCACTTAGTGTCCTTAAAATGAAATCAGATGCTTTTCTCAAAAAGACCCTGTAATTCTGCAATTTATTCAGTTGATAAAGAAATTAGCAGAGACAATTTTGCAACCTGTGCAAGAGGTGGGGTACATTATGTGGATGTAGTCTCTTCTGGCCTCAAAAAACTTATATGGAGTCTTAAAACCTGCTCCAACCTCAACCCCAGCAAATAGTAAAGGCTGGTTTCGAGGACCCCTTTCAAGCCTCTGTGCTTGGCAGGCCTGAGGCAGATGGCAGTGTGGTGTGGGTGGAGGTGGGTACTTGGGAGCAAGAGGACAGCACAACGGGTAACCTGCTGGAGAATCTGTGGATGGTAATAGCATGCTGCTATATAGTTCAGGTAGGTTGGGGAGCTGTGACCATGTGGTTCAAAGACCCAGAATTCCCTTTCGGTTGAGCTTAAGACATGGTCTAAAAGTAAAAATAGCCTTACTCAGTAATCTCTGTCAGGAGAGGAATGAGCTGGGTCTTTGCTGACTTTTCTAGGCCTTTGTTTGACTTGGTTGTGATCAGCTGGAGGAGTAGATGGGACTGCGTTTGAGGCCTGCTCTTTCCTTTCAAAAAGGCACTGAAGAGCAGTGCTGCTCACCTATGCAAAGAATTCCTCTCTCTGGGGCAAGGCAGGACTCAGCCCCACCAGCCCTTCAGTGCAGTGAGTGCGTAAGGCCTTCACTGGAGGCAGAATGATGGCAGACTCCAGCCACATGAAGGTGGTCATGCAAGAGAATTTATGCCCTTCTAACTGTTTGCATTTGGAAGCGTGTAAAATGCAGTTACCCCTAAGGCACAGCACAGAAGGTAATTCAGAGAGGACAGCAGCTCTGCTTAGCAGTCACAGTGGTTTCTAGGAAAGAAGTGTAGAAATAACAGCTCCGCTTCAAACTGCAGAGGCGTTTAGAAGGCAGAAGGTACTAATCCTAGTATCTTGGCTAGATCCCAGTTTGGGTTAATGTTCTTACCCCTGAAAAACACAACGTGACATCTTTAACGACCACAGACGGTCAGGGCCTTGGTTATAGGTCTTATTTCAACTGAAGATAAATATATACGCAGCACTTGTAATACACTTACAAAAATAAACCACATTCTGCCACAAGCAGCTCAGCTTCATCATAGGCTGATGGGCAGCTGAGTCAAAGAACAGACCTACTCACACAGTGACTCTCACTTTTAAGGCCAGCAAACCACAAATGAAAACTACAAATGAAAGGGCCAGTACAGAAAGCATGTAGGCATTGCGATTACTTTGCCTACCTATGTAAGGGTATTCATTTGTGTAAATGACAGGATTAAGGCCACCGGGCTCAATCTGCAGATATTTACCACTTACACATGCACTGTGAAATTCTCTTGTGTCGAGAGCCAGAATGAGATCCAAGCAGCACTTCTGTCTCACATAAAATCTCTGGCCACGTTCAGCACTTCTGCACGAGGGGCGTCAGCATACGCTTCAGATTTTCTTGTGGGCCTGGGCCGGTTAGTTTGACCCATGTTGTTGACTATATAGTGCTACATTGGCAGAATCTGTAGGAAAGTCTGAGAGAGAGTCGCATTTAAATTATGTCTCATTCTATGGTACGTAGCATCATGTCATGACTGGGCAGTTTGGTGAAATAGATGGGTAGGATTTGACCAAAGTGATTGTCTGACGTATTTCCTGTGAAGCTAACACTGAAACGATTTTCCCTTATTGTACGTGCACTTCCTTTAAATTGTTCCGCCTTGTCCTTTGCGTGTTCCTTCCCATCTACAGACACACATCACTGCATCTGTTTGTGAAACTGGCACATCTCTCTGTTGTTCTCCTTCACTCTTCATTAGTGTCCGCCTTTGTCACATTGCCTGTGCGATGTTAAAATACTTCTTTGCAGATGTTGATGAATGCGCGAACGGCACACTGTGTGGCAGCCATGGCTTCTGTGAAAACATGGATGGCTCCTACCGCTGCCTCTGTTACCAGGGCTATCAGGACCCCCAGGATGGGCACGGGTGCACGGGTGAGTTTCTAGATGTTTGTAGTCACTACTGCAGGATTCTAGTGAGGAAAAAACAGCTTATGCACACAGCGCATTTCTTCACAAGAACACCTTTGCTTTCCATCATTTTTTGTTAAAGTTGTACCGCTTACTAGTAGAATAAGGCTGAGCTATGCTTTACTCACTGAACTTTATGCCAGGTGGAAACTTACTACGTAGCCGCTTAATGAGAACCTGTTATTAGGACTGAATGGAAACCAACAGCAAATAAGCTCAGCCACTTGTTTTCTCTCTCTAAAAAAAACAAGAAAACCCACTATTTCTGCACAGGTCAGGACCATTCACAAATATAAACCATAGTGGATTGAATTTAATACTTCAGCCTATTTAAATGCAACATCTGTTTAGTCTCTTAGCGGAATAACCAGAACTCTGTACTACCTCCTACAGGAAATAAAGTCTGGCATGTGGTACAGCCAGTCCGAATTAGACAGCACACCTCCCTGGGCACATTGTATTTGAACAGATTTTTAACATTGGCTTCAATCTCCACGAAAGACACCTATCACCATGAAAAGATGTCAGGTTTTTGTACGTGTGTAAATACTGCACATTTCTCTTGTGAGTAATAGGTTTCCAGGTCTGCTGTTAATAGTGATGGTTGGACCTGAGAACCATCTGAGGCAGCACAAGTTTCTAATATAAAATTAATACCAGATCAAGGAAAGGTATTCATTAAGCAATTTATTCAAGCTAAAGTCAGGATGAAACACATTTACCAGCAACACAGAGCTAAATGGAATACAGAGCACAGTGAAGGAGTTAGAAGTCATACAGAAGAGTGTGTGCGTGTGTGTTTTCTCATATATTAAATAGTTTCATTACAAAATTCTTTAGGCCATTTGGGACTTAGTTTGCAACATACCGATGTATATTTTTGCTTATAGTAACTTCTCACAGGTGAAAACAAATTAAGCAAAGAAAGAAAAAAAGGAAAGTAAAAATCGGTGGAAGCTGATTTTAATTTTGAGTCGCTAGTGAAGTGATTTTGCATCATAAAATAATGATCTTGAGAACATGACGGACAAATTCTAAAGCACTCTTACAAATTATGATGCCTGTCATTTACCAAAACATTTTAAGAAAAAAGATAAATCTTTACAGTTAAGCAGTATTCCCCAAAGAAGAATTCATCCTTCTCGATATGAATTCATTAAAAAGATTAAAATGACCTAAATACATGTTAAAAGTGCTGAGCAAAGTAATAAATTAAAATGCATATTTTTATTAAGTTTATGTAAGTCATCATTCGGTCATATGACTAGATTATTTTCTTGGTGGAGAAGAGGGAAAAAGGGTAAAACATTTCCTCACAAATTACACTTTAGACTACAGGCAGTTGTATACATTTCTGAATTGTAATTTACAAAGTAGAAATTTCAGATTCTGTAGTTAGTAGGCAGACTAAGCAGATAGTCAAAGGTAAACTTTAGCAACTGAAGAGGGAACCAAGTCAATCCTGAGAATATTTAATAAACCTTGCTTAAGCAACAGACAAGTCTCCAGTCAAAAGCATTTCAGGGCAGACTAGTCAGGAGGCGTATAAAAGCGAAGTTCAGAACAAGTGGAATTCTTTTTGGTACTTGGCCAGTCGCAGCTGTGAGGAGCATCTGAATGCGAGAGGAAACTTGTACCGTTCTGCAGGGGCTTTGCTGGGTGATCTGGGAATAACTTTTGTGGGCTGCAGAGCAACCTGTGAGGCCTTGCCTGTGAGAGGCACACAGTAGAACTGAGCCTGGATAATTCAGAGAATGTTTATGAGAAAAAATGGGATTTTGAGGGGAAAAAAGGAATTCTCTTTTCATAGTCCAGGCTGAATTCCACTGAAAACTACCCATGTCACTCCTTGATTTCAATGAGCATTGGATAATAAGGAGAACATGTTGATTTACAATAGCTGTTTAAGAAAACAAATGAAATGAGTCTGCATCTTAAATCCCAAGAAAAGGGGTTAAGGAAAAGCAAGGTTTTAAAAACAAAACAGGAAAACCAAAAGAAAAAAAAAAAAAGAAAAACTGCAAGTTGGTGTTCTGGTCTACAAGCAGCGCCTAATCACCACCAATATTTTATAAACTACTGTGGCTTTTAGGGGCCTTTATTTCAAAGGGATTGACTACTTGTTTATGAATCCACTGAGGTATTAGTGAGGTTTTAGTCCTTCCCTGGAGATCACATCTGTATCCTAGCAGACAGTATTGACACAGATACAGCAGATAAAAGAACAAGCCGTCGGTAATGGTTCTGAATTGATTTATGTCTTGTTTCCCCCCCCCCCCCCCAGATGTAAATGAATGTGAAATGCTGAGTGGAGTATGTGGCGAAGCCCTCTGTGAAAACGTCGATGGTTCTTTCCTGTGCCTGTGTTCTGACGAAAACCAGGAGTATGATCCAATGACTGGACAATGTCGCTTCCGTACCTCACCAGGTAAATAAAACGCCTGGGGATTTTTTGCATGCTTGGGGTTATTTCCGCTTAATGTGTAACCAGTGCAAAGGTAAAGTTGGTTTAAATGTTCGTGGTGGTTTAACTACCACAGAAAATTTAAAAAACTTTGTCTTATTGAAAGTTTGTGTGGGAAGAAGAGTTTCTAGAATTGAATATGTTATCAGTGAATCATTAGCACTGAAAATACAGCAGAAATAAATACCTTCTAAGTTTTATACCTTGGCAGCCTTGACAGTCATGATGAACAGCAGTTAAGATTTAATACTTTCTGTTTGCTGTACTGTAACAATGAAAGGTGGCGTGGAATCAAATCCATGGCATGAGTGATTCTTTTTTTGTTATTCAAATTCTTACAGAAGTCTACCAGTGTGTTCGGACAATGCTCAAAGAAGTATATAATTAAAAACAAAATTTTTATAGAGTGGTCTGCACAGAGCATTATCTAGTACTAATGTAAGTTCCCCGAAAAAGCAGTTGAGAGAAACAAAAAACAAAACACTGAATTGTTGTGCGTCTCTCCGAGCGCTCCCCTTGCTTGTTTTACTCCATTTTGTTGTCCTGTTTTTCCTAATAGTCCATCTTACTGGATTTATGAGTTTTTGTTATTAAGTGCTTTGGTTGTTGAAAATACTACTGGAAATATCCTCATTGAAAATTAGTTCAGAACTCTTTTACTTAAAGTTGCCTCCAAATGTTCTACATTGGTCCAATTTGGAGAAAGGAACAAAACCCCAAAGGAAGGAGCAACGGAGCACAAGATTGACGAGCATGATATTTTTTCCCCTCCAGAACGCAGATCTTGGTCTGTTTCCTATTTTGGTCTTACACCATAGGCAGATCTAGCCAGCATGCAGGCTCTATAGCTTAGGAAGCTATGGCTATTTTCTCCTATCACTCATCTCTCACAGACGTGTAAACAAGGCTGAAATCGCTGTGACCCAAGTGCAACAAGTATTTAGATCATTGGATACAACAGTACTTAGCAGCACTCAGGACGTTGCCTGGGAAATATCTTTAACAGCTGATTGAGAAACTGAAACTTTTGCAAAATGTCATGAAAAAGATTCAGGCTTAGGGGAGCTTATCTTGTGGATGAAGGAATGAAAATTTTGAAAAAGTACGATGACTGAGGCAGAAGAGCATTGCCCATTGGTACTGCCTCCACTCCTGTTTGAAAGGGAGCATACAGCAGTGTTTTCCTCTCTGGTTGTAACTGGGCACAAGCCCCACGTGGTCACGGCAGGAGAAGTGATAACAGCTACACTGGTTTGCCCTGTGATTAATACTTCAACCCTCCACCAGCTGCAGCATGATAAGATAGGAGCATCACGCTATCTCCTTGTAAATGGTGATGGGATTACCACGCATCCTCTGGCTTTGACAGGCCACGTACTCAAGTCAGGCGTGGTGTTTTGAGAGCTCCTGCAGTGCATGTGGACATCATCTGTCAGCATTAGCTTGCATGATGCCAGTTCTGAGAGAGAAAAGAATCTAACCTGTGTTTTCTTGTTGCAGATATCAGTAGTTCAGTGTGGTTCAGCTGACCTTTGCTTATTTCTTGTTTTGTGTTTTTGTGCTGTTTGTACATAAAGAAATGTCGGTCCAACTCACACCTGCCAAGTTGGAAATAGGATACTATTTCTAAAAAAATAGGTGAAGACTGCTCAAACGTAACTTTAATTTGGGAACTTTTTTACCCCTGGTTGAAGGCTGTTACCTCTGTGGAATGATCTGTGTTCACACTTCGCTTTACTTACCGGGGATGTAGAGACTTCCTTCTGGTTAGATTTCACTTGATGGAAATTCATCTGTTACTAGCTGCGTCCTGAACGATCCTCTCAATGTATGTATCAGCAGTTCTAGCCCGCATTGTCACATTTCTGTAACAAAGAAAGTAAACATGCAGCGTTTGAGTGCCTTACTCTCTTCCTCCCTACCTTGCCATTACAGTTCAGAAGGCAGGAAAGATAAAGGAGGAAAGAGCTTTCTTTTGCCTCAGATGAAACTGCTGGACTGTTAAGACCTCTTTATCATGGAGAGAAAAAAAAAGCCAGTTTTGTTTTACTAATTCTTCTGATTTGTGCTTTTAACAAGATACATTAAGCCATTTTTATGAATTTATAGGAAGTACTGAGCTCAATGCAGTTTGAATAATTCATCTTTATTAACATGTTTTTTGATTATTAATACGCCTAAGAAAAAATGTATGGTCTCATACGCAGCTAAATTTACTAATGCATATGATCATATATATTGAATCCAGATGCTAAAAAGGATAGTATGTATTTGAGAATTATAATAGGTAAGATTTAAAATGAGAACTAGAAGCGAAAAGGGTATGTACCAGCATCCGCATATTAGCAGGAATCTGGCTTACATATACAAAGGTCACTAACATCAGACGTTTGGGTTACAACTTGGACAATAAAAAGATTTCCAGGGTGAGACCTCCGCTAGGGTACCAGGGCCCACTTTAGACTGTAATTTTGTTGCTTTCTCCTGGCCACATACAATGTGATGAGTTACTTATGGCAAGATGATTATCAGTATTTCCCAGGATTTATAAAGAAAAATCACAGTTTTGTTGTTCAAACATAGTATGAATCCTGCTAGACTAATTTTTCTTAGGAAAAACAAATAAACAAACAAAAAAACTAACCATCCCCTAGCACTACCACCAAAAAAAAAAATAAATGATGCTACCGAAGAATAGCTGATATATCTGGTCCAAAAGCCTCTTCAAGGCTAGAAGTTTAGTGCTTGAGTACAAATTCTCTGTTTCCTAACCTCAAGGCTTTCCTAAATGTTAAGGCTTTAAGGGAAATCCTTTGAATTTGTATTAAATTTTTAGGACAATATGTGGGTGTTTTTCTAAGCTAATTGATGATCTGAACTTCAGTCATCTCTGAACATGCTCATGCACGTCAGTTTTAAATGGGCATCACGTGCACTAATTCTTGAATTGTATCTGTACACATAGATATAAATACACCCTCCGACACCCGCCCCACAAGACGGGTGTTGTAATTTGTCACACGTGGAGCCAGCTGAGAAATTAACACAGGTAACCCTTGACTATAGGCACGCACCGATGTATTTTTACTGTCTTGTTGAAAGTCAGACCCTGAAAGTGCATGTTACTCATGCATTTTGCTCAGGTACGCTGTCTGTCGCCAGCGTCTCGGAGGTTTGAGAAGTCCTGAGCTTGCAGTGAGGGTTTCCCCTTCACAGCAGCCACCCTGCTGGCTCCAGCTGAGGGCAAGGAGCAGCGGTGCAGGGTCGCAGCATTTATTGTTCCACCAGCTCTACACGTTTGGGGTTTTACAGAGCACAGTTGTAACAGGCCACTATTTAGCCAAATATTTACATTTGTGCTTAATTCTAAGCATATATCTTCATTACCCACCGAATCCTGTAGTACTAATGCAGGTGTTTGTGGTCAAGCACATGCTGAAGTATCTTGCTGGATCAATTACATGAATGTATATAAATCTAATTTTAATATATACCCTCATAGTTTAATTAGCAGCAAGTATATAGCATCTCTTAGCTAGGCTGTTAATACTTAACAGTCATAACAACAACCTGATAAAAATATGTTGCTAAAGGTGCCTTAGGTAGAGAGATGTTTTACATTTTCTAACAACATCATCAAAACCTTAAAAGACAAAGATACCCCCAAAAAAGTACCTATTTCCTACCACGTTTTGTCAAAATACTTAGTGAAGCCACTCTCAAAAACAACCCATTCACTAAATGGTTAATAATATATGAGAGAGAAATTATAAGCTTGTAGACACAGACTGGCCTTGGTTAAAAAAAAGAAATTAAAGATTTGTGTCTCATTTGCTTTCCAAACATTCATGACGCCCGCCTGACTAACCCTCAGTCACAGCTGTGTAAACAACCGGCTTTTAAGCTGCTAAACAGATAATGGGAGGAGAAACCAACACATCAAATGTAAAATGGGAATAAACAATCACACGAGGAGATTGTCTCTCCTTCCTCCTGGGGCAGCTTCTGGAGCTCTTTCCTTGGTAAACAGTGTGAAAACTGTCATGCTTCTTCTCCTAGTTATGCTTTGGGCTTTGATTCACTTGGACAGATGGCAGATGGCCAAGGAAAATGTATAATTTGGTGGCCAAAGTACTGCTCTCACACCTTGGAATAACAGATTTAGTTCAGTTGAGTTTTTTGTGACACATGATAGTCTTAACTTTGTTCCTATTGGATAGCAGCTGATACCACAAAACCACCATACTTTATGAAATTCAGCACATTATGGAAAACAGTAATTATCTGATGAGGGGAGACCACAGACTAAACTAACAAAAGATGAAATAGCACTCAGCTGGGTGTTTCCCTTAATGTACAACTTAGTTATATTGGCAAAACAGCAAAGGAAAGTTTGCCTTGTAGGTGGCAACATTGTACTAAATTTGAATAGAGGTGTCTGCCAGCCCCTCAAACTCCAAAAACCGAAACAGTCCCTTTTCTGAGGAAAACAGAAATAAATCCAATTGTCTCTTTGGAATCAAAGCCAAAAGAACTATTAGACACGTCCATACTATTAAAGTGCAATAACAGGCAACACATACTGGCATTTAAACCCGGTTTTCTCAAAATAGCTCTAGTGTTTACATGCACAGTAAGGTTGCCACACTCCACCTGCTTGGGGGGGGTGTGGGTGGGCAGCTGGGGACAACAGGGATGAGGTGACAAGGGCTGGGGTTCATTTTATTCCTCCAGCATCTGTTGGACAGTCGCCATCTTTGAGGTCCCTCCTGAGAGCCATTATTTTTATAGACCAAGGTGGATGGGTCTATAAAACTCCAACCTATAGCCAGCATAACGAGACTGAGCTTGACTTCAGAGAGATGACCAGAAGGCAGGACAGATGAGGTAGTCACGTGAACTTGATCTCCCGGGTGCAGAAATACCTGTAAGCAGGACAGCCTTAAGCATTTTCTTTTGAACAAAATATGAATGAATGAGAAGAGCTGCAAGGCAAACAAACATAGCTTAAATACCACAACTCTTTGGGTCTTACTCATCTTCTAGTATTTTGAAATGTACTATCATCAAGCCTAAAATAAGTTTTCAGTTTCCACTGAGAGACCTGTGTTACTTTTAGAAATGTCTCATGCCTGAAGCATTGCACAACAGCCCGAGTATAAATGAATGAAATGTCAAATAATGGAAAATCAGCCAACATGGAACAAATTTCAGTAGGTTTTTATGGATTTATTTATTTCTAATCATTTGTTAAGTGCTAAGCATAAACAATTTCCCAAGAAGAAAAGGAAAATGGTCACCTCAAGGGCTAACCTATCTTAAGTTCCTGAATAAAGCTTTGCTTTTGATCAAGAAACATGAGCATCTATAATTTTAGAACTCTGTCACCTTATGGAGGGCCTAAGAAAAGCTCTTCATATTGATCATGTGCGAGTAACAACTCTGTGTGGTATTTCTGACTTCTGAGCTCTTGAGGAGTTTCTCTGGAAGTGCAAAGTTAGACGGACAGTTCTGCCGATACAGAAGTTTTTATGAAAGCTAGAACGTATTTCTTTTCAAACTCACTCCTTGGTGTACTTTAGGAGTGGCTTGCTTTAAAATAGTCTTTGACTATTGCTTAATAGGTTTTTAGTAGATCTAGGGAGAGGGACATCTTTTAACATCCTGTCCTCACATTTATCGAGAGAGGACCCACTCAACTGCAAAAGGCAGAAAATGGCTGGATGCCTCTAAAGCCTATTTTAAAGTAAGGTGCAGAGTCGGTAAACTCAACATCTGCATTATATTCCTCTCCTTATCGTGGAGTCACTGAGTTCTTTTGCAAAAATCATAAAGGGCCTTGTTTTCAACGCTGTGGAACATTCTTCTTTTCCAGGGCACTTAAGAGGGGCCGAAAATGTTCAGTCTTGTGACAATCAGGCCTTTTCGGTCTGTGCCTTAGTTTCTGCATCCATAAGACAAGGTTGTAATGTTTATTCACCTCTGTGAAGGGCTTCAAGATTCATACATGAAAAGCACTGTGTCAGTAGTTGAGCACGGTCAAGATAGTTTGTGCCTTGCTTAAAAATGGAAAAAGCACAACTGTAAACAATTCCGGGGCACCCAAGAGAGGAGAAGAGGTTTGAAGAAGTGAAAAGAAGGTTATGAACTTCCCTCGCTCTCCCTAAGAGAAAAAAAATAAATACATAAATTTGTACTTAACCATTTTCTTCTCTTCTAATTGCTCTTCCCTGTGGTGAAATGCAGGAGTACTGTGGCTCTCCTGGTTCTCTTATAAATAAAACTGATTCATTTCACACGTCGTCTTATTTAGTTGTTTTCTTTTCACCTTTAGACTTACCAATAGATGCTGATCAGCATGAAGACGGAAAGAAGGAGTGCTACTACAATCTGAATGATGCTAATTTTTGTGACAATGTGCTTACGTCCAATGTAACCAAACAAGAATGCTGCTGTACTTTGGGTGCTGGCTGGGGTGATAACTGTGAAATCTTCCCATGCCCTGTCTTTGGAACTGGTAAGAGGAGTCCTTCTGGCCATTTGTGAATTTTTGAAGCATTGTGTTTATGTTAACATTAGTGTGCTTTGCCTTCAGAGAAGGCGTATTCATTAAAGGCCATATTCTGTGATGTTTAGTCAGAACTTACCCATGTGAAACTTCCACAGAGGAAAAGTCAATAGGAATAACTCATTCCTGGGGTAAATCCATTGCCTTCACTGCGGTTGCACCAGGGATGAAAATGGCCACTTATTGGAGAGTATTATCACCAACTGATTTAAAAAAAAAAAAAAAAAAAAAAAGATGATTTCTTACAGAAGCTTCTTCTAAGTGCTATGGTAACATTTTAGATTTTTCCCACAAGCTGGAAAACAAAGCATTACAGTATTTTTGAGGCTGCAGCTATCCTTTGTAATGTTGTTTCTACAGCACTATGAATTACTTATATATGACATCAGTTTTACGTTTTGCTACTTACTGGACAATACAGTTAATCATGTTGTCTGCAAACCATTGTTTAACCTCTGAATATTAAATTAGAAAAACATAACCATATGATATTTGTCACAAATACTGAAAACAGTCCTTGAAGCATAAACAGCAATGGCTAAAATTCAGAATCCAGCTGGAAAAAATCACATAAGAGAGAACATGTGTGAACTTCTTGAGATTAAATGCTAAAGATTACCTTCCACACAAATGTATCATCTTGTTTAGTTCCTGTTTGAACTACACTTTAGAATCAGTAAAACCATAATGAAATGCTTTAGGAAAAGAGTCTTGCTGCTTGGATAGTTTTCTTTGATTCTGTGTAGTCTCCAAGACACTTCACAAAATTTCTCTCTAATGCACACCATTTTCTCCTGTTGCAGTCAAGTAGTGTTTTCCTGTATAAAGACTGAAGAATGTGTACAGGATTTTGTACCTCAGTTGGGTATGTCTAGATTGCAGCTTGCAGCATAGCTCAGAGAGGCCCAAGATAGCTTTAATTAAGATAATTTGGCTACTGGTATTGTTATAACTGCAGTGCACCATGAAACTTGGTAAGGACTTGACTGTCCTGCCAAGAAGCAAGAGAAATTAGTTTGCCTGGAGCTCTGGGATGTTGTGGGTTTTCCAAAGCTAGCTCTGCAGCCTGGGGGCAGGGAAAAGTACGGCAGTATGTAGCTTTAGCTAAAGGTGTGCGTGGTTGCTTGACAGATGTAAATGGGGCAAAAGGTTGCCTCAGGTTTTTCAAAGTACACTGAAACACATATGACATGAATAACTTTTTCTTAGCAACCTAACTTTTGTTTTCTCTCTCACTCCTAGCTGAATTTACCGATTTGTGTCCTGAAGGGAAAGGTTTCATCCCCTCTGGAGAATCATCTTACGGACTTCTCACTCAGAATTACAAAGGTCAGCGCGGACTTGTATTAAGTTTAATTATTTCAGAAGTTCTAGTGGATGATTGGCTAGAAATGTGAGCTAGCAATGTAAACATAATAATTCAAATTTCACTAGGTGACAAAGTAGCATTGTGACATGAAACTTCACTGAAAATCATCACGTTTGATTCCTAGAATGTCAATTATACCGTACCTATAATACTCTGTTTTAGTTTGGATCAAGTGCTATGTACTGTAAGAATAGCGTTGAAACCACAAACCTCTGATATACGTCTACATATGAAATACAAAGCCATCTTAAATTTGTAGATTTGTTTTGGGAGTTGGACAGAGAGAAAATGTTCTGTTAAGCATTAGACCTACAAGTGAGAAGGAAAATAAAAACTGAAGAGGAGTTCAGCAATGACATTTTCATTATAAAACTTCATGAAATAATTGCTGAACAAAGACTGTAGAGGAAGGTAAGTGAACAACAGAGTTTGTGGGGGTGGGAGGGAGGGAGTTGGCATCACTAAGAAGGAAGCGTGAGATGAGTGAAATTTCTTTTCAAGGAATTAAATTCATTTCTGCAGCATATGGCATAAATACCTTGTATTTGTATTAGCTACAACGAAGTCGATGCATTATCTTTGGTTCACATAGTAGCTCCAGTATTTTAAAATATACAAATCTTCTATATTTGTTCATATTGGACCTGCTGTTTTACAAATCAAGTATTTAATAATGTAGAAATTACTGCATGTTCATATCCCATAAAATTACTATTTTTAAAATAGTTTAATGGAGCCATAGTTTCACATGGTTGACAGATAAGGATTTCTCAAAGTCGCTTCTAGCTAAGTCATTAACCTGTCAGACCTGATTCTGAGAGGCGAGAAAATTGGTGGGATTCACAGATTCTTGAGTTTTTTTGTAATGATTATTACACGTACTTTCTTGGAGTATCCTTCCTCATTAGCTACGACACTGCTAGATCAGTTTTGCTAACCAGTAAGTGCGTAGACCATGGTCAAGTTCAGTTCTCATCTTTTTGTGTTAGCCTCAGCAAGTCTTTCTCTGTACCTTGCCTTGCTTTTCATAAAATGAGGATAATACTGCCTCCTTACCTCATAGAAAAGGTACAGAAAAGTATAAGGCGTTCATATCCGGATTTATTCGAACTAGTTTAGGCACTTAAATGGGTTACCTGAACCCTCCGGAGGTGTGTCTCTGCCCAACAACTGTAGAGAGAATCAAGAATGAAGTGTCGTGGGGTGACTCCAGACCTGAGAATGATGGCACCAGGGACCATCTCAGTGTTGGTCAGACTGACAATTTACCTCTGGACAAGTCAGAACAATGTCACGGAGCTGTTCTTCCAGGACCTAATCTCTCTGTGTAGATTGTATAGAATTGCGAATTCTATGCAGTAGACAGTATTTTTTATTTAGGGATTGTTTAAGTAAGTGTGTTATTTATCTTTGCACATCTAAGACTTGCAGATTCTTTTTGGCGGAGCCTTGGGGTATACTGTGCGTAGAGTACGTCCAAATGTAGCTCACACAGTATCTTCTTTGTTTCTGTTGTGCTACCTGAGTTGGCAACGTTTCTACTTGCTATAAATAGTGAAGTGTGGAAATAGTTCAGATCTGGAAGTGTCTTCCACAAATCTTTCCTATAGTAAGACTTTTTTGTTTTGAATAAGTTTATTCTGTAATATCCTTAGAAATGGACAAGACAAAAGACAGACACAAAACTGGGCAAATACTTTTAGTAACATGATCTTTCTTTGTTACATTAACTCATTACAATTTCTGTTGTTTTTGTCCACAAGCTTCTGCTTGCAGGAGACCTCCCCCTCCCTTCCCCCCCCCCCCCCCGCTGTTTTATTTCTTGAATTATCTGTCAGAAGTGAATGCACTCAGCTAGCCTTCCTTGACTCCACTAGTCTCAAGCTTTCCTACTTTTCCTCAGGACATGTATCATTGTTCCATAGGAAAAAGATGTACAGACATGGAGCCTACATGATATTTCTCATTAAGGTTTGCAGTCCTCTTGCTGCTAAACAATCAAACTTAAAATATTTAATATTTAAAGCCACTCAGTGGCTGGAAGAATGCCTGTAAAAATAAACAGCTTTATAGCTTTTTCAGCTCTTCTGGAACAGTGAGCATTTGAATAATTCACCTTTAAAACTGCTGGACAGATAGAAGTGACATTTTGGGGCTAAAAAGTGCGCTACCCGATTGTACACGGGGAGTAAATCTATAAAAGACAGTGGATTAAGACAACTGTTATTGAAAGTAGAATTACCTACTTTACATTGCCACGTTTGTATTCCCATTTTTAATATCAGCCTAGCTTTAACTGGCTCTTATAGGTATGTCTAGAAAACAGAAAATGGGTAGAAAAAAGGAAGTGAGGGGAATTCCAACGGTAACAAATACATAAATACAAGGCTGGAAAAAAATGTGTACAGCTGTGAAAAGGTATGTATAAGCTAGCAGGTATTTTTTCTGAAACCTCCACTTCCATTTGAAAATGAAAAGGTTCTGTCAGCTGTCACTACAGCACCTGCTGTAGTGGTTCTTGCCTTATACTTAGCAACAATTATTCCTTCATAGTGGGAAGTCTCCATTGTGAAGTTTTCCATGCAGGAAGATTCCTGCATGGAGGATAGGAGGATTCTCCACCACGCACAGCAGAGTCAGCAGTGCATGGAGAGAAGAGAGCAGTCATAAAAGCCATAAGCCTGACAACTTAGTTTTGTACTTAGATGGTAGCTCATGGTGGGAGTCCGTTGCGTAAATCAAATTATATTGGAAAATACAGTCCATACTCTTAGTCTGTTTTGCTTGGAGCTAAGAACGGTGTGGTATCAAAGGAAAGACAGGAGAGCTGCAGAGTCCTCCAGTGGCACAAGCTTTGCCCTGTCCTGAGGGGCAGTTTATTTACCCCGAGTGTCACAAGAGTTACTCTGACCAGGGGCAGGGAAAGTCATGGTCCACCAGTTTGGCTGGGAGCGCACCATGGCGCCTTCTGCACAAGGGCTTCTTTTCTATGGGTATCCGTGCTCCTGGGGCCATCGGTTTAAGATGTCATTTGCCTGAATGGAGAAGCGTGCAGGGTTTATTCCATCTTGTTTGCCTGCATGTCGTCGTAAGAATTACAGTAACCACAGCCTTTAATGTTTTCTCTTCAGATGCTGATGAATGCCAGCTCTTTGGACAAGAAATCTGTAAAAATGGCTTCTGTTTGAATACACAACCAGGTTACGAATGCTACTGCAAACAAGGCACATACTATGACCCTGTTAAGCTCCAGTGCTTTGGTAAGTTAGTGATCTTGTCACTATAATGGTAGGCAGATGGGCAAAACAAGCCCTCCTATGGCAGACTTCCCATCAGAACTGTGGTATTCCCAGTAAGGGGAGGAGCACTGGGCCACCAAACTCCTGTAGCAGCTTTTCAAGAGGCAGTGGGTCATTTCCCTTCCCTTCTGCTTGGCTGGCCGGCAATTCTGGCTGACATGGTAATGGCTTGTAAGGCAGGGTTTGGCTTGTTTGCTTCCCTTTTCAGCAAATTGCTCCCAAGAGTTTGCATCTCCAAAGCAGCCCCTTCTGCTCCCTTGAGCACAGTCTGGAGCTGCTACCAGCTTTTAAGCAGGCTGAACAAAGTGATCGGAGGCAGCTCCCTCCTTAGGTGCCCACTGCTGCTTTACGCTGACAGATGCAATTTAGTCTTCTGTCCTTTGTACATTCAGCGAGCAGTGAAAACCTGTATGTTGTAGCCCATCTTATATCTGGCATTTGGCAAGTATGCTGTTTTTAGCATAGTAAGTCAAATTAACAGTGTTTTTTTTTTTTTTCCCAAGGACAGATATTTTACACAAGGAGTTAATATGCAGTGTGGAATTACAGTTCAGGTCATTGATAAGCATGCTCCTTTTAGTCTTCAGAACCTTGTACTCCTTTGGTTCTGGTATTCGAATGAAAATTATTCATAACCGTGACCCTGGCTTTTGCTGTATAAGCAGAAAACTGTGTAGAACGTGCAGAATAACATAATGAAGGGAAGTAATTTTTGAAACCACAAGAGGAGAGCGTTTCACCTTGGGTTTCTAAAGTTGTTCTTTACAAAGGTATTTTCTTTGCTGATTTAATGTAATTTATTTTAAGTAAAATGGCCTGCTCTTCCCTTTGGGCTAAATCTCTGCTTTTCCTCTCCAAGCCAACTAAGGAATAGAACTACCATGGCCAGATAAGCTGTTCGTTTCTACTGGCAAGCTCACGAGGAGCTTTAGGGAGCGTGCCCACCACTAACGCCTGCTCACACTGTCCTAAAGAGGCAGCAGCTTGGGAACCCACTGCAGCAGTGCTGGATGTAGGGTACACTTGGCGCTCCTACCCTCAGTCTGTGAATGCTAGCAAACATTCACAATGCTCCCTAGTACTTGAAGATTAGAGACCAGCATCCTGCTGATCTGTCTGTCCTTCTCCACGGGCAGGATTTTGCTGCCAGCAATTGGTATTTGTGGTAATTAACAGAAGGCATGCAGGGAAATTTGCTCCTAATATAGGAATATATAAACACAGATTAACACAGTGTGACCACTTTGTGCTGGCTCTCCTTGATACGTTTCCTTCCATTTTAAAGATACAGATGAATGTCAGGACCCAAACAGCTGTATCGATGGCCAGTGCATTAACACAGAAGGATCGTACAACTGTTTCTGTACGCACCCAATGGTCCTGGACGCAACAGAAAAGCGATGCATCAGACCAACAGATTCGAGTGGTATGATCCATTATGTATATTGCCAGACTGAGTGCACCTCTATGAGGTGCTGCTGACAAGGCTGCAGACCCCAGTAAGCTTAGACTGGGTTGTTCTTGGATGGGTCTGCTCTTTGTTTACTGAAAGGGTTTCGGAGGGCGATGCTTGGACCATCACCTGTTGACGCAGAAGGCATCGTGATGCAGGACTCTACAGGGTTCTGCCCTGCCAAAGTAGACAGGAGACTGCTGAAAGTATTTAATGAGATGAGGTTTGGATTGGGAGTCTTCAGCACTCTGGTTCACCAGCTCTGCATCTCTTTCAGCCCTGTAGGTAAAGAGGCACTGCCTGCTCAGTGTCTCACTAAGGCTGGGGTTTCACTGTGGGCTAACTCTGGAGATTCAGTCCAGACAAGAGTGAGTGAGTGCTTCCTACGAAAGGGAGGAATTGATTAATTGATGAATATTGAGGGTACCTTGCGCTCACATTTTCAAGCTGTGGGCTGCAGCATCACTGGTTGTTTAAGTAAGTCTCACGTGTTCTTTTAATTTCAGCAGATGTTGATTTCAGAAAAAAATGTTAGATATTCTGAGATCCTTAGAAACAATGCAGAAATCCAGAGCACTGTGTAGAGCTGTAGCTCTGCAATTGCACAGCTCTGTCTATACTACACAAAACTATGAAAGAAATGTTACAGCGTGTGTTTGATTAATACTGGCATCAGATAGCCAAGACCTCTGGTCCCTGCCACTCACTATGAATTTTTCTAGGATGCTTCTGTGAAAGAAAATGGGACTACAGACTGAATGCCTGCTTTACTCACTCCATATTATGAGAGTGGCATTTCTAAGAAGCAATGGGGTCATCCTCTTGCCTGAAACACTGAAAGAACCACAGTAGTTTTATTGACCAAACTTTAGTTAAACAAAATAGGAGCAGGACTGTCCTTCGATTTCACCTAGGATGTGATGAGAATGCAAGGACCCAAAAGGGTATTCTGTCACGCAGCATTGGGGCTGACACAGCAGTCATCTTCTCACCCAGCACAAAGTGCTCGATCCTTGTATCTCTGCTGGCACAGTCCTCTCTAAAGCAGAGGAGGAGGTGGCAGGCCGGCGGGATCTCTCTGCTGCCAGCAGAATTCAGAGTTGGTTGCAGAGAATCTCTCCTGCTTCTCTGTCTGTATTCTTGTAAGTTCTTAGCAGAAGATGTATCTAAACTCTGATAAACTTTGCACTTTCAGAACTCGCTGTTTTACTCTTGAGCTAGGTTTCAGTCCTATACTTACCCGTGCACCATTTCAACATGCTGCTGCATCATGTAAAAATGCAGTTAATAGATTTGGACAGACAAAACAGAATCTTGGTTTGTGACGGCACTTATTTTTCATTCTACGTTGGAACACATTCAAAACCTTTCAGATGTTTTTATAAAACAATTGTGTTGAGGTGTTTACCTTCCAAGTAAAAGATTTAAGTTTTCAGTTCCTCTCTCTCTAATCGGCAGTGATCAGAGATTGCTAAAGCTGGGAAATGTTCCTACTGAGAATTTTGTCAGAACTAGTACGTCCCTGAAATATTCCAGCTTTGACAAAAAGGCGTGTTTTTGTTAATGTTCATAAGAATGTGACAGTGGTTCACAGCAGTATTCTGTCTCTAACAATAGCTATAAGTGGATGATTAGGGATGAGGACAGTAGATAAACAACACTTCCCCTCGCCCTCCTAGCCTCTAGCTATTTTCAGCTCAGGGGATTTTCTGAGCCTGATGCAGTTTGTCTGTTCAGTCAATGGATATCTCTTCCAAGTATTGGTCCAGTCTCCCATTGAGCCCACGTAAAATTTTTGTCCAGCTCTGCCCTAGCACTACATGTTCTTTCTGATGTCATTGCCAAGAGTATAAGGAAACCAAAATAACAACTTTAAATGGTTCATTCCATAAACGGAGTTCCCCAGATATCCACCTCTGCCCTAACGCTATTTTTTGTGGAAGTTCTATTAACTTCAGCGAGAGCAGAGCTGAATCAGTGTTAAGCATTCAGCAGTGGCTAGGGATGTAAACATTTTTAATTCTTGGATGCCCAACCCATGGAGCTTTTAAATGGCCTAATAGTGCCATTGGAAAATCAGAACCTTTCAAGATTTTTGCAAAGCTGAGCCCCCAAGAGGTAAGCCACCTCAGGCATTAAAAAATGGCCATGATTTCTAAGCTTAAATTTCTATTTGCGAAGTCTGCCTAGGTTTAGTTTCATGGGAAGGAAAGTTAGACCACTTTCTAACATGAGTTTAGATAATTCTGCATTATGCCGTTTTTGTTTTTTTTTTTTTTAAATAACACTGCTGCAATGATGATGCAACACTATCTTCTCTGTCAGAACAAACTGAAGAAACTGAGGTCTACCAGGATCTTTGCTGGCAGCATCTGAGTGATGATTTTGTTTGTAGTCGACCTCTGGTTGGAAAGCAGACTACGTATACTGAGTGCTGTTGCTTATACGGCGAAGCCTGGGGCATGCAGTGTGCGCTGTGTCCTATGAAGGAGTCAGGTAAGGAAATGTACATTTGAGTTCTTGGAATGATCTTTGAAATATTTAATCAGTTTAATCCCTTGGAGGTTATACTTGGGCTAATAATGTAAGAAAGAACAAAAGAAACTAACCCTTCAAGAACTAATGGAAATGGTTCTCATTAATTAAAGGGAAATCATTACAGTCCAGATTTTGAAAAAGTACCTGCTTTTATATTTTGGCACCTACTGGACCTGTCAACTTCAGGCGGAACTGTGAGTGACTGGCAACTGAAAACCAGGATTTAGGACTTTGGTGGAAGTAGGAGGGCATTGTAAGGGAAGGAGAATTCATTAGCATGACTGAGAAAGTAAAAAAACATTCTCTGGAAATGCAGGCATAGTTCATGTGCCTTTGTGTGTGCACACATACAATACTTCATAGGCTATATAGATGTTTCAGATTTTTGCTGCCAGTTTTATACATACAAATGTATTTTCAGTGTAATGCTCTGACAGCCTGGCTGCAAATAGGTGTGTTTGCTTGATAATGATGTGCTGCCTGCTTTGCCTGCTAATGTGCTTACTTTGCTTGATAATGATGTTTGCTGCTAAAAATGTGCTGTAGAATCATTAGATCTGTCAGAGAATGAGTTGTTATTATATGGTTCTATGCTCAGATACGGTGAAATATATAAATGAGCCATTTAAGATAGATAAGGCAGATGAGGAAAATGGAGTACCAGTAAGGACTGAGGAAACGCATGTTCCCAAGGAATAAAACTTGACGTTAAGGAATATTTTGGAGCACAAGCTAACAGACATATTTTTAAGAGAATATATTTTGTTTTAGTGTTTAGAAATATATGTTGTTCCAGGAAGATATTTAAGTAGAAATTTCTTCTCGTGGCAACTACAAAAGCTAAATGGAGAGAAATGTTGCCACTGACACTCTGGGACTTGGGAACTGGAAAAGAGACCAGTGGAAGAGGCATAGTTTTATGTCATGCTGTGCGTGAGATGATGTCAGTATCTTAAAGAGCCCTGGTATATGCAGTCTGGTACCAGAATAACTCCTGCGTATAACTTCTTCCCCCACATAGGTATATTATTTCAAGGCCAAGGTTGGATGTAGTTTTATTACTGTAAAAGTGCCTTTTAGCAGTATGGCCTTCCACGTAGGAATAACGTGCTACATCAGTAAAGCATTTTTTTCTGATAACTGGATCCTTACTTGGGCTTGTGTTACTCTTAACCATACTGTTATAGTTAAAGCAGTACATATTTTGCTTGTACCAAGAATCTTGGAGTTGAAACTACCTAGTGATGCTCAGCAAAGTATTAATGTAGCTGTGTTTGTGTCTGCTTGGGTTTTATGTTTTTAAAATTTGCTTGCAAGGTCCTTGAACCTGCTCATATACATCTTTGCTTGTTTGAGTTTGCTTTGGAAGGGCAGCAAGTGAAAAAAAAACCTGATTTTGATTATGTTGGCTGGCGTAACTGTTGGTTGATGCTTCCCCCAGAAACAGAATGAAGAAGAAAAAACAGAGCATGACAACAGCTTGATTTATAAGATGTGGAAATCTCTGAAACGTCTTTTTAGAGCAAATCTTACAGGAGAACATTTTTGGGCATGGAATTAGTTCACTGGCTAGAATAATAATTGAAATGGAATGACATATAATAGTAAAAAATACAAGGCCATAACTAAGAGCAAGCATTGCTGCTATGAATTGCTCCTTGGATTGAATGATAGAGCAGAATAAAGGAGTGTGTTAGTTCATTACACAGGGAGGGTGAGGCACCCATGTCATGCAAGCATGCGCTCCTGAGACAAATAAAGCAAGGTATTCCCAGCAGGGAGAGTTAGAGGGGTACTAGATGTGGTTCTGAAGATTTCTAGCTAGTTGCATTTAAAGCAGAATAAATCTGGAAAGTAAAAGGGAAGAACTACCAGGCCAGTCAGGGAATGGAAAACCTGCCTTAAAAGGTAAGATGAAAAGTGCTAAACCTAGATAAAGAACAAAAGCTGCAAATGGTAAGACTGTCCACTTTAGCAACATCATGGAGGACTCAAAGCGGGGAGAAGCAGCATTTAAATTAAACAATGTGCTGGTGTAAGAACAAATGGGAACAAGTTCAGTCTGAACAATTTTAGGCTTGAAAGGAGATGACTTCTGATCACAGGATTCTGGAGGAGCAATCCCATAGCAACAGCGGGACGCAAATCCCCACTAGCTCTATGAACGAACTTGAGCACTTCATGAAACAAATGACATGAAAGTAGCTGAGGGATAACATGATGTTAAATGCGCTTGGATGATTCTCTATCACAGGTGAAGGGCATTATGTTGGATCGTAAAATCTTTCCATCTCCAGATTTAAGCTCATTTTTATGTGAGGTTAAATATGCATTGATGAAGGAACAGGTAGAATGTCTGCTATAAATGAAACTATGAGGCATACTTTGATCCCAGATAATTCAGAGCATGACTGTGGAGTGGAACACAGAGGGTTAAAAAGAATAAAAGCTTACAGTATCCTTAGTTGTCAGAATTAACTTAGACAAGCTTACATTTCGTTGTGTAGGTTATATATGCTTGCGTGTACTTGCACACATGTGCACGCGCACATACGAAAACCAGGAAACCTTTCTCTGCTTTCAGGAACATTTACCAAGAAAAATTTAAAACTGACTGAACTGAATAAATGATTCATTTGACATGTCTTCAGTTTGTAGCGCTTAAAGTGATATCATTGGCTCAAGAGAGTGCTTTCACACCTCTGGGCCAGCGGGTCAGAGGTTCAAGTCCTGGCTGGGGAACCTGGAATTTCTCCATTTTCAAATACTTGTGTATTGCGTTGGCCAGATTTACTATTGAAGGTGTTTGCTTATTCCCCAAGTTGGGGCATACTGAAGATCTGTAGCACATGTTAAAGAAGACCTGGGGATGTGAAAAGCATTATCACTGGAAGACTTTCTTGACGAAATGGGCTGCATTGTAGGAGGGACCATTCACTCAACTGTGGTTTCCTTTCACCTTGTTTATATTCCCCTTGTATTTGAAGATCTAGATGCTGCCTTTAGAAGGAAACAGAGGGCTGCAGTTATGAGTGATTTGTCTTCAAATCCTTTCTGAAACAAATTCATGTTTGAATAAAAATAACTTCTATCTTTTCTGTCCTAGCTTTTCTTGAAAGAGTACTTCCATTTTTCATTACAAGATTTAAATATCCTATTTGAATAGCATCCAGCATAAAATAGCATCAGTGGGAAGATAGGGAGCTTATGTAAGAGTGATCCATGTTATAAAAAGGAATGCAGTCATTCATCAGGGTCAAAATGGATTTTACGTAGTTGCTGACATTTCTGAAAACAATTCATGGGAATTCTCCTACTTTCCTGTGCTTGATCAAACAAATTTCACTGAAAATGACACTAAACATTCAGAGTGTGAGATGAAAATAAGCAGCACTTATTAAAGTATTGCACTTAACAGTAACATCTTAATATCAGTAAGGCTGATAAGTCTTTTAGTGACATCAAAGAATAAACTGAAAATATTAGTTCAAAATCCTGATTTAGCGCAGACATCAACTGCAGTGATGTACCTGATGTACTGAGTACATCCTACCTGTAAAAACACCATTCTGCAGGGTAGGCCTCCTTGTCATTAAAAGAAGGAAGCACAGACAGATTGATTTCAGTTGCACTGGTTCTGCTGTTAGGATCTTACAATAGTGTTATAATCTAGACAAAGGCTTTCATGGATTGCATCCAATACAAATGTTAACTACAGAAAGGCATTCTTTCTGGGATCTTTGCAGTGTTAGGCTGTACTAACCCAAAGAACTTTCAGTATTGAGTTGTCTTTTAAAAACTTCTCTGTCATTTGGGCTCTAAAGTGTCATTTGCAATCTGTAATAATTGACAGATGATTTAGGAAAACTGGATAGTTTTATTTTAGTTAACAAGAGCAAAAACATCCTTTATCCATTGCACCCATCCTATAAATAAGCCTGTCAGCCGACCTGTCTTCAGAAGTTTTGCTTTCTTGGTCAATTAACTGTTACTACCCGGAGACCCAACTGTCTGCATATGGAATCAATACTCTAGTAATTGGCAGGACAGGCTCCGATGGGCTCAGCAGCTGAGTCAAAGCATCCGTGCCAGAAAACAGAGCAATTGGCCAAGACTGAAAAAATATGGAATCTAAAATTAGGCCTATAAGGCCATATATACCTCATGTTAACCTGAACCTGAATGTAGCACCTTGAGTAAAAAATTGCTGAGCCTCCAGAAGCTCCAGGGGTACTGTTACATAGGACAGTAAGTCTGAAAGGATGAGATATGAATAAGAGATAGAAAATGGTGTGCAGTGGCCAGTGTTTAATTTAGGAAGACTGTCTGTTTTTGTATTTGTGAAATGTTTTCACAAACCTGCCTTGGAGTGTGTTATTGCAGTGCAGTAGTGATTGCTTCAGTAGACACCTTAGGAAGCAAGGAAGGTGGAATTATGTGCCCTTGAACTAAAGATATGCCGGGGGATGCCTTCTCCCTCTCTGTAGGTGGCTGCCAGGAGAAGTTTTCATGTGTAGAAGGGGGATAAAGGTAGGACTCGGCTCAGCAGTTTTAGCGGGCATTTTATTTACTGAGGATGGGGTTACATTACTATACTGTATAACTATGAACTTGCTGATGGACTGCCGAGATAATGGCACGAGCACATTCTTAGGCAACTGTGAAGGACGCTAGTGCGTCCGTATTTGTGTAACCTTACGCATACTTTTTACTCTTTAAGTTACAGTAGTTTGTGGGTGCCTGTGTTTTGGGCTAAAACTACTTTATGTTTAGATGATCTGCAGGAAGGACAATAGTAGAACTCCCATCAACAGATATTACAGGAGATGTTTTGTGGGACCAGGAGTCACATAAAGGAACTGCTGAAGACTCCTGCTGCGCTTGAAGCTTCTGTTTCCACCTTGGCATTTGCAAAGCCCAGACTTAGGGGCTAGCAGCTGTGTAGTGGGTACCTTGAGCCATCATCTGCGATGTTACATAAGGCCAATTTCACATAGTTTTCAAATAGACACCACTGTCTGTGCTGGTCCTACCAGTTCCTCCTTCCAATCAGGAAAGAGAAATAAGCACTCTGAGGGTTAGATTCCTCTGGCCTATTCTAGATATCTACTTTAGCATGATAGGAATGGTGTCCTAGAAGCAGTTAGGTCTTTCCATGGACTAAAAAGAGACACAGGATGACTAACTAAGGTGGAAACCCTTGGAGATGCCTGCAGATGGTTGATGAGTTTTACCCTATCAGGCAGAACAGATTTTTTGGATTGCATTTTGCTGTGGAGAACTTTCTGTATCCTTTGTAATCATTATGCTTTGGTTCTAGGCTGATCTTCCGTATTATGAGAACGTGGTGTTCTCCCTGAGGAAAGCTGATGTGTGTAAAGGATGAGTTTCCATCTGTACTCTTTCAGATGGTAAAGATCAGCAGAGAGGCACTAGATTAGATTCATTTTTGCAGACTGTTGTTCGTCTTTCTGTCTAGGATGGCACTGGGCCTGCTTCCTTTCTAGTAAGGGCTCTGTACCAAAAGAGGTATCTTTTGGGCACAGAAAATAGCAGTGATTGTGTCTCAGTACCCCCATACCCATGAGGCTGTGTCTCAGGCTCAACTGCGCAGATATTTTGGCTGCTTTCGTTGATAGAGATTTTCGACGCTTGAGATTTCTCAAGTCCAGCAGAGATGCACAGAATTACTTTGGAAGGGCTTTGCTCTTTTCTTTCGGTGAAAACGTAGATATGTTATTGAGAACAGGTTCTCATTTGAAGTACCTCACTCCTGTTGCTCGGCGTATGTATGTGAGCCTGTTAGGAAGTTTCTCAAAAAGATGTACGCTACTGCTCAGTGCCTTACCACGTGCTTAAAAGAGTCTGGAGCTTGTATAAAGGCTATCTATCTGGCTGTAACTTAAACTGGAGAAGCTGGTAAAAACACTACTGATATGGCTGGAGAGTGTTGTGTATATATTGGCTCTGTGGGTCAGTCAGTCATGTCGTGTAACAAGTGTCGGTTCTCCAAATGTTCAATATCAGCTGCTACCAATGTTAAAGGAGTGCTTAAGCTTCTTAACCATAGCCAGCTAACATCAAACCACCTCACGTCCCAATTCCTTTTCCATGAAGAGCTGATGACCGCTATCGTTGTGTCTCGTCTCTTCTGAAACAAGCTACCGTAAATGATCAGTCTGAAGCTACATAGTAAGAACCTGTTGGATACCTCTCATTATCAAAATAACAGCCGCTCAGGGGCTAAGCAGAAATTCATGCAGGCTACATGTTAACATCAGCACTCCTCAGCACTCCACTGGCTGCCATTTAGTTTCTGGCTGGTAATCCAATTGCTTGTTTCACTCTTTTGATATAAAACTCCAAAAATGTGCTTTTTATCCTGGTTATCCAGAGTTGCATCTCTCCTACCATCAGCTGGGTTCCAGGTAAGTCTCTCCTGGTATAAAAAGAAAGTATGCTGAAAAAGCATCCTTCCCAAGCCATTTCTCTCCTTGGTGGTTGCACTTCCTCAGCTTGTTGATCTGTAAGTATTTTGCAAAACTTTTATTATGTTATTATGATATTTGCTTAGTTGAGGGAAAGTCCGTAGTAATTATTGGGCTGTTATGTAGCAGCTGGGCATGCAAAGGCAATTTACCTTGAGAAATGTTTTTTATTAGGATTACCTGCTCAGGGCAATGAAAAAAATAGGAATGAAAATATACGACTGTTCAGTTTGAACCTGGAAAAAAACAAATCAGAGCTTAGGAAGTATTTTGAAAAGAAGAAAAGCAAATGTTCTGTCTTCCTTCGAGTACAGATGACTTTTAAAAGCCCAGATAAAGGGAAACTAGATTCCTTCATTCCCTATTGTGCTCTTAAGGAAAAAGCTTTGGAAGAGCATCTTGGAAAGCTAAAATTTTAAAACTTCACATCCCAAGCGTACATGTGAGTCAGCAAGGAGTTGGAAAGCCATTTATGAAGCTGTGACAGACACATTACCTTTACTACAGTTTAACCGTCTACCACAAGCAGTAGGAGAAAAGATTGTTTTAGGAAATTTGAGGAGCCTCGGTTGAGACCAAAGACTACTACCAACAGGTTCTGTAATGACCAGATTAGTTGTTCCTTTGATTTTAACAAGAGTTTTACATCCACTGTGATCTTTTCTCCCAGCCATTTAATTTCGAGTTTCTCCATGTAAAGGGATGGATATCCCTCTTTAATTCATGAAAAATTCCTTGGTTAAGCCTGGTGCCCTTCCCTCTTTCTTGAGCACCAAGAGTGGTGGTATGTATGTAAGTAAGTGCTGTCCTCAAACCTCAGTACTTGTTTATGGAGAAAGTCAATGAAATAATCTAAATGGTCAATTAGCACAATCTAAACATAGAGAAGAAATATTTTCAGCCTTGGTTCATAGATGATGCAATCTCCTGAGAGAGCATGAACTTAAGCAATTCAGACTGATGTCCCAAACCTCTGATAGGGATGGGACATGTATTTTACATAATAGATGTGTTCTTGGCTTTGTGCTTGTCTTCAGTGATTTCTTCCATGGTGAAAGTGCTGCATTTTCCAATTATATGAAGGAAACAGCCGTGGTGTTGATAGCCTTGGCTCCTTTTTGTGTATGTGATGGTGATAGTTCAGAAGAGCTGGAACAGAAATAAAACTTGCTTTATGGGCAAGAGGGAGGATTGGCTGTGGTGTAGTTGTTTCATGGTTATGTCAGGAAAAGCATGGTTATGTCAGGAAAGGGTTTTTTTTTTTTTTAATATATAATATTTTGTCTTAAATGCATGAAATGTGGAACAGGTTTTTTTAATTGACTAGAGAATTTAGTTAGGATTTTAGGCGTCCAGGTGCAAATAAAGGCGGCGCATGCTTATGCAGTTACAATAACTGTATATGCAAATTAGATGCACATTTGCACAGCTGTACTTGTGCTAACAAGCACCTAATAGCCAGTCAATCCATCCAATTTATGTTTTGTTGTCTTTGTCAGCCTAGCTTTCACCACCAATTATGGCTAACATTTGTGCCAGTACACGTGCATCTAGCTGTATTGCCCTAAAAACACTTGCTTTATATGCACACTCTATGTATCTGACTTAGAAAATGCTCCCTTTACATTCTTGGAAGCATACATCAACTTCCTTTCACAACAGCTATCCTAAGTTATACCACAAGCTGCCTCCGTGCTTCTTTTGCAAGTTATCAGCAAAACTTGGAAACATACGGAGTAACGTGCACAAAATCATATTAAAAAGAGCAGTCTTTTTCTCTTGAACCGCAGTTACATGATCTCTGATTACAGCCAGAAGGTAAGCTAGCAGAGAAGATGAATCCCTGTAAGAAAAGTTTTTAACTTTTGACTGTGAATTATAGAAAATGGATGTGTTTTTTTTACTTTATCTGAAAGCTTACCTTGAAAGTCAGCAATAAGTTCTGTGACAGCTAAAATGTTTTTGTCATTCAGGAATAGTTACAGTTGTTCCCTTCCTCTCTCCCTCCCCTACCACCTTCCTGATCCCAGGTCTCCTGCTGTTATCTCCCTAGGACAGTATCATGGTGTCCTCCCATTTGAATACTTGCTGCAACTTTCTGTGTACCAGTCATGCTTTTAACCACAAATCTTAGGGCAGTCTGTTCATGTAGCTCCTCTCCCTGGAAAATTGTGACCATTGTGGAGCACAGTGACCTAAAGCATACTATTTTTAATTTGAACTGTAGGAACGTAGCATAGCAAGGGGAAAAGTTTAAAACAACAGAAATTGTGACTACACATCTGTCTTGCCAGAACTTGTTCTGTCATCCAGTGGGGGACCCTGACGGGTTCATTTTTCTCAGGCATCTGAGTCTGTTTTACCTTATCTCAAAACCCCGTTCTCTTTATATTTACAGAATGAGTCCCTCCTAATGTCCTTCAGCCCTTTGCTGTCTCTCCTCTCTCCACCTTTTTCACCCATGGTAAAAACAGGCAAGCCCAACAAGGCAGCAGAAGGAACTTACCACTGTTACTGGCCCCAAATTCCCACTGGTAATTTCTTATTTGAGGTGCTCCTGATCTCCCTAGGTTTCTCTCCTGAGCACCTGGCAACTGAATCAACACACCACAAAAGAAAGACAAGAGAGAACGTTTACACTATCTGGACCACTAAACAGAGCGTACAGTACTCAAAGAGTAATTATAGGTAATTCCAAAATCATTACCGTATGTATCAAAACAAGTATAGAAATTATATAGAGAAAGTATAGGTGTATAAATTCTAAAGCGACTTAAGGATATTAAAATGCATTGTCAACTTTTGTAATAAAGCAATATGTATAATTAGCATAAAAAATATTACCATTATGGATCAGCGTCTGTTTTGTAGGCACTGATTTATTTACAATTGCAGCTAAAAATTCAGACATTCAAAACTTGGCTGGCAAAGGACCAGTGCAGCAGGAAACAAGTTCCTATCGTCAACATTCCTGTATCCTTCTATCGCTAATTAACAACTTTGCATTGGCAAATGTGCAATCTAAAATAGTCTTGCAAGTCTTCATATTATCCAACTCTCATGTACATGCTATCTCCACCGCTATGGATTTTCAGATAGTCTCACTGCTTCCTTCAGAAGAAACATCATTTCTACTACTGATCTCATTAAGAGCAAAATTAGCAGCAAGTAACCTGAAAAGCCAGCGTCAAGGTTCTGTCCAATCCTTTCCATCAGCTCACACTCATACGGAAGAAGCGGTGGTCTCTTAGACCCGCCTGCCTTGTCCCCTTTCTGGTCATGGATTGTTTTTTTGTGTTGTGCTTTCTTTCACATAGGCCAAATGAATTAGTATTTTGCAGTAGATAGTAGATTCTCTTTGCCAAGAACGTACGTACGTACATACGTGTGTGTGCGTGCGTGCGCGCGTGTGCGCTTTTACACTTCTGCACATCTTTTCGCTGTTCTTTTACTATCTGTACAGACTCTGCGTATCACAACTGTTTTGTGTAGTTCAACACAAAACAATGAAAGAGTCAATCTGAGATGATAAGCTGGCTGTCCCCATACTTGGATGTTATTTGCGGTTCAGTGTGGGGAAGGAAGAGTATGGTGTTTCTCATCCTATGACAGCTCTTAAAGCTACACTATCGTAATATCTGAGTGGGAGGCTGTGCATTAAAGGACATAACTAACATTTGTTATGTTAGTAAAAACTAACATGTTTATTATTTTTCTCATGCTGGCTTTGTTTCATGTGCCACTGGATATCTATCGCTCTTGGACAGAGTACTTTCTCATCTGGAGAGGAGGGGGTTGTTTGTTTGAATATACATGTTATCACACATATAAGTATTCTGGAGAAGGCAAATCAGAGGAAATTTTGCCTTGCACTTGAAGCAGAAGGTAGTGAATTTTGCAGTAAGTTCTTTGGGAGGTCATGCTGCAGGCGCGGGCTGGTACCCGTGACAAGCCTGCCTTATGCACAGGCAAACTTTGCCCTTAGTGTACAGTGTTCTGCTTTTCTTAAAAGAGCCAAGTTGTGGACCACAGAATTCAGATTTTTTTTTTTTCAAACACCTTGCTGTTTTCAAGATGCAATGAAACAGTTCTAGGTGGAGGAGACAGCTATTACATGTGGAAATAAAATGACAATGCTGGGCAGCAAGTGGGGCTGTGCTCTGGCCTGTCTAGAGAACGTCTGGATTTAGCCAACTATTTACTGTCTGGGCAGTTCTACACAGCATGAGGTTTCTGGCTCTGTAACCATCTGCAATTCTTGGAGTTTGTATCTGCTTAGGGCTTTTTTTTCCCCTCTCTAGTTTGGTGGTTTTTCTTTCCCGTTCTTGTTCTGCCTTGTTCTCAGAACACCAGGCAACCTTCATAGAAACAGATGCTAATAGTCTGTAGCAATAGTAAAGAAGCACCTGGACTGCTATATTTTAACACTGTTTCTATTTCCAAAGAAATTGTCCTGTATATTTTTTCATATACAGTAATGGAAACAAGGTAACACAGTAAATCAAACTGAAAAAGCTAACTCTGAACATCAGCATTTCAAACATGGGCCCCAACACCTAAGTTCTAGCAGACCAGAGCAACTCTTTCTTAAGTGGCCCAGCTAGTGGAGAGGGGCAGAAAAATCCGAATGGAACTATTTCTCCCCTGCATTTCCTCTTGCCCTTTCAGATTTGCGGCCAAGGAGGCTCCAAACAGCACTAGTACATAAGCCGGTAGTTTGATGATATGGTTTGCCTTGAGGGCAGAGGAGAGTGCTATTTTGTAAGCTTTTTTTTTTTTTTCTTTTTTTCCCCTGTGATCGCTGCAGGTTGGATGGCCAGTGCTTAGTGTGCCTAAAATATGGCCCCACCTGCTTTGCTTTGCTACCTTTGGGCAGCTTCTGCTCATAGCCGTGATGGTCGGGGACAGCCTTGTTATCAGAGAATAAGGAGTGTAACCATAGCTGGCCCCTGGGCAAGAGTGTGTTGGCAGAGGGAAACGCAGCATCCCTCTGCAAGCCAGGAAAACCTGACCCATAACTTGTTGTACAGTTATTGACTCAAATCTATCCCTGGTATTATCCCTGTTATGACTTAATAGTCTGTATTTGGCTTGTTACATTTTAATGACATTTTTCTTGAAGAGAGAACGCTTTGTGGAAATTGAAGATTTATGTTGTTTCTAGGAAGATAAGTTTATTTCCAGCTAATACGAGCCACAATTCACTGGGACTAATGCAACGCGGCCTGTTACAAGGGTGATTAGTTTTATATCCTATTTTCTTTCTCCCCTCAGAGGATTATGCCCAGCTGTGCAACATTCCCGTTCCAGGATCTCGACGGCCATATGGACAAGATGCTTTGGTTGACTTTGAGGAGCACTACACTCCAGAAACTAATCCATACTTTGTTGAAGACCGTAAGCAAGTTTAACTGTTATGTAAAATACTTGAAATGGGGTTGTAACTTGGATTATTTCCCTGTTGCTGGCTTCATTCTTCTGTTTGCTTCTGAGTAATATGGCCTATTTATGTATTAGTTATTCCTATGACACCAGCTTTCAGTCAGGTGTTCAGGTTCAAGAGCCAGCATTGTATAAGAGTCCAGTTGGGCTCAGAGTGCGATATTAATTTTTAATATAATGAAATAGTTTGTGCCAAGTGTACTAAATTTATATTTACCAACAGATTTACAGCTAAAGGTCAAAAGGATTGCCAGTTTCCCTTCTCACACATTAATTTTGCTTTAGAGCATGAGACAGATTTCTTTGGAGTGCATGTCGTTTAAAATAAAAAAAAAAAAAAAGAGAGAAAAAAAATATCCCTTTGTGCCAGCTTTCCACAGTTTTTCAGGGGCAAAGGTATATGGGAGAAATGGCGAGCATGTAATTTGTTCTTGCTCACAGCACAGTATGGTCAGAGAATTTACATGCATATAGCCTCCAGGCTAGACTGACCTACCAAGTAGGGCATGAGGGATTGCATACGACCCGCATCTCAGTAGCGCTCCAAGAATATCTAGGTTCTTCATAGGTCGGGCCCAGCTCAGTGTTAAGACTCGGGGGAGAGGAATGCTTTCCAGTCTCACTGTCTTCCTCAGAATCAGTCAGCCTGTCAGTTCCAGCTTATTTCTTCACAGTTTTAGAGAAAAAAAAAGTGGAGGTATCAGAAGGAACTGGTAATTTCCATTGCTTTATACATCTGGCCTACAAACGACCACTACACTATTTCCCAAAGTGCTTCGCCTATTTAAGGAGTTACTTTTGAACTAAAGGTAACAGATCAGAACAGGGCAAGGGGATTACGGCACGTTATTAGAAGAGCAATGTGCATTTCTTTTGCACGCTGTACTTCATACAAAAATGTACTATATGCATCAGGTTAACAAGTTAATTTCTACTGAGCATCAGAATGACCTTCTAAGCTCTACACAGAATTATAAAATGTTTTATTTCTTTATACCCAGATGATTTTAATTAAACACTACTGAGCGTTGATGTCTAATTAAAATGTCACATAGATGGAAACTACCAAAACAAAAATGAAAACCCCACAAAGATGACTAGGTAGCTGATGGGATAAATAAAATACTGAGTAGGAAGGAAGCACTACTGCAAGTTGTAATCAATCAATGCTGAATAAATGAGAAAACTGTGGACAGTTCTGAATCCACAGTTGAGGCCTCTGTTTTAGAAACAGAGGCGTAAGAGCTCGCCTCTTCTGCTCCGATCCGATCACTGAATCACATACAGTGGCAAGCAAACGCATAAGAAACCCCAAAACACATAGCTGTATGACTTTGCTCTAAAGGTATCTAAACAGTTCTGTCCTGTGTTTAGGGCAGCAAACAAAGACTTCATGGTCTCAGTCTTGCTACAGTCTGTGTGATCCTAGTGGAGAAGGACAATACCTCCCAGCCCATGGCAGGGCCGTGCACGTCAATGCAATACTTGTCAACTGTGCGCCATCAATTTTTACAAAGTCAAACAAGCATATTCAAATTACAACCTGTGCTCCGTCCAGCTATTTTGAAGTAGAACTTGCTTTGAGTGACAGATATTTTGGCTTTAGCCAGTTAAAATTACAAAATTACACACTCAGCATAATAAAATCAGTGATGTCTTTCATTCGTTTAAATGTGTGTGTGTGTGTGTGCACCTGTTTCCCCCACCCCCCAATATATTTTTATATTGGGGGGGGCATCTTTCCCTTTCTTGGCACTGTTTGTTTTCTAAATTGGCTATATATATGATGGCCCAACAAAGATCTGCAATTTGAAGGACCCGCATAAGCCCTATGCGAGCTCTCTAAGTGAACTGAAAATGTAATGAAAATTGATCAAATTTCTTATTACATTGTAACTAGACATCATGACAATCTGCTCAATAGCCTCAATACAACTGCACTGCAATGTGATTTGCTAGGTTCATAGGAAAAAAGTTAATGTTTCCCACTTAATGTACATTTGTATACAATTTATGTATTTCATATGGACTCGAGGTGTGTTAGCAAGTGTTTCTCATGTCTCATTTTCTATTCAGTGACTCCAAAATTTAATTAGTACATCAATGATGGATATGATCTCTGTGAAGTTTCTTAACATGCTAGAGAAAATCCAGGCTAGGTGCAATGCATGTAGCCAAGGAGAGGGAGAATGAATATGACGACAGTACAGAAGGTAAATGAAGGTTACCACAAAAAGGGCAGATGGGAAAGACAAAGCAGGAGGGGGGGAAAAAAAAAAAAAAAAAAGAGGAACTCAAGAGCCAGAACAGGGAATGGGATAAAAACAGAAAGACAGGAGAACAAGCAAAAGGTCAGTGAGAAATTCATTTTCCTATGTAGCTGAGCAAATCTACATACCACTAGTATTGCAACAAATATAAATAGGTAAACAGTTTGTGGTTTATCTAGCCAACCTATTTTAGATATATCGATTTGCTTTTGGAGCTGTTGTATTAATTGTATGTTATGGGGCAGAGGGAGAGATGCATTACACATCCTACTTTATTCCACTCCATCTCCAGAAGACTTACTTATTTTCAATACTATATATCCGTTATGCTGGTAAAGCAAGGACTCTCAAACGCTAAGGACTTTTTTCTCAAAAATCTTTTTGATGTGATGGACTGCCATCTGCAGTTCTCTTAGATCGCTGCTTGAAGAATGGAAAGCTAGCTGGAAAACTTGTGCAGGATTAAGAGGAGCAATTTAGTCCTACTAAGCATCCTCTGAACATGTAAAGATGTCCAATAATTTTTAAAATATGTACCCTTCCTTATAAATAAATACATAATCGTCTAAAAGCCCTAAATCAGGGAGCCGAGCCCCATCACAAGAGGCATTGTACAAACTAGTGAAACAAAGACAGCCCTTTAGCTTTGACTACTCACCATCTAGAATTATGACAAGTAGCAATTGGTAGTTTATAGGTATTTGTACTGGCACGAATCACTGAACCACCAGCCAAGGAGTTACTAACCAAAACCACAATGGGAAAGCTATCTCTAATTTCTTCTTACTTTCCTTAAGGCAGCTGAAATTTATTTTTGTTATATATATTTATTTCTTGTAGATAAATTAGAATGCAATTCTAGCCCCCCGCACACAACCTTTCATTTCAAGAAGACTGTTTTTCTCCCAAACTGCATTGCCACTTTTGCTTTGCTAACCTAAAGGCTGATGCATTTACAATATTCGATTAAAACATGCTATTTAGAAAACACCGATTTATCATTAAAAAACTGTACTATCAATTTACTTTCATTTACAAAATACAATCACTGATTTTGAACAGAAAGCCAGGACTCAGAAAGCTATTTAGTTCTCATCTTGAAACACATCACGGCACTTTTCTAGTGCATTTAAAACTCCAGATGGTGCAGATCTGCTAAAGCTGACCTGTTTTCTACAATGTCAAGTCACATTCCAGTAAACCTCTGAGAGAATTTCAGAGCCTGTCTATACGTTTGAGTATACAGACTCAACAGCTCTGTAACTTACTTGTGTATAATTCTTTATCCACCCAGGTTTTCTGAACAGCTTTGAGGAGTTACAAGCAGAGGAATGTGGTATTCTGAATGGATGTGAAAATGGCCGATGCGTGAGAGTCCAGGAAGGCTATACCTGTGACTGTTTTGACGGTTATCACCTGGACATGGCAAAGATGACTTGTGTTGGTGAGGATACAGTGTATTATTTCATATTCCTCTGTCAGCCTGTCAGGTTACTCAGTCACTTAATTGGGGGGGGGGGGGCGCTAAAACAAAAGGGTTACAGATGACCACCTGCATTCTATCGAAGATGCCAAATTTATGCTTGATTTACTGCAAAGGCTAGTACACCTAATTGTTACAGAAACAACTAGGTTGGTATCTCTCAGTTCATCTTAGTCATTCCAGTTGCTTTCAATTAACTGATTTTAAACTAGACTCCATGGAAGTCAACTGCCAAGTCAAACAGTTGAAACTAAGAGACACACTTGTGAAATGAAGCTTAAAATTCTATTAATAATGTAATATTGTTACATGCACAACAAAGGTTTTTCAAAGTATTTAGTGAGGTAAGAGACTGGATCCTGATTGCAAGAGTAATTTTAGGAGCAGATTTTTCGAGCAGTTGGGTCACCTGAATATTCAGATAGCCTCTCAGAGGGATCAGGCCCCAAATTCTCACAGTTTACAGACCAGACTATCCCCCCCCTTTCGAAGTAGCAAATCTATTCAGCAACTAGGCATTGAACGACTAGTCTTCAATTAACAACAAAGCACAGGGGGAGGGAGTGACAGGGGGAAGATGAAGGAAAACAACTAACCTACCTTAACATAGAAGCCCAGTAATGACTGCACATAGGTGTTTCAGGTTGAGGTGTCTTTACTAACCTTGCTTAGCCTTATGCTTCATCACCCACAGCTGAGGTCTCCTAGCTGCATCATGATGAGGCTACCTGCATGCCTTGCAATCATTAGGAGGTTATAGCAAGCTGGCCTCCTTAGCTAGAAAAGATGTAGCTCCTGTGTATTTCAGGCCAGTGCTGCCCAATATTGAGTGCAGGTAGTCTGCTGCTCACAACTATTTAGTTGACAGCACCAAAAATGCCTAAAGTATTTGATCTGGTTTAACACAAGACATTTAGGAACTGCATTATTATGCAGTTATACTATTATACTAACAGCTGTTAGATCCTTTCTTATAAGCTAATTCTCAGTCATCAAATAAAAGCCTGTAAGTGATCATTAACAGACTGTTTTTGTTTGGTGGCTTAGGCTGAATACGGTGGACTCAGTAATCTAGCAGCGTAAGGCCATTTTTAATACATTATTGATTTCCTATGATAACTTCCTCTTCTTAACATTTAAATATTTATGTGTTGCAGCTTTTGACTCAGCCTACTTCTGCCTGATGGGAACTGAGTATATAGTTCTCCACTTATTTATATAGCATATTCTGTTCCTGACAATGCTGGAAATAAATTGCCTTTACCCACACACACCAGACTTAAGTACATGCCTTCTGATGTGCCCTTTTTTGCAGACGTGAACGAGTGCAACGAACTGAACAACAGGATGTCTCTCTGCAAGAACGCCAAATGCATTAACACAGAAGGTTCGTACAAGTGTTTGTGTCTCCCAGGATACGTACCTTCGGACAAGCCAAACTACTGCACACCACTGAACTCAGAACTAGACAGTGAACTGGAGTAGAGGAAAATCTCCATATCCTAAGCCCATATACTCTGCACTGTATAAAGAAAAGGAAGAAAAGTATTTAACTTGAGAAGAGAAGGCACCGGAGTAGCGAACATATGGGGAAAAAAGCATTAAAATGTGTCAAAGGTGAGAAATGATGGGCTGATTATATGTCAGCTTCACTGAAGTGACAGACCAAACGGACACATTTCTCTGTATGAAAGAAACAATCAAGTATATAGTGTGTTCATAAGAAAAAAATCATTATGCAGTAACAGTGCTGTTATTTTAAACAGAAGAGCTTTGGTATTTTGGTTTTTGTTTTTACTATTGCTTGATTAATTTGGCATTTAAATAGTGATGGAAATATTTTATATTACTATGTCATTTTTTTGATTGTTCAGTTCCTTGCCTACTGTTTCTCTTCAGACCTTTTTTTTTTCCTATCAGTACAAAAATCTTTGATACAGATATTCTTAGGCTATTTTATAAGGATTGTTACACAGGGTAATGCTCCTTCTTCTCTGGAACATTGGTCAGTGACTTTTTTTTTTTAATTTGCTAGTTGTCTGCCCTGTGGAGCAGGCACCATTTGTTTTCAAATGTTTATATACTTTGGCGAAAAGTCCTTATATTCATTTTGTATTCTGTATGGTTGTTTCTGCACTTAAAGTCTTTAGAACCCTTCTTGCCAAGTTCAAAGCTGCTAGTAGACAACATTGGATTCCTTTTGTACATTAAAACAAAAGATTTGAGCTCATGTCTGTATTGTAATGTGTAAATTGAACACAAGAGAGATCTTGTATGATTACCCTAACATATTAAAGCTGTATATTACAACTCAATAAAATCACCCTTTTTTAGAAAAAAAAAGCTATTTACTAATTGTAGGCTTATTATTTCTTTTATTCATGTTCATGTTACAAGAATCAAACTCTAGGGTGTGTATAGTACTAGAATTAATTTCCATTACAATAGTTATAGGGATTTGTCTGGCTGGTTTTTCCTTCTCATACTGTTTTAATAAGGCCAGGACTTGAATTAGTTGATGCCTGAAGTTAGGCTTCCAGAGGGAAGATTTCAAACACAGACCTACAGAAACTGTTTGACTTGGAAGTTGACTTCCATGGAATTTTTGTTCTTTCCTGGTTTAGGCATGTTTCCCACTAAATCTGCAAATCAGGCTCTTCAGTAGATGGCCTGGTTTTCAGAAATACTAGAGAAAAGGGGGATAATTGTCTTTCCATGATGAACAGTACGTCGCCATCATCAGCTCCATTTTTCAGTGGTAGAAGAGAGAGAGAGAGAAAGCGATTAGGCGACTGATAGATGTTTTACTTCAACCTTCTCCAGAATGAAATCGTTTGCTTTGGAAACGCTGAAACGTGTCCTTTTGATATTTTCCAAATGAAACATTTTTGCTATGACCTGCCCTATATTGAAAGAAAAAGGATAAAACTAAACTCAAGAAAGTGGGTCCAACTGTCCTAAAATTGAATTTTTACTTCTCATTTCACCAACAAAAGAAATACTTGTTTTGGTCCTGAATCAAATTTATTTTCCAATATTTTAGGTCAATCACTGAACAAAAAAATTCCTAAGTTGTAGTCCTTTAAGTACTGAGCGCTAGGTAGGTCTCATTAAAGTCCACGTGCCTGTTCATGCATGGAAGAGCTCAGCACCATGCTTGCCTCTACAGTCTGGCTGCTAATGCAGCTACCCATCTCGGGGCTCTGCCCCCCCACATCTGCTGGAATTTGACACAAGGACTAGTGAAGGATACTGCATATTCAAGAACTGATTGTATGTTAAAATACAAGAAAATTCCTGAAGAAAACCGGGGGAAGGGGGTGGGGTCTTTAAGGACGAGACTTTTTGCAAAGTATGTGAGACCTTCAAATTTTCTAGCATTAAGCAGAGGAGAGGTGGAGGAAGAACAAGTCTCTCTCTCTTCCCAGTTGAAAGAAATTGAGTACAACCACAACAGCTGGTCTATAACAATAATAATAATAATAATTTAAAAAAAAAAAAAAGTTAATTCTTGCTTACCTGCTATGGTTGAGGAGGAAATAAAGAAGGAAGGTCTTACTAGGGAATTTGTTAACTAAAGTGCTCTTAGTCATTCTGCTTAAGGTTAATCCTTCTACAGTCTTAACAAAAACCACAGTCACAGTTGTAACCTTTTGCTAGTAAAGCCACAGGCACGGGAGTATAAGCATCACTCCCACTGAATGACCTCCCATCATAGCCCACTTGGCTACAGCAGCTCCCTTTCCTACCCACCCTGATTTGCAGTTATGCTCCACGCTCTGGGAATGCAGGCTTCCTATCCCTCCAGGCTAGGAGGAGCAGCCAGGTGAAGGTACCCAGCTGCTCTGGGGAGAGGTCACAGGCAGCAAGGTCAGTGAAGCGCCCATGGGTAAGCCTGCTGAGAGGAGGACAGACTACATCTCTTAGCGTTTTACTGAACTGTCGTTGTCAACCATGCTGACGCAAGTCTAGTTGGAAAGACAGAAAAGGTATTTCCTTAGGAGAAGATGCACAAAAGCAAAAGCTGCATAAGCCCCATCTTAGGCATAGACTAAGAGCTCCTGGACAGCACAGACAAAACAGGAAACTAAGGAATAGGGCACAGTGCAGGGCAGCATGGGTCTCCACCGCTCCTGGGAGTATACCAGCAGGAAAGCTGAGGAAATGACGATCAAACTTCAGTACCCTTAAAGGACCTCTCCTTGGGGACAAACACTGTACTGAACATGTAATTTTGAGCCACAAGATTGGCTCCTTGCTGATTTAGTTCTTTTTTTAAAAAGCATATTTAAAATACCCTGGGAGTTTAATCATTCTCAGACAATATACATGCTGACCTACTTTTTTGTTTTTTTCAGACAAACAAACAAACAGACAAAACCAAACCAAAACAAGCTGTTCTGTGAGCAACAGAACTAAAATAATGCCTGCTTTCCTATAGCTTTTCCCTATGAATCGGCGCCCTCATCAGAGTAACTCCAGAGCCATCTCTTGGCATCGGTGCTGCTCTCCACATTCATAGCCAGCACCTGCTGCAGGTAGGCTGCTGCTGTGGGTGCCAGCACAGGGACGGATGGCTAGACGGACAAGCACACACACGCACATGCACACGCGCGCTCGCTCGCTCGCTCTCCCCCCTCCCTCCCTCACTTTGACTGCTACGCAGCTGCTACCAAACACAGCATCAGCCATTCGCTCAGCAGGGAGGGTAGCTTGGGTCACACTTCTTTAGCCAGTCATCAGCTGTCACAGAACACAAATCCTCCTGGCCTTTCAGGCTGCTGCTTAGCTGCCTTATGCACATGGCTGAAACACTGGTCATGGGGTCAAAAGCTACTAGTAGCGTCAGACTGACTGACAGCATCGTCACAGACTGTTTCCACAGAAAACCACATTTTTTTAAAAGAAGGACAAAAACGCAAACAAACCAGCCAACCCAAGCCTAAAGGGCCTCTTAGACGATAATTTGCTGCTACCAGCAATTCACAGCAGATGTTGTGCTGCACCAAACCACCCTCACCTCCCCTGCCTGAATCGGTGAGGGGGCAGTAGTTGACCTGAGGTCTCTGTGAAGCTTGAACCCATTAGCCCAAGAGCCACTGCTTCATCACAGCCTCACCATTGTCTTATAGACACTATGCAACCACATAACACAATTCACGCATGCTTCTGCCTTTCCCTTGTGCCTCTTCTTACCTCTAACATCCCTTAACATACACACACACACACACATATATATATACACACACACATATATACACACACACACACACATATATATACATATATATATACACACACACACAAACACCCCCCCCACCCACCCACACCTGGCTGCGTACGGACCAGCCCAAACGTCATGTCCATTCCTGTGCTTAGCATTTCCCAGTGACTGGTTCCAGGCCTTCAGAAATGCCTTGACAAAGGAACCACAGCCCAAGGCATTAAGTGAAATATTTAGCTCATCTGAACTAAGCCCCCCAGAGCCCACCTACTTCATTCCAGCAGAGCAAAGCTAGTTCAGTCACTTCACCTGAAAAGCTGCAGGGCTCAAGAATATGATTTCAATTCACAGTTAAACATTTTCTCAACACCATTAAGGCATGGGATTGGACACCACAGATGTAGCCTTGTATTTGTTACAAGGGTTGTGGTTTAGGTGGGAACCCTAAAAACACAGAACTCACCAAGCATGAGTGAGTCCATGATTCAAGTTTCTGAGTGTGGCTGAGTCTGGAGCTGATTACAATTTACGCCAAACGGCACCAATATTTTTTTTTTATACCCGGATGGACCCTTAAAAAAAATATTAGTCCTTTTTCAGCCAGCCATTTCCTTGCTACAGAAATGGTCTTATAAGATGGCCAACATGTTGGAACCAAAGTCTTAGTCCCATTATAATACTACTGTGTTACTGAGAACAAAGATACTACAGAACTCAAGTGACACACTGAAGTTTCAGTTAGAAAGACTTTAACGTTGGGATACTGTTCAGTGAAAAATGAGCCAGTGTTAAAACAGTATTCAAACTGAGCACTAACATTTCTTGGGAAAAACACCATCACAGCAGAACATATCATTTGAAATCAAGAGACAAAATTGATAGTTGTTACAAATACTCAGCTACTCAGTGACAACCAACATATTCACATAAATTCCTGACTAAAAGAAGTCCTAAAGTGCTAAGGGCTCCAAAGTGGTCGTCATGACCTATTAGCGCATGGTGATCCTACCTTTGCAATGGTGATGGGGGTTGAATCCCAGTTCTGGGGTCCTCACTGCCCCCTGAGTGATGTCCAGATGGCCCTGGCACTCTTCCCTAACTTCTGAAAAGGAAAGGTGAGAGACCGTTAAAGCGTGCCATGGGACAGATCTGGCTAGCAACTGAACCACAGTGCGTTCCTTTAAAGCACGCAGTGACCTTAAAAATCCCACCGCTGCCTCTAGAAGAGACTATGGTATTGTTCTTTATTAATGCCACCCACTTTGAAGAGAAGCTTGTATGCACTGGGGCCTCTGCTAACACCAAGCAGGCCAAGGGAGCTATTAAGAAGCAATTAAAAAAAAAAAAAAAAGGTGGATTGCTGCATGACACAGAGGCTACTGCTCACTTTTGAGATAATTATTTAGTAAAAGTGAGATAATTATTTAGTATTTATATAGCTTTTTCTACCAGAAGATCTGAAGTTATTTTACCTAGGGAAGCTAAGTGATGTATCCAAAAGAGCAGCCCGCACAATAAAATATAGATTAAAAAAAAAAAGAGTGAGCAAATCAGTCCTTTGCTGAAGACTTCCCAGTAAGCAACGACGGCAGCTTGTGAGAGAGTAACAGTACTCCTGTGGAAAACGCCAAGAACTGGGCTACCGTCACTGCATTTCCCTGCAGGAACAGCCTTACAGTAGAAGATTCAGAAAACTTTAGGTCCTCCTAGGGCAACAACTTCACATCTGGCACAGCCTGCGCTTGCACATCAAGCTGTGAAACATCTTGAAATTCCCTCACCTTTATGTTTGACAGCCTGTGTGCCAAAAAGAAAACATTGGTTGAAACCGGATTATCTTGTGAAGACCTGTCCTCAGAAGTGATTTTACTATCATCTGGTGGGGAAAGAATGATGTAAACCAGAGAAATCCAGGAAGGCCAGCCATGTCAGATCTCCAGCAAGACCACTGAACGAACAAATATGCGTTTTGGCTCAGAGACTCCCAGAAAATAGCAAGTTTCGTGGAAGCCTTCAGTCCGCTAGTTTGTCCCAAAACAGGGTCTTGGACCTGTGATTGTCCTGCTTTTCCCCCTCTCAAGCTGCCAGCCTGGGAAGGTACCTCAGCAGCTGAGCAACGTGATCCAACTTTGAAGTTCACCCTGTCTTAAGCAGCCCCCCCAGAGTTCTCTTCTGAGCTAAATTTTTCTATGACAGGAGACTGACCTGACACAGTGGCCTGTGCTCCCCGTCTTTAGATCAGGGAGGGAACCTGACAGAGGGGATGTGGCCCCCTTTCCCTTCCTCTCCCACACATGAATGGGTGCCAGGAGTGTGCCTTTTGCTCTGAAGGAAACAGAATGCACATCCATTCAGCCTCTCTCAGCACACTGGCACACACTGTTAAGTCTCTAGCCGTATCCCATCCAGAGAGCACCCGAATCACACACCCACTGCGCACTGTTGCTTGCCTACAATCAACTCTTGGAGAGTTAAGTGGCAACGTCAGGTAGAAGGGAAGCTCTTCAGTAAAGCTTTTGTCCTGACAAAATACGGGGAGGGGGGAGAAAATTTGAATATTCTTCTTTCTTTCTATGTTGACTTTCCCTTCCCTTCAAGTTATGCTTCACTATACACTGCTTTCCATCAGCTCTGAACTGAGGGAAAGGAGAGGATACTGCTAGCCAGCATGGAAAATTTCTACGTGACAATTTCAGCATCACCTCCAATCCCTATCTGGTTACGCTGCCAGGATCCATTCTGGGCTGGATTTTCCAAAGCATTCCATATTGATTTAGCCCTGCTCCCACCAAAACCTGTGGCACTTCCACAGATTCCAGTGGGAGCAGAGCAAAGGCTGTGCCAAGCTCTTCTGAAAAATCCCACCATGTGTGTTTAATGAAGAATGTCCCTGGCAGGAAAGTTCTGAGTACAGTTAAGCAGATTTTTTATTTCTTTCACATTAAAAGCTTCATTTCTGTCACTTCTCAACCAGTCGGAAGCTGCCAGAAGGGTGCGTAAGGACCTGTTCCAAGATCCCCAGCAGAACAGCAGACGACGGTCTGGTTCCAGCTAAAATTGAATTCAACTTCCCTGCCATCTAAATGGTCCCTGTTGCTCCGTGAGTGGCCTCTGCCCTCAGGATCCACACCTCCCCTCCCTGATGCAGGCAGCTACTCAGCCCAGCTCCTGCCACGAGGGCATTCCCCACTTTCTGTTCCATTTGCTACCCTTCCCTAGGGCCAATTCGCTCTGCTTCGGCTTATCTCAGAATCACAGAATAGCTGGGCTTGGCAGGTACCTCTGGAGATCATGTACTCCAACCCACCTGTGCGAGCAGGGTCAAGCTAGAGCAGGCTGCCTTGGACCGTGTCCAGTTGGGTTTTGAATCTCTCCAAGAATGCAGATGCCACAACCTCTCCGGGCAACCTGTTCCAGTGTTCCATCAACCCTGGCAGCGAAGAAGTGGTTTCTTACGTTCAGCTGGAATTTCCTGTGTTCCAGTTTGTACCCTTTGCCTCTTGTCCTGGCACATGGCACACCACTGAGAAGAGTCTTGCCCCAGCCTCTTTACACCTTCTCCCATCAGATATTTATAAACACTAATAAGATCCCACCTGAGCCTTCACCTCTCCAAGTTAAACAGTCCCAGCTCTCTCTGCCTCTCCTCACAAGAGAGATGCTCCAGCCCCTTCATCACCTCTGTGGCTCTTTGCTAGACTCACTGCAGGAGGGCCGTCTCTTTCTTGTACTGGGGAGCCCAGAACTGGACCCAGCACTCCAGGTGTGGCCTCTCCAGGGCTGAGCAGAGGGGAAGGATCACCTCCCTCGACCTGCTGGCAAAACTGCCTAATGCACCCCAGGGTACCATTGCTGCTCTTTGCCCAAGGGCACATCATTGGCTCATGTTCAGCTACCTGTCCCCCAGGTCCTTGTCTGCAAAGCTGGTCTCCAGCTGGTTGGAGAACTAGTGCCTGGGGTAATTGCTGCCCAGGTGCAGGACTTGGCACACTTCCCTGTGTTGAGCTTCCTGAGGTTCCTCTCTGCCCATTTCTCCAGCCAGTCGAGGTCCCTCTGAATGACAGCACAACCCTCTGGTGTTCAATCCATCCCACTGACCGCTAACCTAGCCCATACATCATCAGCGTCTCTATGAGGAGGTTTGGGGAGACAGTGTCAAAAGATACCTTACTGAAGTCAAGGTAAACATTCACGGCTCTGAAGGGGATCCTCACCCACCAAAGCCTGTTATCTCATCACAGAAGGCTACCAGGTTGGTCAAGCACAACTTCCCCTTTGCAAATCCATGCTGACTACTCCCAGTCACCTTCCTGTCCTTCACATGTTTGAAAATAGTATGCAGGATTAGTTGCTCCAGCACATTCCCCGGGATCAAGGTGACGCTGAATGGCCTCTAGTTCCCTGGATCCTCCTGCTTCCCCTTCTTGAAGATAGGGGTGATAATTCCTTTCTCTCAGTCCTCAGGCACCTCCCTTGATTGCCATGACCTTTCAAAGATAATTGAGAGTGGCCTTGCAAGGACACTGGCGAGCTCCCCTCGCACTCATGGGTGCATCCTGTCAGGGTCCGCAGACTTGTGTATGTCCACTTTAAGAGTTCAGCCTCCCACCACCATGCCTGCTATTTGCTCATGAACCAAACTCTCAGCATCCCATGCACCCATTCCTTCCTGTTCACTGGTATTGGCCTCCACAGAGTAGTTTTCAGTGTCTAAATAGAGATTTGGCATGCGGTGAAACTGATAGCTACTATCCGGTACTTAGAAAAATCTTCCGCCAAAGTAAGTTGATAACATCCGTCATAAATATCACACAGTCTCACAGCATTCTCTTTCCTCACAGAAACAGAAGCCCACACCACCACCATGCCAGCTTTGTATTCTTCCCACAACTACCTAGAGGGATGTGGAAACACGTACGTTTTCTTTCTTTTACTACAAGCAAGAAATTTCAAGCATGTTTTCAGTAGTGAATGTATTTTTCTGTGGCCTGCAGCATCACCAAACTGAGCTGAATAGCAAACCTGAAATAAGGAAGTTTCAAAAATAAAACAAGAAAGGAAAGGGAAATCCTCTGATTTGTACAGCAGTGGACTGAGTGAAGATGGAATTTTCATTCATGTTTGCTCACACTGAGATGTCATTTTTCCAAAGGCTAAAGAAAAATAGAAAATTTTTTAAAGAAATACCCTTAAAACGAAAACTAAAAAAAAACAAAAAACAGGAACTACATTAACAATATTACTCGTGACATTAGCTCATTTTAGTATACTGAATATAAGACAAAGCAGGTAGGGAGAGTTTTGGTTTTTTACTATTGAAGGCAATAATACACAAGTGCATCCCGATATCTATATTAATCCTTCCAGTATTTTCACATCTGGTTAAAAGTTCTAGTATTGGGTTATTCCACCTGAAGGCAGCAATAATTGTTTTCAGACAAGCTGGCCCTTACTTCACCCAGTAAAACTTGTTTTATGTTCGTGTGTTTGCTAAAAATCCTTACTTCTACCACCCAGTCGACCAAACAGAACAATGCAGCAGCCAGCAATCCGGCACTGCAAGGAAGACAGGCCACAAGATTCTAACACTATAGGTATTTCCCCTCTCCAAACACCTAACTCAGAACATCTCCAGGAGACTCAGTAGCATACAAAAACTCAAGGGCAATGACAGGGTCCTATCAGCCTACAGGATGGACCAAACAAAAGGCCCCTGCAGCAGCTCTCTCTCACTATGTAGGAACTCCCCTATACTTTTAATTTCTCTGTTTCAGTTCCCCTATATTTTCCACTATCTTCCCGTCTCTTCATTCTTCTCTACTGTAATTAACAGTATCTGTTAACATAACTACATTAACGTTTTCCCATCTAATTTTGGTGCAACTCCATCGGCTTCAGTGGGCTCACATAGGAAGTAATTTTGCTCACAGTATATAAAGAACCACACCAATTTTCTAATACTTCAAAAAAAAAAAATAAAAACTGCAAGGAATAAAATATTAAAAACCTTTGAAAGAGATCTACTATAGTGGGATACATTTGTCAATAAAAAATTTCTTCTGTGTTTCAAAACAAGTAATATCTCACTGAACTCTTCCAACTCCCCTGCTGGCCACATGAAACATATATTTTAAGTAAAGAATAGATAGTAAGAGTCAAATAATTTTTTTTTCTAATTCTGGGTTTGGGAGTTTAAGTTTTCTTTATTTAATTTAGCATCATAACTGGGATGGAGTATCAGCAGCTTGACAGCGTCCTAAGAAATTGACATGTATTAATAAAAGTTAACAGAATTCAACCATTGCACAGCCGCCACAAGATCTGAATCCAGCACCAGCTGTGCAACAACTGGACAAAAATATGAGCAAGTATCAGAAAGACCTGGAAATACACTAGGAGAGATTAAGCCCTTAACATTTGTTTGGAATGAAAACTACAGGAAACAGGAGAACGATGAGGAAGTTTGGTGTTCAGAGGTTTCAAGAGCAAAGATACTTCTTCTCCAGCCTTTGACACTAGAGGTCAGCACAGCACCTGCAGTACCACATCCTTCAAAGTTTCAGAAACCATGACAAAATATGCAACTTAAGCAGTGCAAATAGCTCTGGGAAGACACAATCTGCATTTCTGCAATGGGAGCGTTGTACCAAATGTGCAGTGTGGAACTGCAGACGCAGAAGAGCACAGCTGATGGGAGCAACTGAAAAGTCTGAACCCAAAGGCAGAATAACAACGTGCCACAAGCTTAAAGGTTCCAGCAGAGCAATTAGAGGCTAACAATGGCTATTTTTAAAACATCTATTAGCCTAGGGTAAAAGCTGTCACCTAGAAAGCTCAGCTGACTGACTCTGAAGATCTTCTTGATGGATGGGAAATAAACCATTTAATCTCCTCGCACAACAAAATTCCTCCCCCAGGCTGTGAGCAGCTGGTCTAGCTCAAGTAAAGCTAGCTCATATATACAAGTCAAGCAGCTGGAGAAAGTGTTCACTGCAGTGGAACTATTCCTAACCCACAAACACACACACACCTTCTGAACCCAATAAGAGATACCCACAGTGTAAGCCTTGACCCCTTGAAGTCACTGGAGAAAGCTCCTCCTTAAGGAGTCGCACTGCGCATGCCGCTATTCCTGTCCTCCAGGGACAGGCCCCTGAAAGCCCCTGTTCCTGGCAGCCAGGAGGTGACATGATATCACAGCACCTGACAGGAACCATGGAGAAAGCAACTCTTCCTCTTCCTTTAAGCAAGATCATGGGAGACCATGGCAGTCAGCTGCTCTCAAGACAGGTGCAGACAACAGAGGCTTGGCAGTAAAGAGAAGTCACGTTGGGGCAGAGGCAAATCAGTTACTCCCCCTTCACACAGCATGTGCCAGAAAGGAGTCCCTGTGCAAGTATAATTTATGGCACTCAACTAACTGCTCCGGCGGGAGAACACACCTTTGTCAGTGCGACCCAAACTCCAACAGAGAGCTGTGTCGCTGCAGACACACCAGAAAAAGCCATTCAGTGCTCACTGCCCTACCTCAAATGGCAGCAAAGGGGCTTGGACTACAACGTCTTCAACAGGTTGATGGTAATTAGTCTCCTTTGCAAGAGCCAACTCAAACTCTCCCCTGTCCCTGCAGACACAGGGATGCAAACACCTTGAAATCCGGAAAAGTTTGTCTAGCAAATGGAAGCCCTTTGAAATACTGGCAAAGGAAACAACAGAATAATATATTCACACTAACGTAAACGAAAAGTAACTCATCTTGGTTAATGAAGTATAACAGGGGGAAACTGGTGTCAATGGGAAACTTACTCTTTCAACTTAAGAGCAAAGCAGATGGACTTTAGCCATTTCTAAAAATTTTTTTCCCCCCCAATCTACATCTGGCTTTGAGGGGCAAATAAAATTCCTTGAAAAAGAGATGATAATATTCGCAGGAATTTGGAAAGTGCTTATACTCAAGAGTATTTTGGGTTTCAGACTTTTCCATTAAATGTTACCAACTTTTTTAATTTTAAATTGACATACGTTAATCCCTATGATGTTTCTTTCTGCATGTCCTTATTTACATAGGTGTACGCCCAGCTTACAGAATGCTGTAGGGAAGTCTTTCTACTACAGATGCATTACACATTAGTGCTCTTTCATTAGTATGTTATACACAAAGGAGGAAGCAATTTATCTCTGTTACATGTTTTCTCTTTTTTCTTAGACGTTTCAATGCTAAAATATTTACATTCAAATAAACAATAGAATATTTACATTAAAATAATATTTAAATTAAAATTAAAGTAAATGCAAGTGTAGAAGAGTGGGCTTTTGAGACTGAGCATCTAAAGGCTGAAGAGTGTAACTCCTAAAGTGCAGGACTATAAAGCCTCAGGTCTTCTAGCCATTGCTAATGCTTTTGAGTCATAATGCATGGGAGAGAGTCAAAAATCAGCACCTCATTTCACCAGGCGTTGCAAAAAGGCTTTCTTTCAACTGAGGTATAAAATGGGAAAATAAGATGGATGCAGATGGAGGAAGTATACAAAGAAATAATGAGATAACACTAGTAATAGTGAGAGCAGCAGCCCAGCATGGATCAACAACAAGGGATTCAACCAGAAATGGGCATTTCTGACACTGTATCCTGAGAAGACAGGAGAGCAGAGAAGCCACCCACAAAGATGGGCAGCAGTTAGCACAGGCTTGCCAAGACGAGAACATGCTGGAGACAGTTTTTGACAGTTCAGGAACCTGCTGAAATTTTAACTAGTTTCTTCTACGTTGCTGCAACAAATTCTCCCCAGCACAGCCCTGCAGCAACACTGTTGACATTTGTTGACTTATTGTTGACTTTGACTGCAAAGGAGAATTTTGCAGGAGAATAGTGAGGTAACGTTGCAGCTGTTCATAGCAGTTTCTCACAAGCCTGAGAGGAAGCACAAGGGTGCTTGCGTGGAAATTTAAAAGCGGGAACATAAATGAAAGCGTGAGCTGACTGGAGGCAATGATCAAGCCTGCTAGAGTGAATTGAGCATGCCAGACAGCACAGAAGCAGAACACAAAGAACCTTGAATACGAAGACAAGAACGCGCCTGAGAAGGGAGAAGGAGACAAGTAATATGTAGGGAAATGGATGAAAAGCAGAAACAACCAGCAAAATAAGCTCTCCTGATAAAAGTATCACTTCCTGTGAGACCTTTGGCAAGTTACTGCATTTCCTCATCAACACTACAGAGATAATGTTTCCTGCTTTCACCACCTCCCTGAAAGCTTTAAACTCCTGGTTGTTTGTAAAGAAATCAATCACAGGGAAGAGACAGGGATCAACAGACGTTTTAGGCATTAAAAACTTAAACATTTTGTAAATAAAGCTTTAATTTAATCTTCACTATTATGCAGCCATCAGGTTTAATGCATGCTGTTTGTTCAAAATACAAAGAAGGCAGAGAAAAAGATGTACGTTGTGTTCTGCTAAGGAAGAAAACGAAAAACAAATTATACTGCTATTCATGTTCTCCTTCCATAACCTAGCTACAACACACACAGATAGTTTATATCATGAGGGATTACAGACAGCAATTGTGCTACCTTCATGAGACCCCAAACACATAGGGCAGATGATCAGCATATTATCGTCTATGTGTATGTTGACTCACAGCTTGAGTCTGACCTGCTGTTTTCCCCTACTTCTTTTTTTTATTTTTTATTTTTTTTTTTAAGATCACAATGAACTGTTCTCCAGCTCGCTCCACAGCTGTAGGCAGCAGATCTGTTGGGATATTTTTATGTTGCGATGGTTTGCTTGAGTGGTGGAGGGGAGGGAAACAATACATTTTCTATACACTGAACGTAAGCTCTAATTAGAAAGGCCCTTAAACTCCCAGCTCCTCAGCTGCTATAAACTGGCACAGATCCACTTAAACCAATGGGTCAGCTTCCCCAGACAGCTCAAATCAGTGTTGCTCCACTGAAGCTGACAAAGCAACACCAATTTGTAGAAGTGGAGGATCTGTCCTACAGCCTGCACTGCAATCCAGAGACACCATCTGGCAATCCGTTTAACACGATCAGAAATCAAGAGAGTGATACGTGTCCTTGTAACTCACTCCATTCTTCTCAGACAAGTGACTTCCATGCCCATAAGTCTGGCAGCCTAAAGATGAGCCACACAACATAAAAACCTCTTTACTCTTTCTTCCTCAGTACAGCTTTACCAGGGAAAGTTACGTAAATTCTTGCAACATACTGGACTACGCAGTGAAATGTGGGGGCCTAAGAAACAAGTGAGGGGGAAAGAGGGACAGGAATAACACTATAACAAATTCAAGCTATTGAATAAATTATAGACATGACAAACTAGATCATGCTGCCCTGCTCACACTGAATAGGACTCTATGTTAAACACATTTTCCCACTGACGTCAGCGGAAAGAGCAGCGTGACACAGTGCTGCTCAGCTGTACAAGGGATGGCCAGCATAAAAGCAGAGGAGAAGGCACAAATATTTCAGCCTATTATTTTGGAAGCTGTTCTGAAAAGCTTCTATATTCAAATTTAATGGGAAAATTTGGATACTATTTTTATCATTCTAATTGTGAAAAGCCAGATGGAAAGCTAGAACCAAGACAATAATCAGCACTAAGGGGGGGAACTGTATCAAAGCGTTTAGATTCGTATTTGGAGGTTCACTGGTGAAAATTAAAACGATCTGTGCAGAGCCCATATGAAGAGTCCAGCACAAAGCAGTGGTTTAGTCACACTGCCATGTGATAGCTCACTCGAAGCTTCCTGTAGAGAAGAAGTCATGATTTCTCTATAGGAACAGGCTGAGCTTGTTTACATCCTTAACACAGCCACACACACACATGCATTTTTGGGGCAGAGTGTAAATGAGCTGTGAAGACAAGATGCTTTGAATTCCAGGGGACTTGAAACCTCCCCGCAGGGTATGGGCACCAAAGTACTACTCTACAGCTGCTAGCACAGCCAGTAGTTGTCCTAGAGCCTTGTGCGTAAGACGGACTGGTGGCTGAGAACTTCTTCCGAGTGTTCAACGTCAGACTGCTAGAGGAGGGCAATCTTGCTTTAACCCGGTATTCCATTTTTAACACTTCGGAGATATTTTGACTGACACTGAGAAACGGTGCGTGTGTTTGAAAGAAAGGGTATCAGCAAAACCAGCACAAGCAGGCTTCTGAAGCTGAGCTCAGCTCTCGCACGGTGCTGACACAAGGCAGGCACCTATTCCGGACTAAGTCTCTCCAGGGCTCTGGCAGTGCTTAGCACTAACTGTACCACAGTCCACAGAGCATGTTGATGCAAATTTAAGTCTGTAACCACAGGCAACTTGCTGAGCAGATTTAAGATTTAAACTAAACTATATTTGAATAAAGGTTTGCACAAGTGAAGTAATGCTAAGCAGCTTTGCGTTTCAGTGCTGTTATATCTTGGAAAACAACTTTGCAAAAACCGTTCGTTAGATCTATTCCATAGCTGTTACCTCCTAACAACAAATTAAATCAACTTTTACCCATTGACAGTCCCTCAGCCTTGGTCTAAGATCTGAAAGAGCCAGGAAGACTGCAGCTTGCCTTCACTCATCTCCAAGCAAAAAACTCCATTGAAACCAGTCCAGTGCTTCACTTAGAGCCAGTATTCGATCCACTGTTCCGTATGAAGAACTACATGCACACTTTTCATATTTGTGCTCCATGATCTGCAAATGAAGACCATATCTTCATAAAACTTTAATATCACTTATTAGCACACTAGTTTAACACAGGAAAAAACAGCGTCAAGTATTTTAACTTTCAGGACGTTCTATACACTTAATTACTGATCTTGAAAGGAGGAAGTAGTCTCAGTTGGAGCACTAAATTTTAAAAATAACCTCTTCTCAGCTGTTAAGCTAGTGTTTGAGTACTGGTTTTTTATACTACTGCTTAAGGAGGTTTTTATAGTAGATTAATATTTAACTTTTTTTAAAAGTACTTTCAAGGAAAACCTTGGCCTTGAGTTATTATTAATTTCCAAGAAATCTACAAAAATGTTCATTCACCCACCACCTGTTTGTCTTTACCTTTTTCATACAGAATCACATTCATGCCATGAGAAATAGGCTTTTTGTAAAGTTCTCAACCAGGCAGGCACTTTACCGAAGATGTTATTTATTTTCATATAAGCTGCTCTGGCATCATCTAGTCTAGCTAAAACTACAGAAATCTACAAATTCATATATAAGGCCCCACACAAGCAAACAGTTAGAGCTGTTGCCTACGTAATACGTATGAAACAAAGGGTTTAAAATATTCCAAATTCTTCCAATGCCTCAGGTCCTTAACTCCCATCACTTTTAGCAGGATTCATATGCATGAGTCTTGCCCACAAGTCTCATACAGAAGAAAAAAACACTCTTCTACATAAAACACATTTACTTCTCTACCTTCTCGTTAGAATAATCACCGATTTCAGACCGTGCATCTTAACTATCTTCAAAACCACATTGTTATTCGAACATGAAGCCAACCACTGTAAAGATGGACAGAAAGCATTTTTACAGCTATTTTCCTAATTTGTATAGGCACGTACCATTACTTAGACCACGGAGAGCAGAAAAAGTGGGAATATGGAAAAGAGATAGTCAGGTAAATACAGTTATATATTATCATCTTAATTGACCGTGATGTGAAAATGGTTTAATCTTTCTTTTTAAAAGCTTAACAGGGCCTTGAAACCTTAACGTATATTTTAAAAACCCACTACATTGAAAAGTGTTTAAAATTGGAAAGCTCCTGTTCAGAAATCTAATCCAAAGCCAAACAAAAGCAATTTTTGTCTCAAATAAATGGATTTGAGGATTCTAACAGGGTCACTATTCAACAGCTATAGCTGCATAGCCTTCCTGACAGAAATATGTTCAACAGTTTCCCTCCATGTAAGTGCATTTAGTGTGCTTCAACATTTCCAAACTCTTAGCCTCTGGGCTGAGACTGCAGGATAATTTTCACTGAGGAAGAAACTAGTCTGATGAAAGGATGATTCTCTTTTAAAGAAAAAAAATACGATTTTAAAGTAAAGCAAGCATGCCAGAGCTGCTCCTCCTGCAAGACATGTTTTGCCATCCTAAAACACATGCCAGCCACCGCTCTCTTTTTAAGCCAAAGAAAATCTTTGTTTCAAATCTCCAGTCCCTCATACGCCTTTCAGAGCTGTAATCAAAATTAAACACTTAAGCAAAGTGATAATTACAGAAGCAATTAAGGTCAAAAGGTCTAGTGCTACACTATATGCCCTCACTCTTTTGTAGAATGCAAAAGATGACGTCCTACAACATTTCAGATGACGTCCTACAACGTTTCAGAACAAGCGTTCTCCTCAGGTAAGGGAGCAGTGCCTGCAGAGCAATCTTTATCAAACTCTTTCACTTATATTTAAGGGGGGAGCAAAAACCCCCAAGACCTTTCCTTTGTTCAAATGCATTTCCTGCCTTCCTTACTGCTATAGACTGTGTTGTGGCAGGCCTATTTATAGTCCAAAGAAAGGAAAAAGCACCACTGGAGGCAGGAAAACTAAGTTGGGAAAGAATAGAAGGAAGTGTGGCTGCCATTTAGCCAAACAATCTAGAACTAATTGAGCTCAGAAGAGCCCCAGCCTCAGTGAAGCCGCTGGGAGTGACCAGAGCACCATCCTGCCCCTCTCCCCAGAGCCCTGCCAGGAGTGTACGGGACACTGCTGGGCAGAAAATAATTTCAGCATCTGAACACCGGGGGGAAAAGGAGAAATCTTGGAAAAACGAGTGTGTTGAAAGTTAGATACCTGTCAAATTAAGGTAAGTGGCTTCTTTCGATGTTTCTGCTTGCTGTATTCTTAATGTCTTTCCAAATGTGGTCAGATTAGTACATGAAAACAGAATGACCTTTGGAGAAGGAACTGTATCTGATTTTTATGATAAAGCAAAGAAATCTAAATTCAATTACAGATTCTTCAGAACTTTCCTTAAGCAACAGGAGTCTCTGCCATATATTCACAAGGTTATTTTGCTGCTTTCCTCACCTGTGTCTTGCTCAGCTTATAATCAGTGATTGAGCACTAACGAAATGTTGATGGAAACTATCCGCCCCAAAGAAAAGTAATGAAGTTAACGCTATGTTACATTAAATATATTGATTGGGGGGGGGGGGGAGGGAGACAGACATATATGCAACATACATTCACACAGGATGTGTTAATTTAATTATATAAACATACAAAAATGGATATAATTTATAACTAACACGTTGTGAGAATTTCATCTTTTAATTTAATCAAGTATACCATGAAGTATTTTTGAAGATAAGAATTTAGCTAACATGAAAGCATAGCAAAGTTTCTATAGTTAAAATTTATTATGGCAAGTAATAATGTGTGTGTGTGTGTGTGCGCACATGTACATGCATAAAAGTATATATATATTTATATGTCTACATAGTGTAGTTTGTTGCATTTTTTACCGCAAAATCATGTAGTCGTGATTTTGAGGTCTAATTTAAACTGACAGCAGAATGAGAGTGGATTTTCTAATCTGTTTTCAGATACTATAGGCAGAGATATAGTGTCATGACATCATCTATAAAAAGCTAAATTTTAAAGACATACCAGTCTACACATCGTATCAACTAACTGAATTACCACCACCAAGACAGACTTCGAATAGGGAAAGAGGAGAAGTTATTTTAAGCTTATGTTTGTTTTCTTCAATTTCAAACAGCTTCTTTGCTCTTCTAACAAAGGAAATGCTGTTATGATTTCAAGGCAAGAGGATAGAAGCTGTGTAACCCTAGATTCAGAATTCATTCCCAAGTGTGTGCAGAAGGATGGGTTTTTCACCTTCTTTGAACCAGCTATGAGAAGTAACTTTGTACCAGCCTCGCTGGTGTTGTTACCTCTACGTGCATGCTATTCAGATTATTCATTTGTTATTCAGATGTTGCTTAGGATTAGTGGTTTATTGTAAAATGTTGCTGGTGAGTAAAAAGGAAGTGTGGTGTGTTGTTATTCTACTGTATCCCCGTAGGATGCTATTATGTTTAGAGTCTGTTATGGTGAAGATAGCAAGGCAGGATGTCTGCAGATCCCCATGTAGGTGAAAAGCTGCGATAGGACAATTGTAAACAGCAGCAGTCAGCTGTAAATCTGATCCTGGGAGGTGCCAGGCAGCAGTTCCAGTGAAACAGATGCTAGTCAATGCTCATGGAACGGATCAGGCTTTCTCTCTGTCTGATTTCAAAGTACCCAATTCTTTACAGTATTTCTCACTTCCAAGAGGTAATTAGGCTGCTCTCCTGAAGTATCAAGTACTTAAAACAAGAGTTGAAGTAGGAGCCTCTACAGATACTTTCAAGAGAAAGCTTTTTAGACTACAGTTTCAGTTACTAGCGTAACTGAAGTTTGCTCTCACTCACATGACTTTCCTGCTCTCAACTTCATTAAGAGATTTACCTACACGAAAGACGGAGCAGAAACCGAAAAATCCGTGATCCGAATTTTAAGGGTCTTTAGTTTAAAAGATGTAACATTGAGTTGTTACACAATATAAGCTTTTGTACAACTTGTAGGATGGAGGGGAGGAAGGGAAGCAAATCTGAGCAGAAACACTCATCCAACCAAAGAAGTATTTCTGCTACTAAACAAATGCAATCATGTCCATGAGATGTCAGTAGCACAGCTACTGCAGTGCAACTGAGCAGTAAACACTAGACCATTCAGAATTATTCTGGTCTGCAACGCTCACCATAAAGTTATTTCAAAGATAGATATCGTTGCACGTGTGCAGCAAAACAGAGATCATTGCCTACATATACAAAGATCGTTTGCAAATCAGCCATTCATAATGTAATTATATGGCAAAAAGTGAGAAAAAAAATGTAGAGAACCAGTTTCACATTTATCTGTGTGAAAGATATTATAGATGGTATTTAGAAATTGCCTAATTAAAACTCTTACTAAATTCATATCCTTAACAAAGGAGAATTAAGAGAACAAATTTAGATGACAGGCACAGATGCGAACACACTGAAGGCAAGAGAGTCTCACACACCACCGAGAACAGAATTTGCCTTCTGAAGATAAGGACAGCCTACTCCACTGCCTACTCACTATTTTCCGTTTCTCACAGTCTCTTGTATGGGGAACGTGACAGAAGTTTGAAGCTACTCCATCCTTTCTTCAATCCCTTCTCCCATTTCAGCTTTTAGGACAAGATCAAAGCAACTCAGAACCAGGGTTAATGTGCCAGCAGTACAGCCTGTGCTGCTCAAAACGTACACTGCTGTTTCCAGAGAAGAAAGATTGGCTTAGAAGTAAACTGGCTTAGAAATAAGTGTTTTCTGTCTGTGCCCCTTTGAGATCTTAGGGCCAATGTTTTCAAGCTTGTCTTTGCAACTGTGAGAGTTAGTAACCCTAGTTTTTAAAAAAACAACAGTCTTATATAGTCATGTAATTGCCAAAGTAGCGGTTTTGAGGCGGGGGGGAGGGGGGGGCGGGGAATACACATATAAAAGGATTTGTTTCAAAACTATAAGAGTTCACAAGGCTTTGTGTTCAAAAGTTCATGAGTTCAAAGCTGGAAAATGCAGTTTTGTCCTGACGATACAAATCATTCCAGAAGGCTTTAGAATAAAATTTACACCCCTCCGCTTTATAAAATCTTACTACACGCTGTGGTCTAACTACTTATGAAGAGATTCTCTGTATATAAACACTTTTGAGCGTGCACAATTACTAACAGAGTTGGGATTATCAAGTTGCCTAGAAAAAATTAAACAGGAGAATTTGATACGCCACAGGGAAGTGGAGGTTCACTTGCTTTTTACCCTGCTGCTATTTCGCCAGGAGATATAAAGAAGCACTCGCCTTGTCAAATACTTCAGTCAACTGTCACTCCTCTGTGGGCAGCCTATGTTTCTGGCTCCCAGAAAAGCTCAGATTGGCTTAAAGAAAAATCATATGACTTAAAAAATAATGCACTTCGGGTGACAAACAAACTATGCCATGCCTCTATGCAAAGCTAGCTCAGGTTTAGTAGGATTTATTACTCCTCATGCAGTTGTTCTAGTATAAGTACCTTAATTTCTCCCTAAGCCCCTACTCCACTCTATCAGACAGAGGCTCTTGCAAGGGAGCTTTGCACTCCAAGTCACAGTTGAGCCCGCTAACGTTACAGAAAAAAATCCGGCAGAGGCTTAGAAGCATCGGTATGTCAGTCTGGATGGAGTCAAAGTAAGATTTCTGAGGACGTACGTACAGTTTATGGTACCATCTCACTCACCAAGCAGAATTGGGGGAGGGGGAACACAAAACCCAGCCAAAACGCATTAAAAAAAAATCAAAGTTCAAAAGACAGCATCAAGATAGTTCTACAAAGCACAGCAGGACAATGCTTACAACAAAAATATCACTGCTGAAAAATTATTTATTTGCTAATATTAAAAAAAAAAAAAAACACCCTATGACTATGTGCTGACTCACATCCTGATTCATGGAAATGTTTATACAGGTGCCTAAATTTAAGCATATGAGTAGTCTGATTGATTTCCAGCAAAATTATTTCAATGGGTTGATAAAATTTAAAGCCAGGTAGAGTCATTAGATCATCTAATCTGACTTCAAGCACGCAGCACAGTAATTTTTACCATTCCTCCTGTATCTAACGCAAACTTTCCTGCTTACAACAAGAATGTATGCATATTTTATGTTCAAGTAACAGTTTAAGGAGAAAATCATGATACTTCATAAGCAGATGGGGACCCAGTCCGGTGAGAATTGTTCAAGTTGACACAAATCCCTCAACTCAAATGGGAGTTACATGGGCACCAGTTATGTACTAGCTTACTGCACAGAGATGAAGGTCCATGTATGGAAGATGGACTGTTTCTCCCTGAGGGATATACCACAAAACCTATTAACTTTACTCTGGATGCTTTCTTACTGACCTGGAGAAGTACTGTTACATAAGCAAGGATGAACAAAAAAGTACTTTACAACTCAGCCTTCACACTAGAGTGGAGCTCTCTTTTTGTCTTAGACTCTCTCATCTCCAACACAGACACGTGCAAATTGTGCTACAAAATAAAGAGGCACTATGAGAAGCAGATGGGATGTTGTAACAGTGGTAGCCAAATCCCAGGACTGAGCAAAAGTGGTATTGTCAAATCTCTTATTATCAGACACCTGAACATACATACGCAGTTTTCAAAGACTTATTGTTTGAACATAAGACAAGAAAAACTGGGAGACATGAGTCCCATGAGACCTCCTTGACAATAATCAGAAACAACGGATTTACGTTAGATGAACACACAACAGCATAACAGTGGTATTGAGGGATGCAACATATGGTCACAACAAAAAAATGATAGGAAGGGGAATAAGACAGACAGCCTTGCGGTATAAGTGCCACCTTATCCACATTTAACATCCTAGTCCTCGAGTTCCAAGGATCCTTTCACGCCAAAGGATCTCCTACAATGCAGCAGGACCGAGGAGCTGGAACACACACACCCCAGGGATACTCTGAAAGTGTAGCTAGGGGAAAGGGTATGGCCCAGAGTCTACTCAGCTAAGAGCCTAAAAAACCTCAAGTTCATATACATTCCATACATTCCATGTATGCAAGAACACCTACAACAAAGCAAAACTCCACTATATTATATAGTATTGTGTAATATATTATTATATTATTACATAATTATGTAATTATGCTTGCTCATAGCAAAATTTAATCAAAGGCATAACAGGACACACTGGCTAACGTATCCCCCAAAAAGTCGGCAGGTTCGGTGCCATGCATGTATCCTCACGTCTTGGGTTAGCACAGAAAAGAAATCTTGGCTTTAAGAAGTATCCTTCTTAAAGCTGGGACAGGTTCCTCCTTAAGGAGGGGGTATGCTGGGGGCAGGAGGAACCTGTCCCAGCTCTCGCCCCAGCAGGGCAAGGTGGCACGCATGCTATCTTATTTTAGACCTCAGCTTTTTTGTAAACTCATTTCAACAATTTACCTTCATTTCTGCAATGGACAGCATCTGTGAAGTGACCTTTCTCAGCCACCTGTTTATCAATGACTTGGCAAATCAGTTTATCCCGTGATCCCCAAAAAGACCGTGTACACCATCACTTCTCCCCAAAGGCCCAGGGATTCAAGCAACTCACTACTCTAACAGAACTATAATGCTAGAGCGTACACCTCCAGGAATATGAAAATGTAAACGGGCTTGCCCCTTGCCAGCATCGCATGGAAGTGATGCCATTTGGTCAGGATAGGCAGAGAAGCGGAAGGTAAACAAGTAAACAGCCAAGACAGTCACAGTGCGATACAAAGCATTGTGGGAGGTCTGTTCTATCAATACAATTTAATGATATGCACAATAACCTGGTTTGCAGTTAATTTAACGCTTTGTCAAGCTAGCAGGTCCGGCACTGTCCCACTAGTTAAGTCATGATAGATTTTAAATTATAAAGATGCAAGTCACTTTAGTTAGAAAAAAAAATAAAGCATACAGATACATCTGTTTAGACTAGCTTAGCATTCTTAGAATCCTCTATACCCCAATATACTTTACTCTTCCAATACACTATCACAAAAGGTTTCGTTGCTATTTTTGATTACTGCTGTACCATAACTATCTTGGGAAGCCAGGGATAAAGATGAATCTTCAGTGATTAACTGGCTCATTAACAAAGGGAAAAGCAAAACTGAGACAGCATTCAAACTCAATTGAACCATAAAGTATTCTTTATAGTTTCAGAAATGGGAAGAGGCAAGGGAGATGGACTAATCCTGCGTTCTTCCAAACCACTTGACCTCCCCCATGGTCATGGCTAGTCTCTGCTTCTTCTCTTAAAAGAAGCAACATTCACACGGCCATCATATAACGCTATGGTTTTATACTGTAACACAGCCTATACTGAATTCTGGATGCAGCACGTCATTCAATTATATTAAGAGTAAGAAGGTGAATAACTGTCTTAAGTAATAATAAAAAGAAAAAACAAGATAAGAAACCAGGATAGTGTCTTATACCATTAAGAGACGTGAAACTGGAACATTAGCCACAGAGAAAGTCCCAGATTCAATCAAGTGTAATAGATCTAGCGGAGTTATGCATACAGAGACTTTGGCCCCTAGGCGCTCTGGCATACAAGAATATTAAGTGTTGTTACTATAATAAGCACACTTCCTTACAACTAACGAGCATGGGAGCAAAAGCCTCTTTCTCATCTTTGCGCTGGCTGCTTCAGAGAATATATGGAAGGCACAGATGGATCCAAATTCACTCTTCCCACAGTAAGCTTGGGGGAAACAAGGACCTCGAGATGTTTTCATGCAATGCAGCAGGACTCAGACAGGTTGCTGGGTGAACATAGCTTGACTGGTAACATGCAATATGTTGGGCTTAGCAGAGACCCTGCCTGCTAATTTGACCAGGCTAGACACTTGCTCCAGGCCTCATTGTACAGTGTAAGCACATGTTTAAACTGCTACTGATTACAGGGGAGCCAACCATTATTTTTTAACTTTTTGACAAAAATTGTTTACAAAATTGTTCAGGTTCTTTCTAGGGAGAAGGAAGGAAACGGGATTGTTTTCCGTTCTTTTCTGGGTCTGTTACTTGTCTCTGTCCTTTCCACTCTCGTACAGTCACTGTTAACGGACTACGCCCACCTGCAAGCTGGGATGCCCGATCCATCTCCGGGTATTGCTTCAGTGTAATACTCAGGTACGCAGTATCAGCTCATGCAGCGCTCACTGAGGAGGCTGATTTGCCAAACCAAGCACCACGGTGACATTAGTGCTGGCAACATACACCTCAAAATTAACAAGAGAAAACAAAACATTTTTCATTTCTCATGCATAATGGAAATGCTCGTATATGCCTTGTACTTTAGCCATGGAAAAACTCTCTGAGATGGATAATACAGGGAGTCACAAAAAACTAGTTACAATCCTATGTGATGCTCAATTCGAGCAAGGGATGGAGGCGAAGAGAGAATAAGAGGCCCCTTCATGTAAACATTATGCATGATTGATGATGAATTTCAAACATATTGCATCGGGAAAACTTTTGGAAACAGCTGACCAGTAGGAACACAGAAACACCATTTCCAAGTACTCATTCAGATTAGCGTTGTATTAAACGTCATGTCTGCTTAGGAGAAGTGCTCAGCTTCAGTATGTCCCACATTCCTCAAGAAGGAGGATGAAGTCAGACAAGTTTTAGTTCTGTGGCTGTCATGAAAGAGACTAGGTGCCAGAAAGGTTATGCACAGCCATGCCCTAACTCTCCTGTGTAGACCTAGATAAGCCATAAATTTCCTCTACCTTAGTTTCCTCATTTACAAGATGGGAACGAATGCCAAGGGCATTGCAAGAACATCAAATGCAGCAGTATCATTTATGTTGCAGATGTTCAACAGAATATGCACTGCAAAATCTGCAATGGGCCACCGGTGCATACCAGTGTAGGTACTGCTCACATATGTACCTAATTCAAACTGTCCAACATAAAAACACAGTCCAACAAACGCTGGCTTCAAACTTGCTTATGCCAGTCTTTGCTCATTTTCTGCAAGTATTCTAGCAACTATACTTACTGACAAAAATATATTACAAGTATAATGCAGAATTTTTGTGGGCAGTAAATTTTTCAATAGCTATCCTACTGCTAATCTGATCCTGGAGTTTCATTTTAATTGTATTCCTAGCTGCAATATAAAGAAAATGTCTGTAATTCATACCTTTAATTCTTTCATTGTAAAATAACACACATAATCTATATTCAGAATTCAAGCGGCCTATTTCAAAATATCTTACTTCAGCAATTCACATTGTGGCTCAGCGAATTAAGCGTACAGCTTAGTAAGGAAGTAAGTTTACACCAATGAGGGGAATAGGTAAAATTGCAGTGACTGAGAAAAGTAACACACACACAATCGCTAAGCAGAGAAGTGAAAATTATTCAGAGCCGATATTTAACAAAAGTCATGGAACAACGTTCTCTCTGGTGTAGATTTTGAGTGAAAAGCGTACTCAGAGGTGACTGATAAAAGCAAAAGCTGAAAGCAGTTAAACTTACAACGGGAGAGACCAGTAATATACAAAAATCCCAGAAAGCTAGATGCTTTCTGTAAAACAGAAAAACAAACACATTAAAAATCAGAAGGTCACTGACTTGAAAACTTCTTGTGCAACTAACCCTCCACTTCACATCTGAGAAAGGCCGCGATAAAGAGCGCTTCAAAAAAAGCACCGATGTCATAACTCGTTTGGATCAACTGCATAAACAATCACACTGAAGCTTTCTAAATGGTAAAGGAACCACTCAGAGTTACCTTTGCTGTAGAGAAGACAACAAAAACTAAGAGTCACAGAATATTCAACATTGCAGCAATGCCTCACCCCTCACCCCTGTCAGCAGGTTGTGAGAAGCCTGCAACACAAGTTGCTTCTAAATGCTCAAGTCTGTTTAAAATCTTGAACTTCACAACAATCTAGGTAGCAATGGAAACAGTATCCCTTATGACAGAGTTGCATTTGTGTTTAGTGATGCTACTGTAATTAGAACAAGAAGTGTAGGAACACACAGTCTTCAAGTTCTGCTTCTGAAACCAGCACATTCCACTTGTGGAATACAGCTGCTCAAATTAGCTGGCCATAAGGCAGTGAAGGACTTCTGTTTTGTTTTGTTTTTTAAACAATCAGGAGCACACTATTTTTGCAACAGAAGAGGTACTTACCACCTGCCCTGACGGCATGGCATTTATCCCTGAGCAAAAGCAACGCCACTACTCTTTAGTATTCACAGTGTGGAACACCTTACGTTAATCTGTCCAGCTCTGTGCTAACTACTTCAAGGATTACAAAAGAAATTTTCTCTTCATTTGTTTTTAAAAGAAGAGTACAATCCAAATTCCATTTCAATAACTGAGGATGTCAGAAATACATTTGCATTTAACTCTTGGTTGCTTTGGACCAACTTCATGAACTCCTGCTGCTTTCATAAAGATGAAAGAGCACTGAATGAGAACCATCATGGATGAACTCACAAGCCGCATGCAAACTCATCATCAAAAAAATAAGAACCTGCTAAATGAGAAGAGCTTGCTGAAAGGACTTTGAAACTGGAAACCTAAATGCCTGGTGCTGCATACTGTCGGCCACTTGCTGGCCCTTTTCAAGGCATATACGGAACTCCCCATCCCAGTCTAACCAGACACCACGATCTACCATCGAGAGAGATTTTGATGTAATTCCATGTTTGAAGACAACACACTAGCTCAAAGGCAAATTCTCTGGCTCGTCCACACATTACCTGATGTGAAGTAATGAAATAATACAGAGGGTCTTTATATGACCTAAAAGCTCACTTTCCAACGCAGCCTCCTCACTGCAACAACAGCCAACTAGTGCTCAATTTACACTGCAGGCTTTGGACCAGGTGTTTCTACTTACAAACATGTCCTGCAACAGGACAGATAGGAAAACAAGAATTGTGACCTCTCTCTGCGGAAAAAAAACTAAGAAAAATAAACTGAACGGTAAAAGCATCTTAGTTTAATAATAACAGCCAATTTCTTAATTAAAAGTTCTTACATATGTTGATATAAGGAAGGAGATATAAGTTCCCAGCTTCCCTGCGAATTTGGCGGGGGGAGGAGGAGGAGAGCTATTTTTAGGGGTTTGTTTTTTGTTTAAGGGGGTTTTCGGTTTTATTATTTCTCCAGTGAAATTCAGCATACATTAAAAGAAAAAAAGAAATCATCCAGCTATTCATTGTCACCTCCTTTTTAAATCCGAGGATCAAAGGTATAGAACAATCAAGACTATCCACTGTTTTGTGTGCTAAATTCATAATCCCTAAAATCCAATTTCTCCCTATACTTCAACAAAGAAAATACTACATGAGCTAAGTCACAATTACCATTAATTTGCAGCTGTGAGTACACAGCATTTCCGCACCCTGGAACATCAAGAGGAAAGCTGGACATCAAGAGGAAAGAAGAAGAAAGGCACAGGGGAGGACACAAGTAATGTACATGAGTGCAAAAACTGGCTTAAGTGGTTTGCTCATCTTGTTTCCATCACTCCTACACAATCCACCCTTACCCTCAAACTTCTTTCTTCCACCTCCCATCTCTACCTCCTGGATCCTACCTCTTTACTCTTGTATATCCACGCTTCACAGTTTTCTCTCCTATCCACCTCTTCTAGCATCTTTACGCCTCCACTGCAGCTCCTTCCAACTCCTGTAACCCCTTCTCTATAGTCCCCCCTATTCCAGGCATACTGATTCTGCTTTTTCCTCTATGCAGCCCAAGTGCTTAGGAAAATCCTAAGAGCCCAGCAGAGACCTCCTGCTCACCAAGGCATATGAAAGTGGTGCGAGGACAGCTGGGAGGCAGGGTAGGAGCCCCAGTGAAGCATGGCGCGAGGAGCTCTGTGAGCATGCACCACGGGCAGGGCAGCTCAATCCCCAGAGAATTCAGAGCCACAGCAGCAAACAACCAAATCTCTACTGCGCAAGTGAAAACACTAGGCAAAAACTTACAAGCGGGCTGAATTTTTACTAGGCCAACAACAAATCCCACAGACCCTGCCATCATGCAACTGATCTGTCAAATGTCAGGTCTGTACTACAAAGTCTAGAAGCATTATTGTTTTTCAATGTCACACTTGCAGGAAACGTTTAACACTGCAAAACAAAACATTTTTCCATGATTTCTGAGCATGACATTTTTTAGCTTAAGTCATCATAAGCTCCCAATTTTAGGCAGGTATAGAGCAGACAGAATTTCAGCTTAAATCGCTATATTCTCATGCACTTAAAAGCAACCAAAATCTTTTTTTTTTTTTTTTTTTTCCAATAGAAAGCAAGCAGCAACCTCAGCTCTAGGTTTCACCTAGAACCACTCAGGTTCCACTCATAGGCTCCGCCTATAACAAGCAGTTGCTGATACAAAGAAAGGACTTGTTTCAAGGACCAGAGTTAAGGATGAACTAATTTTATGATATCGTACCTTCTCAGCTCTTGACTTCTCAGCCGTAATACGACTACTGGAGGTACCCTTCGGTGTCAAAGGGGAGCCGCATGCTGCATTCGCAGTACTGCTGTGCCCCCTAGAGCCCTAAGTAGTACCCTGAACAACTAAGAACTCCCTTAGCTTGCTAGGTACATAACACAGCCTATAGATGTTTCAGACTGGTTTAATGTACTGTAAAGCCAAGAGCCCTAGATAAAGTATTTTCAGTGAAATTTACTTTCCATTATGTCCTTCGGAGGCCCTTCAGCTGGCAGCTTAGTGTAAAAGCTGTCGGACTATTTATAGCAGACATTTTAATCGCACTTAGGTATTTATAAAACATCCTGTCTAGTGAAGGCTTCCATGGTCTGCTTTCATTCACTTCTGCTGATAATGAAGGGTATATAATATCTGAGGCATTGAGGTGGATCAGCAAACCAGGCACTGTTTGTTAGATACGGATTCCACATATTCTAAAAGACTGCAGCCAAGCTATATTGCAAACATTTAAGAAACAGAGGTAATGATGCAGACTTTCAGTAGCATAACCTTGAGGGTCCATTTATGTCCACTGAGAACCTTACCTCTTGTTACACAATCTCCAGAGGAATACATTAATAGAAAAAGACATTTTTACGCAATCCACAAAACATACCTCCGTAATTGCCAGCAACTCACAAAATAATGCTGTACTCCAAAATTTTAGCACAGTGTCAAAGCACTGATGCTGAGTTAGGCTCTTTATCAGGGCTTAATTTATTAATGGATGCACATACAATTAATTGAACGACACAAACACGACAGAGTCAAACATGTCTAAAAAGATAAGAGAAACAACAGTTAAAAACAAGCCGTAAAACGTTCGGTAAGGAGAGGCTTTGGATGTGTTTATTCAGCGTCAGTAAAAGCAAATGACTTCCTCACCGCAAACTGAATCAAAAGGAAAGGGTAACTTTTCCATTATTTAATTCTTTGTGACTTCTTTAAAAGGTATCCATACTATTTGTTTAGCATTAAATTGTGAACATTACATGCCCCTACTCTTATGACTATTCTGCACTAACGGCACTTAATTTTTTTGTTCTGTTACTGTTCAATATTTCTTGGGGTTCATTTGTTTATTTTTGTTTGAGGCATCAGTGTCCACAGAGAAAAATATACCCTTTGCAGTCAAGTCTTGAGTTGTATTCTCAACTTAAAGAAAAGCTAATGTATTGTTGTGTAACAAACAGCAAAGTTCTTACCATACAGAGATGTTATCTGATAGACTCAGTACAACATTTTATTCACTGTTTCTGTATTTGATACCTTATCCTTTTCCAGTTGGTAAAGTTTTTTCACAAAAGGAAAGAACGGGGGGGGGGGGGGGGGGAAAAGAAGAAAACTTAAACATAAATTTTTGGGGAGTTTTATTTTCAGGAATCACACCCAAATTATTTCTCTGTTCTGTTTCGCGATGACTTAAATTTGACCATCCAGCATGAGCTGCTGAGAAGCTTTTTCCCATACAAACCACAATCAGAGTTTATGGCAATTTCAACTTAACCACACAAAATCATTTATTTCTCTACTCATTTCAGAAAGTACAAAGGCTCCTTTTCTTTTCAGGGAGTATATCTCAAGTTGTTGACAGAATATTGCCATTCAGTCACTATTACCAAATTACTTCCCTATGTGGAGCATGACTACCAAATAAAAATAGTCAGCTATGCAGAGAGTGATGACTCTGAGTCGGGTACTACCCCTCACTACCAGCAGTATTTAATCAGTGATAAACACCAAAGGGTCTTGATAAAAGGCTGTCACTGATATTGCATAATCAAAACGCGTACAAAGTAATCCTAACGTAGTTGTGGACAAGGTAAATTATTGTGGAACACATTTCTAACTTTTTTAAAAATATCAGTAAAGATCAAGTCCTTTTGTAATGAAGTTTGCAAAGAAATTTGGGAACCTTTCTTTTTAATGCCACATGTAAAGTTCTGTTGCCCTTGACCTCCAATGAAAATGTGGTTTAGGGGAAGTGAAATAGCATTTATCAAAGATAACTCATTTGGTCAATGGGCCATGCCCTGAAGCACGGCGAGTGCCTTCTCCCTTCTCTCAGGCAGGCCTGATTTTCACACCTGTGGCTGGGAGCAGCCATCCCTGGGCTGGCTCGGCAGCAGCCTCCAGCTCAGTTCTGCAGCGGCAGCTCAAAGTCTCTCTTTGAAATTATCATCCCATCAGTGTCCTAAACTGAAACCAACTCTCTTCCTGTGGCTTTATGTCTCATTTTAAATCGGCAGCTTTTATTTTCTCCTTTACCTGTCTTTTACGCCCTCCTCAGCAGCTCACAAGGCCCAGCAGCACAAAGTCCCACGCAGGCGGGTGTCCTCCTCTCTTTATAGGCCAAATGAGAGTTTTCAGGGAGCTCTGGGGCAGACTCCGCATCGCAGCCCTGCCAAGACAAGCGACTTGCTGACACATTGCCAAGCCCTATCCCACACTGGGATAAAACATGGCCGGCACACCTGCAGCAAGCGCTTGCTGTTTACCTAGCCATTAACCCACTTTCCCAGAAGCATTCCTCCTCGCGCAGCATTTACTGCCTAGAAACGCCAAACCGAGGCTTAGCATCATGTAACGGTTAAGCGTTTTGAGCACGAATCCACATCCCTAAGGCGAAAACTTCGCCGAGCCCCGTACCACCTGGGGACAGCGGTGGAGCAGACGGCCCCGGCACCCGCGCCCGGCCGCCTACCTCGGGCGGCCCTTGCCGTGCGGCGCCTCCGTCGCCCTCGGCCCTGCCCCCCGAGGGCGGAGGGGCACTGCCGGGCGGATCGCAGGTGGCGGCGGCGAAATGGCCGCAGCCGCCGCGGTGAGGCGGCCGCGGCGGGACGGGCTGCACCGGGCACCTCGGGCCGCTGGGGGCTGCTGTGGGGCCGGGGCCGCCCCTGCGCCCTCCGGCTCCCCCCAGCGCCTGGCGGGCGGCGGCGCGGCCGCGGCACCGGCGGGCGCCCCCCAACCCCGGGCGGCACCGCGGGCCGGGGCGGGGGGTCTCCGAGGGGGGCGGCTCCCGCCGGCCGCCCTGGGGGTCCGCTGTGTTTCGGCCCCGCGAAACGGCCGGCCGCAAAGGGAAAGTCTTTTGAGGAGCGTCACTGCTGAGGGGTCGCGGTGTGCGCTGCCAGGGCGCCAACGGCCCTAACGGTCGTAACGGCTGGCGGGCAGCGCCCCGGCTCTGCCCCCGCGCGGGGCAGGCGGAGGGCAGGGACGTGCGCTGCCAGGGCGCCAGCGGCCCTAACGGCCCTAACGGCTGGCGGGGAGCGCCTGGCTCGGCCGCGGGGCAGGCAGAGGGGAGGGTGCCACAGCGGGGACGTCCTTTGGGTGACGACCGGGAAGGCGTCTTTCTAGCCATGCACGAAAGAGACTTTGAACTAATGCTTCATACTGGTTTATATGTTGTTGTCTTACGTTACCAGGGTGTGGGCCGAAGGCAAACAGGAACAAAGAAGACACCTAGCCGTGACGTGCTGCCAGGGCAAGGTTAGGGTTTTGGGGGGCAGGCAGCAGAGGGGAGGGCTGGATGAGGCTTGTGCCGGGGCGCCGCTCCGTGTATGCTCAGGGAAAGTCTTCATGTCCTCAGAAACTGGACTGGGTCCTCTTGAACGTGCCGCATGTCCCCACATCTGGCTGGCTTCCAAGGGTCAGTGATAGTTGGGGAGGTTTTTTCCCCCGAAAGCGTTTCAAGGAGGCCCAGCAGTTTCACAGTGGTAGCAAGAAAACGAGAGCCCCACAGAGGCATGGATAATTAGCAAGAGGGCTTCCTTCTTGCCTCAGGCTGTACTGGCAGCGCTGATGGCTGCATGGTTTCATAACCAGGTGCAGGTTTATGTAATATGAATGGTTGGATAAGGTCAAAGGAAGCAACCTGAATTACCGTTTTCTTGCTATAGCCACCATCTTTTGTGATTTGCAGGCACTCACTGATTTCTGGCGAAAGTGCCAGCTAGATAGGATATCATTTAATAATTTTAACAACAAGCGGTTATCTGGCTCCAAGCAGTTCCTTTAGCTTGTTCACGTCTCAGCTGAATTACTTAAGAGTGCAGGTTGGCTTTTAAAAGAGTACCCTATAATGCACTTTATAATCCAGTGAGACTATGCCATCTTGCACTGTGCTTGCAATACAATAAAATATTATCCACTATTGCTACAGCCTTCCCTGAGGTACAGCAATTGCCTGTGTGTGCTTAAGTCGTTTTGGCTTAAAGTAAACGGCCATTGGAGTTTCAGCATAGTATATGCTATGTATGTATGGGATGGGAAGTAAGCATTTCAGAAAAGCGGGGTTTGCATCTCACCCTCAAAATCCCATTGACTGTATATCTTGGTCTTTAAACACCTAAATATCTTTAAAAATATGACCAAGCTAAAAAGAATTAGGGACGAAGTCTCCGCTGAATTTCAATGGGGTATGGCTGCGTAGCTCCCTGGCAAATTCCTTCAGAATGTGTTAAATGCTCTACTTCAGTGTTTCTCCTTCATTTGTTCTACGTCTGGGAACATGGGGATAAGGATGCTTTTGTTTTCCATTTTGTTCTCTCTGTTTAGACTGATAGTCCCCACCCCAAAAGAACTATCGCTGTGTGCCTAGACAACGTCTGGCACAATGGGGCCTCATATCGGTGCTGTAAAAATGCTAGATACCAGAAAATTATGTGTCTCCAGTATTAGCAAGGCACCCATTACTCTCCTGTCCAAACACAAAAGACAGTGATGTTTCCCCTTAAGTCCAACTAATCCCCAACAGTAGGATTGTTCACGTTCTGCATGATCTGTGGAGTAGCCTGGTCTTAGAGACACTGTAAGCGCCACGGTGTTATAAATCATCCTGCTCCTGACGTTAAGACTAAATTTAAACACAGCAAATTGTGGAGTTAGAAACAAAACTGAAGTAATCAACAGGGATGTGTTTAACTTTCCATTTGTGCTGCCCCTACTGTTGATTAAGGCTTATCTACTGTTTGGTGTTTGTCATTTAAAAAAAAAAAAAAAAAGAGTAAGTTATGGAACACATAGCGCCACGTTCCAGTCAAATGCTTTAGCAAAGGCTGCTGTTATGAAAAGGATTTTCTAACAAGGGGAATAATGATCTTCAGATTCTGACCTCCTGGCACAGCAGCGAGATTTATCAGGAGGGGCATGTGACTAGTTAAGACACACAGCCCCAGCTTGAAGGAAACAGCTGCTCATTTCATGCTTCTAGCACTTGGCAGCTGGACAAGGAAGGGTGATGTTTGTGTTGAATACCTCTGCAGAACCAAGTACAGTAAGTGATTTTCCTTGTTTTTATTTTTTTTTTCTAGACTGCCACTGCTTTCCTATTTTCATCTTAGACCTCTTGTAAAAACACTTACGGGTGAGGCATATTTTTGTCACCTCATTGATAAACAGTCATTCATGCTCAGAATGCCTGTATTTTTCTGACCTGTTATTAACGAGAGCATTGTTCTCGCTGTTGCAGGAACCAGACAGGTACCGTGTTTTGTCCTAATGCTAGCTAGAGGGGGGAAATGGTGTTTGTTTACTCGGATGCTGGTGTGGAGAGTTTGTTTACAGTAAATGTATTTTCCTTTCTCTGTAGTGCTCAAGTAGAGCTAGTTCATGGGTAATGATGCAAGTTGAGAAAAGAGCAATTATGATATTTGGCTTAAAAGTACTGCGGTAAGGGACTGACAAAGGTGTATACCTTTGCATCAAAATAGTGTGATCAGTCTGAAGAGAGTTGCTTGTGACTGGTTACTGGTCTGGGATGAATGAAGAGATTTTGGGGTAAGAAAAGGGTAGCAACAGAAATAAAGAGCAGTGAAGATGCGCTGAGTAAGATGTAATCAATTCTGGATAGTAATGCAGAAATAGATTGTGAAAATAAAAAAATCCTCCACAGAAACAAGGAGTGAGTCTTCTAAATATCTCTAGGTTTTTAATTCAGTTCATTTTTGTATACTTGCATTTTTGAAGTTTTTGCTTCATGAATGATTGATTTTCCCGTCCGATAATTTTTGACTCTTCTGGTCTGAAATTTTGCTTAAAAACACAAGAATTAGAGTACCGGATAGCTATGTATAAAGGAGCTTTTAATGAATTATTTATGTAGAGATGAACTGATTTTTTGCAACAAGACTTAGGAATTGGAACAAATGAACGGGTAATAGAGCCTGACATGCCGTGAGACTGAAAGGTGCCAGGTGCTTTGGGAAAGGTTTAAGGGAGCAGGGATAGAGAGCAGTGGGATCCTGTTGAGGAAGGCATCTATCAAGTTAAAAGGCCTGAATTTCAGAATGGGATCGAGAGTAAATCCTGGGAGGTTTAGTGAATCACGCGATCCTTCCTTTAAAGATGGGCAGAATAATCCTAATTCAAAGATTTCTCATATAGAAACGTTATCTATTTCTTCCTGAGGACTTCTTTTTTTCTTTTTAAACCACGGTTTATGGCTTTGCCAGTTAACTGGAAATTTTATGGGAAAATATCGATCAGTTTCTATTGTTCACCAAAACAGAAGTCTGCCTGGCTTCCTGCCTGTTCTTGTGTTGAGGGTAGGCTGCCTCTGCACCAAGAACTCGAGTACGCTCCGGCTGTGGTTTTACCACAGCCCTCCGGCAGCCAGTGGCGTGGGAGACCATGAATGCGGCAGGCCTACGGGGCCCCGAGGTGAGCTCCTGGCATTGCCTTCAGGAGCTCCTAAGCCCTGGAGCACTGGCTGTAACGGGGCCTCTCAGGCCCATCTGAGTCTTCATCCGGGGGCAAGGAGAATAACGGGGCTGCCCTCACTTTCTTATTCAGACCCCGGAGGAATTCTCTTTTTCTTCAGAATTTCTGAAGAGTGTAAATTCTTCACTTTGATTAACACTAATCCACTGGGCACTTGTTTCCAAACATTATATTTGTAATGAATGTTCTCTGTTAAGCAAGCTGCCAGGCCAAGTTGCAACTTGGTCTGATGAAGGACCATGCTTTGATCTCAGTTAAACCCCAAATCCACCAGAAAATGGATAGAAGCTCAGACCATTCCTGCTGCATCTTCTTCTTCCCTAGCTCTAGCACAACCACTGTGCCAGGGCTGGTGCAGAAGATGGATGTAAAGTCACATGGTTCTACATGTGACTTGGTCTACATGCTCATGGTTCTACATTACTATCCTGCTGTAGACATATCCTGTGGAACTGATTTTATTCTCAGGCCTCCCTGGGAAGTGAGCATAGTATTTATAAAAGAGAAGTAGAGATGATTCCATAGTAAAAATTACATAATTGCACTACTGAGCTCACCTTCAGGTAGCAGAAGACATGTCTAGAAGCACCCTGCCAAAGCAGTTGCCGAACTGTCTTGGCAAAGCATGATAAGAGGAGCTCAGTCGTGTTCTTCTATCCTATTGATTACTGAGGTCATTTACAATAAAGTAGAAAAAACCATCCCTTGGATTCACAAAATTGAAGTTGAACAACACTGCTCTATCTACAACTTCCAGCCATCATTACTGTATCTTTTCCTAAATAAAAGTCAAGATTAATGACTAGACACTTAAATCCTTTGTCCACAAAACAAAGAAAACTTGAGCAACAGCATTACAAGATTCTCAAGGCTGTGATTATTTCAGTCATTACCTCCAGCCAATCTTGTTAGAGATCGTTGCTGTTAAATGCAGACAGTGTACTTTGAGAAATGAGAGTTGCAGTCTTCAGACTCTGCTCACTTTGTGGCTTTTCTGATGAATTTTGACTGCAACACCTGTTATTGCAGTACCAGTCATGGGATACCATTGGGGCACACAGGGATTTTACAGCTGAACAGAAGATGCAACCTCTGTATCACCATTCTTTTGTAACTCAATATCCTTACCTTGTGGAAATTCATGTGCTCAGCTTTTTGAATATATCTCCTATTATGTTCGTGTAAGACAAGGCAGTTCTGCATAGACATGAAGTACACAAATTGAATTTCTTCATGGTTTGTCCTGAGAAATGCTCAGCCCTTACAATTCCCATTAACGTAGATACATATCCAGATAGCTGAATACCTAACAGAAATCGTTCGTCCTTAAACTTTTTGTTGATTACATAGCAGAGGATATTTGTTAACAGCATGAACGTTTCTATCCCTCTGCAGAAGTTCGGTGCATGCTTGTATCACCGGAGGGTTTGTTTTGAAGCGTTCCTGTTAAATCTTTTCCTTTTACTCTAAGGAAATGATCAGGGCAGCCATACAGTTCTCTGAATGGGCATGTTACTGCTCTGTAAGAAAACATCTAGCTGAAGAGTAACCACAGTTTTGCCAGTTCCTCTCTGTAATTGAAAATGGCACTATACGCAGGAGCCACTCCCAGGATGTTCCTGAGTAAAGAGAGGAAACTACTTTTAAAAATACCAAAGGGGTACTTGTATGGTTTTTATTTTTCTCTAAGCTGTCTGCCTCTAGCTACAGAATATATGTACAGGTTCTCTAAACAACTTACGCAGAGTTAGTTTTCGGTCAAGATATTTATGTTTTGTTGTGACATGTGCCATCAATTTGGCAGACATATGTTCAAGTTGGCCCTCTACTTAAAGTCAGGAAGGACAATGTGTTTGGAGATTAGCTGTTGTACTATACAATGCCCAGGTGTTAGATTAAATAAAAAAGCTGCTACAGATTCTCAGGTCTTTTAATTTTGCTGTTCGTTGTTCTTACATCTGTGCTGTTTTTCTGTTCAATGTAAATGGTCACTGCAGTGCTCACCTTTCATTAATATGTTTGCTTATTGGTATCACATATCTTAAAAAAAAGAAAACAATTACCGGGGCAGAGGGTTTGGGGTAGTGGATAACTTTTCTCTTGTGACAGAGAGAAAAGCTGCAAGCACTAGCAATATCAACAAAACCGACTTGGTGAGTCCAGTTCAGATACAAGAACTAATCCTGAAAACATAGGTATTTGCTGAGCTGAACTCATGAGCCGTCCCATGAGAAAGTTCACCCTACATCTAAGTGTGTATGGGGTCAGGATCAAAGTGTGGGGGTGTGGAAATACCCACACTACTGGTGTTTACAGCTCAGCAGAAAATACAGTTTCCCCTGAGAATCACTCTGGTTGTTTTGGTGGCCATCTGCTGTCTCACTTCTCTGAATCACCACGCCCCTTGCTGCTGTGTCCTCTGACCATATTCAAATGGGATGAAATGTTTGACTCTCTCTCTACTCTGTATCCTCCCACCTGTGACTTATGTCTATTCTCCTTACTAATGATCTGGAGTTTCTCAGCAATGGGGAAAATGTTTCAACACCTGAAGAATCTGCCAGGCATGATAACTGTGCAAAACTGCGCTATTCTTGTTCAGATATTTTATATATTTAGTTCCTGCAAACAGAAAATAACCGTATCATCTTAAATTAGCGCAAATTTAATATTAGTGATTTAGCAGTATGCCCACTTTGGTCTACCACAAAAGTCATACCAAACTCAGTATACCAGGAGCTAACACGTATTGACACTGTTGCGTATATCAATACATTTCTATATACAACTCCTTCCGCTACTGTTGAAACTGCTTCTTTTTTCAATCTCTACTATGGAAGGAAATGTTTCACACAGAGTAGCAGTGGCCTTGTGTGAGAGAATCAGGAGTGCAGGAAATGCATGCATGAACAGCTCCCATCCAGAATCTGCTAGAAGAACAGGAATTTTCCATCCCTTTTGATATCTATATTGTCCACCGTACCTGAAGCAGATTGATGGGTTTCAATGTAGAAATCAGTCCTAGAGACCGATAATTAAGTAAAACATGTATGACAGATTGAGTTGTGGCTGATAGTGGGAATATCTGCATATTTGCTAAACATCTTCAGCGCTGAAGTGGTCTTTGACCTGAGGTTGCATATTTTCTTTGCTATGATGTTCTGTTCTTTTTTAAAAAGGCATAGCATTTCTCCAGCTTAGTCTCCATTCTCACTGACTGGAATCTCCTTTATCTGAACCAGCATTTATTATAGACAAGCTTTTATTCATAGCCCATCATTCATCCCTGGTAGGCTAAGGCAGCACATAGGTCCACCCAACCCATGGTCTTGGTGCTGGTTCTTATAACATGCATTGATGAGTTCTGTTTATTTTGCAAGGACCCAGTGCTTGAACCAGGAGCTTGCTTGGAAATTTCTGGGTTTGCTAGTGGGAGAGAGGATAAACAGCTTATACGTATCAGTGATTTGTTGTCAGTGGGGCAACTTACATCACAAATCTTTGCTGAACTGGGGCTTGAGTCACTGTACCACCTGGTTATGGAGTGCTTTTTGTCATCCAAATCAGAATAACCATGACATTCCAGCCTTATCGCACTGTTCGTGAAATAGCTTCCTTAAAAGACTAATAATAATCTCATCTGCTTTACAATGTCTCGCCTGCTTTAGCTTGCTTACTCATGGTCTGCTTTACCAAACTCATGAACACATACTTCCTGAAGCAGCTGCCACCCTTCCTAAAACTCTTGGTTTCCAGGCCCTGCCCTAATGACTGTCAGTGTATTTTTATCTTAAGTAGGCATTGGGGCAGAAACGAGAATTCTTGGTTTTTTTTTTCTTCTTGAGTGAGCACCCTTCCCCTTAAATTGTACATTTTTGACCTTGCTTGCTTTCTCCCTGCAGCCTAAAAAGCTTTATTATTTCATTTAATATGAAACCTCATCGATTCATCTGGACAGGCAAATGCGCTCTTGTAGTCTCAGCCCGGGCAGTGGGAGATTTCCAGTCCTTCTGCTTAAGGAAAGAACTGATCCTGTATCTCTTCTCACAGCTTTAAGGACTGTTCAGAGGTCTTGGATGAAGATCCTGGGCATCACCACTGCCCCTATTTCGCATGGGGCTGGTGTGCTAGGTGCGGCCAGACGATGCCTAACGCAGACGAGGCAGACGAGTCCCTGGCGTAGGCATCCCGAAAGGACTTAGGACTGATCCTAAGCCGGGAGCTGCTCAGCGTTCACAACTCTGATATGCTTCCGAAAGCAGAGAGTTGGGCATTTGGGGGGTTTTATAATGAAAATGGAGAGACTAGAGGCTCTGGGTGCTTCCCGCACTGCAGGCATCTGGCAGGGCAGCGGAGGCAGGAATGGGGTGGCGAGCGGGAACTGCGCGCCAGCACCCAAGCCCCGGAGCGAGAGGGAGACGAAGTCAGGCGCTGAGGCCTTTCTTTGGATCTTGTTCTCAGCTCACGGTTTGGAAGTGAAAGAAGAGAGAAGATTTTCAGGTTGAGGGATTGAGCAATAGCTCTTTTGCGATCTGCTTGCAAAGTGCAAACTGCTGTTTGATGTCTGCGTTTCCAAGTCGGCTCCTTTGGGAATTCTTGCACTGCTTTAACTATATTGGTTTAGAAATGGGTGTAACCGTGCTCAAGTCAGAGATTATCTGGTGTACTAGGGCTTATATAAATATAGTTCGCTCCTGTAAATAAGCTTTCAAAAGCGTGAACCGTTTTGAAAACCTGACTTCAACAAGCAGTCAGCTTGTGAACGCTGAACGCTGTCCTTCACTGGGGGATGGCAAACGAGCCCCAAAACCTCTAGCTCACAGCTTCTAAATCAAGATCTTCCTAACACCTCCTGCACTTTAATTTCCTTTTCTAACCTGAACATTTTTTCCCTTCATATTAGCTTTACCACATAGCCACAGGATTAATTTGGTTTTGTAATTATTACTGGAGTTAAATCGGTGAGATAAGCAGACCCTTCCAGGAATCCTCACAAGCCCCTCAAATTTGGCAATTATATGCTGAGGAGGATTCCGGTTTCCACTATAAAAACGAAGCAAATAGGGAAGGATTAATTTAATAATTGTCAGCAAGTTACTTTCTAGGGCAACAGATATTTGGGGTGGACTGAACCAGACACTGGAAAGGTGTTATACTACCAATTAACTTAAGGGGGGTTTATCCACCGATAACATACAGCCAGAGAAATAGCTGGTGGAGGATGAGATTCTAAACTGTTACAGCTACGGCAGCTGCGTTAGTTGCTTCCCCAGTAATGGCAACTCTTTGACGGTATGGTAGGTATGGCATCTGTGTAAAGTATGCTTTTTTCAGATTTTCTACAAATCTTGCAGTTTTACAGCACGAAATACGGTTTGTGCTACACATATTTGAATTTTACAGCATTAGAGTATTGTATGTTAGAAAACGAGCGTTGCAAACATAACTGATTATTTTTGATCAGATTTGTTTTTCTCAAGCCCTATAGTAGCAACATGTTCTGTAGTTGTGGAAGTGGGATAGTTGTATAGCCGCAATGCTGTCTTAGATACAAGAAACGTTTAACTAATGAAATAATGTTAACAAGCTAAAGATGTAAGTTACTTATCTAATGTATTACTTATTAAAGTAGTCTGTAAGATGCTTTTCCTCTTTTTCATTAAGACAGATTGTCTTTTACACCGCACAGACACCTTCCCCTTTTTTAAATTAATTGTTTCACTGCTTGGTATGCTCTTATTTATAGCCCGTCTTCAAATAAGCCTATTTTTGAGTTTCTTTTGATGAGAAACATGTTTGTTGCTATTATTCTTTTTTTTTTTTTAAAAAGGCATTTAACCTGTTGGCTGCAAGCTGCCTTATTGTTAGGAAGGGACATGGTTATTAATAAAACTCACTCTGTTCCAGAAACTTGGCTATAGGAATTAACTGCAGTGACACTGCTCTCATATCCTGTAATCTGTCAACTTCTTGTTGTTTCATAAACAGTCTTAGAAGTTTGCTGTCTGTCTTCAGGCAGTTGTACTGACCAGTGCGTGTTCCTTAGCAGACTGCTTAGTTAGGAAATAGGTTTCAGTCAGCAGACTGACACTTGCTTTCTTGCCTCTGAAAATAAGTACGAAATCTAATGAGAAGACTTAGAGAGAGCAAATAATCTCTCCTCTGGTCTTCTCTTTGTTGGAGGTTTAATATTTTGAAGACCTCTAAACAGCTTTAAGAAATAATGTAAGCCTGTGTTTAAAATGCTCTCTCTGCATCATTAAGAAATCAGAAGCCTGCCATTGTTTCACCTTTCTTCCCAGGGGAAACTCATACAAAAATAACTAGATGTAAGGAAGGAAAACTGCTTGTTTATTTTGCTCTCCAGCATCTGCTGACAGAATTTCTCAAAGAATACTGGATCTCCTCTGACTCCAGATTGTGTTTTTACTCTCCCAGCTTTTCTGCAGGCCCGCTTGCTTGTGAGCCGTGAGTCATCGGAGACTTCTGCAGATGCAAAACCGTAACACTGCACCAGGCAGGCGTCCCTGATTCATGTGAGCGTGCAGTAGACAGCAATTTGCATGAGCTCCTAGGATCACACAGTACGTCTGTCTACTGTCATGTTGTGTCTGTCTCTGTAATCTAGCACACCGTTTTAATTTGCATTCTCTCTTTAAAGAGCAACTGCTCGGCAATGAATGGAAAGCTGCCGCCAGGGAGGGAGAAGGGATGCTGACCGTTGGCAACTGGTCCATGCTCTCTCCCTGTCTGAGACCTGTTAGCACGTCTGTGGGGAAATAGCAGTTACACGTGAACCATTTTCTGCATCCATCAAAGGGAAAACGATGCTATTAGTGCTATTAGAAATGCACTATAGCAGCCAAATTAGGAAAAGAAACCCAAGTCCTGTCCTGCCCTTCTGTTCTTTTAACTCTGTCTTGCTCCCCTCTCAGGCATGCAGCTTCCCATTACTTCAGCTTCTGCAAGCCTCTTCCTGCCTTTATTGTTTTGGCAGTTGCTGCCTTCAATTTACTGCACTGATAAGTACTTCCCAGGCTGTTAATGTGTGGTCAAGATATTTCTGAAGTTGACCTATGTTTTAACTGTGGTCAGAGGAGGAAAGGTCAGCAGCAAAACTGCTCTCTCTACAAGAAGAGACCACTTCTCAGACCAGGATAGGTGTAAGATGTGAATTTGGTGGGGGGGGAACATGTGTAGAATAATGGGACTCAAGAGGAAAACATGAACAAACACTTGAACTCCCCTCTTCCCATGGTGATACATTTGCTTTTATTAGATGTAAAGTAATTGCAGTTGTTCTTCAGCTATGGAAACTCAAGAAATGAGAAGGAGTGAGAAATCTGACACAGCCATTGATGCTGGAAATGATAACAGATAGTAGGTGTTGAAGTCTCCCTTCAGTGGTACCTGTGACCACAGATAATCATTTTATCTTCTCTTGATACAGACATAGTGCAGAGGTGGAAAAGAGAAGAGGGAATGTGTTTTAACATTTCGCTTTCTGGGACGCTTAGCAATTTTCTGTCTTGTTTGGTTGACTAACACGGATCTGTAAAGTTTTACATGCATGACAAGCTTCATACATGTCTGTTATTCCTGGGAATTCATTATAATATGTGCTGCAGATGTTTGCTATCTGGCAGGCTGTCACTGTGGGCAGAGAAACTATTGTGTCATGAGCAGCTCTTCTACCGTGGGAAATAACTGGAAATAACTGGAAATTACAGAATTCTATCTGGTGAAAAAGCTTCTTCCAAGGGAAAATTGATTTGGAAGCCACAGGTTTATCACACAAGAGCTTTCATACCAAACTTACTCATTTTTAATACAAGTCAGAGACTCTTGCATTCCTCCTTTGCCTTAAAGTTGGTTGAGAAGTGGTGTGGAACTGGAGGCAGATCTTAGAACTGTCACGAGTCTTTGAAGATTTAACAGCTTCAGAAAAGACATCACTCTGGACTGTGTTGCTATACAAGAATTCCAGTTTAATTAAAAATAGGAAAAAATAAGCTTTGTGGGGAAAAAAATAAATCTCGACGCTTAGAATGTCAGACAGCCTGATAAATAAAGCCTAGGACATATTAGTAATCTAATTAATAAACCAGTCTTATTTTTCCAGCTTGGCTTTAAGAGAATATAGCTGACAATGGTAAACAACAAGGAAAATTTTAAATATTTTGTTACGGAATAGCTGAAAATGAGTATACTGAATCATTGCCTTTTAGAACTGAAGAGTTGATTCCTTCCCCATATTTGCTTTAAAATAACTCGAAATGGCTTCTTTGGGGTTGATGCAGCGTCCTTAAGGGCATACAACAGTGTGATCAGTCAAGAAGATATGCTCGTAGGCTTTTTTTTTTCTCTCTGACTTGATCTATGTGACCCGGTTAACTTATTCATGAAAGCCTATAAAGAGTTGTTTGCAGGTCTGTCAATAATGAAGGTAACTGCCAAAAATTTGTCTTATGGCCTAAATCCATTAGCATGGCTTCTAAGAAGTATTGACATCGATTTGATTTGATTTCTGACAAGCTTATTTGCCTAAAGGGCTGTGCGAGCTGGGAGCGTAAGAGCTAAGTGCTGTTAGCTCTCCTCTTCATGGATTGTACTTTGGTGGTGAAGATCTCCAAAATGTCTGAAGGGCAAAGAAGTTCAAAAGAGCGGGGTCCCCTCATGGCACACATGTTAATCAAATGTTTGATATGCGTAATTTTGTTTTGCTTAACTGGAAAGAGCAAAACAATTTTATGACAAATCTACTGAGAAGTGTGGCTGAATGCTTGCCTCTGTTTGAACGTGAACTGAAGTCCCCCTTTAGATCTCCCTTTAAACCTGATACATTCCTGGGAAATTTGATTACCCTAACCCATGGAAAGTGGAAGCAAAAGGTCATGATCTTAGTGTATGAAATACTTCAAGGATGTCTGTTCAGATTCTATTGCCATTATTAGCAGGAGTTCCAGTTAAAGAGACAAATGCCAGCACAGTAAAGTGAGGAAACGGAAGCAGAAGCAGAAGTGGATGGGGAAAACCTGAAGTACAGGAGATAACCGGTTCCATAAAAAACTAGAATTGCAATTGAGAATGAAACTTTTGTTTTTAGTATCACAGTTATCAAGTTATCCATTATTTTGGGAGGTTTATAAGTGAGGAAAAATGCAGGTTTTTTCTGTGTTCTCAAAAATCTTCTTGACTGTATTTCACATTAAGAGGTTAAGAGTGCTAAACAAAATGCTGTTTAAGCAGCCCTAATCAAGTGACTTTCTGATTCTTCATAGTAGTAGATCATGTGACACTCCATTAGCATTCCTCATGATTTCTGTAAACTTCTCCTTTATGTCAGACCAGCATATGTTGTAGCCTGTACTCCAGTTTATCAACTTCTGTAAGATATTTTGTGGCTCTGAACTAATAGCTTGGTAACACGTATGAGTGGGTCCATTCATCCACTTGGTTTCTTTCCTGTAGTCCTATTCACTTAACCTCTGTTCCTGTAGAAGAGTACATATGTAGGCCGTGTATGCCCTTTTATTTTAATTGGGTGATATATGATGACTCGAAAGTAAATAGCCCAGTGGAATCTCCTCTCAATGTTGAGCATAATGACATACATTTTGGCAATTAGTAACTTAACACGCCTCTGCACTATGGCCACACATGCTCTTCACTTGCAGTTTACACTGGTTTTGCACAGAGGAATGAAATGGAGTAGGTGACATTTTTTCACATATCTTAAGCTGTGGAGCCACTAGCAACCCCTGTGCAGTGTCACTCATTAATACAAGGTTTGGCTTTAGCAGCCAATGCAGCATGCGCTTAGCCGTCCCGCATGCTCTCCCCTATTGAGACATGGACATCCTAGTCTGGTTAGTGCCTGTTGAAGCCCCTCTTTGATCCAGAAGAACTAAATTGATAGAGAGCAGACAGTTGTTGTGGGTCTGCTGGTTTATTGGATAACAACTGTCCGACAGTGTAAGAGGTCTTAGCAAAGGTGCATGAGTCACACTCCGGCAAGTCACACTAGTTGAGCCTAAGACTCTCCTGCAGGCATGGAGCAGTGCCTCCATCTCCCTCTTGTTCTGTGCCTCCACTCCACAAGACAAGCATCACTGGTAAGGCAGATGTGCCAACCTCTGGCCAGCTTATGTTGCTCCATATGATGCTCTGGGTCACGGGCTGGGACAGAAGCTGTGGCATTAGGCGACCTGAAAGCCCAGCATCCTTGCCCTTTCCTGTCTAGCCCAGCTTCGTCGTGTCAGGTGTTGGAGAAACCTGACCATGACACTTGCTCAGAATTTTCTAAAAATGGAGTTGTGTGTCCTATAATAAATAAACTGGTATTGACAACCTACAAGGAATATTTATGTGCCCAGAAGGGGAAGTCTTCAGGAAGGGCAACCAAATACCGATGTTAACTTTAGCCCAAACAGATGTCTCAATTGCACCTGTGTAGGCCGAGGTGCAGCAGTCATGTATTCGATTTGGGATTCTTATTAGGTTCATTACACTGATATGTGGGGAGACTAATCACAAGAAAGGGCCTCATATGAGAGCTTCCACTAAATATACAGAGCAGCAGAGAAACTCTGTCCTGAAGAGCTTCCAGCTGACATGAGCAAGGCAGAATAAAGGGAAAGGGTATATAGGAAGGGAAGTTATCCTTAAACATTCGCTTGTGACTCTCGATTTTTTTCTTGAAGGATTTTTTTTTTTTTTCCCCTGCATACTGCTACTGATTACCTTGCTCTGTTCAGCTGCTCACATTTAGGGCTCTCTCTCCGGCGGCCAGATGGTGGAGGCCCTTTAATGCAAGCATTTATCAACGTGTGACGTAGGCTTGGAGAAGAGGGAGAAGAGGGGAGGTCTGGCTTACTAAAACCCTCAAGAATGTCCTCATCTTGTAAAGAATATGCATCTTCTGCATACAGGCCACTCTAAAGTTTATGGATGAACTGAGACAAATAGAGGTGCCTCTGTGTCAAGGTTGAACTGTTCACGTGTGGCTCTATTTATTGTCCCTAAACAGAGGGAAAACAGACCCCTTTTAATTAATGGGGAAAATGCTACATGTGCATTTACTTTGGCTTGGCTAAAAAGCTGTTTAAATTCCATTTAGCTAAATAAATATTGCTATGTATGTCGAATTTGAGCCTATTTAAACCTGACTTACTGGTTCAGCTTGCACCTGTAACCAATATAGCTTGTTGGAAACCAATGTGAAAGTGCCCACACAGGGATTTGTGCTGGCTTGACGTTTTAATATTAAGTTAAAGTGCTCTAGCTTGTGGGTGTGGACCTCCCCTTAGCAGCCCCCAGCAGTAAAAGTGATGTCTTTTAGTTTTACTGACAACAGTAGCCAACAGTTAAAAGTTGACTGCGTGCTGCCCACACTGGTCACACTATTTGATGCTTTTGCATAAGACAACAAGTTTGCTGACAGTATGTCATGTTTCCTTAAAAAAAAAAAAGTACTACAGCTGGGCACATCTGTCTCAAGAGCTCACAGCCCGTTCACTCACTTTAAATCAACAGTCCACAATAATGCCGTCTTAAGACTTCCAAAATATAGAACAGAAAAATCAATTACACTGCACAAGGACGCTAAGGAAAAGCCATCCGTTTAAAATAACTATCTGTGTGCATGTGGTGATCGAGGTGAAGACGAGACTTGAAACAGATTCTCTGTTTTGTACTTTTGTCCATCACTGACTTCTAACCTCTGGGCACAGCACTGTGGATGCTTCTGCTTTCCTCCCAGCTGGGAAGTGTGCGTCCTATAGTGGTAATACATCATCAAATAAAGCACGATATACTTGATACCATGACTTGGCCCATAGGAATATTACTGCTCTGTTTATTATCTAAACTAAGGGGGTGCCTTTAGACAAAGCTGTAGGTACTGGTGGAGTGCTAAGGCCTATCTTGATCATATCCCTGCTGCCTCAGCATCTCCCCATTCCTGACTCACCCTCTGAAAGCCCTTCCCAGCATGCTGTTGGTACCTAGCAAGATTTGCAGTAGAGTCTGCTGTTTCAAGTGGTCTAAGTGAGAATTGAGAATGGGTAGTGTGTGTGATGGGGGCGGTTAGTGCCACCTGTGTCCTTAATAGCATCTGTTAACCATGGTTAACCAGACAAGATTTATAATTCCATCGCAAGGCAAAGAAAAAAGTTTTAGTTTCATGGTAATACGCGCTCGCCTCACTAACTAACCATGTGATCTTGTTGAGTTTAGCTCTTGGGTTTTTTCACCTAGCCTTCCTGATTCCTCCTGATACAGCTGGGTGGCAATGAGACCTCTCAAGAGTTACACTGGAAGCACCTAGGGGTAGAGATTCTGCCCCTTATCGCTATTTGGAAGCCGTAGTGCACTTTTGGCAATCACAATCCATTTTTTTAATAGTATCCATTTATTTCTACAGTTTTTAGTTCTTTACATGTGGTAGACCTAGGTATACTCTAGAAGGTAATAATCTATAGTTGATTATTTATAGCAATATCTTAAGAAGTGTCACTATATATCTTTATCAGCGAGCAGAGCCATAAGTAGTATTAATGGCTTTGCTAGAAATGTAACTCCAAGCTCTCATTTCTGTTTTTTACATATACCCAAAATGGAAACTAGGTCTCATACTCTGCTTATCACACCGCCTCTGTCCCAATGCTGGTGAGTGCTCTAACAGCGTAGAGCAGCGTTAGCTCTGATTTGGAAGGTGAGTACTGCTCTTTACTTCCTCTTGTTCCCTCATGTCTTGTGTCAGTGCTAGTTTTGAACCTTGTACTTTGATTACTTTTATTTTTCTGTATCTCTAACCTCTCTGGTTGACTTTCTCCTTTTTTTCTGTAGACACATGGAAAGTCAGTCAAGATACCATTTTATGGTAGCCATAACATCAAGTGTAAATAGCAACAAGGACACTAAGCATTTACGAAGCATTCATAGTGATGCTACAGGGATTTCCAAATTCCTGTGACTCTCTCATTTCTCTTTGAGCAGCTGAATGGCTTCATTTACCATGGACAGTAACAGGGCTGGAAGGCATGCAGTGCTACAGGAGATCCGACCCATTACTTGGGAAGGGACTAAAAAGTACATTTCTGTTTTTCATTTTCTTTCTGACCTGAGAAATCTCTCTCTGGAAGTGGTGTTGTGATTTGATACCATTGTGGCCCAGTATCGACAAAACTTTTACTGTTTTATAGAACAATAGTGCTTAATCACATAAATAATGGCTTAACAGTTGTGATTGTTGGGGTCTGGGATCAAGAGATGTTACCTCAGGTTCTGCCTTAGCCATAGATACACAGCCTTAGCCAATGCGAAGTTCCTCCTCCATAAACTGGAAATGATACATCCTTCTTTTAGAAGCATTATGAGAATAAACTCTGTTCTTGATCAGATGAGCTGTTGGTGAAGAGTGGATCCTGCTGGCCTTGGGATCTACGTATTTGCCAGTTGAGTAGCTGGCATATAGTAATAATAAAAAAGAGCCATGCAATTGTATGAGGAACATTACTTGTTGATTGCTATATCACTGCCTTGATGCTGTTCATAACGGAAGATAGTGATGATGCTATCTTATGCTATATATTATAGGATATGCTAATACTAACAGAACTGAAAAGGCAGATCAAATCTCTTCCCCTCTTGAATTTCTTGCTTGGAAATTTTCAAGGATAGGCAGAAATTGCAATACCTTTTCTCAATTCTGCTTTTAAAGAGTTGACTGAAACAGTATTTTGAAATAGCAGATATAAAATCTATGGAGGGATTTATTGCCTATTATTTTTATCCTCTTGAAAAAACAGAGTCAGCTGCAGTTGGAAGAGCTGGATTGCTGGCTCTGTGAAAAATCAAGCCAGTAACTTAAGCACCTAGGGAAGGATGTGAAAAAAAGGTCAAAAAAGGCCAATATGGTCAAAAATGGTCAAAAAAGGCCAATATGCCCCAACTGGGATTCTAGGACAATTTAGGTGCCAAGGGACAAAATTGTGATCTTGAAAAATAGCGCCCAGTTGCTGGCTAACCCTCAAAACAAATAAACCAAGCAAATGCGCTACCTTTGGTACTTCAAGTACATGGGAAGAAGGACCGAACCTAGAGTAACCCTGGCTCATGTGTGGATTAGCCAGCATGCTCGAGTCATGAATCTCCCAGTATTTTTTTCTCTGGTCCCCTCAAGACAACTTTCACTTTTGTGTGGTGACACAGTTTTAGCAGGAAGGGTTGAGGCTGCCCAGACTAACGCAAGAGCTAATGGTTAGGACGCTTTCTGCTACAGTGACAAGCACAGGTTTGAAGCTAAGGAGTGCTCTGAACCCAGCTTCCCCTATTTTGAGGTGAGTGTTCTGGCTGCTGTGCTGTTGTGTGAAAGGAATAGTTTTCCCCCTGCTTTATCGCAAATAGGAGCTCTACTCGCTTTCTGGAAAAACAGACATGTTTCTTCAAAAGGGGGATCTGCACTGCCAAACTTGGCTGGGGGAAAGGGCTTTCTTCCAGCTTGGAGTAAGGCACTGCAGGGGCAGGGTTTAAAGCTTGCACCCTCTACGCATGTTTCCTGCTCCGGCACGTTGAGTGCACTCGCTTTTAGAAGCTACCAGCTCAGTGAGCTGAGCCCTTTTCACACAGGGTCCTGATTTCCGCTTCAGGCAAAGAGTGTCACGTCTAAATACTCCGTTGGACGGGATCAGAAAGAAGTGGCTGTAGGCACCCCTTTTAAAAGAAGAATATCTTTGGCTGAGTTGTGTGTGTTGAAGATACCCCAAACAAAAAGCAATTGCTTAGAGCAGCCTGAGCCCTGCAGGACTCTGAAGCCGTGTTTGGAGTGAAGTAACCAATGCAGGATGCTCTTCTGGGAGCTGGGATGCAATTCCCTCTGCTCTGACAGGGTCCCTGACCAGGTCATGTTGTCCTGAACACGTCCCAGGTGCCAGTGGCAGCTAGCATGGGCCAGCAGCGAACAGTTTGCAGGTGCTAAGTTTGGGAGGCAAAGAAACAGCAACTGGTGTAAAATATGGGCCAACGTGTGCCAATGGGAGCGTGCCTGGGCACGGTCACCTCGGCAGCGCAGACCTGGCCTGAAGGACGAGCATTTTCTCCTCTTTTAGGGGAAGTGGGAGTTGCGGCAGGATACGCCTGCCCGCGCGGTAGATGTGAGCTGCCAGAGCCTCATGGGCACAGGGGTGTTTAGAAGAGGATCAGGGTGGTTTAGGAAAAGGTGGCGGACAGCAGTCGTAGTGGGGCTGAGTTTGCAGGATGAGGTCTGTGACACGGTCAGTTTGAAGAGCTGTGCATCTGTGGGTGAGTTAGAGCAGGGATGTGGGGTGTCAGCGCTTTGTGTGACCAGCATTAAAAAGTTATGTTACGTGCAGCACCTTCTAAAAAGAAACTTCCCCAAATTCCTGCCCTGTTTCACTTTAAGGGCTGTTTTAGCTCCCGTGTTAGCTTTTTTCTAGAAAAGGTGCTGGAGGTATTTTTGGTTTGCCGTTTTCCAAACACCAGTTAGGGGTCGGGGCAGTGGGGCTTAGTCACAGCCTGGCAACAAAATATTGGCGTCTTCTTTATATACAGCTATGTCTTCTCTATGTACAGCTTTACAGCCTGTAAAGCTAGGTCAGAAAACTTGTAATGGACTGTTTTGTCTATCTTTCAAGTAAATGGATCTTTGTGAATTAAACGTACAGTAGATGTTTGATACAATTCAAATGTTTCCATAAGTGTTCAGCTTTCTGTAAGTGTTCGGCTACTGTAGGAAGATATATATTTTAAAAAGCTGTAGGAATAGATTTTAAGAACTTTTGACAAATTTCCTCCTACTTTAGTATTAGCTACGAACTTCTTAAAATGTTTTATGTGGACTGTGCCAATTAACAACATCACCATTAGAAGATATCTACCATGAACCAGTAACCTTAGAAAAAAGATTTTTGTTGTGCTTTAAACATAAAAGCAGGGTTATTAACAAAATGTGACTTATCAAGGGTAAATAAAATGGCCTGAACAAAATGTGCGTCATTGTACATGCATGCCCTCATTTACCATCTGGTTTCTGTTTTATGACCCTTGCTATGGATTTATTTTGTGCTAGTGGACAAACAATTGAACAACACTTAAAAATACAAGTTGGAGTGTACTGAAAACTTATGGCAGTCTTTCATGTGCTCTGCATTGTGTGGGAAAAAACCAGTTTATAGAAAAGATGAGCTGAGCTATAAACATTCCACCCTGATAATGCTTTCATGTAGTCATATAATTATAATTTCCTGTCCTTCCTTTCTCCAGATTTTCCTTGAAGTCCAGTTAAGAATGCAACCAACAATAAAGGGATAAAGCCGTGCAGCTGAAGGAGCGTTCTCCTACTTGGTGAAAATGCCTCTTATTTTTTGACAACGACTAAAGGACAATGGGGTCAAACACACTTGGGAAAGCTGCAACGTTAGATGAACTTTTGAACGCATGTATTGAAATGTTTGGTAGGATTTTTCAATATTTTATTTGCTGCTGTTCTTAAAATTCATCTTATAATGTAACCCTTCCTGTTCTCTGATTTAGCTAATCTTTCCCTTGGCAAACAGTATTTCTCTTCTGTAAAATTTTCCATGCTTCATTCTGGCCCAGAATCATGTGGGCCATGACTTTAAGCATACGTATAGTGTAGTAAATTTTTTATTCTCCAGATAGTGCACGACAGGGAGTATAGTGTTTTTCGAAATGCTAACCTTCATCAAGAGAAGTGTTTAGCTGAATTATTCAGTGAGTTACCCTTAAAAGAAGTAGGAATTTATTGCTGGCATTGATCTCTGTCTTGAGTGGTTCCACAGCTTTTTTTTCTGACCAGTGCTTACTCTGAAAGGTTTTCCAAATTATCGTGCAATAATTGGCAATAATATGATTCAAGGCTCGCACAATCTTTTTACTCTTATTAAAATGTGATGTACCAAGTCAGAGGGAAAAAAGTGATGAAATGGGCCTTGATCCATAACACCATTAATCATGACAGGCGTCACACTGAAGTCAGTTGAGTTCATGGATGTGCTTAAATGCTTTGAATCGGGGCCTAATCACAAAGCTACATTTAGATTCTCTTGAAATGCAGGTTAGCTTTTGATTTAAATGAGATATGTGATTTTTCTTCCCTTGCAGAGAGAAACAAATGTCTAAAAGCTGATAGAATTAAATAATTAAGGGCCAGATCTTGCTGCTGAGCCTAGTGCATCCCCATATATCCAGTTTTGTAGACAACCCTCAGAATTGTTCTGAATAGTTAATCAAAGGTAGCAGGGTTCATGTATTTCATATCTATTGGAAATTATCCCTCTTCCTTCCATACACGCGCTCTTGACAACTGAACTCTGTGTGTGGTTCCCATTTCATACATGCATATCAACTATAAAAGAGTAACAGAGAAGAACAAGTGTAAGATTTAAGATACTGAGGAACACTGATGGTCAGCTAGCCAACTAGGAAATAATTCTTTCTATAGTTTCAGAGGCTATGTTGCAAAGGTGCAAGTGTCTGCACTGCAGCTGGAGATGAGACCCTAGGCACAGACCCATGTTCCCTTGAAACTGAATTCCTTGAGGCAGATCCCTTTTTAAAATAATCATCTCACTGTTAGTATAAACCTGCAGTAAAACAAATATTGTAAGCATATGTACATAAATCATCACACTGCTCTTTGTGTGAACTAAAATTAACACACAATTTTTCTAACTTGTGGTTACTGGAACCAGTCTGATCTTGTATCTTGGGGTCAGCCGTAGCTGTTGAAGGTGGCAGGTTTATTGTTGCTTCTGCCTCTGACCATTACCTTTACTTTCTTCTTCTTGTGATACCTTTTTTTTGGCATGACTTAGGGTAAAGACAAGTTATAAATGATCAAGCATTGTAAGGCTTACTCTAAAAAGTTTGCAAAAATCTGTTAAAATTATTAAGTTCCCCTGGCTTTCTTTGCATATGCTGTGTGCATGTTCTTTGGCTTACTGGTAGTCTCTGTGTATAACATTTAGCTTACTGGGGTCCATGGGCTGTTTTTCTAGGTAAGGCCTGCTGTCTACTCTGACTTTTTTTTCTCCTTTAAATACCTAGCAGTACAGCGTAACAATAGTTTTCACTAAAAGAGCATTTGTGTGCTTTGGTTTTGTTTCCTACCTATTGGGTGGCGCATGAACCAACATTTTCACTTTTCATGCTTTCTATTTGACTCCACTTGAAGGATAAAAGCTCCTCTCTGGTCATGAAAAATGTGACTAATTCACTTGTTTCTTTTTTGCAGATGACAAAGGAAATCGGTGCTCCAGCCATTTGCCAAGAACCTTTCTTTTAATGCACCGCTGGTATCTTCCTTCCACAGAATTGGCTGGCAAGCTTCTGTCCACATATCCTTTCAGGAAGTCTTGTAAATTGTCTTAGAACGTTAAAAGCTGATTATTTCTGTGGCTGCATGTAAAAAAACCTCGTCAATTAATTAGCAGCAAACAAGGTTTTTGCGGTGAAGTTTTTCAGCCTCAAGTCTGTGAGCTTCTTTCTGCTGTTGGTTGCAGATTTGTCCATATGTACAAGTTTGCCGAGGTATACTTTGAATTAGCTTTGAAGAAGCAGAAAAAGGGAAATCTTTTCAAATGTATAATAGCAGGTGGGCCTTGAACTCTTACAAGCTTTCAGAGATAGTGAAGTACCTAAATGCCATTCATGCCTCTTAACAATTTCTGTAACAGTAAATATTGTTATATTTAGGTAGCAAGAAACTGTTCAGCAGGATATGCAGGAATAGTATAGAGGCATTACCGTGAGGGCAAAAAATGAAATGAGGGCAAGAAATGAAATGACAGCTAAGAAATAGTCTGTATAGCCTAAGATGCAGGGAAAGTGAGTGAAACGTCAGCGCATACTGTAATTATCTCTAGAAGAAAAGTTTAGTACTGTTTTTTATTCAGCTGGTCTAGTGCTTGGGAAAATAGCGCTCATCTTTTAAAACAGCAGTCACTCCTGTGGATAAAAACAACACTACTAAATCGAGGCACACAAAGCTTTCTTTGACTAGTCCACGTATAGAGATGCCAGCGGGGAGAACTGCAATGAATTCAGATTAAAAATCTGCTATTTCATGAGGTAAGCATGCTTTTGTTCCTCTAGCCTTTTGTTTTTATGCTTCTGTGAGTACTGGCATTATAATTTCTTTTTCTAAAGATTGAAACTAAACCATGGGAGTGAAACACTCAATTTTTTTTTTTTTACATGGTGTTCAGTCCAGAGTGAAGAGGGAATTTCTGTGCTTTGAAAACAATGGTTGGAGTAGAGCCACCGAGCCTTTAGGACACTTAACTGCATTAAAAGTTCCCGACTTTAAAAAGTTCACTTAAAACCTGTGCAGTGATTTAGCTGGTATTTGAGCGTGTCTCCTCTTAGAGGGAGACTAGTTCACTGCCGCACCGAGGAGGGCCACCACCCTCGACTTTACTTCCAGGTGTAATCTAGAGCGGTAGACGAAGGCTGCCTCTGGGCTATCAGCTTCAGTTCACATAATGCCCTCATAATTTGTGACATCAGGAATGTGTTAGTGGTGCCAAAGCTATTACAGGTAGGGTATGTCCTCCTGATCTTTGTACCGATTGTCTCTGGCCTCGTTTCTATAGGAAAACATTCCCTCGTTAGGCTGTGCTTCTGCGGGAATATTTCTCTGTAAAAGACAAAGCATGAAATTTTAGGCTAACATGATATAACCTGCTTTCCTCATACACAGGCTTTTTTCTTCCTTCCTCTGGACTAAGTTATTTCACTGTGAAGGAAAGGGAAGGGGGCATTTACAGCAGGACTGATAAAGCCTTTCCCCCCGCCCCCTTAAAGAGCAGAAGAGCGTTCCCGTTTACATGGTTATGCACGGTGGGACTTCCATTGAAATTCACACTTTGGTTTTCATTGAAAAATCTTGCCTGAGCGCAGGAAGTGTCTTAAGCAAACAAGGGGCAAGTTTTCAAGAATGCGAGTGTCATTTGGGTGTCCTGGCAGCATGAGTTCAGTGCATGTGCATCTTCTGATGGATCACTTTAAACTGGCATTTCAAAAGAGCGCTGCTATGCTCTGCCGCGGTGAATTAACTAAAGGAAATTGTATGATAAAGTGGCTTTTGTGTGACATCACTTATCCTTTCATCAGGTGGAGTATGTTGCAATTATTTGAGCATATTGATTCAGTTACTGAGAGAGCTGGTGGTGAAGCCTTTGCTTTACAAGGTCTGTGACTTTCTGTTTTTAAAGTCTGGAATCTCTCACTTCAGCATCACAGATAGTCATAGCAGTGATCTGCTGGGGTAATCCACCCTCTCTGCCCTAGAGCCAGGGGCTCTGAAATGTTTATCAGTCATATTGGTTGAAATGTGAATGTGAGCATATATATGCAGCCACTGCATGTTGTATCTGAATGCCTGGGCATCTCTGAACTGCTGTCTGTGGATTTCAGATACTGGATTTTGGAATTTCCTGCAGAATTTAACTTGGATCTTGGGCTTATTCAGCTGACTGAAGAGTTTCGAGAAGTAGCCAGCCAGCTCGGATATGAGGATCACATCCATCTCATTGATATCTCCAGCATGTAAGGATGTTTATGAGCTTCAGCATCTTTCTTTCTGTTCTCTGTAACAACAGAATTCCAATTTTGTGCAAAATATAAAAATATTGAGGACCATCTTGATCTTGAGAGCATAAACAAGCAGTTATAGGAAAGATTCTATTCACTTGTAAATTTGAAGTTACCAAAAAAAAGAAATTTTAGTTGCAGTAATATAGTTTAGCTGGTGTCACAGTAAGAAGATTCTTCTTTTCTTTTTTTTTTTAATTAATAAAAATGGGAAAGATATCATTTTCCTGGCTCTGTGGCAAAGCTAATGCAAATTAAGCAGTGAATATTATTTTGTCCTATTAATTTTTATGCGGAATGACGAGCAATGCAGTGACTGGCACATTGTGTAAAAGTCTTGCATTTTCTCAGGGAAGCTTGAGATGTCGCTTTCTCCCATCAGTAACCTGCTTATATTTCTAACAATTTTCTGTGTACATCTTTGCTATGATTTAACCGAACGATCTTTAGCATTCTCAGTTGTAGCTTTCTGGCATCAAAATGATTGCACCCTTACTTCCTTGACAACCTGCAATGAAAGTTACCTTTTTAACATCACCAGATAGGCCCTAGCCACCTGATATTGTGAATTTTCTTTTAAAAATGTGGCATATACCTTGCAATCTTTCTTTGAAGATTTGTATAGTGACCTAGAAGGACAGTACTATTAATGTCAGTGAGGGCCGCAAGATTTTCTGCAAGAAAAATACCAGTGAAGTCACGTGAATATTGGCTCTTACATCTTCATTCTAGAATAATAAATTAGAAACCTCTTCCTGCTCTGTGAAGTGCTTTTACTGTATGTAGGTAGGGATTATTCTATTGGTTGGAAGCAAATGATTTGCCTTCTGATCCACACCCTTTGTCTTACTGTTTTGTTAGCTGTTTGACTGACTGTTTCTACTGTTCCATTATTTCATGGACCTGTGGTCTTACAGAGTAAAACCAAATCCCTGATGTTATTGGAGTCTTTTTTTTCCTTAGTTAGACTTTTATATGGCCTGTTCTTCTTGAAATGTAGTTGTTAGGCATTTTTGAATTATGGTTTCCTGTACTGGAGAGAAAGTACTTTGTCCTTGGGTTCAGACAGAAACGTGCTGTTGTGTATCACTTGTGGTAGCGCCTCTGAAACCCTTCTCTCTGTTGTGTACCTGAATGGGACGTCTTACTCTGAGTGTTTGGAATGTGCTGGGCGTCGTAGATCAGATAATTCTTGGTCTATCCCCTGGTAATTTTATACTACACGTGCAAATTGCAGGCTGCACCCAAGCAGAAATGAGGATTGTACCTATTTTTCTGTTACAGTCCTTCCTATGACTGGATGAGAAGAGTTACACAGAGGAAAAGGATTTCCAAGAAGGGAAAAGCCTGCCTGCTGTTTGACCATCTGGAGCCCATTGAGCTAGCTGAACATCTCACTTTTCTGGAGCATAAATCTTTTAGAAGAATTTCTGTAAGAAGCCTAAAACTTTTTCACTTGCAATTAAGAGCCAGTCCTTAAAGGGAATGTTTGTATGGTTTAACACTTACGACTTTTTTCCCTCTACATTTCAGTGTAGTAAATCTCTATAATCCTTCATATGACATCCATAGCCATGGCTGGACTAGCACTTCCTTGATCTTTTTCCTGACTGACCATTTTAGTCATAGAAATTAATTTTGTGCATAAATTCTGGGCAAGAATTACTGCTAAGAGCTACTGCAGCCATGTACAGGGATTATTTTGATCAAACTAATATTGTAGCTCAAATTCTTCAGGTGCTTTTTTTCCCTTGAGGAAAACAGTTAATTAGTTTTCAGGAAACATTGGAGTCTTTGTGTCAAATAATTTTTGAAAAGACTGAAATATACATATAGCCGTTCTGTAGTCTCCATTCACAGTCCCAATCAGTTCTTCAGAAACTGTCCTTTCATTTGCCAACTTGGTATCAGATTCAGGTTGGAAGGGACCTCAGGAGGTCTCTAGTCCAACATCCTGCCCAAATCAGAGTCAGCTCTGAGATCAGACCAGGTTTCTCAGGGCTTTATCCGGTCAGGTCTTGAAAACATCCAAAGACAGAGACTGCGTAACCACTCTGGGCTCCCCCTCCCTGGGCTTGCGTGAGCCCCTGCCCTTCCACACTCTCTATTTCCTTGGCAGTGTATTTCTACCTTTGCTGCTGCATCAGTCTGATGCTTCTGACACACAATGACTTTCTGATGCATTCTGCCTGCTCCTGCACTTCTCCAGCATTTACTGTCCTCTCCATCATTCCCATCTCTGACTCAAGAAAGTCCCAGAATTTGTTGCTGATAGCAGTGAGTTTTTGGGGTTGATGGATAATCCAAATGGATTTTGATGAAGAGAAATGAAGGGATGAGGGAGAGCAGGTTCCACTCTTAAAATTCTTGAGAAACTTGGCAACAACTCAGGCTAAGGAGCTCATTTTGCTTGACAGGTCACTGCTCCCAGAGAACAGTGGCAGCCAAAGACTCCCGTCTTAGAAGGAGTGTGAGGAAATAGCCTTTTTCTCCTGTCCTCCCTTCCCTTTACCTGCAGTGGCTTCATATATGTCAAGACCTATATGCTTTGCATCTTGGCTCTTGCTGAAACTATGGGGAAGATTGTGATGGACGTGGAAGCCAACCCATCCCACTTGTCTCGCATTCAGTACGGGGTGCAATTTTGGCTCTATGAGCAGTGCTAGCTGGCAGTCCATGGCCTCCCAAGACTTCCCATTGCAGCCTACAGTGACACCCTTGCTTCCTAGAAATGCTTAAAGGGTCTGCCTTCCCGAGAAGAAGTTCCTTGCACGAGGCTTGATATGGTTCAGCCAGTACCCACTGAGCTTTTCCTGCCTCTAGTAGTAAAGTAACAGTGTTTGATACCTGTTTTGGAAGCTGTGCCACTTCGTAATGCTTGCTCTCTGAGAGGTGAGGTGTGTTTGTGATGGATTAGAGAAGTGGAATTACTGAAAGCGTGCATTATGTCAATATAAATAAGGTAGAAGTAGTTCAGATACATGTAACATATATACATGTGCCTCTTCCTTGAGTTATTTTCCTGTGGTACAGTAGAGGAGAAGGACGGTACGTCTAGGCTTTGTTGTTCCTGAAACACACTGCGTTTTTTTCCTTCTCTCTTTTTAATCAGTATTTCAGTCAACTAAAATTGAAGTAGATCTGGCAAGGACCAGGGACTCTTTCACGGGTCCCCACCTGTTCATTTAGTTCATCCTCATTTAGAGCTAGCTAAATGACGTATATCTTTAGCGGCTTAGTAAAAACGGTTGCTTCCAACTAGGATAAATCTAAAAGACCTCTTTGGAGCCAGATTTGGAGAAGAAAGATATTGGTAATGAGGAAAATTCAGGTAAAATTGCTTCTTTTGCACACAGAATTGTACATGGAACAAGAGACAAAATTGTATGAAAATGAATGTAGTGGCTAAAGCAAAACAAATGAGCAATTCAAATGCCAGCAGAAACGCTAATATCTGCTGAGAATTGTCCATGTGAAAAGGTCTCACAATGCCAGTGTGGAAAATGGAAGCAGGTGCTCCAGATGCTCAGTTGTCTCTGGAAGAAATATGTGACTTTTTTTTAAAGTGTTTAGAATCATGAAAGAAATCAAACTCTGAAATTAAGGAAAATATATTTTGCATGTTTTGAGAGAGGAAGAAAAAAGAAATCAGTGAGGAGATGAGACCCATCTAAATAGAATCTCCCCGACTTCATCTAATAAAGCTGAAAGTTTTATTACTCTAAACTTCAAAACATGGGAAATCTCCCTACTTAATGTTGATATGAAGTAGAGGAATGATAGTGATCTGTGCAATGTTAAGCTCAGAGGAGGAGGGAGAGACAGGAATAAAAGGATCTATTTCTAAATAGACTTAAGATATATTTTAATTCCTTATGGGAATTCCAGAAAGAAAACTCAGAGCTGCAAGACATTGTCTTTTTCCTTTTTGTTTCTAATTTGTCAGTTTAATTCTTCTGCTTGAATTTTGCTAGCTTTTGTTTCTCTGCAGCCAGTTAGAATCAGTTAAGCTTACACTGCTCTGTAATGCAATGAAGTCTGAAAGATGGATTGCCTGTTTACTTGAGACTGGTAACCAAAAAGTTGTAAGAACGGTACACTGAAAAGAAATAAAGGGAAGGACAGACCTCAAATGCTAGAAGTTGAAAAATGAGCCCAGGAGCTCTGACCCTATATGCAGAGCACTTGAGAAATGCTACAGAGAAGCAACTAGAATTTACTTGGAGGAATGAGTGAGTCCAGCTGATTTGCTGTAATTCTTATAATCTGTTTAGAAATGTGTGAAAGCCACTTACTTTGCAGGGCAGACGAAAATGTGTTTTAAAAGCTATGTAACACTAATTGTAGATGATTAGTCTGAATTCTGTCTTTTGTTTTATGTATTTTATAAAAGGGGAGGGAGAAAGGGGAGTGGTAACTGTAACAGAATAAGATTTAGAAGTAGTTGAGCAATGAAATACTGTGCATTGCCGCTCTGATAGGAACATCTACTGTGTGAGTGCATATACCATCATCATATGGCCTCCCAGCAGGCAATTCTTGATCAGCTAGGATGACCAAAGAAACCAGAAACCAGGACTTGCTGGTATTACTCGCAACTCCCTACACAAGTTAAAGCTGTGTCGTAACCTCCTGAAAATCCATTTTTAAAGGGCAGTTGAAAAATATTTTCCAGACATCTAGAGAAATTTAATTCTTGGGATCACTAACATTCCCATGTAAAACTGTATCTGTGAACACACAAGCATTGAACAGTAACCGTGAAAGGAGCATGACTTAGCCGAACTTAAACTCTTTGTAATACAGAAGTTTCTCGAAAAAGGAGAAAAAAATGTGTGCATAGCCAGCTTCTTGGGATGCAGTTCAGGCTCCCAAGCATGACAAAGCTCCTATTGATTCTAGTGGTGCCAAGACTTCACTCTTTACATCAACAGTGAAGTTGGAAAGGCATGGAGACTCTTATCTACACGCTTATAGGTTGCGGCATTAGAGAATTTCTATAAAATATTGTACCAGCAGAATGTGAAGTAAAACCACATAGATTAAAAAGTTGCAAGTATTGAGTCAATTGTGGGAAAGATGATTTCATGGAGGTAATAATCATGTTCTCCATGCTTGTCCCTGCATTAACTGACACACAAACACTGACGTTTTAAGTTGGTCAATTAAGTAAAAACAAATAAAAAGGAAAAAAAAAGACAAAAGAAAAACTTTTAAGAAAGAACTGGTATGCAGCAGGGACTTTTGATAGGATCTGAGTGATAGTAACTTTCTAAACAAGAGGACTTTTTAAAAGAAAAAATAGTAAAAACTTCACTTTGATTCTTACCCTGTGTATTTTCTACTTAAAATGTCTTTCTTCTGTTAGTTCACAGACTACCAGAGCTATGTGATCCACGGCTGCTTGGAGAACAATCCCACTTTGGAGAGATCTATTGCTTTGTTTAATGGTATCTCCAAATGGGTTCAGCTTATGGTTCTCAGCAAGCCAACACCCCAGCAAAGGGCAGAAGTAATCACAAAGTTTATCAATGTTGCACAGGTGAGTCTCACATGTGAGTCTTTTTCCTCTGGTAGAAAGCAACAGTACAGATGGAGCCTGCAGAAAACAAATGAACTGAATGCTCTTTTTATTGCTTGCTCAGTGAACAGGAGCTAGTCTACTAAAAAATGAAAAACTGAACTATTCTGTTATGTCCCCTGGTCTAGTGATTTCTGTTTTAGTGGTGATAGGTTGTCTGGCAGTGATAGGTCGTCTCCCTGAGCTTGTGTTGTGTGACAGTGGACAGCTGCCCCAGGTACTCCTTTGATCTTTAGTTTTGTGTGATTAATCTCTCCTGCAGAAGCTCCTTCATCTCCAGAACTTCAACACCCTGATGGCAGTTGTGGGAGGTCTAAGCCACAGCTCTATTTCTCGCCTGAAAGAAACTCATTCTCATCTGTCTTCAGAAGTCACAAAGGTATGGTGGGCTCCAGAATACAAACGTATTATGCAGAACATCCCCTCTTTGAGGTCTGATGGGTTCTGCCGTGCAGGTGTTTCACCAGCACAACGCTTGGATCATGGCAGGGTGCCTGAAGGGGTTCCTTTTGGTGGAGAAGGATTAGCTCGGGGAGACTCCTTTTGATTGCCTGTCCTGGGGAGGAAATCAGCGTCACCAGCTCCCTGACATGAGTTGCACTCATTTAAAACAGGTTAAGGAAATGGTATAAGTGTTCTCTCAGAGACTTGCTTCTGTGCCTGTTTGTAGGACTGGAATGAAATGATGGAGCTCGTCTCTTCCAATGGAAACTACTGCAACTACCGCAAGGCTTTCGCTGACTGTGTTGGCTTCAAAATTCCCATTTTAGGAGTTCATTTGAAAGACTTGATTGCTGTCCATGTCATCTTTCCTGACTGGATAGATGACAACAAAGTAAACATAGTGAAAATGCAGCAGCTTTCCATCACCTTGAGTGAGCTGGTTTCCCTGCAAACTGCCTCTCATCATTTAGAGCCTAATATGGATTTAATTAACCTGTTAACAGTAAGTATTGTGCAAATTCTAATTCACTTCAGTTATTCAGAAGTTGAAGAGGGGATCAGCAGGGAGCTGGGGGGTCAATAGGGAATATTCATATCTATAAAAATAAATGCACTTTGTTGTCTCAGTTTTGTAAAAGGAGAGGGAGAGGATGTGAAGTAGAAATGAGTTCACATGAGGTATGAATAAAGTTGAAGAGAGTTTCATTAATGGAGTACATGACAGCTGGATGCCAAAGCAGAAAAGGGATTGTGTCAGTTACAATTTTTAAGAATGACAGAAGGGGGAGGTGTTAAAAGAAGTAAGAACCACGTTCTGACTCAGTATTTTAGCCTTATGTCTCCTATACAAAGATCTGATGAGATGTTGACGTGGTCGTGTAAGTGACGTTCCTACTTGTGCGTAATTCTGTTCTTCCTCCCCTACACTTTGAATTCAATATAGTAGTCTTCCTATCCACTGAGTAACCATAGTCTTGTATGTTGTTAAACAGCTCCCACCACCCTTTCTCTTTCCCCTCCACTTCTCCCTTGATAGTGGCTACATTTTGGGAGGATTGAAATGTGTACATACAGATTAGAGCTATGGATGTGAATGACTGATTTCAAATTAAAGAATAATGAGATTTCAAAGAAGACTGGATAAAACCTGTTCAAACTGGAAACAGTTTAGCACACGCACAAGAGTTTTACCGAGAAAATAAATTCAGTGGTTACTCTCCTGTTTTGATCTAGTCAAAAACTAAATAATGTGTTTGGAGGATTGTTTTTGTTAAAGCCCTAACTGACAATGCTAGAAGGAATTCCTTGTAATTCCCATTTTTTGATAAGTAGGCAATGACTATCATTTTAATAACTACTGCATTTTTCTTTATTTTAAAATATGCTGAAGCATGCCACCTGAACCTATAAGCCAAATCCTGTTTCTGTTGAAATTTAGGCTGCTTAGCACTGATCTTAAGTGGACCAGTATTTGACACAGCACCCCAGTTTGTTCAGGCCATGAGCAAAAAACAGTATCTTGGAATCAAGGGAGAACCTGTGAAACCTGAAAAAAAGGAATGATGTTTGTTATAAAACAGTTCATGTTGCAAGAAAATAAAAGACAGCCACACACTCATCTAAGAGTAGTGTGAAACACATCATGTTGGGTAAAGGACTCTCTGATATGTAATCATTTTATGGTGTTTCTGTTCTTGCTGTTTTAGCTTTGTCTTTCAGCTCTCTAACCCAGATCAAAAGAGAAACTGTATGCTCTAAGTCATTACAATTCTTGTCTTTAAATGAACTTGCGAGTAGTCAAGGTCTGTGTGTAACTAGGACAGGTTTGAGAATTTTTCCAGTGATTTTGTTTATTTTGTTGGAGAGCATAAGCTTCTCAAGACCAAGCTTTTCTCCAAAGTGTTTTTTTTGTTCTCTTTTAGATGGCAGAAAAAGTCTAGATCAAAGCCAGGGAAAGAATTTGGCTACATTTGAATAGATGTATCCAGAATAGGCAATGTGTCAGCATTCACTCAGAGTGGAGGTGGGAGCTAAATTCCTGCTTTCCCTTGTTCAGATTTGACCACATCTGTCTCCTTCTAGGTGAATGCCTTGACCAGAGGGCTAGTGGGCAGGAGCTTTAGATTTTATTTTTTTTTACGTGTTACTTTTAAAAGCTCAAAGATATGCATATCTAGAAAATAAGCAGAGACTGTAGTTTATGATGGATTTATGCTGGAACTGATCAGGTACAGGGTTTTGCACTATAACGGATGAGGAACATAAGTCTGAGCTTGAAGCTACCATTGGTATGGATGGACCTGTGGCTTCACTGAAATGGAGAATGGGAAAATTTTGGAGAATAGGAAAAGCCTCTCCAGTTGTACTGTATATATAGCAAACTGGGAATCACTCCTAACCACCATTAGTGGGGCAGCAAGGAGAAGGGACCATGTATTGTCCACTGCAACAACTCTCTAACTGAATGTGTTAGACTATAAATTATAAACAGATATTTATCTTCTTGGTTTGTTTTTTTTTTAAGGATTGAGAATTGCTTTCTTATCTTGTGCCTTATCACTCTTTCCCTTCCCTGGTCCTTTCTGAAAGTTCGTAGCGTCTTAAAGCTTGACTATGAGTTTAGGGAAGTGGAGCTTCAGACTTTAGAGAACTGAGCAATAAGAAACTGAGCCCAAAAGGGCAGAAATTAGACAATGTGAAGTGAGAGATGGAAGCTGAACCGCTGTGGACATTTTCAATATCTGTTCTTCTCTCTTTTGGGTGATGACCCGTATTTCAGAAGAAGCTGAATGCTTTGGATTTTTCCAAGACCTTGCAGGTTCATATCCATTATTATATCAGCCTGAGCGCATGTATTTTACCTGTCTTTTTTTATATTTTCCTCTTTTTGTTTCCTGCATAATGTTACAGATTTTATTTATGTTTATATAATACTTCATTCAGTATATTTCATTTACGAGTAGAAGCAGTTGGGTACAAAGCAGGCACCTTTTCGCTTATGATGCTCTGATGTGTTAATTCCTGGTATAACTCTGCTGACTTCGGTTACAGTTGAGCCAATCTGATTGCAGTTAAATGAAACTGCGTGCTGCAGTGCTAATTGCAGACCCGATCACGGGTTAAAATTAACCTGCACCGCTTTTTTCTGTTGTCAGGATACCTGTCATGAATCATGAACAGGGTGGTGTCTCTTGAGTAGCAATGAAGACAGCCGTAGGTATCTTACAACCTTCCCTAGGTAATTCTGTCTGCACAGTAGTCATTGGAAGTGTAGTTGTGAGTCAAGTATGTTTGTTAGTGTGGGATTTTTGATTTGAAACAGTGACCCCTGGAAAAGTTAAAAAACAATTTCTACAAAAAGTTTCTGGACTTGGATTTCAGTATGTCTCATAATATTTTGAATAGTCTCATTTTTCTTCCAGTATGCAAACTTTGTCCTTATTTGTACCATATGAATGAATTACCATACATTTTTAAAGACAGTTAGCATTATTGCTGTTCTTAATCAGTAACGATGAACTTTTGCAGTAGATGAAATATTTCTGTCTATCCTTCTGTTAGTAAGAAAGTTTTAAATTTATAGGTTAGGGTCAGAGAAAGGGGAGAAGAAAAGCTAGGATTGCAGCCCAAAGCTGACAAGAACCGCAGACTAAAAATAGTTGACCTTGCCACATGCAAAAGGTCTTTCAGCAGATTTAGCCTCCCCTGCTGCTACAGACATCCTCAGTTGTCAGCGACTGAAGAAATAATTATTCAGTGATGTTTTGCGATGTTCTCCCTCTCTAATGCAAACTCTGTAAAAAGTTCTCTCATCTCTAACTTAGAGAAACTCCCTTTCCAAACTAGTAAATGTGTATGAATGTGCACAGTGCTCTTCCTTTGTGTGTGAATCAGCTGATCCAACTATTTGTTAACTTCCTCTCTTTTCTCATTAAGTCACTTCTCTCTGGGCAAGCTTTTGGTAGGTTTTTTGTCCTGGCAGCAACGTGTAAATCTCTTCTCTGGGCTCCATCCCTTACAGGACTGCCTCTTACACCACACTTAGCAAGTGCTAACAGTTTGGCCTGTGCTTGCTTGACAAGTAAATCACTGGATACCGGTTTGCCAGTCAGACAACGCGCACAACAAGATAGAAGGGGTATCTCACGCATTAAGAGGGCGTGTGGGAATTTGCCCTGCTCCTTTTCCTCGGTGGTGGAGCCTTGTCTGCTTGAGGGTGGCTGATACCTTTCAAGTGTTTTGAAAAATGTTGTTTGGGGAGACTCTGTGTTAAGAGCTATGAAATGACGGCTAGCTTAAAAGCTGGGGCAGGGGGTGTGATGGTAAACTTCAGGCCACATGGACAAGGGCCTTACAGGTGTTTTTCAGGCGCTGTCATGCATGTAGACCAAAAGGGTGAATGGGGAAAAAGAGAACTGACATCTCTCTGACTTCAGTGGTAGCTGCTGAATGATCAGCCTTTTGTAAAGCTCTTATTTTAGGTGTCTGCACAAAAACTCAGAAGCCTGCTCCCTCCCACCCCTCCTCCCCAATCTTATGGTCAGCATAAAAATCCATTCCTACCTCACAAAATGTTAACTTTGAACAAGAACCTGAAACAAGCCAATATTTTGCATGGAAATTAAAATGCCACAACTAAAGCAAAGGTTTGTTCTATGAAGGGTAGCGAGATAAGTGCCACGTTTACTCTGGCACAGGAGACCGCGAAAGCTGAGAAAGAGCTTTACGTGATGCAAGCCTTAACTTGGTCGTGTGTAAAGTAGACTGAATCGTCTGGGCGAGACAACTGAATGCAGCATGACTCAGCTGCCAAGGTGCCAGAATACCTTAAGCAACGGTGGAATAACTTTTTAGCACATGCTTTTTCTTAGTCTGTGTCGTTCTTCCTCCTTTCATGAATTATTGGCCACACTTGCCCCGTCTCCATTGACTCTGCACCCAGTTCTGCGCCGGTCCCTGGCATCTGAAACCAGCTAAGAAGCAGGAGATGTAAAAGAGGAACCTAAGCACGCGCTTTTCAGTGCAACAGGGAGGAATGCTATCTTTCCTGACGTTTTCTTAATTAGAAAACTTATGTTTGGAAAGGAAGCTTGAGGGAGTTTATTACCTGCTGTGCAGTATTTTCACATTCTTTTCATTTCACACCATGCAGAAGTGCCAGTGGGGAAACGTGTCATCGCTTTCAACAGGTCGGAATGGGTCGTCAGTCTCTTTACTAGTCTACAGTATATTAACGCCAACTGCGTTCAAACACATTTGGTGCCACCATTTTCCCACCCGCTATTTTTAGGTCTCAACAGCTATTTAACTAACCTGTTCTGAGACGATATGCAAATAACTGGAAAGTCCCAGTCATTTGTACAGTCTAGTGAAGAGAGTGAGAAATAGCTGAACAATCAAATTGAAAGTCACCCTCCCGAGCTTTTTTTCAGTGAGTTCCATTTCTAAAAAAGAGTCTCGCCTTTTTTGATTTCCCTCCGCCCCCAATAAAAATTGCTTAGAAAAATAGGATAACAGTGTAAATCAAATTAGAGTGTAATCTACCATCCATCATAAAAGTTGTCCTAGGAAAATCCTTATTACATTTTTGTCTGTCCATACAAAACTGTAACTAAAATATAAGATGAGAGCTTATATAACTACTGCGTGGCTGTCATGCTTGTACATTTTTGGTAGTATTTGAAACTCCTGTGGCAGACAATATTTTGTCCTCCGCTTATGCTTAGGCATTGTGTCTAATGAATTTATAACCTCTGCTCGTTAAAAGGCCAGATAATTCATGGAGGGGAGATACAAAGCTGCTCAGTAAATATTAATGTATTTCCATCCTCAGATGCATACCTTACTCATCTTGCCTACTAACAAAACTGTGGTCTGTAGTAGGAAGAGGGCAAAGCCTTTTAAATTGAAAACTGTGAATTCTGCTGTCAGTCCCAGGCTGATCTGATAAATATAATTTACTCCAGCTGATTTCTGCTTATTTATACCACCAGGGAACCTAGGACTACAGTCAGTGAATAGTACATGAACAATATTAGTTACAGCAATTAGTGGACCTGCATTAATTTTAGGATAGGCTCTTACATTTCCCTGTTCCTACCGATACGGGCAAATCCAGACAGCAGAGTGCCAGCTGGGTGAATGAATCTGCAGGCCGGTCAGGCTTTCACTGGTGACCGTAACCACGTTACTAAGCACAAAATTCACTGGAGCGTTATAGCTAGACAAAATGAATAATGCAAAATCCAGACAGGTCTAAAGTGGTGTGTTTGCTCTCAAGGGTGTGCATATCTTGGGAAAAGGGCACTAGTTCTGTCTTATCGATTACACAGAGTTCTGTCTAAATGAAGGTTATTTCTAGAGGTGGTTCTACAATATAAAATCACTGGTCCTGTTTGTTGTTAATCCGGCGCGCCAGTCTCTTCAAAAATAACTCTCTGTCACAGTCATTTAGTCAGTGGTAATTCTATCTGCCTGCTGTGAAACATCTTGTAACTCGATCTTAGCTTAAACGGGGATTTGCAAGCTGGATGATAACTTCAGATCATGTCAATTACTCCAAAGCCAATTAAGGTAGGGACATGATCACAGGAAACATGCAGCGTTCGCTTCCTCTCATTGCATGACGTTAGCCACAGTGTTGATTATTTTTCTCTTTCATCACACTGAGCAAGGAGGAATTTACTGCAGACCTGCCTCAGCTCTAGACCACAGTTGTCAAAGTGAAAAAACAAACAAACAACTTCATTTCACTTTGACTGTATTTGTGCCCCTTCTTTTCTCGCAATAAATCCTCTAGTCTGGGAAAAGAATGGGCTTATGAAAGAGAGATCTTTCATTTATCTGAAAACAAGCTGAAAGGGAATCTACCCTACTCTGTGAGAGGGGACTGGGGATAGGCAAAACTGGACTGGAACAACTGGGATCGCTGCTCATGCCTGGAGAACGTGGCTGCATCAACAGCGGTGTCAAACCTGGCGTGCGTCTCACGGGCCTGCGTCAGCGCTCGGCTCTTGCCCAACGCTTTCGAAAGACGCTTTCCACCTCCTCGCTTTTGTTGCATGGTCTCGTCTCTGTAGAAGAGCTGCAATATTCTGGCCCTTCTTTAGGCCAAGGGAAATCATAAAATTTCATTGGAGCACAATGTGAATTGCTCCTAGTATTTTCCTCATGTGCTTAACAGACTTTAAGGTGTCGTTACCAATTTTAACTTCAGGAGAGTTAGAGAGAGACAGAGTATTTCCTTTTTGGGCCTTGACAGCATTAAAGAACCTGTAGTCATGGCATTTTCTATTTTGACAAATCACATGTTCGTAGCAAGGAAAAGTGATCGGTACTGGCTTTCTCTGCTTGTTCTAGAAGAAACTCATGTAGTAACAGGTCTGTGCTAAAACTCCTGAAATTCTGCGAACTGCACCCTCAACTATTAATCCTGGCAGCCTGAACTTGTTCACTCGTTCAGTCAGTACGTGAATAGAAACAGACCATAAGGCCTACCTATCCAGGCAGAGTAGCTTGAATTTTGAATTGTAGTGGCCAAGCATTTGCCTGAAATCTGTTTGTGACATTTTGCAAGCTGACATGTTTGCATTAAACGTTTGTAAAATGTTGCATTTCAGCACACACAAAAGGGGTTTGTGGAATAAACCCCCCTAACCTCTAGATGAAGGAAGTATTCTGTTGCAAATAGTTCACCAAATTTTAAACAGCTTTTATTAGAATATTTATATTTGTGTTAGTGATATGCAAGTTACTGAGCCCTTTTAAAACTTCTTCCCTGCAGTTTGGGTGTTCACTGGCCCGTTTCTCTGAGATCTCTCATGATCTCTCATGAGCTGCTGAAAGCGTTTTGTGTAGGGGTGATCTTCTGCGTGGATGCAACATGCCGCCTCTCTTACTCGACATGTCACGATGCAGACTGTGACAGCCCCCAAAGCCGGCACATCTTTGGCCGGGTTCAGATACGGGTTAAGCAGTGTGGGTTACAGGAACTCTGTGACAAGCTGCTTTCCCAGCAGCTGCAAACTGCAAACTGCTTCTCTAGGTATCCTGAGCTCCAAGTAGCAAAACTTCTGTTTGGCTTCAGTGGGAGGTGTATCGTCACTAACAACCCTGTCTTCTCCAAGCTGGTCTGGTAAAATACTACTGTTTTTTCCCTCTTTCTTGCGCCTAGCTGTCCCTGGACCTCTATCATACTGAGGATGACATTTACAAGCTCTCGCTGGTGCTGGAACCAAGGACCTGCAAATCAGTAGGTCATCTTTTACTGCGTCTTGATGTACTACTTATTTTGTTTGCATGGGTTTATGTTCATATAAAGTAATCAGATTGTAATTTTGAATGCCATCAAATAAGTTGCCATATTCATGTTTGCTTAAAGCTTTTCAACAGGTATGCTCATATAGTAAATACAGCTACTGTTTATAGGTTGTAATGGGCATTAGGAGAAGTAAGTAGTGAAACATGCCAGTCTTCAGTATTCATTATTTTTCAACACAACCTCTGCAAGTCCTGGAAAACATAGTTGTGCTTTACATGAAAGTGCCCTTTGTCAGTTTCTGTGAATTATTTATTGCATGGCCATCACTTCACTTGCTGGATGCTGGTGCACTTACTTATATAAAACAACACCAAGGCCAAAGATTTCTTTTAGGTAAGCCACAGAATTAGCTGTATTTTTTTAAAGCTGTTTGCTTATGTGGAATTAACTGTATGCTGGGCTCTCAAGCAATGTTAAAACATTTCAGCGTAGCTAGTATTTTTTTTAATACGTACATACGTCTTATCCTATTTGAAGAGAAGTAACTAAAGCTAGTGTTGCATTGGTGCATGTTATATTATGCTTTGAAAGTCTGAGGATATAAATAAATCTCATAAAAATAGCTGACTTTTCATTTAAAGTATTGCTAACTCTTCTATTGCCAAAGTCAGGGGACTTCTCTGCCCTGTGGGCATTTCTAGGAGATCATTAACATCCTTATTACCTATTAGATCCTGCAGCTGGTTCTGTCAAGCTGAGCACTCTCAGGTCTGACACCTACACAAGCGAAGGGAGGCTGGAAACGCTCAGCAAAATGTGAGAGCGGAATCCAGTAGCTTGAGGTGATTTTCAGTGCTTTTTACCTTTTTGAAGTATTCTTAAAATCAAGCAAGGAAACAAAGCCACTTGATTTCCAAGTACAGGCCTTCTCTGGCTTCAGGTGGAGTTTCTCGCTCTTGGGGGCCAGTTTGGAGATTGTGTGTGTGCTTTCAGTGGAGGATGATGACTGATAGTAAAAAAGCTATCGAAAATTTCAATAGCCAGCCCTAGTTCAGTCTAAACACCTGGAATTTCTTTCCTGAGTCTCCAGTCTTTGTTGGATATGGTTTGATCGCAACAGTCTCCATCTTCTTTAGTGGTCATTCTGTCTCCCTTGTGTTTCCATTACCGCCAGCAGTAACTGCAGCATTGAATTGTTACGGCTCTATGTTGGGGAAGGACTCACGGGCCGCTAATGTACAGGAAGAAAATAAACACGTTGTTGCTTTATTCCCTGGCCTTAGCTTTAAGAAGGACAAAAGCAATATGGAATAGTGCTTTGAACATTAACAGTACCCATCAATAGTTGGAGACTTCTGCACCATAATCAGTGAACAACCAGTGACATTCAGCTGTTGCAGCACTGTGATGGGTAAAAAGCTACAGCTGAATAGACATTCGCCCAGCTGTTCGAGACATCCTTCTCTTTGTTGGTGTGCCAAAACACACGAGATATTTTAGAGGGGGAAAAGAACTTGTAGAGCTTTTGCATGTGCAAAAAATTGTCAAAGGAGTCATGACATTGTAGTTCCAGCGTTACAAACGCTCTTTGACTTATTGTTGTACAATTCCCATGTGGGTGCACTGCAGAGGAAGTGTCCTGCACTGCTGCGGTCATTCTCCAGGCGAATGGGGATGTGGTGCCTCCGCCTGTAAGCCAGCCTTCGAAAGGGACTTGAGCAAGACTTCCTCTGTGCTAAAACTGGAAATAGGCTTTTCGGTCAGTGTAGCATCCTAAACAAATAACTGAAGATTGACCGCCAGTTATAGTGCAGCAACTCCCTCTGTGGCACAGGCGGCTTTTCCCTGTGGGTAGATGTCTCCTTGCTGTGCGTTTCCCCCAGGACAGCTACTGGCTAGCAGACGACTCTGCCTAGCACAGTTATACCAGCGAAAATGCACTCGTATAAGTTGTTTGCTTCTGAGAAGGATTGGTTTCAACACCAAAATATGCCGATAGCTGTATCCATCTGGAAATGCTTTTTCGGTCTAGGATACCATTATCCCTATGGGGGTAAAACAGACAGGAGGTAGATACAGCCTGAATCACAGAAAGCTGGCCAAATACAGTGTTGCTGATGGTTCAGCAAACTCAGCTAGCTGGTCTCTGAACACTGATTAGTACTTTTCCTCCTTATAGCCTGTATTTCAAATACATAAATTAATAGTACAGTTGTACATGTGAGTCTGTGAGCAAAATAGGAGGAATTACAGGAAATAATTTGTCCAATTAGCTACAATTATTTTGAGGGAATGAACTTGTTAAAACATCTGTCCATTTCCTGGTGGTTATTGGAATGACAGTAACTTGAAGTTTTCATTGAGTCATGGCAAAAACCATGAAAATTAAATAAGACTTGACGCTAAATAGCCCAGAAGGAGGAGGAATGCTCCAGTGAGTTGAGGCTCTTTCTACCTTTCTGCATTGAGGTCAGCAGGAGTTAAAAGCTTTCTATGAGGACTTGGTAGTCTAGCCACACTCTGGCAAGCTCTGATATTTTGAGACCGTTTAGTCTTAGAATTTTTCAAGAGAAGGAACACGTCAAATCTCTCTGACTATAGCTGTAAGAATGCCACAATATTAGCATTTTGCGTGTTATTATGTAACATGTTATCTTTAAAAGATTGCTGTATTTGCATACTTTAGAGCAAAAAAAAAGATTGCTAGCAATTGGGCCCATCACTATCTGGTAGCATATTAGTTTTAGGATTAAAAAGCTCTGTAAATGGTTTTAGCATATAGAGGTAGACGTTCAGGTTCACTGTACTTCATGTTGGAATTTAATTCTGTGGATATAGGGATTTCTTCTTCCTAAATTTGCCTGGGCAGATTCATATGATGAGTCAAGAGCCGTTGAGGAACTGATAAAAGCAGTGTTGATAAAATGGCAAAGGAAAAGCTAAATGAATGAAGCAACCCACTAACATCCTTCAGGTTTCTTTCTGCCAAGTACAGTAGAGTATTTGTGACAATTTTTCCTCTCCCAGTCAAAGTCTGCAATGCCTTTTGTTATATATGATAACTGCTAAATTTTTGGATGGCTTAATTACCACCCCATCAACTCACACCAATTAATAGGGTATCTGATAGCCAGTGGCACCTACCTCCTCAACTAGTATCGGGGCCTTCTGAGCCTGTGGGCTGCCTCCTTTCTCAGTCCAAATCACGCTGAATTTTTTCTGCTTGACCCTGTTTCCTCTGCCCGATGTCCAGTGGCGGATGCAGGAAAATACTAGTGCACCTTACAGCATTTTTCATGCTGACTGATGATTTTTGAAGCCTTACCTGAAACTCTGTTCGGGTTTGTCTTATATTTTCTACTTGAACAAGTCTAGCTGCATGCCAGAGCTTTTCCCAAAGCATCTTAGTCACCTGGTGCAAGTCAGGCTGCGTGCCCTGTGCATCGAGTGAGCTGTCAGCTACCATTTAGTCAGGGCCAAGATATTTTCAGAATAAAATAGTCTGGCTGGTCCTTTCTGGGGAGAAAGTCAAAGGTTAGCCCTTTTCTGCTTAGGCTGCCTAGATGGATTAAGCTGTGTGTCCTGGCCTATTGCGAATTTGCTCCAGGCCCTGCCCAGAAAGATTTAGGTCTTGTTCCACTACAGTATTGGCATTTTCCCTGCCACGTCGTCGTCGTAGCACGTCTTGGTTAGAAACTGATGGGATTCTTATGCACAATCCTGGCCTGTGTTTTCACATGCTGCCGTCTTCTTTGTGCTGCACCCAGAGGAGGTATTAACCTCTATAGGCCTCCTCAATCCCTCGCGTGGCTCCTGGGCATGTGTCCTCAGGGCAGGGAGCTTGCCGCTGGTTGCCTCCTGATGATGAGTTCCTCTGGGGACTACGTCAGGTAGAAAAAAATCAGGTTTCTGTGCTTACCTTACATGACTCCTGTTTCTGATTCCTGTTGTGTCCAGAGGCCCTCCTTCCTTCCCTCTTCTGAGTCTAGTTCCTGTTAAACCCTCTGGAGATGAGAGAGAGGAAAGTTTGCCTTTGTTTTGCTTCTGACCTCGCTTAGCACTGTCTCTGATGGCATAGCTGCAAGGTGCCGGCGTGAGAGCAGCCGGGGCTGTTAGCGGAAGCAAACGCTCCTTTGAAACCTTGCCTGATGTTTTGCTAAGCCCATTTTTACAGCATGGAGATGCCAGGAGTTTATGATCGTAGCTCTGGCATGTGGCACATCTTATAGCAAGAAATATAATTTTATAATTCGGATTTGAAAATCTTTGTGTTCTGATTCATCTCTCAGCAGCCTACCTCCCCGACAACCCCGAACAAGCCAGTAGTGCCACTGGAGTGGGCATCTGGAGTGGTACCAAAACCTGATCCTACAGTCATTAACAAGCACATAAGGAAGTTGGTGGACGTAAGTATTTGGAAGAATATAATGGTCAAAGGAGAACAATAGCTTTGATTATCATCATCATCATCATTAATTTTATTTGAGCTTTTCAGGAGATTTTAGGACTGGGACGAATTCAGATATCCAATAACAAATTTGGGCTTCTACTGATTTTTTTCAGAATTATTTATATTTTAGTCATGGAATCAGAGGTGGGGTTAGTAAGCACGTTTCCAGATGCAAAGGAGCAACTTTCAGGACCATCCAAAACCTGGCTGCTGTTCAGTGGGTTTGATTTGCAAGTGTAAAATGAAAGGGCAAAGCTGACTTCTCAGAACTGTAGCCAAGCAGTTTAGGTCTAGTAACAAGTAGCTTGAAACAAAAACCCTCAGAAACAAGGACTCATATGTTACTAGGCTCGGAGAAAGGTGTCTGGAAACCCTCCCCCCTAGCAAGTGGTGCACTATGCTGATCTACTGGCAAAAGACAGGTTTCTTGGCATCTGTGTGTTAGTGCCTGAGCGCCAAGCTGCCCAAAGGCCACAGATCAAGTCTATTCCTCAGGACAGTATACTAGAAATGGATTTTTTTTTTAAATAGGAACTGATTAGCCTTCTCTTGCACCTGCTGAAGTCAATGGGAGTTTTGCTGCTTACCTTGGCGGGAAGGGGACAGGTGGTTGGGCTACATTAATACTGCAGACTAACTCTAATTGGACTTAGGCGATTAAATTTTAAAGTGGAGCTGCATGAGAACGTCTTGAATTTTTAACTGACTTATTTCTATACCAAAAAGGCAGTCTCTTGGCCCATTTCCGGTGTTCAGCTCACTGTCATTTGACTGTACAGAGCATATTATGCATGGTAAAGACAGCACTGTCTTGGTGGCACTTTTAAAATCTGGGCATGAGGACACTGAGGCTTATAGCTTGGATCTTCCAGATTAAATGTGGAGAGGAATATGTCAGCTAATACAAACAAAACCAACACTACTCTGTGTTCCTTTGGACAGACTGAGCCCTGCTGTGTTGATGTGTAAGGGACTTTTAGTGATGTGAGCAGCATGCAGAGGAAACAGGAATGTGTTGTAGACAATAAAGCAAGATTTGCTTCTTCTTTTTACAAATTAATAATTAAGTCTGGAAGGAGCTATTAGATTCCGACCTCTTTTGTGTTACAAGTCTTTAATTGGGACTGTGTTGTTAAAGGTCACTTAAACATAAGTCTTCAGTTCTCTCACTCAGACTTCAAATATATTTTGTAGTTTACTTTTTTTACATACTCTGGGGTTTTTTAGCTTGATTTTTTTTTTTTGATGTTGGATGCTGGAACTGTACATGCTGTTGCAGTATTGGTTTTGTCAGTGCCATATGTGTTGATAAAAATCACTCCACATCCAGAAATGTCTCTGATAGCTTGTTTAAATCAGAAATCTGTCGCAATTCCTTAATCTTTTCCAGAACGTGGTGGGTGGGAGGTTGTTCTCGTTTCTTTGGGCGAGGGAACTCCAGTCCTCCGTTCCACAGTTCTGGCCTAGTTCAGGGCATACGATCTTGAGTTTGGCAGAATTAAAACAGGGGTTTGGGCTATTAGGGGTAGAGCTTACCAAGAGACCCTCGGTACTCTGTACAGCTGTCTTCATTCTGCCAGTTTTTAGCATTTACTAGCTGCTTTGGCTTGTGCCGTGCAGTGTTGTTTTTATTACTAAAAGTTTTGAATAATGTTTGGGCTTGTGTATTGATTCCTTCCTGACAATGTATTTTTTAGGTCTGTCAGTTGTCACTAACAGGTCCTTTGACCTGCTTTGAAGTTGGCTTCATCACGTTCTCATTAAAACAAGGACTCCTGTCTCTCAGGATATGAAATACTTGCCTTTAGAAACCAAACTTGAATCTAATGAGAAAGTCTGTGCTTCAGTATGTATCTTTCAGCTGGTCCTGTTGACTCCGACAAGCATGGTTTTCCCATCAGTGTCTCATGTAGCTTTCAAACTCCTTACATAGCTCTACAATTAGTATAAGACAGAATATACTAATCCCGTGGCAACTGAGGAGGGCTTGCATTATTGTAAGCAGCCTTTTAAATTTGGTCCCATGTCTGTGTTTACACAGTGGTATGTTGAGGTGAGTTGATAGGCGGGAGCAGTTTTTAGATACAAAGTGCTTGTGATCTGGATGTCAAAGTAGCAGTAAAGAAATCAGATTGAAACAGTACTATGGCAGAGGGGAGGTGACCAGCTAAAAGAAAAATGAAGCCAAAAACATCTGAAATAGTCATGGGAACGCTGCTGTTTGATTGTTATTGTTTTGTTTCTTTTTTGTATTTTATGTTATTTGTATTTGTATCGGAAAAGTATACTTAATATGAAAGAAAGGGAATATGTCTCATGGGAGAGAATTGTAGTGATATTTCCCAAAAAAGAAGAAAAAAGAAGCAAGGAGAATAATATGTCTGATGAAGTGTGGAGGCCCTTTGCTAGGTGAATCTTGAGGGCAAGTTTTCTTCAAAAATTAGCCATTTTTTCTCCTACAGTCCAATAAATTGCCATGCTGAAGTACCAAGTAACATTTGAAAGCCTGAGATAATGAAGCAGAGCACCTGATTAATAATGCTGGACATTTCAACCTTATAATTACATTTAAGTTAGAGCTGGTGTAGATTCAGGGAAGTGGATAGGCCGGATATTAGGACAATCACTTCCTTCCATTTTTTCAGTCTGTCTTTAGGAACTATGATCATGACCACGATGGCTATATTTCTCAGGAAGACTTTGAAAGTATAGCTGCCAACTTCCCTTTTTTGGACTCCTTCTGTGTGCTGGACAAAGACCAGTAAGTCTGGGCATTTCTTTTTCTTTTTCTTTTTTTTTTTTTCCTTTTCCTTAGTTGAAATATTCATATAATGAAGAATTCCTGCTAGGACAGAGTTGAAACCCCTTGAATATTGTCAAATTATAATGGAGACACTGTACCCAGACCAGGCATCAGACTGATGAAACAGAGAAGTTGTGTATGGGACAGGGCAAATGTATGAATGTAGTAGATGGAGGGTAACAAATATTCTAGGAGGTATATGTATTTCCTAGCCTGCTGGGCTTGATAATTCTTGTTATCCAGAATCTCTTCAGTCATCAAGTCCAATGGTCAGCTAGGGGCATAATCACTTGAACTATGTGAGTAGAAAGTGAAGATATAAATATTGTAAAGGTGGGGTGTTGTAATATGACTTCTGCATGCCCAGTTAGGCCTCTGAACATATACGGTCTTCTTGTGGGTTCCTATTTTAGTGTGTCTAGAAAAACATTTGAACGCATGAATTGGACTCTTGCTAGTAACGATCTGTGGTGTTGAATGCTTAATGCTGGTCAGCTGGGATTGGTCTCAAATTCCATTTTAATGAAAGTGTCTCTGTCCCTAGCAAGGAGAAACTCCGAAATAGTATTTTGCAATGATTTGACTTCACAGCTGCACCGTGTACTTTCTCGGCTGACAATACGCAAAGACTGTAGTTCAGCTGAGCAGGACTTTCACTGCAACATTGGCTTGGCTTGTAGCTGGTGTTTGTTTTGTAGATGGTTCTTCCCCATCTTACCCTATGAAGTGATTAATTTCACACCAAAAGAATATTGTCACCAAGTTTTTCTGTTCTGTAACTGCAGCACGTTCCAGGGCTCTACTCCTGGTTTGCCTTGGGCTTTCTGAAACTTGTTGAAAACATTGCACTTTAAAAGACTGACTGATTTAGAGGTGTTTGCAGCAAATTTGTGCAGTGTGTTGCTGTTCCTCAGTTCAAATAGACACAGTCTGTAGCTATCCAGTGAAAGACTGGGTATATTCACCTCGGATGTAAGGTTATGCTTTAAAGGACATCAAGCAGCTATTTTGGGAGGACGTGCTTTAGGCAGTCCATACATTTCTAATTCTCCAGGCTGCCCAGAAGAGACCCCACTCGTTATTCTCTCGCAGTGCTGTGTGTGAGCCCCATGTGCAGACAGTTGCCAGAGGTAAACTGGAGGCCTCCAGCCAAGGCCACTAGTTTTACCAGAACTAGTAATCAACGCGGTTTAGGGCACTAATAAAACGTCCGGTCAAATATCTTGTGAGGGCTTTCTTTTTTTTTTTTAACTGGGTGCAGTGAAACCTCAGACTATTTGGGGATTTATCTCCTATCATCTTTTCTACTGGAAGTTTTCAGTGTCCATGACGAGCCAGTCAGAGCCAATTCCTACCACACAGGGCCTGTCCAGGTCCATCACACAGATCTCATGGCCCTGCGCTATGGCCCACCCACTTGCCCTGTCTGTTTACCGGCCTCGCTATTCAATAAGACCGGTGACTGAAAGCATCTTTAAAGTCTCCTCCAGACCGCAACGTGTGATTGCAGCCAGAGGAGCCCTTTCAAGGGCTTTGCTTACAGCCCGGGAGAGATGGTGTCTGGAGAAGTGTAAGCCATGAAAGTGAAAGATCGGACTTTGCTTTAAATGTTACTTTACACTACAGCTCTGAAATAGTCTCTGTGTCTGCAATGGAGGCTATTTCCTTTAGCTTAAAGGATATGCTGAGGCTGCTTACCGCTGGGTGAATAGTTGTATCACACACATCTCTCTGCTCTGCAAGCCTGATCACAGATGTGTGCAGCCAGAGCAGCATTCGTATGCGTGTATGTAAGAGAACTTGCCTAAACTATTATGAGCAGAGTACTTACTTAGAAATACTATTGCCCTATTATTTGTAAAGATAAAGAGAGGAAATTTTCCTTACGGAGAGAGGAAGGAGTGCCTGGATACCCTGCAGAAACAAATTTTGCACTCATAAAATTTGGACAGCAACTTGTTATTTAAGGGTAACAAGTGCTTTGCTATTGGCAGCACTGAGGATGTTTCTGGGAACCTCAGGCTTTCTCACTGGCTTTCAGTGGCACCACAGTGAAGCCTGCTGGTCTTTCAAAGAAAGTATGTTGTGTGCTGTGTGTTGTTTGCGATGGAAAATCCTGACGTGTTCAGTGTCTTGAGCAGTGACAGATCTACTCTACTTTTTTTCCTAACAGAGATGGTCTTATAAGCAAAGAAGAAATGATGGCTTACTTTCTGAGGGCTAAATCACAGTTCCAGTGTAAAATGGGACCAGGGTTTATTCATAACTTTCAGGAGATGACCTATCTTAAACCAACTTTTTGCGAGCACTGTGCAGGATTTGTAAGTATGTTTTTAGTAATAGTATATCTCACACACAATTTTTTTATGCTTTAATGTAGACAGAGTGAAACCGGCTCCACAGCTTCTTCTGCCTGGCCAAATACCTCATTGCATTTAGAAGCAGAAAACACTTACTCACGTTGTATCTGTGCTATCCAGTTTTGTTTTTGTGGTTCCTGACTACTTGCATTTGGAAGACTTTCGTTTGCAGGGAAAAAAACTAAAATTATATTAGCCAAAGAAGGATATTAAAAATTGTATGAATGCCTTATTTGGTTTATCTTAAGCTCTTTAATTTGGCTTGATTTCCCACGTAAACAAGCTCAAGGGAAAATGGGTGTCTGGAACAGAGGATGTGGATGAAGCAAAAGCCGTTCTTTCTCAGGAAATTGCACATGGCAACATAGCTATGGTCATAATTCTCTGCAATGTCCATAACAGCCTTAATCCTTTCTCTATTGAATTAACAGATCTTCTGATTTAGTCAAAAAAAATAAAAAGTGCTTCCAGCAGTTCTGTGACTTGAGACTTTTTTAATTAGTCTTTTTATTTGCTTTCTCTCTCAGTTATAAATTACAAGATGCCATTTATTAAAGTGCTCTATGTAGAGCTGGCAAACCACTGTTTTTGTAAACTTTTGCATTGCTTGTAAACCTCTTCCATCTTTTCCACTTCAAACCGGGTATAGTAAAGGAAAAGGCATTGGTATGAGTTAAAATTTACTTTAATGTGAAGTACAGGCCTGCTGTACACACCCTGCTGGAAGCAAACGTCCCTGTTTGGAGAACTAGAGCAATAAACAGGACTGTGAGTCCCCTTCAGGGAAGAGGTCTGTGTTCTGTTCTTACCTGTGGCCCGTCTACAGTATATAAATTCAGAATGTAGTCCCTGCTATCCAATGCAGATCTGGCAATAATGTCAATGGCAAAATCATCAGCTTCTATTATATGACCTTTGCCACTGCTAAGTAATATTTGAGGATGGATGAAAACAACAATAGCAGCATTATTCAGTGCAAAAGTCGGCCCTCCTTTCAGATCGGCACTGTTTCTTCTGCTACACATCTATATTGTTCTGATTCTTGTGTTCCTTCCTCTGCATTTTCTCCCCTATAGCAACTGTTAATTCAGTCAAGTCCATGATTTTTTTTCAGAAGAAGGAATTTCGCCTATTTCCGTTAAGATTGCAAAAAACTCAGATGTGACATAGTTAATTCTGATTCAGAAACATGCTCTTGGGCTCTTGAGCTGACAGTTCAAGTTCAAGCATACTAATGGGGTAATGGAGATAATTTGCCTGAGCCTATTGTTTCAGGCTGCCTGCAGCCTCGGGAAGACGTCATTGCGTTCGTGACACATGGTTCGTTTTTGGAAGGCTTCCACAGCAAAGCAGAACCTGAAGACCGTACTGCTATGTCCTCTCTGCTAGATGTTTTTCTTCTGCATCAATTTACTAATTGGCTATTGTTGAATTTCTCGTTATCTCCCTGATTACATCCAGTGCAGGAATAAAAATGAGCAAGGGGTTGTACAGGAAATGGAAATAAGGTCATTTTTCCTGTGAACTCACTGAATTTATTGGCATTGTTCCATGGATGAGCTGGGCTGATAGGACATGGACCAACTCCAAAATTTGCTGTGTGCTTGTTCTAAATTTCAGAGCTGTTCATCCATGGGTGGCAACTTAATTTCAGACTGATGCAATGATTCACAGTCAACGTGATAGGCACTGACAGTGCAGCAGGATGAATGGAAATGGCAGTGGAATGTCAGCAGGATCCAATAAGATATCTATTATTAAAACAATACGAATTTTAAAGGTCAAACTGAAATCTAATGCCATTAGGCAGTGCAAAATTGATATGTCCATTGCTGGTCAAAATTCCCTCCTAGAGCCTGAGTTGTGCTGGATGTCGGGGTAGGTGACCAGCAAGCTCTTTGAGCTTTAGAGTCTGAATTTGTGCAGATTCTCTCACCATAGAGCTGGCTCAAGCTAGTTTGCAGCAAAGCGGTATCAGATGGGTTCAAAGGTTTAGGTCAGAATTCATGACCTAACACTTGCGCTATACTTTGTGCTGTGTGTAACCATGATAGAGGTGCCAAATTTGAGCAAGAGCAAGGTATGGCGCTGAGCAGGTGAGAAAATGCTCAGTGGAAACAGTTTGGAGCTTAAATGACAGAAATAATCAGACTCGCAGGTGATTCTGGCAAAGAGAGCTGGGAAGAATCATTCAAAGCTGAGCAGTGACAGCTCTGCAGCTCTTCTTCCAAGAGGTGTGAGGGGACTCTGGTGTCGCTACCTGACCATTGCAATTCACTGTGTGCGTACACAGCATTAACCGGAAAAGAGCAAGCAGCAGGCTTTCTGTGGACTCATCGTCTACTGGCATCACGTCTGTTCTTTTATTCACCATTCTTCCATCTTGTCTAATCTGTTTTGCTCTCTCTCCAAGTCTCTATTTTACCTTGCAAATCTTTTTTTTAACTACGTATGGGATTTTTTTCCCCACATCTTCCTATTCTGTTTTCTTTTACTGTTTCCTCTGTCATGTGAATATTCTCTTGCTCTTCCTTTTGAACACTTCTTTCTTTAATTACCAAATTCACACCCAGCACACTGTGCATGAGTTCTTATAAATATGGTGAGGAGCCATGTGCAGTTTTGACTGCCTGGATGTGCTCACCCTCCCCATTCATGTTTTAAATGCATTCAGGCTGAAAAAAAATTCTTCCTGCCACACTCCTCCTCCTTGCTTCCTGCTGGCTGCCCTTCGGAGCTGCTGCTGTGGCTTTTACAGTCCTTGCTGAAACACTGCAGTGCCCCATCTTTTTCCTTTAATACAAGGTCTAGAAAAACTGTCCCTCTCCTGTCTTTCTCCCTCTCATTGAAATTACTTCAAGTTTCTATAATAGCATGGTTGCAGTTTTACCTGCCTCTAAGTGTAGAGATGATAACGTGCTAGGATATTTTTTTCTACTTCCTGCTAATGTTGCCACAAAATCTTCCCAAAAGTGCCTCCTGGAAGTTTAGCAGTCAGTTGTTAGGTATTTCGGCAAGGGCAGCTTCTGGGAGAGGCGCAGATGGACAGTAGTGGCTTCCTTGACTGTTGCAGTCTTCAACCATTTTTTAGAGGAAAAAGTCAGGACACATCAGGTTGCCATGGGTGGGTGTGCTGGTGGCCGCAATGGTAAACAACAGCCTCATTTCTATCCCCAGGGGTGTTTTATCCTGCCATGCTTGAATGGCACAGGCCATTCAAGTGTATGGAGAAAGGGTATCGATTGGAAATCCCCCCCGCCCCCCACACCATTCAGCGTAAAAGCAGACCACTCTCTGCGTGTCTCCGTAAGTTTGATGTGATGGCAATATTTTGCCCATTTCTGGAGGCAGGTATCATCTGTGTCTCTTCTCCTCTGGTAGTTCCACTGTAGGTAACAGAAATAAGGGGGAAGCCACAAAAATCTTATCACAACTAGAGCGGGGAGGTATGCCTAACAGGAAGGGTGTTAAGAGCAGTTGTATCCTGTTTGTGCTTTTGTAGCCATTGGTACTTCCTCATTGTGACCTTGTTTTCCTTCCGGCTTTCTTTTCTGATTCCTTGACAATCTTTTGTCTTTCTTTGCAGCTCTGGGGTATAATCAAACAAGGCTACAAATGCAAAGGTAAATAAATATTGCATGGTTTTTTTTTTTTTTTTCAAGATACAGGTGGTGGGCTTCAGCTCAAATAAGTCGACTATGTTTTTTACTAAATGACATCTGTTTATCCAAATTTTGCTTATCCACTCAGTGCTCACTTTGAACAGTGACTGCTGGTGCCCCATGAAGTCTTACTGCATTAGGGGACATAACCTGCGCTTCCCCCACCCGGCCCTAGGTGCTCTGTGAGCAAAAGGTTCAAAGCAGCTGTTGACTCCATGAGGCACTGGTTTTTCCAATCAAAGAAATTGCATCTCAGAAGACTAAACGTCCTCATATTAATAGGGAGACAATCTTGAAATATCATATCTCCTGAGATCTGCGGTCAGGAAAAACTGTGCTGCCAGTGCTGTCTTTATCATGTCCGCGTGCCCGTAGTGAAGGCTAGCTGGCCTTACGGTGCGGTAGCACTGGCTGAGCAACAAATATTTAATGCCTAGACTGCCTGGCAGATCTCACTGCAAGGTCTTCTGCAGAAGTGCAACTTCAAAAAAAAAAAAAACAACCTGGAACACTTATAGCCTTCTCCGGTGATTGCTTTCAAGAAAAGATTAAGTGCCTAGGCAGCACTTGTACCATATAAGCAGGTCAGATCAAGAGCAACATTGCAGTGGTCCCCATTGGCTTTAAAATCTTGGCTCTGTTTGTTTCTCAAGCAGCCCAGCTCTGAGAAGCACTGTGGGCTTCCATGGTAGTTGCATCTCATTTACTCCCAGGGGCGTGTTCACGCAGGGGCTTCACAGACATATTTGTGTGTAAATGCTTTTCTTTCAGTCTCACAGTACCTCCTAGGAGCTTTCAACTATCCCAGAAAGGTGAAGAACTGGCAATATTGTCTTTTGGGATAGATTGTACTCCTGTCTCTCTTTCCCACCCAGGAGCATCTATTCCTGGGAGGAGGATGGGGGAAAACAGCCATAACTAAGCCAATATACATAATTCAATTATTCCTAGTTGTTGTCATCCAAGCAGCTAGAGCTAGTTGTAGTCTACACCTTTCCTGGTACGATGGAGGAAGGAAAGCAGAATTTTGTCACGGCAGCCCTGTGAGCGCCTGTCACGGCGCTGTCCTGCATCATTGCTTGTAACAGCAGCCTGGGGAGAGGGAGCTAAAGTGGCCCCATAGAGCCAAAATTATGGGCAATGGTGCTTGGGCGTAAAAAAGCTGAGCCTCTCTCTATCTCTCTCTCTCAGCTCTTAAACTAGCCAACAAGCGTGATTAGTGCCTGTCCTTTGTTAGTACGAGCTGCTCTGTATGCAGGCAGCACTAGGGTGCTGCGCTGGTTATGGATGATTTCTTCCTCTGAGCACAGAGCTGTCATCTTCCATTTTGAACCTCTGATGTTGTGCTGGCAGGGGAGGTCATCTCTTCAGGTCTGCTGCTTACCCTAGTGCTGTAGATAGTGAGATAAAGCTAGATGGTGTGATCTACAAGTGATGGGAGAGGCTATCCACTGGCAAGCAAGATCTTTAATTTTTTTTTTTTTAATTAATTAAAACCTTCAGAGCACACAAAACCACATCAGGAAAGGTACTTACCTTTACTTCCATACCAGGCAAATGAGCAAATTGGACGGCCTTGCTAGGAGAACCCAGAACTCTTCCCCATCACACTAGAACTACTGCCCTGAGCAAAACTGTAATTTTAGCAGAAAATTATAAACAAAATGTTTTCTGTAAACAAAATGTTAGAACCAAGGAGCAGCAAAAGAGACACAAGGGAGATGGAAATTTTCAAACAAGGCCAAGGGACGCAGAGGACACAGCCTGTGTTTGGGGCACCCATCTTCTATTCATTGGCCCCATTTTACAGAAAACGCCAGTACTGCAGTCACACTTCAGATAAACGTACCTGGTGATGATTGTATTTGCAGTGATGCAAAGCTCGCCATACTCCAGGTGTGCAGGAACTGAGGAACCTTTACCCAGGTGGGTGACATAGGTCCTGCTAAACTCCATGGTGATGCTGCTTGCTGAGCTCCTTAGCTCATGTAGACGCACCCAGTTTTAACCTCCAGTTACCCTTTCAGAGGCTCAGAGTATGGAAGCTGCAGTGTCTTCTAACCAGGCGTGTTTACAGTAAGGGGCCCTCATGGGCCAAATCAAACCTGTTTTGAGACTGGTGCAGGCGAGCAGAGACATTGTGCATGCACTTATATATGGCACCACGCCAATAATTCTAGGTCTATTCCTCCAGACTAATTTCTGATGATAGCATCATCTTCCTCCTCCCACCAGATTTGCGCTAGTAGCTGCCATAGAAATGATCCATTTTTGTAACTCCCTTCACACCTTCTGTCAAAATGTTTGTTCCACCAAAGTCCCTGCTCATATCTGTGTGTTAACAGCCCTGAAGAATTACCAGGCAGCTGTGGCTTCACTTTTGGTGGCTTGACAATTCCTCTCTTTACAGATTGTGGTGCCAACTGTCATAAGCAATGCAGAGACCTGCTTGTGCTCGCATGCAGAAGATTTTCCAGAGGAACCTCAGTGGGCAGTAACCACGGCTCTCTGCCTAGCAGTCCATCTCTGCCTCCAGGTGAGAGCAGCACTCTGTTTATATTTTATACCATTTTGAGGATCCTCTTTAACAGCCACTGTCCTCACTGCCGCTTTTAAGTTTTCCTTTATGCCAACACACAGAGCTGCCCGTGTACTTCCTACTGCTCTGTGGCTTGTGTTCTTCAGTGCTCCAATTGCACCTCTTTCTGCAGCGAGCAGTGATAGCCCTAGTCTCCTGCCTGAGGCTCTCCATCCTCTACGCTGGTGCCCCTATCCTGGCAGAAGTAAAATGATAATCGATTGTACTTCTCCTTGTAGGCCACTTAGGTGCAAGTGGGTGGGGGGAGGCAAGGCACAGCTCTGCCTCTGCCTTATCCCCTCAGCATGCAGATGAGGCAGGGGGAAACGCGTGCACACAAGTCTAGAATCAGTTTCTAGGCAGCATATTGCTTATGTATAACGCTGATTTATGTAAGGGGTTACCTGGAACGAAGAGGGACCTACTTGAGAGCTTTCTGCTGCAAAGTGATTCTGCTGCCTTCTCTTCTGTGTGCCCTAATGCTGCCTGCAAAAGCACCTCTGTAAAGCATCATGCGGTTATATATCGCAGTATATAAAGACCTGGTCCTGAAAATTCCAGAACAGCAGACTTCTATTCTAAACCTAGAAATCCCCCCTTTCTTTTTTCCTCCCCAGAACCCCCAAATAACCATCAGGATCTGGAACCAGACTTAAGTCATCTTTTTCGAAATGGTATTAAAGTAGGATATTTAAAATAAATAATTCCACCCTCTCTTTCAGTCCAAGATGAAGTATTTGAATTTCCCAGTGTTGCCTCAGGACACCAGGACCTCGATGGCAGAGCTATCACTCTCGTGACTGGCTCTTCACGGAAGATTTCAGTGCGGCTGCAGAGGGCAACCACCAGCCAAGCAACACAAACAGAACCATTGTGGCATGAGCCAGGCTGGAGTGATTCGGGTTCCCATACTTTCCCCAAAATGAAGTCCAAGTTCCATGGCAAAGCTGGGAAGAACAAAGGCTTTGCAAAATGGGAGAATGAAAAACCCAACATAGACATAGAAACCGAGGCCCCACAACACATACTGGACCACAATGGAATAGAAACACTCCCAGAAAGACAAGAATCTGAGGTGAGATGCAGAAGAAGCCAGGACCATTTACAATCAAGCTAGAGTCTGAGGTCTCATGTGGTTATTTCATGAATTCCAGAACACGTGCTCATACAAATCTGCTGTTTTTTCCTTGCACAAGATTAGTATTCCAAAAAAATGCCAAATCATCCATAGATATCTATTTTGTATACAGCAGTGTGAATTTTGTTTATTTTAACATTGTAAATTGGGCTTTGGCGCTTGGTCTCAGGATGTGCTTTTGGAAGCTGGACACTTCTCTTCTTGAGAATCATTAAAATAGCCTGCTAGATACCTGACCAAGTTCTGTCCTGTTGCACCCTTGCAGTATACGGTTCAGAGCTCAATGCTGGGTTCAGTAGAAGTAGCCTTTTTATAGATGCAGATTTTGGTCAGACTTTTGTCGCTCTCAGCCATAAAGATTATGCTTCCAAGGCCTTGTACTTTTATTGACTGTGTTTTGCTAGCATATAAGTGCCTATTTTCTTTTGGTTACAGGACAGTTGATTGCTCACCATGAAACACGTTAAAACGAAGATGACAACTGCAATAAAGCAAGAGTGGATGGACTATTATAGGCCACATTTCGCTATGGGATGTTTTCCTGTACCTCATACATATAAATTCAACCCTTGCCCTATTTTCTTAGCAGATAGGTGTTGAAGTGCACTATTTATTTTCTCACACAAATAAGCCATCTGGCTAAATGTTGCATGGACAGAGTAGAACAGATCTCTGCGCTCAGTGTTTTCCTTGTATGACTTTTGTGGAAACTTCCTCTACACGCCAATGAGGATATATTTGGCCTCCTCCAAACATACTGCATCATTACATTTGTCTGCCAGTGACAACAATGGTGAGGACAGAAGCCAAGTATCTAAGTTAGTTTGACAACACTCCTTTTCCAGAGGCTTGTAATGATCTTTTAAGGAAAGAAATCGGTGTGTTATGGTGATTAAATCTCAAACAAGAGCCTTTCAAAAAAGTCCTCTATACTGAAATTCTTTGCACACCCAGGTTTTTGAACTTTGGCCATGTTTACATTGCTACAGTAAATGTATCGATGTTCAGCACATTGATACCAGTTCACTGACCGGGGCTCCTTCAAACATGCAGCATGTGTCTGAGACTGAAGGAATGCCAAGCCACTATGCATGTCTGGTTATACAGCGGAGAGGAGTCCTCTCTGCCAGCACTGACTATGGTAGAATTCGCATGTAATAAACATCTTAGTTTTAAGCGTATGTGTGTATATGTGTTACTTCCCCTTCTTCCCTGGTTAGCAAATTGCAAATTTAGACTAAAACGTGACACTAGATGTGCTGAAGAGTAGCCTCCAGATTAGGGGGTTGCTAAGGTAGGATCTAATACCTGAATCTGTAATAGCTTGCAATACAGTTTTGGGGTAAGATTTCTCAAAAAGCATTAAGTTACCTAGGGAGCACAGCCTTCATTTGGAAAAAGAAAAAGAAAAAAAAACAACCAAGAACAACACACCAACCTGAGAGGCGTGTTCTGATTTGGCACACACATGTTCTTTCCCAAGCCAAAACATGGTATGTGAGAGGAGCACACACTTAAAGCAACCTGGATATAAGATTCCCTACAAAATCTAAGCTACTGCTCCCTACAACAGGGGTCAAACCCTTAAGATCAAGGGCTACTTTCATAGACTTCCCTAACCAAAACTGACTGACTTTGCAGTTTCATTCCTCTGTGATTACTTAACTGTAAACTGCACTGTAGACTACATGATGCCTGCTCATTTTTGCATGCTGGATTCTGCAGGTTTCCTTTGTTTTCCAACCTAACTTGTAAGATAAATCTAGGAAGAAAGAAGAGAAGGTGCTCTTACTATTTTAACCTCAGAGAAATAAGCACTGCTGGGAGCACGGATTTCCAAGCAGGATAAGGGCCAGAAGCATCCTTCCTTCTTACTGCTGTGGGCAAAGAATAGATGTTAATTAGAAATCTGGTCTTTATTTCCTGTGCTGGGTCAGATGATAGGTCACAATGCACTGACCGCACAACTACCGTTAACAGTGTATGGCTTGCACACAATGAAAATGATGTGGTAGAGAATTTGAATAGAGAAATTTGGTTATGATCCAGACTGTTGATGGATTTGTTGAGATAAGCGTTTTAACACTTACTAAATGTTCATGTGTAACTTCATTCTTAACATCAAGCAAGAGCTTGAACCAATGTTTACTCTGAAGTCCTCAGTCCATTTCTTATGGACTTTTAAAAGTTAGTTGTAGCTCTTGCTCTGAAAAGTGCCTGCTTCCCTATTTCTGTCAGGCCCACAAACAATGCCTGCCTTTATTTCTTTATTAGTCAAGAATGTTTCTAGTACATAATCCTTATCTTTTCACTTACCTATTCCCCAAGACATTTACAGACATCTTGTCCAAGTTGCTTAGAAAGCTGGCTGCTCAAAAGTTCTTCAAAGGAAGGCCTTTTACAAGGACACATTTTTTACAAGGACACGTTTTTCCATGTATACTCTCATCAAGAGCTAGACTCATATTTAAGCAAGAAGAAAGGTATCTTCTACAGGAGCAGCATCCACTTTCTGGAGGACTTTTCTGCTAGCAATTAGACTGCTTCAGTTTCAACCCGCTTCAGAGGTTTCATTCAATACATCTTTCGCAAGTCTGGTACCTTTGGTCATTTCTATCTTACCTTAACATTAGCTACAGTTGAGTTGTAGGTCAAGCATAGACTGCATGCTCACACAGCTGATCATTCTAAGCAAGATACTGCAGTGTTCAAGGCGAAGGACTCATTCTAGGTGAGAATCTCAAGTGTCCAGTCTGGCTGGAAAGTCTTTCTTTAGGCACCTCAAGAAGGTGAGTGCTGAGTGTGTGTTGCAGACAGTAAGTGTTCACACTAGAACGCGTAAGAAAGTGTGTGTAAATACAGCCTTTTTCCACCGTAGAAGAAAGACTCAGAGACAATCATGTAACAATTCAACAAAAATGCATTAACAGGCTGTTTCCAGCAGAATGCTGATCTTCACATTCCACCACAAGCAAATGAGACTGGGGAGAACTGACAAGACGTGAGCCATCATTGTAAGAAGTCAATGTAAGATAAGCTACTTACCTTGAAGGAAGCCTGAATACCTGAAGTAAAAAAAAGAAAAAAATCTTTCTCTCCACACTTTGCAGTGCACGTATTTTTCTAAACAGGAGAAAACTTTTCCCTGTCTAACAAAGACAGTTTTAGTTTCCCAATCTGGGCAAAGCACAGACTTTCTTGTTTGACCCCCCCCCCGACTTAACAAGAGGCAAAATATATTAGCTATCACAGCTCCTGACTGAGCAACATGCCTCTCCTGCTCTTGGTGAAATTCTGCCTGGTAGACATAGAGCTATTCCAGGATACGGTACAGGAGAAGTTATAATGTCAAGTGCACCAGTTTTGTGAAGTATCAAAAGTAAGAAACAATCCCAGCTGATACTGGCTACTTCCACCACATCCATTCTTCACTGTCTCAGTTTTCCAGTCCTCAGGATCTTTTAAGAACCTTGATTTTTATTTTTAAGCTTTTTAAAGCCAGTGGAAAAAAAGGGAGATTATGCCAAGCCTTATTTACAGCCTGATCTGCAAATGCCAAAGAATACGAGCAACAAGAGTAGGTGAGAAATGTAAGTGCTTGGATCAGCTCTACAGGAGATAATTTGGTTCTTTGAGCCAAACCCACCAGGACTTTTTGTGCTTCCACAGAACCTGCCGAAGGCCTTGTGTTACAAATAAGGGCATTTCAACTTTGCTGTCTGCTTTGCCAAGTTGCGCTCAGGGCTATGCAAGGAGTCAAGGGGACATCCAGCTCCCTTAAAGTGAAATGTAAAAGTTTGAACTCTAGTACTCTCCCCACTGCTTTAGCTCTCCGCAGGGCCTTGCCCTACCCTGCCCCCTCCTTACAGTCTTACCCACCTCTTGGACTTTAAAAGGATTATCCCAGCTCCACAGAGAGACATATTCCTAGATTCCAGCTATCTTCTCAGAGGAGTCTTCCTCTGCCAGGTAAGTCTGAGGGCAATGAGGGTGGCAGTACATACTCGTTGCTTAGAGCTAGTCCAAAGCCTGAATTTCCTCTGGTTGGGAAAGGCAGACCTTTTTCTTTTCAGTACAGAACAGAATAAAAAAATTGATTTGCAGAGCACGTTTAAGGACAGCTGCTGCTTAAAATTTTGCTTTTTTCAGAATGGAGCAGACTGACTGCTGCCACCTCCATTGACTGCTCTTCAGGGGTTCCCCTGGGAGAGCCAAAATGAAAACATACCCCAATGCAGCCCCCAAGGCTTTCCTCATGGGGAGCCTGGAAGCCTTTGTCTGAGACAGCCTAAGCAGCCAGATGAGGATCCTTGCAGCCAGGGACACTAGTTCCAGTAGTCTCAGGCATCCTTATGGGAAATAGCTGCATGTGAAGGATCCTCGACAAAGAAAATAAGCAAGGAACAAACAACAGACAGATGGAGACTAAGCATGGGAAGAAGCAAGCAGTCTCTGCTCTCCCACTCTACGGGACTCCAGGAATGGAAAGGGATCCCAAAGAAGATTGAGCAGAGGGAGGGGAAAGGAAGGAAGGAAGGAAGGAAGGAAGAAATGAGAGCTGAATGCAGATTTCAGAGACAGAGGCAGGAGAAACGAGGGCTTCTTGTTTCGTGATCATAGCAAAAAAAAAAAAAAAAAAAAAACCTTACCAAAGTGTGTTTCACTCAACATCAGCCTGCTAACCAGTGGGCCTCAGTACAGCACAGCAAATAGGTCCAAGTACTTCTCAAGAGAGTCTTAACAGAGCTGGCCCACCTGGGGACCCTGGAGAAATTGATGCAACTTTGGAACAAGTCCATGAGTTATCAGCACTGATCTGAGGAACTGCATTTTCAAAATAAGCACTGCAGCCAACATGTCTCTCACAGGCTAAAATCATTAGAAATTCCATGCACTGAACTCTAAATGGGTGTTTACAGCTGCTGACAGTCTGGTCCTAGGAGACAGAAAAGCCATCAGCAAGAGGCTTCTGCTGGGGCAGTACAAAATTTAGCCAAAGAGTCTGCTTTTTCCATGAGTTAAGCCAATGCCGGAAAGTTTAAAGAGTCCTTATCACCTTCATCTCTGCTTTATGTGTGAAAACGAGTTATGACCTTCCACCTGCCCGCAACACAGGCAGACTCTCTCTTTCTTTGGTTTTACAATAGTGTTTTCCTATTTTTTGAACTTGTTTTTCTCTCCTCTGTTGTGGGAAAGACCCACGTGGACAAGAAGGGAAATTACAGGACAATAAAAGGGAAACAATGACACTGACAGCACTTAGAGCTCTAAAAAGCACAAAGTAAACACGAGAGAAAAATATTTTTCCCTTCTAATCTTGTTTGTTAAGCCATTAGAGGTGCTACTTATTTTTGGCCAAAGAGGGGAGAAGGCAGTGTTTACAGCTGGTAATAGCACTTGCTTTTTTAGTCTGCAACCCTTTAGAAAGGCATAACTAAAGCAAACAAGCGTGTTAGTATTTTGTGAGCCTACACAAAGGAAACAGAAGTTCACATCCGCATCAGTGTACTGCTCTCCGATTACAACACTGACATGATTCTAATGTAAGGGTACACTAGGAGGCTGATAAAGCAAGCCCGCAGTTCATCATCAGCTGGCCTGTTTGGGATTGCTAAATCATGCTCAAAACCTTAAAAAACAAGTATACATACATGTTTCTGTGGCATTCCTGCTGCCAAGGCAAATCAGAAGTTCACAGAGGCAGCAGGATCACAGCCTGATAGTCTTCGGCAGCAACATCACCAAAACTCTCTACTGCAGCCTTAAATACGGCAGAAGCAAAGACAAATCACGTGTGATGAGCAGTTGAGAGCTTTTCACTTAAAAAAAAAAAAAAAAAAAAAAAAAAAAGAAAGCTTTCACTAGGCTTTTCACTAGGCCTTCACTAAACAAAAGGGAAGCTGAATTTACTCCTAGTACTCTAAGAGCCCACACTCAAGTCTTCTGGAGACACCCCCAAAGAGTCATCATGTCTTAGTGAGATTCCTCTCGCTCCTTTTCAACTTTACCTAATTCAGCACATCTTAATTTTCATTTCTTACATGCACAAGTCCTTGTGGGGAATACTCTTACGAGAGAGGACTTTAAGCTGTCCAGCCACTTCTCATAACTATCTACTGACATGAATCTTGCTTCCTCTCTTCCGAGTTCCATCTTAGGCACTTGATGGGTGAGACTGTCTTGTCTCTAGTTAGGCCAGAGACAGACTGATCTACAGCCCAGTGTTTGGGGCACCTGCCACTTTACCTCAGATGCAAATAGCAGTTTAATAGTGACATGCAGTCAAAGTCCCCACCATGCTAGAGCAGGTTACCCACACGCTCTGGCTAACGAATCTAAATCAGTTAGAGGAGCTCCTCTGGGGGCCACTAGTTGCAATGGCACATAACCGCTTCTTGCGGCTTCAGCGTTTTGAATCTAGAAAAACAGAGGAATTCCACCAAGTGAGCCAAGAATTTCCAGTCAACACCAGTCCCAAAAATGATGAACCATCAGGGGACAGTTACAAGCAAAAAGGCTTCCTAGGCTGAGTGATGCACAGTGAAAAGCTCAATTTGATACTCTGCCCCTTGTTGTGTTACTGTTCTGCACACAGTAAGGAGACGTGGTGGGGGGGAGGGAAGGACGGACTCTGTGCACCAATTCTGTTTCTGTTCAGTCCTTTGCTAACACAGCGAAAACCGTAGCTGAAAATATGGGGAGCAGCTAATATTTAAACCAGTGTGTACAAAGAGCAGTCATGCTATGTTTACGTTCTCCAGAGTATGAGACTTAGTTTAAAGTAATTTTTTCATCTGTTCCCCAGACCTGCAAGGAAAACCCAACTGTGACCACACTGCAGACAGATCGAGCTATTTTTAAGTGATGTAGTAATGCATCTGATGTGGGAAGTTAGTTTGTGTCCAGACTCTGTCCTGCTCCCCATAGCTATTTTAACGCCCAGTGACAACACTTGAGAGAATTATCATAATAGATGGAATGGAAACGCAGTGCAAGGGAAGTCCTTAGGACTTCAACAGCTTGCTAGAGAGGAAGAAACAGAACAAGACACCTAAAGCTTGTGGAACAACAAGAAAAGGGGCAAGAATGACCACAGTTTAAAAGAAGAACTTTTTGTTGCACTGTACAAATACTTGCTTACTTATTGCCTTCTTGATCTCCTGGAGCTCTGCTTTGGATCACGATGCACATTGAAATCCAGCATGTATATACCATCCACCACAAGCCCAATAATTTCCACAACCCCTTTTTATTCTCCAAACTCCCAGTTAGCAATTCCTTCCAGTGCAGTGGGAATAACATTTGCAAAATAGCATCAAAATATCAAAGCATCGTACAGAGAATAGCAAAGCAGTGGCTGTTTGCTTCCATTAATCGAGGTTGCTCTCTCCACATATACAGAGTTTGTTTTCTCAGGAAAACAAAGGAGTCGCAGCACACTAGGAGGAAACAATAGAGCAACAGGGAAAAACAACAACAGCTGGCAGAGGCAAAGTGTTTTCTTTCCTGTTGGAAGAGTAAAGCCTCCTGTTTTGCAAGGGTTTTTTGGTTTGTTTTTAAATAAAGAACTTTCCCCCCCAAAACAGCAATAAAATGGGGCTCAACTTACCCTAACTCCTGAAAAAAGGAGGGAAAGAAGCAGCGTATTTTAGGGAGCAAAAGCTAGCTGAAATGAGGGGAAAGGGAAGCTCTATTTCCCTCCCCCCCCCCCCCCGCCCAAGCATCTTCATTTCACCTTGTCACCTCAGTGTGCAAAGTTGAGAATATCTACTGCAGCTAAAGTCATAGTCTTGCAGAAACTGGCAGCTCTAGCGCAGAAAATGAATTTAGTCCCTGAAGGCACTGTGGCAACTCAGCAACTTCCTGAAGAGAAGAGAGAACCTCCTGCCTCTCTTGCTAGAGACAAGCTTGCAGCACTCAAGCTCACCGACTGGAAAACCCCAGCTTCTTTACAATGAGGAGCAGCAGCTAACAACTTAGAGCTATTACCGTCACAAAAATGGCTCTGTACCTTTGTCAAACTCTCTACCTTTACCAGTCCAGAATTGTCCTAGCTGTAAGAATCTTAAATTTTTTAATATAATTACTTTTAAAAAAATTCAGCAAATGATCAGGACACGGTATTAGTCCCTTACAAGGGAGCTGTCTCCTCTGGAGCGTCCCGCTACCTGACACGAGAAACCATCTGTACCTTTGTGAAGCAAGAGCATTCATTCCTAGATGAAAGTTCATAATTTGAACAGTATCACGCTGAGACAGACCTCTTTCGGTGACCCACAAAGACATGGATTCAATACTTATTTTTTTCCCTCTTGTCAAGCTTGTTTAATCTGTCTGAAATATTACAGAACTGGAAGAGATACTAACTTGGCGCCTTTTACTGGCATCTTCACTTCCAACCCGTGAATCACCAGCAGCACCTAGTGGCCAGAAAAAATTAGCAGGATATTTTCAAACTGATCACGTAATGAAACGTAAGGAGGTAAGTTCTAAACAATGTTTATCAGCTATATTTACATGCTTTGCTTGAATAACAGCAAAAATAGCATTACATAGATTCTCTCAAATGCTCAAGTTCTTTATATAATCCAGGGAACTCCTCCTAGCTGCATCAATCTGCGTTCGGCCCCCAGGACGTTTCAACCAGCCAAAAGACTGCCATCAGCATAGCCTCCGCCACAGCTGTCTGAGCACACTAGCAGAAGCAGTCCCCAAGCCCAAGCAGCATCAGGAGAGTTCCCAAAAGAAGCACACCATTCACGTAGCACAGAGGAGCATGACACAGGGGACAGTTGAGCAGCACAGCTTAAGCAGAACTTTACACAGGGACACCACGGAGACTGCAGTGCTGCCCCAAAGTGGACGAGCATAGAACAAAACACGGAGGAAGGAAGATCAGTTCCTCCCATCTGCTCCTGTTTTCAGCTTAATGGGAAACAGAAGAGAATCAGGAACGGCACTGAGGAGCAAAGAGTAGGAAGGAGGAAGTCTCTGGGAAATATGGAATTGGACACACACCAAGAACAAAAAACAAGAAAGGGGAAGTGGCATACCTTCCCAGCCTGTAGATGCTCTCAACCGTTCACAGAAAGTTCCAAATCCCAGGTTCAGCAAGCAGAGCCATCTTCATCAGCCCCATTCAGAATTACTAACTGAGACGATTGCATCAAATATCTTCCTATTTTTCTATTGCCCCTTTTTCTCTCATCCATGAGAAATGGAGTAAGGAAACAAGTTCCCATTTTGTTTTTGCAACACTGAAACACTTCAGGCTTAAATCAAGACTGGGCCAAGAAGTGGCCTACTCCACAGGCCAAACCTCGTCTGTTCAATAAACTCATCTGGCCCATTCCCTACCACCACCTTTCCTTAAATATATCATTCAACTCGTTTAATTTTGAGTAATTCCCTGTATCAGAGAAGGACAATCACACAACAGATTATGCCCATGAACAGCTTCTAGTAACTCTCAAGAAAGCTGTGCACAGCCCCATCTCTCATGATAAAGACACCCTAATCCAGTCCAAGCTTCTGCAGAAGCGGTCATACACCCAGTTACATCAGTATTAAGCCCAAACAGCTTGTAGTAAATTAAAACATATCTCCCAGACCTGTTCCGACAGCTTCTAAAGCACAAAAATTCACAGCATGTCTGGAATGATTAGAACATCTAAAATAGATTACATCTGAAGTAGACGAAACAGCTGGAAACCCCCACAAGCTCCCAGGTACTGTAGCAACTGCGTTTTACTCCTTATCAAGGAGGAAAAGAAACTAAGGCAAAGAGAACATACAGATACTTTTATTGCTCACCTTTTATACAACAGCACACCTTCAGCCATTTTCTTTCACAGCTTGACAATGTTTATGTACACAAAAAACCCAGCAAGAAGCATTATGTGGCTCTCAGTAAAGAAAAAAAAAAAAACATTAGAACAACAAACTCAGCCAGGCTTTGTTTTCTGCAGCAATAATAAAAGGGCTTCCTCCAGGCAGGAACTCATCTTCCCAGGCCGTAGTGCATTTCTTTAAAAAAAGACAACCCCCAAAACAAATTGCCCTAGATTTAGCTGAGCCAGTGGTATTAACTTGCAAATAAAATAAATTTCAGTTTGTCATTTCTTCTAGCTGATTTCAAGTAAAAATTAGGTTTGGAGGAGGAGCAACTTGTTTTGGATGGATGCAGGTCAGTTTGAATTGCTACACCTAACTACAGGCCTACATACACTATCAGTTCACAATTTAGCTTAGTTTTAAATGATCTTTGCAGGTTTTGGCAGCGGTCAGTCTCCAGAGTTGAGCAGGTGGTAAAACTTTGTTTAATGGAAGATAAGGCTACTGAACATGGCATCTACAGTAGAGCTCATATAATAGACAACAAACCTGTATGTTAGAGAGAATTCACTGCGCACGTGCATGTGTGTGTAACATTTTCTTGACTAAAATGACAGGCGAGCAAGTCAAAAGCAATATTCAGAACCGGTTTTAGACTATAACCGATTAATGATTAGGGGGAAGAATGCAGAAATTCCATTGTGTATTACAATTTGACCAGACAGATCTTGATATTTCTCTAACCAAAGTGGAGGGCAAATACAGCAGGTAGTTTCAGAACAGAAGTGTTCCAGCAGAGAAAAAAAAAAAAAAAATCAGTCCAACATCTAAAAAGCATGGCTATTAGTCTAGGTGACGTGCAGTGGAGAATGACGATGCATTTAATTCATTCAGATAATAGAAAAGGTCTACAGAAACCTGCAGTTTTCTCAAAGCAAAACATCCCACCCAAACAGATCCTGCCTGCCACATACAATTCTGTATTAATTCAAGAAGCATTAAGCCAGGCCTCCGAAAACAGGTTTCTATTATTTGAGCTCTGCTGAAGTAAAAATTTTTAGTAGCCTCAGCTTGTAAAGTGTCTTCCTTGTCCAAAGCCAGATTGATTATACTGATAACCTCCATGTTGGAAGTGCTGCTCAAACTGCCCCCCTTGATTAAAGTTCTGTCCACCTCTGCCTCCCCAGCCCCCTCCTTGACCTCCACGGCCACCGCGACCACCACGGCCACCTCTCCCTCCTCCACGCCCACCCCCTCGGTCACTGTGGGACCCACCATCTTGGTATCTGTTGTCCTGCTGGTAGCCACCACCCCCTTGGTAGCCACTTCCTGTGTATGAAGACTGGTAGCCACCATAGCCTCCTCCTTGGTAGCCGCCGCCGCCGCCACCACCACCACCACCACCGTGGTAGCCACCCGTTTGGAAACCTGCATCTCTGTAGTTGCTCTCCCTGTAGCTACCATCCTGGTAGCCACCACCTCCGCCATCTGTCCAGCCTCCTTGGAGCTTGTTTCCTCTTCCTCCTCCTCTGCTGCCGTGATCATAACCACCACGTCCTCCTCGTCCTCCTCGATCATGGCTTCCTTGTTCATGACCTCCTCGCCCTCCGTATGATGAGTCGTAGCCTCCTCTTCCTCCTCGGTCATGACCCCCATGGTCATAACCTCCTCGCCCTCCATACGAGGATTCATAGCCACCTCTTCCTCCTCTGCCGCCGCTTTGTTGTGGACCAGCCTCTGGTCTTTTCTGCCAAGGTGGCATCTCAGGAGGTGGCGGTTCAATTTCATTGGGTCTTCCTCCTCTGTCAGGCACTCTGCCCATTAGCACCTGCAAAGGGAAATTGAGAACTGCCTTAGGAGTTGCAACACCTCACAGAAGAGCCTCTCTTACCGATACCCGCTGCAACAAGCGGCTGCTTAAGGCTTCCGACATCCAGATTTCATCAAGACAAATTTTTGTCGGTTTGAAAGTAACAAAGATCTTTGTCTCCAACCAAAAAAAACCGAACAGAGATTATCTAGTACTCCAAGTGTTGCTAGCAAGTCTGGAGTCTTGGGTTCTTTGTTCAAATATCAGGCTCACCAGTAGGGGCAGCATCAGTACAGTCTTTCACTCAACAGTTGACTAGTGCAGACTGCTAATCTCAAATGGCCATCAGTAGGGTGCAACTCAGTCTCTCTCCTAATGAGAGCTCTGAATCACTGCAGAAGCCATCAGCTAAGATGGTATTTTTGGTAAGCTATCTGAAAAGATTTTCATTTTTCCAGTAAGGACATACACCTTCATATGGACAAACTTCCTGAACCTCACACACCAGGAAAAAGGCATCAGACAGTGCTGACCAGATTTGAATAAGGACTCTAGAGGTCTTCAGCTGTCCAAGGATGTTGTGAAACTAAGCATTTAGCAAGACAAGGGACAGGATGCTTGCACTGTTTCAAGTTCTTAAATGATCAAATACAAAAACCTCAATGGAAGCAGGTTATTTTCTTCCTTTCTGTGACTTTCTTGGAAAACATTTAATATCACTAACAGACTGAGATAAACTAACAGCAGCAGGAGAGTCTTGCATTCCTAACAAAACATATATGCAGTTACACCTGTCTTCCCCACTTACTTTCTTTTATGTTCCATACTCCAGCTACACTAACAAAGGTGCAAAAATTATTTGGGTTGAGGGGCTCAGTCTAACCAGCACAACACCATTCAATCCTAAACGAATTAGAAAATTACCTGAAATATGAGTAGTACCAGAAATGGAGAAAAGCACGCACATACACCCACAAATTAAAATACCAGGTACACTGTAGTACACAGCGACTGAGCTTCAAGTTCAATGCTTGCACTTTTGTGAACCTATTATTCCTGTAAATCCATAATTTTCTGAAACAACTTTGTTGTCTATACCTTCCATGTTCCTTCCATGTTATTACTAAAACTACACATTCGACTATAATCTGTCCTATGTGAGTACACAGAGGAATCTAGTGAGATACTCAGTTTGCGATTTTAATACATTTCATTTACATAGGACAGAAACACAGTTACTATGTGGGCAGTATCTTAGATACGATGACATAATTAGGTAACAGTAGTATAACAACATCAATAATTCTGATAAGAAATATAAGAGCAGGCCTAGCCACACTGAAAACAGGCAAACATATTTCAGCAATTTTTTTTACTACCTGTAGAAGGAGTATTACTCTAAACTTAAATGAGAGAAACTACCGTTCCCAGTTATGTACATAATCTGGTGTACATAAACACCAAGTTTCTTATCCTTTATTTCCAACTTCCACTTATGTTCCTAAAAAGTATGATTTCCTACTCCATTCAAAACATTATTTTTCTCAGTGGAATGAAAATGCGTTTTAAAAGTTTAAAATCAAGTTACTTGAATATTCAAAATAGAACAAGTGATTTTAGCTATCTGTCACCAAAGGTACCTTATTAATGGCACAGGCAGTCTTCTCTCGGATGGACCCACTGCTGGTTCTCATTATCTTTGACAGATCCTGCCGAGCTGCCAAGAGATTTGCAACGGAAATAGTGCACTTAGTAGATAAGAGGGCACGTTTCGGCTGGTAGACTTTAGCCAGCTTCTCTGTTTGACTCTGTTGGAGAAAAGAAAAACATAACACAGTAAGCTGGTGTAATACAAAAACAACGGGACATTGAGGAATCGGACATCATTCCAAGTAGAACAACAATTAATATAAAGAACAATGAGAATGACTTTGTGACTTTAAGAATTACTGTAGCAAGGCTAGCATTAGCCAAATTAATTTCTTAAGTAATAGAGGAAACACTATTCAGACTGAATTGACAAGACATCGATCTTCCGACAATTTTAAGAATAACAAACTAACACAAACTGTATTACTTCTCAGGCAAACACAGAATGCGAGTTTGTCACGTAATTACATGAATTACTACTAATGTCTAAGAGACAGTGAAAGTGAAACATGTCTGCATCCAGTCTCTACTAGGCCTCTGTGCACGCACAAATCTCTGACCCACACTCATTTCAGTTATGCTAGCATCACCATATCTCCAACACTGTATCAGGAGAAAAAGACAGTGCTACTCCTTCACATTTTTCATTTAGGTCAGCTTCTTCATAAATGGAAGCCATCAAGAGGCACAGGTAGAATCAAAGCTCTCAAGTACTTACTCTAATTCTGCCCAAATGAGATCCTCTTTGCTTACAAGACAACTCTGCCTTGCATACAGTCTCTCCTCCTCTGCTGCCTTTCGGCATTAACCATACTTGCTTTTCCAAACTCCACAAAAGTATGAGTAACTGTCCAATCGACAGAAATCAGGGCTACCAACTATGAGTTAATACACTAGCTGCGCGTATTTTCAGTCATCAAAGTAGGATGTGGGATGCAGCTAGGGCAAAAGAGATTGTGGCGTGCAGACAGACAAAAAGGCCTGTGAGTACAGCTAGATAACTACAGTGGGAACACTGAGAGCAAGCAAACTAGGTTTGCCAGCAAATCTCTTGATAGTGCTAAAACTTGCTCCAAAGTTTTTAAGTCTAAACTCCTATTTTCCATCTACAGGCAGAAAGTTGGAACTGTTAAGAGTTGAGAGTATGTGTTCCTGTAATGTGACTCAGAGGTTAAGTTTTTTTTAGAACCAAAAACTTTACACTTTAATTTTGTTGGCTAAACAGATTACATTCAGAATTAAGGAAAACATGCACTTCATTGCCTGACACTGACCAAAGACAGGAGGAACAACAGTATCCATCAGAGAAGTATGGCTTTTTCTGGCAATCGTGACTGAGCTTTTGTGAACATAAAAGGACAACCACAGTATTTTGGAACTATGAGATTATTCTCCTAGATCATAAATTTCAAATTACATCTAGAAAAAGCTCATATTATAAAATTTTACTAGTACTTCCACCATCTGGAGAAACAATCATTTTAGTTAATACTACTATGTTTGGATACTTTCAGGTTATAAAATTAAAAATGTTAAGTGACCATCACATATTAAAGCACTGCTAAAAATTTACAATTAAAACAAACTGTACTGCATGTCTGGGACACTACAACATTCTCCAAGTCTTTATTGTTATGGTCCTAACAACTTTAGATCTGCATCTCAATAAATACAAAGGTATATAAACAATTGGTGTTTTTTCCATGAAAGAATTAGATGCAGCTGATCAAGTTCAAAAGCACCTGGGAATTCTCCTAGAAAAAAACATGGATTTGGACGTCAAAGCTATAACGCAACTACAAGAGGCCCGTTTTTTAAACATAATCCATATTATTGTCTATTTTCAATCACTATTAAAACACTCAGAATCAGATAGCTCTTACATAATTTTCTACTGAAAAAATCTGAAGAATGCTAGGTTTAAGAGAAAACACACCAGCAGAAGCCCTGTTTAGGTGATGAGCCAGGAAAGGGGAGAGGGGACATTTTATTGTTGAAATGTAGTTGCTTTTTGAATTCATCGGTTACCAAGAAAAAAAAAAAAAAACACTTGACAACCTACGTGTCACAGTTTATGACTAAAATCCTCAGTCTCAAACACTGCTAGCCGCGTCTAAGCATCTAATTAACAGCATTGTAGTAGATCTGGTGTACTCATAGATATTAAAGCTACGTACCAGTTTAATAGAGCTCATCATACTATATCTAAAACGTTCATTCCCTTTTCACTATAAAATATAGGAAATAGGGAAACCACGCAATGATTTTAAAAAGCAGAATAATCATATAATTTATATTCAGAGAGAACAGAAGTCATGTCACAGCCACTTGCACAGTTCAAAGACAAAAGAAGCACATAACGAAATATTACCCTGTCTATGAGGTAAGAGAACAAGTAGTGCCATAGCAGCTTTTCTCATGTGCATCTGTGGAGTTGTGCTTGCAGACACAGTTTGAGTTAAGGAAATCTGAGCACTGTGGACAGCACAAAGTAAGTTAAGGGAAGATCAACAGGAAAGTGCTTTCCTACCATCACATAAACACAGCACTTAAGGAAAGATTCACATTATGGTGCTCTCAACGCTAGTGGTTGGATTAGTAATCTTCTCTTATCACTTTCTCTACTGACCCTACTTAACTCTATAGTTTGGCTTCAGAGTATAGTTACACACAGTTCGTCTTCTCATTTTACATGCTTTTTTCAGTCTCAACAAGAGATCAGTTTTAAATAAAATTTTGTAATCAGCTTACACAGTCATAAACTTCTTCGGAAACTCAAACCAAAGCCAGACAACTTCTCTGATTATTTTTTACTTATGAAAAGTGAAAGAATGAAGCAGTTTTCAAGAGATACTTATTATAAAGCATAATCATAAACCAGCACAGCAGTTCACAGAAAGCTGTTTGTACCTTAGCTCTATCTGACCAGCCAAAGGACTGCACTGTTACATCCAAACGTTTGACTAATAGTTTTCTTCGGACTTCATATTCATTGACTATGGCTTGATTCATTGCTTCAATTTTTTCCTGAAACAAAAATTTGCAAACATATATACAGATTATAAATAAAATGTTTTTACTAAAGCCAACAAACTACGCGGGTAGAAGACAAACAGACATGAAGATACGAAGCAGGGCTAAGCCCACCGTTATCCACTTTGTCAAATGGACCCACAGCAATATGTCTGCCAATACTATTTTCCTGAAGGCTTCAAAGGCTCTGTTATCTTCACCCTCATACCATCTCTAGGAAGTACAGCTGCCTGTTGCTTGTAAGGAATGTAAAGGCTGCATACACTGCTGATGCATTTCTCAACACTCACCAAGACACGAGCAAAAATGAAAGAGTACTTCAGGAAATAAGCTAAAGGAGATATAAGGACACGCATCTAAATCCTATGGAGTTGGAAGTCCTTGCTTTCTTTGAAACAAGCAAGCTAAGAACAAAGACATACACCACTAAAAGTAACTAAAGTACTTTTAAGTACACAAAGTGTAGTAGAGACAAGGCAACAGAGGGGCTTAGAGGGAAAAGCCATCACTAGAAGCACACTAGTAGCACACAACGGTCTAGTCAGAGCAACAGTTGGGATATATACCATTAAGGAAATGGTTTACCTATTGCCTGATGCCTGCATCGAAACATCTGGAGGGCCTACATTCAGCCCAGGCAATATAGGCATTTAAGGAAAAAGTCTGCTTAGGACAGAAAATCTTAAGCCTTAAGCAAGAGACAGAGATACTCTCAGCATCCTGCAGTAGCAGCCGTAGCGCTGTGCGCTGGTTCAGCATCAGTCTTGGAGTACCTTCCCCAGGCACAATCCTCCTGGAACAGCAGGTGACAAAACCAAATCCTAGCCAGAGATTATCATGGCTCTACTGCCTGGATGTACAGTCTCTCTAAAACTCTACCTGCGCACCCACTGCTTCTGGAAAAAAAGGCTGTGAAGGAAGTAAACTATTCTAGGAGCATGGAAAGAGAGGAGGAAATTATGGGAGGAACGCAGGTTCTTTGGAAAGGCGGCACAGGAGGGGATATTACACTATCTCAGCAAGGCTAGGTCATACATACCACGCCGGCAAGGGGCAGGAGAGGAAGCCTTAAATCACTGCACAAGTATACAGGGCAGCAGAGCAGCTCTGCTCCCGCTGTAAAATTAACTTTCTCCTTTACTTTGGAAAATTTTGTGCAAGCCTCTGCACATATGGATTTGTGGAAATACACTGTTTGTGAAGGGGAGCCTAAGAAAGATCCAGTCAAAGTCACTGAGCATGTACTGCATCGTATATGTAGAAATGCTGCAAGAAATCGTCTTCTCGTCTTTAAAAACAGATGAGACGAGAATCATTGTGTAATATTCCACACAATCAGATTAACACTTTATATGCTCAAACAAAGGAAACAGACTAACACCTGCAACTACTTACCCAGTGAGCTGGTCCCAGCTGTTTCTTCAGTAAAGGTTTTCCAACATGATTAGGTGGAACCTTTGCTAGGGTTTCCTTCAGCTGTTAGGAGATGAATAAAAAACATAAGCATTAGCTAAAAATTAGTTTTTCAAGGTTAAATTTACAGGAGAGGACTGGATGGTCACAGGTATAACACAGCAGCCTCCGATACTAGCTTGCTTCCTTTCGGATAGAAAACCAATCACATGCCTTTGCAAAGCAACTGTTTTTATATTTCTAGTAATCTTGGCTAAAATTATTAAAAAAAAAAAAAAAAAATCAAGAAAACACACGATAGAGGATATCTACAATTAGAATTGGAGCTGTACCTCATGGAAACTTTCCCTTGAGGATAGAGGGAGTATTCTAATCTTCATCTTTCTAATTCAGAAAAAAAAACATATCAAAAAGGTTATATTAAGACTACGTAAAACATAATAGGACCTAAAGTCCCCTCTTTACAGTCAAAAGGAGAAGAGTCTTCAATATGGGAATTTAAATTTCATTTGGATTTTTAGAGTTTGGGCACAACTATTTGGTTATCTTTCCCATCTCAAAATTGCTAAGGACTTCAGGGGAAAGAAATGGAGTAGTGTGGACTAAGACTTGGATCAAAGTAAAAATAGGTTGGAGTTATGAAACTGCACTTTCCCACGTTTTTCAGCTTCTTTGGGTGTTTCACTCCAGTAGTTAATTTAACACATTCAGTGACCCGGTTTTCCAAAGGTGCTGAACCCAATCAATTTCTTTAACCTGAAGTTTTTAAAATCAAGTATTATTAGAATAGCAGAGGTAGCAGTACATTCAAAAAACAGTCAGCAGAGATTTTTTTTTTGTTTTTAATGTTGTGGATCATTTACTAAGGGAGTCAATTGTACAAAGATCCTTGTGCATGTCAAGAAAAAGGCAGCTTGATTTTCATATGCTAGACTAAAAGACTATTGTAACACTAAAATTCACTTCTAGTAAAAAAAAAAAAAAATCAAGAAAACTTTAAGGTGATCTTTTAATGATATTTTACATCGTCAAGAGTAAAATTTTCACTCCTTTCACTATTTTAATTTTCACATTTGGCTAAACTTCATTTCTGATGTATTTTCTTTTACAAAAGTGAAATATATTTATTGGTTGTTAAATTTGCTTCCTGGTTCTCAAATACTACCAACTTCTGAAGCATATGCACTAGAAGCACCATAGGTATACGAGACGTCTAAAAACTTTGCACGTTTAGAATTTCTAATGTAGCTTATCAGGCTATAAGGATTGTTCCGTTTTTCAAGTGGCAACCTATGGATCAACAAGATCACAAAATCAGTATGGTTAAATGAATGCTAAGAGTATTGCAAGTTTGACTTTAACGCAAGAAAATGTAAAAAGAAAGTCAATTAAAGAATAATGCACAAAGGAATTCCAATACTAAAAAGATTCTGATCTACTTTATATTCTGTATTTTTATAGAGCTGCTTCCACCAGCAAAGCTCCCTATTGTTGACTTCCTTTTTAAAATGAATGTTTTCTGTTTTATAGAAATGGAAGCACAGATTTCTTACGCATCTAACTTTCTAAATGCCCATGACAGTACCAGAAAACTTCCATTCGCCACCCTGGACTTCCACCAGAAGACCGTTCTTCTCCTCCTAAACAGGCCCATCCAAACTGATTTTTGCAGAGAAACAAAGTGCTATTTTCAGTCACTTAGATTTGGTTAAAGACAATGTGACTAAAAGGATAGCCAAAAAAAACTTCTCTGAAAGTATTTTTGGGAGCTGTATCTGTTTTTTAAAGTTTGCAAAGGTTTATTTCTGCAGCATTGCTTCCTCCCCTCCCCCAAAACCCTATACTCACTACATCTTAAACACTTTGTCCCTCACCTTTGATCTGTGCACTGTATAAATCCATTCCACTTGATTTTTTCTGTTTTATAAAAATTGCACAAATGAAAAGCAAAATCTTTGTGAGGGGGGAAAAAAAAAAAAAAAAAAAAAAAAAAGAGACCAACGTGGAGAATGCATACATGTCAACAAACATGAAAATACTTGTAGCCACAAGAACTGATAAAAGCCTTATGGAAAAGGTGTAAACTTGACTTTAATTATAACACCTTTTAACTTAAAGATTTTTAGAACAGATGGTTCCTTTAAAAGTTTGTTTCTGTGCAGGTATTGCTTTAGAATACATTTCTCCTCAGCATTCTTCCCGAGGTCTAAGTTCAGTATTTTTCAATTTTCCTGCAATAGGTGATGACGTTAAAACTTAGAGCGGCGTAAAGAATACATCATCCTTTAAGGCAACGACAGCAATAGTCCCTGACCTCATGCCTTGGCATGGAAAAAGCCTTTAAATGCATTTTCAAAGTTCAGACTCTCCGCATACTCAGTAAACCATATTAAGTGTCCCTCACAATTCAAACACTGGAGTTTCACAAGACTCAAATCTCTCCCTGGTAGCAAAACTATTTTTCATGAAAACAGTAACATTGTACATACTCTACTTGTGTTCTTTTGGATCTTACTTTTTTTTCAATTCCACTGAAGAACTGGAACATCGTTATGTTGGCTGGAGGCTTGGACATGCCTAAAGCAATACATATGCCTTTCAGCTCCTGAAAGACTTCACTGCCACCTCCTTCCTGTGCTTTTTTAGGAGGGGCATTCACACACAGCATTCTGGCAGCTTCCAGTTCTGAGATGAGGTATGCTGGGGTAAGAAAAATTAGATTTCAGCATCAGATACAGCAGAGTTAAATATTTTAGAACCAATGAAAGAATTCAAGTTCTTACAACCAACAAATGTGCGAATGGAGTGTTTTAGAAAGAGCTGGGGATATAACTTCGGTATCCAAAGAACATTCATATTTCCAGCAATTATTGAGCCCAAGGCTAGAAACCAAACAACTAGGGGAAAGGCTTTGTATGACCAATTAAATCCTGGAGAATATCCCCATGACTCCAACAGATATTACAGAGTTCAACAGATTACAACTCTCTTCCCTCAGGCTTTGCCCAGCAAAGACAGGAGACTAGGAACATGAAAGTAAGCACGATAAGGGACTGGGACATGCACTTTAAGCTAGACAAGCAAGGACTCCTTGATGTTCTGGTGAAAGAAGCAAGGAAATGAGTAGAGAGGAGTGAAACGCTGGATAAATCTCCTTTACTGCTTCCCCAGACAAGAGGCAGAGCAGAAGAACACCAACTTTTTGAAGTACTGTTGAGAATTCAGGCTTACAGTTCCAGCAAAGAAGGCAGTAACTGATGAAACTGAAGCTAGAAACCCTGCAATGCTTTTACGTATCAGAGGAGCAAGAGCCTACCGTCACATTAAAACTCCTTTACCAAACAACCAAACAAAAAAAATTAAAATCACAGAACTGCACATGGTCTACCTTCCCAATTTCAGCGTTAGAATGTAAGTTATAGTGATACAGATTTAGTGCACAGCCATTGCTTGCAATTGTCACAACTTAAAGTTTGAATTGAAAAAATAAACATACTTAAGAACACTTCTTTTGAATCATACTGGGCGACCATAACCATAACTTACATAATTATGTAAGTAGGGATGGAAATATAGGCTACTGCACTGACAGAGACTAGTTATAGGTGTACATCCCTGACCACAATACAATAGCATGTGGTATTGTTCCAGTCAACCTTCTTATTACCTATAGAACTAGAGACAGACCAAAAGATTAAGACCCAAACAAAGCATTATAATCATCTATAGAATTTTATCCAGCCTATGCGTCTTCTGCTAATGCCATAGAATATCATTTAATTTATGAAATTCTTCAGATATGTAAAGTAATGAGGAATCCCTTGTAAGCTGTTTCAATAGTTAAGTTTGTACTTTATACAGACTTGTCTTATCTTCAACTTTCAATTCTTTATACCATATTAGAATTTCCTGTAAAAGAAACTAGTGGCAGAAATTCCTGTTTCAAGAATTCAGAGATCACATCCAAGCTAGCTTCACCCTCCTCTGACAAAGACTGGAAATTTACGTCTATTACCATAAGACATACGCATTTGCCAGACAGCGATTCTCTTTTGCAGACCTTTTCTGAACCAGTGTGAAACTTCTCTTTCTTGTACTTTTTCTTTGTGCAGATGCCAATACTTAACACTGCATTCTACCGATACCATATACCAAGGCAATCCTACCTATTCATGCTTACTTGACGCTTTGCTTCTCCCAGTAATACTTCTGCATCTTCCAGTTGACATTAGCTGCAGTGTTTTGGCAAAATATAATATATCCTGGCATTCACTTACAGAGAGTTAGTCTCTGTTTTTCTGAAAAAAATCTCGTTTTAGGGCTCTCATACAGCAGGATACCTAATGAGTTAATGTAATGAAAGCTATGCAGAAGTTTTAGGTATTGCTATCATGTTACGGCCCAAAAGGAGTTTGGCATTCATTTCAGTTCCACATTTGACATTAAACACAGTATTCCTGTCGCATGGGACACCAGAGTTCGACTTCTGAACATGGCCTTACATTTCCAAAACTTAGATCATAGAGGACCTCTGGGATAAGCCGTTCGTCACAGAAAGGCCAAATTTATTCAGTGTTTTGGCTTACAGAGAATAACCTGAAAGGCAAATGTATGTGAGCTACAAAATACTGTAAATGTGATAGTTACCTCACTTCATCTGAGAGCACACTATCAAATCAAGTTCCGATTAAGCCTTACTACTACAGTCTTTCTCCAGTTGTTGAAATACAGGAACCTACTCTGCAATTCATTTCTTATATCTCAGCTAAGAGCAGAAATACACACTTCTGCTTTGAAAAAAATTAAGGAACCAGCAGCAACTTAGCATTCCACAGTGAGGAAGCAAAAAAAAACACAACAAAAAAAATCCATTATTTTAATCTGATCTTAAAATCAGTGTAAATTTAGTATTACAAATTCTAACTCTGACACTTGTAAAAATAATCCTTTTTTTTTTTTTTTTTAATGTAAATCGACATTGCACGCTTCTCCCAAATTGAGTACTATTTCTTCTGCTCTTACTTTTCCTAAATAGACTAAAATCGATTGAGATATTCAGAGCTGCTGGACGGAAAATGAAAAGGATCTCACCTTTGCTACTGTTCTCTTCTTTCAAGCAGCAGAAAGCAATACCAAAGCTATTCACTAGATGATCCAAAGAACCAGATTTGGGATAAAAAATTTCCTATTTTTTACAACTCCCATTTGTGTTTTCCTGCACCCCAAAAACAATCTTCTCATTTCACCTTGCAAGTCAGACCGTGCTCAGAGCTTCAAAAGGATAATGCACCTGATGTTATTGGTCATTTTTAATGACCTTTTTGAACGAAGCGCAGGGGCTAACTCCTGTCACAAATTTTTGAATGATTCCTTCTTTGAAGTACCTTTTGAGAAATAATAGAACGGGCTTTTTGCTAGTGAACAGGAAAAAGGTTAATTTTCAGAATATTTTCCATCATATACAGGCTAAGGAGTGACTGCTAAGTTTATGAGACCCAAAAGTATATTATTCTGATGCTGTAAGTTACAGAAAATAAAAACCATTAATAACTTCCCATAACCACTTTTTATATAGTGTGATACAAAACATCTCATATTATATTCCACAGTATCTCATTAAGTGTAACAAACAGTAGTACGACTCTTTCCACAAAAGCAAGTTTGCTTTCAAGCACCCTTTTAACTTACTGAGCAGCAAGAGACAGTTCTTTTGATTATGAAGGCGTTTTGTTACATCGCCTGATGTTAGCGATGCATATGGGCAGTTCATTTCAGCCAGTAACCCGCTCACTTCAAGTTGAAACTCTTCTGCTTCGTTTGGACCTTAAAAAAGAAAAGAATAATTTGTTCACAGCTAATCTATAGCTCTCTGGCTACGGTTAGAATGAATTTGATTTGTTTAAAAAAAAAAAAATTCTTTGCTCCAGTTAATATTTAACATAAGAGTCCTGCTTTTAATGAGAGTCAAATGCGTTCTTCAGGTTTCTCAGAGACACAGAACAATATTTGGGGCCAGGATGTTCGTCACTTTGATGGCTTTCCCCAGCTTTAATAAACAGCAACTGGCAACTTATACAATAAGAAGTGACATTAAAGATATCACAAATTTTACAGGTGTATTTTAAGCATCAATTACCTCTTCCCATTACAGACATCTTAGAGAAACCTGATAAAACCAATTATTACTGATTTTATGAGCTATCTTTACCTTCTTCTCCTTGTAAGCTCACAAAACAACATAAATTAACAACATCAAACGCATTACATTAGTATCCTTTAAAAACAATTGTTTAAGAAAAAGCTTAGATTGATGTTTGTGTCAGAACTCAAACACTGCTAGTGAAATTGATCTGAATTTGTTAAGCCAATTTCAGCAAAACATAACGTTAAAGAAGAAATAGCAGCTTCTCCTCTTTTGAAAAGGGACTTCTACCTAAAGCATCTATTCTTTATAAACACAAGTCACACAAAACAAAGATAGGACTTGATGATACCACACATAAAAATGTATCCTTGTGGTTGAGAGAATTTGAAATAGGTGTTAGAATACTGCTGAATTGCATTTTTATAAGAACGAATGGGAACCTTGTAGAATATAGCCTATCTTTTCCTCTAGTAGTAACAGAGAGAGGGAGTCACAAACTCAAAGAAGAAAGGATGGACTTGTGAGAAACAGCTAGAAAAAGGAAAAGTGACAGAACAGATGTTGAGGTGAAAGGGAGCAATCTTTGGGCACCTAGTAGACCGCAAGTTAAACTCATTAATGCATTAAGAGTTAACGTTAGATATTCAGAAGTACGAGTTATCACATCAATTTAACAACTGAATCTGTAAAATGCCACAAGCAGCTGACTGAAAATAATAGCGTTTTTTGAAAAGTTAGGGCTTGCTTCCTCCATCAACATGGAACACAGATAGTTTCAAGCTCTTTCTCATGGAGCATTTCATAATGAAGGAAAAATACACAGTAAAGACGGAGTTAAGGCAGTCAGTAATAAAAAGACAATAAGGTCACTCTAGTCATGAGGCTATTTCCTTGAACGGTAAAATTCCTTACATCAAAATTTCATATAGATGATTTGGAAGAAAAGTATTCTCATTATCCAATTCAAGAAATAATGTTTTCTCAAACCTATCTGAGAACTTAAAAAAACTCTGTAGTTGAACAATTACAAGAAAAAGCTAATTTCAGGAGAAAGATTGTTTGATTTTCACTATTAGTTCAGCCTCTATTGGTTGCTCACTACGCAAGCTTGAAAACCGAAGTGGAAAACATCCCAGATCTGACAGCGTGCAGACAACACTCCCTCGTACAACACATTTAGCAATTCTGTCAACCTAAATCTTGACAGCATGCAAGAACACACATTAATTGCACATTTGTGCTACGCTTATGGCTACTTACTGTTAGTTGCCTGTACATTTTCCTCTAGTTTACAGAATAGTCGTAACTCAGATACCAACCAAGCGCAGAGTTTGGTGAATTCCGGGGAACTGGCTCCACGAGAGACTGCCTGAGCCAGCGCTCCGTCATCTAACAGTGGACCTTTGTAACTGGTAAGTAAAAGAAAAGCATGATTTAATAAAGTTTGCTATAAGTGATGACCTGTGTAGATTTATTATGTCACGCTACATATATATTGAGAGCTACACCCTCACCACACCTGGAATGTTGAAGATCTAAACTGCATTCAGCTATGAGAAAAAGCATGTTGAAAATGTCCGACTAAACCCAGCACTTCTGCGCACATTAGCCTACTGACAAAAAGGCTTTGTCACAGAACATCATGAATCAAACGTTTCATCCTAGAAAATGCTACGACACACAGCTGCAAGTTCTCTCTCTCTGTCTCATTAAGACCTTACAATATACTTATCTAGGGCTACCACAGTTCCAGTCTCATTCTTGAATATTGCTTTACAGTATGTTGAATAATTACTGCTCGACTAGTGCATTTTTTTCCTGCCATTGGCTATCGCATATTAAAGAATTTCGACGCAAAACAAAACCACAAAATTTGATACAAATGTTACAAAAACAATCAGCAAAACAATATCCTCTTTTGAAGAGCTACCTTCTTAAATTGGCACCTGAAAAACAAAAGGGAGTTGGTTCTTCACATAGACAACCTAAACCAAATTCAGGCCTAGTGTAAGAAAGCATGATTCTACAGAACTGATTTTAAAAGATGTAGTTTTCAGGACGTCTGTGTACCTTGCTGGGGGGAAGAGGAGGGTGAAGAGGAGGGAGAAACAGCCTTATTACCCAGGCAGAGGAACAAAGTTAGAGCTTACCAGAGTATAAAATCCACAATATCACTTTTGCGTACCGCACTCAAAACAGAAGGACATCCAAGAGTGAGTATAATCAACTGAAATTGCTATTTCAAGTTTCCACTGTAAAGTTACCCATTAAGTCACAGCGACCCAGTGAGTTCAGTCAACTCTTGGCCAATCTCCGAAGCAACAAATCTCTCAAAGAGTAAAATAATATGTTATTTTTCCATACTTTATTCTTTTGATTAACATTACATATAAAGGGTTTCTCTTCACTGTAATAGCTTCACCCAACCAAAATGAAGAAGCCATACTCCAAGTAACTTTTACTCCAAAGAGCAGCTTGATTAATGATACGGAGCTGATGGGAAGTTATAATTTGATCTACTTCAGCCCCACCGCATTACCACAGTGAGCCAGATGCAATTCCAACAGGCTACTTAGAGTAAGCTTAAGTCCCACCGCACAGACTCATCAGACTTACACGTGTATAGGAACACACAAGACTCAAAATAGAAACATCAAGTTATAGCTCTAAGCAGAGCTGACGACAAGCCTTTTGCTTTGGCAGGATCTGGATTTAAGTTGCTCGTCATGTTAGAGGCTCCTTCTCTGAAATTTTTCTTTGATAGATATGACATCTTAACTATATTATTTCCGATAACCATGATTCAACTATACAGCTATTCAGCCAGTAATCCAACTTGCAGCTTCCTCGCCAGCCTTTTTCTTCTAAAGCACTTTAAAAGCTTTCAGGCCCATGCTTCCATTCCTCCCCCTCTCCCACAGTGTACGTTCTCGAGCTACGTTCTCCTTCAGTAGCGTTTTGATATCGGATTTGTTTGCTTTTTCAATAGTTCAAACTGACTTAAAAGGGAAGAGGCCACTGTTTGAGCAGTTCTCACACAACTTCAAGAACAAACAAACAATTTTATGATGTGCAATGCTATTAAACAAAAATCAAGCAATAAAGTAAGTCTTCAGCATTTAGTTAGAAAAAAAATATGTTGAACTTCAAAGGATAATGGAATTATTGTCAAAGCTTAAAAACCCCAAGCCCCCAAGCTTGTACAAACACAAGGAAACTAACAGAAATCTTTTAGTTGCATGCATGTAGCAGTCTTCCAGGTTGTTCCTGTTACTGCTGAAGTCCTGTCTTTTGCTCCCCAAATTTTCTTTACAAACACTGCTGCCAATATCACCACTGATATCACTGACTTACTTTTTACTCCATTTGGCTTGTTCGCTTTATTTTAATATGTCAAGAATCAACAGCAAGAGTTTCTAATCACTTCTGTGATTACTACACAAATCATAACTCCTTCAAGTCAGTAATATCCTTTCAAACATGTGGCAGGAAAAAAAAGCAGAAGTTTACGGTATTTGCAACATGAGAGAGACCTTTTCACATTTCAGTCAAACAAATACCTGCAAAAACAGTAGCCTATTTGTCAAGCATTGGAGCTATCATCACCAACTTAGCCTGGAAACATAATCTTTGTGGCTAGAGTCATTATGCTCCAACAAAGTGATTTACGGGAATGCAGCCAATGTGAGAAAATACAGCTGTTTGCACAGAACCAGCAGCAGTAAAATTGCAACGGCCTCTTTTCTGAGCCCTCAACAGTTTACAGGCAGACAAGCTTACACTACGACAATGTTCCGCTTGCTTTCTCGCATATTTTTTACAACCTCTGCTGACTCTGACAGAGTAGCAGGATTAAACAACACAAGTTTCTTGCATTACATTCTAAAAAAAAGCAGCTAAAGGGAAAATACTACGTCATTTATTTTTTTTTTTTACCAATTTTTTTTTTTCCACAAGAACTGAAGCCCAAACGCTTTCCCCTCCCCTCACTTCTCCGACAAGGTTTCTCTCCTCGTTCCCCACCTCCAGCCAGGAGAGCTCTACTGACAGGAAGGGCATCACCAGAGTCTGGGCAACCAACACTCACCACGGGGGCAAAAACTCTGCAAAGACGTTGCGGCTAAAAGCAGCCTGCTTGGCTTCGCGCGTTTCCTTACGCCAAAGCGACACTACCCACGGGTGGTTTTAGGGCCGGCCCCCCCCGAGGTGGTCATGAGGAAAGGGATATTGCCGGGGCTGAAGCCGGGGAGCCCCGGCTGCGGCTCTGCCCGGCATCGCAGCGCCGGGGGGATGCGAGCCCCGCTTCCCTGCCCGCCCCCCCCGCCGCCGGCGGGCAGCCGCGCTCCCCTGACGGGGGCCCCTTGCCGGGGGCCATCACCCGCCAACCGCGCCACCTCCCCCCGGCCCAGCCGACGGCGGCGCCGGGGCAAGGCAAGGCCCGGGGCCAGGGCGGTGCTCAAGCCCCCGGCGCCGCGGCACCTACCCCAGATCCTCCAGCGACTCCAGCACGTCGCTCTCCAGCAGCTCGAACTCCATCCTGCGGCGGGGACCGGGGAGGGGGGGGGGGGAAACCTGCGTGAGAGCCGGCACTCAGCGCCCCGCCACCCGCAGGCCCCGCCGCCCCCGCCTCTCCCCATGGCGGGGGAAGAGGGGGGCTCGACCGTTACCCCCTCCCCCACCGAACCCCCCCCCGCCCGCCCGCCCGCCCGCCGGCGCGCGCCTGCTCCCGCCCTGCCCCCCGCGCCGCGTTCCCCCCCCCCCCCCCGCCGCCGCCGCCGCCGCCGCCGCCGCCGCCGCCGCCGCCGCCGCCGCCCGCCGGCCCCCACGTACACTGCCCGCGCGCTGCTACGCCGCCGACTGCCGGGTTGGCATGTCAGGGTGGGGGAGGGAGCAGGTCCCCGGCATGACCCTTCACCCGGCTCCCAGAGGGCTGCCCGAGCGCGCTGCCTGATCGGTCTGGCCTGCTTCTGCCGCACTTCCTGCCTCCCCGCCGCACCAGGCCGCGTTGCCAAACGAGACGAAGACGTCCAGGCGGGCGCCTAAGTGTTTTGAGGGACGGAAGCCGGAGGCGAGCGAAGGATCCCATGTTTCTGTTCAGGCGGCGCTGCGGGCAGTCCCTGAGAAAGGACCCCCCCTCCCTCCCGTAGAACCCACGCTGGAATGTGCTGGTGTGAGCCGTAGAGCCCATAAGGGTAGAAAAGGAGAAGGAGACGGGGCGGGAGAAGGGTCAAATTACATCAGTGACGGAACGCTTCTCCGCCTATGAGGTCCCCCGCGGCAGCATGGGGACTACAAATCCCAGCATACAACGCTCCTCGTGGCCTTCGCGGCCGCCGTAGGGTGGCGCGGCGCCTCCTGTTTTCCTGTGGGGCGCGGGTTTCCTTGCGGCGCCATGTCGTCGGTGGCCGCAGGGTTTTGGCCGCTGCCGTGCGGGGGAGGGGGGTTGCCGTCCCTTTGGAGCTGGGGCCGGTGGCCGAGGTTTAGGGAGGAGGCGGCCCGCAGAGCTAAGAGCCGGTGGGGTGGGCCCCGGTGTGCCAGGGAAGGCTGGGGCCTTCGGCACTGGGGGGGAGGCCCGGACGGTGGGGCAGGGGCTCGTGGTAGAAAGTGCGGCTGTGGCAGGAAAAGATGAAGCTGCTGCTAGTGCGGGTCTGCTTCGTCTCTCGGCAGGTTTGCGGGGGCCAGGGCAGGCTGTGCCTTGGCAGGTGCCGGCTGCGGCCATGTGCCGCTGTCCTAGAAGTAACCTGGTTGTTGAAGATGCTAAAGCAGTGCTGGCTGGAACAGAGTCTGCCTGACTTTATGCTAATAGTACGACTCCTTAAGGTTGTGAGCTGGCAGCTTTCTTAAGTCTTCCTTTGCCTGGGGGGAAAGGAAGTTGCTGAACACTGTGCAGTTCCCCCAGCTGCTTAGTTGCCAGCATGCTCTGAAGGGAAAGCCATGCAAATGGATAAAGATGCAGCGTTTGTAATAGAAAGCTCAGATGTGGGCTAGGGCATAATTTTGCCTGGTCTTTCTGGTTCTTCTTGTCAGTATTACCATATTGCCTGGGACACAGCGGTTCCACAGAAAGCACGTCAGCGCTAAAAGGGAAGCGTGCGTGGGAGAGCACGTTGTGTTGTAAAGGCCAGGCCGTGTCAGTGAAAGCCAAGAGTGCCGACGCTGAAAATAACTCCAGCCCTTCAACAGCAGTGAGCTGATGTTCCAGCAGAGGATTTTTGGCTGCCTGCACTTCATGAAATCACCCTTGGCAAGCAAAAAGAAGAACTGTAGTCAAACAAGGAAGTAGCTTGTAGCCTCAAGATAGGTGAGAAGAAGGAACACGGTGCCTCAAAGGACTAGAAAGAAGTCATGCTTCACAAATAGGTGGTTCAGTTGTTGGCTTTGCCATTAAAAATAGGTCAGACTACTAGTTCAGGGGAAAATTACCTCCTAAAGACTAAGAACTGACATGTGAAAGGAATAATGCCGGCATTCCTGTTTCTTTGCCTGTTTACTTCTAGTTGTGTCATGGTTGGTAAAGAGTAACCATAGGCAATTTCAGTTTGAAAAATCAGATCATCTATTATGCTCATGGCAAGCTGTCTTATTACTGCTGGGCAAAACATGTCTGTAAGAATTTCCTGCTTTTACTTTAGTCCATTCATCCTGGATTTACTCAGAATATCTCAGATATTCAGTCTTGGAGCCCTGCCTGGATGAGCAGACCAAGCTGGGGTTTTTTTCCGTCTAAAGTTCAACACTGCAGTTGAAGCCTTGTGACACTTGTTAATAAAATGGTTGTGTTCAGCTTGCTTACACAATTGGATGTGCACAAAGCATAGTAGTTTTTCACGAGTGCTAATTACTCTTCCATTGCAATTGATGGCTTTCCACAGCTGCAGGCCAACTGATCCAAAGGGAATTTTTTTTTTTTTGCTGTCCTGTGATAACAGTGTACAGCAATCATTGTTTTGAGATGGAGAAAGCCCTTACGGTGTTCGAGATGGAGAAAGCCCTTAACGCTGTTAGCTGCTTTGGGCACTGCACAAATGTTGTTGCATCTGGAACTGGGGTGAGGTTGGGAAAGGTCTCTGCGGAGCCACATCTCTGTGCACCTCCCTTGTCCTGGAGTCTGCATGCAACTGGTAGGTGAGGGTGCTGAAACCAGGTGAGCCTCCTGAGCTCATCTCCTCCATCGGAAGTAGAGCTTTACTAGGAAGCTGGTAAAGCAATGTTAATTTTGTGGCCCAAATAACTAGAAGAGACTTTGCCCAAAACGTTGGTCATTCACAAGCCAAATATTCTTTAAGCGTGGGCTGGCTGCTGTTTGGCTAGCAATTTTGGCACAAATCCCAGCAGCTCATCTGCTGAGGACACTGTGGCTATGAGATCACGTGGACTCATGGGATGACTGAACAAGTATGTGGAAAAGAGATCTATTGATGGTTACTAAACTGAAAAATTACGTCAGTATCAGGAAATCCCAAGAGTTGAAAATAGCTGGGAGAATATATGGGCAGGGAAAAAGAGGGGAGTAATATATGTGTTTTTCCTGTTCTTACTCTTCTCAAAGCGTCTGCTTAGGGCCAGTGTTGGAAGTGCAATACTGGGCTAGGTGATACCCTGATTTCAGTTGGTGTGTCTGGTTTGTATATGCATCACTGTCCTATGAACTAACTAGCTACGTAGATACGGCTCATTTTGAGGGCACTACAAACAGTGTTTTTACTGGTTGAATACATTGTGGTCTTCTTAGTTTAACTGTACAATTGAGTGAGTTCCTCTGCCCCTATTTTTATGTTTTCCAAAGATGTGACTTTCCTGTCTTAACAGCAAGGCTACCTGTGAGGTGACAACTCCAGCATAATGTGTTTTTGCCATACTCCTTACAGAAGACAGAATTGGAAAGCATGTGTTTTGCAAATGTGCTGCAAGAACTTTATTTAACAAAACCGCTTTATGTCAGTGTACCTGCAAATTCACTTATCTCTGAGGAGTTTGCTCTGACTTAGTTCACCGTGGTCTTTTGGGCATAAGAAGAAACTAGTTTTGTACTAACTGCTTCACCTTCCATCTAATATTCCCCAGCAGCAAGTCCTGAACTCAAGAGAACGCTTCCGCTGACTTTGGCAGGGTCGTTTAGATCTATATTAGGAACAAACAGGGGGTAAGGGCCTGTTTATTTGTACTGCAATTCCAGGTCCAAAAAAAAAAAAAAAAAGTGCAAACTAATTCCGAACCTTTTCAGGCTGGCCCCTATTAAATGGGTGCTTAGAGAATTCTCCAGAATGTCAAACTTGCATGAAAAAAAATGCCTGAATAAAACAAGTGCTACGTAAAGAAAACTAGACTTCTGTACATGATCTGACAGCAAGACTTTTAGCTTGACTAAAAGCTGAGTAGACTGATTTGTTGACTTATCTCAACATCAGTGTTTCAGCCACAAGTATTTATGTCCCATGTCTCAGCTAAGGATAGCCGGCCAAGATCACTCATACAGCAATATCAATGTGCATGGATGGTGTTTCTCAGAAACAAATTAATCTTGCCCCAAACAGTTTGCTATTAAGCAATGAGATCCGTAGCTCTGCAAAACAGTTACTTCTGAGAGTAGCGTGGACTCAGGTTGTCAGCTCGCTCAAGAGCTGTAAGTGGGGTCGTTGATTTTTATGGGCTATCCAAAGGCTTCAGAAGACTTCTGCCTTATTCCAAAGAATTTTCAGGCTGCAGAACTGAGCTCAACTTGCCTTGCATTTTTCCCTTCCTGACTGAGGTTTGTTAGAGCTCCGCGCCTTCTCACCTTCACTCCGAGAGGTGTAGCTCTGGGAAGTCCGTGTAATCCTTAGGTGATTTAACTGCAGCCTGGAGCCATGTGTGGCCAGCTAGGCTGTGCCAGTGTGGGAAGAGTTACGGGGTAACAATTTTTATTTCCCCTATGGGAAGAACCAAACCAGCAGAGGCTGCTGCAGTCACATCCACTGTGACTGGACCCCTGTAAACTCCTCCTTGGCCCCCTCTTCCCCTTAGTCCTGGAACGATGTGGCATGCATACAGTGGCTCTTGGTCAGCTGCTCTCAGGATGTGAGGTGCAGGTCAAGGAAGCTGGCAGTCCCTGCATAGCCTGAGGCTGCACAGCAGCCAGGAACACTTAATCTGGAGAAGTGTGAAACGCTCCACTGATCTGATGCCAATTGTCATTTAACAGACACACAACTGGTTTCCTGTGGATTTGCCTGCTGTGACTGATTGGTTTTGGTGTCTAGGATGATGTGAGCTCTGACTGAAGATACAGGACTTTGTCCTGTGAGGATTCCCGAGCATCTAATAAAGTGTGAGCTGATGCAACCTCTTCTTCAGCTTTGCACCAAAAGGATTGGCCTTCAATGTGTAGGAGGCTTGTTAAACTCGCCTGGAATGGGTCATCCAGTTCAAAGACACGCACCTTGATAATTTAAGCCTCGCTTCCTTAGGAAACCTGGCTGAAGATGATGACATTAAGGTGGGCATTATTTCAATACAGCAAGATTATTTCACAGTATTAAAAAGTCCATTCATCTTTTCACAGTCATGTCTGTTTGCCCTGTGGTTGCCAAAAGCACCATGGTAGGGACATACTGAAATCTACAGTGGGTCAGACCAAGGTCTAGTTAGCCTAGTAGCCTGCTGGTAATATCTACTAAAACCAGATACGAAGGGAAGATTAAGAACAGGACAAGCATGTATGACATTCCTCCCAGCAGTTCTCTGCCAGCCTCAGACTGCTTTCAGCTCTTGGGACTTCTTCAATCTTTACTCCTCTTCTGTCAGGTCCTAGATTTTTTTCATCACCAGTCCTTCTGCTCTCCCAATGCCTTTTTCATTCTCCAGGGTTTGTGGGGGGATTTTTTTCCCTCCTCGTTCTCTTCAGGTCCCATTTCTGTCTTCAGTAGCCATTTGTCCACCCAGGGCTCTTAATTCTGTTACCAGTTGCATCACAATAGCAGGGTTGAGTCTATCCACAGCTGGGCTAGTCTCTGAAATGCAGTATTACCCCCCGCCCCCACTGCAACCAACCAGAAGCTGACAAAGATTTCTGAGATGATGGAACTCTGTTTGCCAGAAAGTTAGTTTAGGTTTTGTTACGTTATGTGATAAAAGGCTCGTCTCTGTGCACACCCCAATAACCTAATCAGAGAAAGGAGCACCCTGATCGCCTGCTTCCAGCGCTGTCACAGGAGAGCAAGGAGCCCTGTGGCCCAGGGGCTGAAACCCACTGTAGTGAGTCAGCTGGAGTGGCTCTCTGGATCATTTTACAGACTGGGGGGCGGGGGGGGGAGGTTACTTACGATAAAATGCAAGAAAGAACATTTTGCAATTGTAGAAATCTTATAGGATGTTTAGGGGAACGGAGGGATCAAAGCGATTTTAGGAGGAACAAGCATGGGACAATAAAGAGATAAGCGAATACAAAGAGTGGATCATGTGTAAATGGTTTGCAGGTCAGTACCATTGCCTAGCTGATCACTACCGTCTGTCCTGTCTTCTCATTAAACTCCATTTCTATTTTCCTGGGTGAGGGCATGCTATTTTATCAGTATGTGTGTGTATGGAGGCGTAAGTGCCAGCAACTGGGGTTAGCCCACACGTCATAAGGGCTCGTGCATCTATGGTGCCAGCAACTGAGGAGAGTGGAGCGAGTGAGGGTCTGAGTGCCAGCACCTGGAGCAGGTCCAAGGGACACGGGGGGTCTGTGTGTCTGGGGCACCAGCAACTGGAAATACCAGAGTGTATGCATACTGTGTGGGAGTGTGTGTCAGTGTGCAATCACTAGTGAGTATCAAGCCAGACTAACTGGCAAGTAGGAGAAGAGGTTTGGAAGTCAGGTATCGAAACAGCCGTAAAGTCTGGGCCAGATGCTGGAGAGAACAGAAGGTCTGGGGGAGAGGGGTGTCAAGTGAGAGACCTGTGTGTGCGTGTGTGTGTGTCTCTGTGCATGACGCAACTGGAGATTGAGTGCCTTAAGGTCAGTTACTGCCGGGATCCACAGTCTGTGTGCATCTGCGTTGGTGTGTGCGAGGGGCTCTGAGCACCAGCAGCCGCAGTGGCGCTGCAGGCTTCAGTGGCTCCTATGTCCAGGTGCCAGCAGCTGGGGACACTGATGATCCTGGGCCAGCTACTGCAGAGACTGTGTCCAAGGCCAGTTACTGGGGGATCCAGAGCATGTCTGTAAAGGCGTGTGTGTGAGGGGGTCTGAGTCCCAGCAACTGGAAGGGGGCTGCAGGCCTCAAGGACTCACCTATATGTCCAGCTGCCAGCAGCTGGGGAGACCAAGGATCCCAGGCAAGCTACTGGGTAGACTGAGTTTCTAAGGCCTGTTATGTGAAGGATCCATATCTTATATATGTTCGTATTTTCACAGAATCACAGAATGGTTTCGGATGGAAGGGACCTCTGGAGATCACCTAGTCCAACCTCCCTGCTCAAGCAGGGTCCTCTAGAGCATATTGCCCAGGATCACATCCGGACGGGTTGTGAATATCTCCAGCAAAGGAGACCCCACTACCTCTCTGGGCAACCTGTTCCAATGCTCTGTCACCCTCACAGGAAAGAAGTTTTTTCTCAGGTTTAGATGGAACTTCCTGTGGTTCAGTTTCTGCCCGTTGCCTCTTCTCCTGTTGCTGGGCACCACGGAGAAGAGACTGGCCCCATCCTCTTGACACTCCCCCCCCCTTCAGATACTTGGACACATTGATGAGATCGCCTCTCAGTCTTCTCTTCTCCAGACTGAACAGGCCCAGCTCTCGCAGCCTTTCTTCACAGGAGAGATGCTCCAGTCCCCTGATCATCTTTGTACTGGACTCTCTCCAGTAGTGCCATGTCTCTCTTGTCCTGGGGAGCCCAGAAGTGGACCCAGTACTCCAGGTGAGGCCTCACCAGGGCTGAGGAGAGGGGCAGGATCACCTCCCTCCATCTGCTGGCAACACTCTTCCTAATGCACCCCAGGATACCATTGGCCTTCTTGGCCACAAGGGCACATTGCTGGCTCATGGTTAACTTGTCCACCAGGACTCCCAGGTCCTTCTCTGCAGAGCACTAAGGGACCACTAAGGGACCCTCATTCCCTGAGACTTCTTGGAGGCTGGCAAAAGAACTTACATTACAGACCCTTTGCCACTAAGGGACCCTCATGCAGATAAGCCAGAGAGGGGAATAGGATGAGGCTGCTGGTGCTGTTTGTATTTGCATGAGTGCTGTGTTGATCCGTGTGGCTGGCTGTGTGTATGCACACAAACATGCATACACACGTGCATGTGTCTATTGGGAATACACGTTCAGTCCTGCTACTGGCTTGATCTGAGGACGTGGAGCTGCACCAGCCTCACCTCTATTGGGCTACCAGATTCAGCAGCTCTTAACAACACTTCCCTCTTAGTGCAGACAGTAGATGATTTTGCCAAAGAACCAGGTTAAAATGCAGCCTTTGCATGGTGATGAATTTCTCCTCAATGCCTTATCAGCAGGAATATGCTTAGCTTATTTTCCAGAGCAGCTGGATGTCTGCTACTTTGCAGCTTTGGTTTCTGCTTTCCCTCCTCGTTATGCTGCTCCTCCTCTTCTCCCTGGAGCAGTTCTCCATTCCCATGCTCTCAGGCTTTCATTCATTACTTGCGCAGGAGGGGAAGCAGGTAAAGTTAGGCTTAAGATCACCACCAGGAATAATCCATGAGCAAGTAGAAAAGCTCACTCTTTACCACTATTGCACTTGCCCAAGTCTGCAAACAGGCTCAGGCAGCTGTCTGCACTGGAATATGTTCCGTTTCCATTAAGGAGCTCCTACCTGCTGGTGTGTAGGGCAGAAGCAGACACTGAGCAAGTTAGAAGTTGGACATTTTGATGAACTGCTGAAAATTCAGGTTTTTACTGAATAATATGTTGCCATGTCTCATTCAAGGAAGAGAATATTGGCAATCTGTCATTGATAGGTTTTTTGAACCCATCCCTGGATTACTCTCTTATTACTCCCCTATTAGCCAGGCAAAGGATTTCAGTGCTATGGTAATTAGTTTACCAGTCAGTCTCGGCAATAGCTAATTAAGGAAGGAGAATGGGAAATTCAGAATCTATGACATAACATCAAGCAGAGAGCTGACAATTCAATTCTTAAGAGTATACAGATAGGAAAGAGTACTTAACAGGCACTGCTGCCTAGGAAACAGGTGAGCTTTGGTGGGGGGGACTTGGGGCTTATGTGGGGAAAATTATCATTTTTAAGTGTTCTTTTTCACCAAGCAGCAGCACCAAGCTACTCTGCATTTTCTCATCGCATATATATGCAGGATAAACCTATCTACTCACAGTAAAGCAACCTCATACGCGCTATTTTCTAGAATAATCAGTAGCTATGATAAATCTATGCAAAAGAACAGCCTGTCTGGTGTTTGCCTTTATTCTTTTACATGCTTGGTAGCCGATATCAGGACATTTTTCTTAGTGAAAAACAGTGGCCTCTCCCTCAGGTGAAATAATGATAAACAGAGTTAACAAGGGGCTTCTTTGAACATACGAGAAAAAAATTTGCAAGAATAATTTAAGATGGTAGCTCGGCTGCCAGATAGGTGAAAGACTCCAGATTAAGTATAGAGACAAGAGTTTTAAATATCTTTTTCCATACTGTGAACACCTTCCAAAAGGTATATAAACTTTGTTATCTAGTCCTGACACAACAGCAATGGCCTTACGAATCAAGAAGCTTCAGAATCCAGCCTCCTTCTTGCCATTATTAATATCTTAAAGTGACCTGCATTTTTTTTTAATCTTTAGATAATGATTTTTAAACAAACAGCACGCGGGGTCCAGAGTTATTTCATACTCACTGTTTAATGTTTGTTTTAAATTAGTACTGTTGAATCAAGAGAAGGGAAGCATCCACATATTACAGAGTCGTCTTGGAGGCTGGCAAAAGAACTTACATTACAGACAAACCCATGAACAATATGTTTAACCATGAACAATACAGAAAAAGCCTCACAGATTAATCATTTTAATAATAATTTTAAAAGCCTAAGATCTTATAAAAGAATGTGTCCACCTATCGAAGAGAAGAGAAAGAGATACTGTTCCATGCATGCAAATCTTATACCCACCTTTTCACAACAGGATTCCAGTGCTTCAACAGTTCCAAATAGCAGTTTCACAGCCCCTGTGAAGATTAACCGAAAACCAGCAAAGGGAATGGGCTTGTTACAGCAAACTCAGTAGTCATCCTAAACATCCTGCTTGCTAGTAGATCATTCTATTCCCAAGTCTGAGGTCCCTTTAATTGCCTTCCCCTCTGCATCAAAAGCTTTCAGTACCCAAAGCTTTTGATGCAGTCTAGATCTCTGGCAAGCTTAATGCAGAATGAAAACAGCTGTAGTTGAACATATGATGTATACTTGTAAGAACTGAGATACATAAAAGTTCTGGATTTGATACTTTGTTCTAGGATGCTAAGCCTACAAAGCAGAGGAAAAGGTTTCATCTTACAAACCTGAAAGAGACCTTCGTCCTATAAGACTTCTTTGGCATCTGAAACAAATTTGTCATAGCAATAATAGAGGTCATTTAGTATCGCTCCATCTACAGAAGAGATGATCTCTCTTCTGCAGATGTGTAGCCAGATTGAAGCAGGCTGCCTGTCCACTCCTGTATCTTTTATCAAGTGCCAGATACATCAAATGTGAATTATGAAATACGCTAGCATAAAAAGTAAAATCTACTTGGAAAACACCATATTACATGGGTTTAATTGCATTTAAGCCTCCAGTTCTTACGAGGAAAAGCAGTGCTTGATACTCTTTTGCTAACTAACCTTTGTTTTCTTTTTTTTTTTTTCTTCTAAACATTTCTAAATACTCAGCTGTGTACCTGAAAGATACATGAGCCACTCTCTCTTTTAATCATTTGGCAATTTTCACTAAATTTCTGATCTTTCATATTTGACAAGAGATGAACACAAGCTAACAGGCGTACTGATACGAGGATCACCTGTACCATTTCTTTATCGCGTAGCTGTTACAGGGCTTTTCCTATTGTTCATAGCTACCATCACTCCTAAAGTGTTATGTTGTTTATACATTCAACTGAAGTTTGTAACTAAACCAAACAGGGTAGTATCCCAAATGACTGGTAATATTTCAGTGTTTGTAGGTTCTGGCTAAAGCTGCCAAAAAAGCAATTCATTGAAGAAAAATCATATTTAATATGAATTGAAAACATTACCTTGTATATCTGCTTTGCAGTCCACACACTGAAGATTCTTCAGTCAGCCTACTGGTAAAAGGGAATACTGTTTCCCATGCAGCAGCTCTTGATACAAGTTTTATTCACTACAGCTATTCAACTGTTCTCTGCCACCTGTCTTAACAAGTAGAATAAGCAGTTCTGATGGCTCCACTGTCTGCTTCCCTGATTGCTGTAGAAGCTTCATGGGAAATATTACAACAGCTTGACTACTTTTACCAGGGCCTAGGAGAACTGCTAGCATATGGTAACCTGCCTTCTCACTACAAGCAATGAGACAGCCCATGAGGAGCTGGACGTGGGATCACAAAACAAAACTGAGAAACTAACACTAAATATGGATCCTCAGTTTTCTGCTCCAACTCTAAGGCAAAATATAGCAGTCTAGAGCTGTATTATTTTGTTCAAGTTGGTTACAGCCAAGAATATGTCCATATTGGCTGAAAATAGCTGACATAAAGGATGTCCATGACCCGCATCTCTGTTTCTTCATGTTGAATCTCTCTTGCCCTTCTTCTCTTCAGAGGAAAAAAGTGTGTATTCCACAGCATGGTAAGCAGATATTCTTGCTAATCAAGATACAGACTTTGGGGGGAAAAAAAAGAGATAAACTCTAAGCCTGTTAATGCACCAAAGAAATAGTATTTTATCATGTTTTGGGGTGCGCTCGTTTGGTGGATGATTGTAGGGTTTTGGTTTTTTTTTTTTCTGTAAATAGATTTCTGCTAACATCACCTATTTTCACTCTGCATTTCTGAAATTCTTGAAGATGTTCCCTGGGCTTTACCAGCCTTAGAAAAAATAATTTGCCTGGGCTTTACCAGCCTTAAAAAATAATTTGTCATTGTCCCCTTTCTCATTATCTACTTCTATGGGCAAAATTTAAGATCTTTGTATAGCTTCCCTTAGCTAAGAATTAGGTGTTTATTTCTACTCTTGGCAAAGATTAAAAAGTGACAGAAACCTTATATCTTAGCCGACTACTTCTAATTTTTATCACCAAGACATAAATACACTTCGCAAAAATTAGTAACAGAATGCTGACTGATACATTTCTTCCCTGCTCACATAGCCCTTTAAAACAAAACCAAACCAAACCTAACCCTTATCTGATGCTTAGTTAAATCTAAAAGACAAGACTTCAGCAAGCTAAAAGCAAGATTTATGCTCCTAAGAGACCACCACAGTATATTCTTTTAGTGTATTTTGTCCAAAAACATGACTTTTGTTTTTAAAATTTTCTACAGTTTCTAAATATTTGAAGGCTGCTTCTTTCTAAGTAGAACCATAGGTTTTAAAAGGAATTTGAAGAAGTATTAAAAAACACCTGGGCTTAAAATATTCACTGACAGAACAGCAGCAGCTTTTCTATGGCTCCTCTCCCACTGTAGCTTAATAAAGCCCTGCTCTACAACAAATTTCATCCAGGGGCAAGGCCTTTCTGCTAGCCTCCATCATGGCAAACTAAAGGTTGCAGCATGAAATCAATGCTTAGAGTTAATCCATTGCCCTTTGAATTTACTAGCTGTTTGTGCCTTGTTTGAAGCAGCGTAAAGAAAGAAAAACTCAAACTAGGCTTATTCACTTATCAGCAGCTTTCTAAAAATCAGGAGAGAGGTAACTTCTTACCCCTTACGCAGCTTTCAGAGAACTAGGTCAGGAAGGAGAGGTATTGCACCATTCAGATACACAAATAAATCCCCTCTGATAACTCACCCCTCCTCCTGAGGATCTGGAGTCAAGAATCCAAGGCCAGCCTAGAACTTAAGGCTTCCCAGTCAGTGCACTATGCTACAGCTCTGCCAGCACAGGGGATCAGTACAGCAGATAAATCATTTACTGCATGCCTCTGCAAACCACAGCAAAAAAACAAAAACAAAAAACATAAATAAAAATATATGCCATTTCATGAAATTGCAAGACAGTGTTAAGCTTCTATCAACCAGTCTGCCCAGATATCATTGTGTACAGCATCCACCATTTTGTACCTGCCCAGTCCAGCAGTTTGAGGAGCACCTTTCACTCCTACCTCAAAACACACTAAATCAATCTTTGTTCCAGAGTTGGAACAGAGAGCCCAACTCCACTCAGGGACAAATGAACAATTACTTGATGAAAGGGCATAAAAAGAAATACTATTTTATTTGTATCATACAAAGGTGCAGCTTATGGAAAGCTGAAAACAAACATGGAGTAGCAGTTCTTAGTTTCTTGCTTGCAAAGCCCTTGCTTTCCCCCAGTGCTAGCTGCTCTTCATTTGTGGCCAGTTATGTTCTGCGTGAAAGAACACCACTACCTGTAGAAGCAGCTGTGGGAGAGTACATTAAAAGAAAAAGGATGCTGGACTTAGATACTGATTTCCTTTCCCCAAAAATAAAGTTAATCAATAGAGTACATCCCACACAGGCAATGCAGCATTGAATGAGAGTGTCTCAAGATGATTGTCCAAAGGATTCTCTGTTTAATGTTGCAAACACCAAGACCTTGAGGAAAAAAAAATCTGGAAATGGAAGCTAGCCAAAAAGCATGTTTGTGTTCCAAAACAGCACCACCTAAAATGCAGAAGTATGGAAAATTCAGCCTTTCCTTCATATCTCCCCTCCCTGCACTGCCATCGCTCAATACAAGGCAGGCAATAAAATTAGTTCCCCTCTTCCTCTGTGGATTTAGAAGGGACTAGGCACTTCACCAAAGAAATTGGAAGAAAAATGGAAAAAGAAAAAAGAGGAGGAAGGCAGTGGGAAATTTAGCTGTCATTCGTCATCCAGTAAGCTCACATGTATCATCAGAAAAGTGTTTGTGGAAGAAATAGAAATTACAAAAGCCCCTTTTTATATAGGGTTTACGCAGTCTCTACTCATTACCCAGCTACCATTTTAACTTAAAAAGTATCAAGCACGTCAAACCTTGTTTTCTTTGGTTTTGACAGCAAACAGTTAGTTGAAGAAAGAAGGGCAATGATAAAAGACTTCATCTAACTGGTTAACGTTGTAAGAACAGCTTGGAAAAACCTTTCTCCAAACCTTCCTCCCTTCTTAATTAACGATCTTATTTTTGCGATTTGACCGTTTACACTAGCTTTCCAAACTCAGCTTAGATAGTTCTTCACTTCTAATAGGAAAGCTACCATAACAATTCTGAAAAACCTTTCATACCTTCTTTACACAGAGTCATGGAAACAAGAAACAAGGTCATTTTTTCCCCCTCTGGAGGTTCACATGCTGGTAGCAATTACAAAAATGCAAACTCTGCTTGGTTCCTTACCCCCACCCCAACCTCACATAACGCTCAGGACTTCAAATAAATTTCCACCGATGATGTTGATTGACGTTTTTCCACTGACTCCAGCTGGGAATAAATCAGGCTTTTACTGAGCAGGCTAGCTGTTGAAGATCCTCATTGCCTACAGTTTCTCAGTTTCAATGGCTACTACAGGATTTAGAAACTAATTGAAGTAAAACACTTTCCTAAAGTTAAAAAAAAGAAAAAAAACAATAAGAAAGTCTTTGTTGACCACCATATGTTTATTTTTTAAACAATTTACAAATAAAAATGTTATATTTATCCAAGCAAACACATTTAATACTTTAGTCTTTAACAAGCTATACAAATGAGAACCATCACACTAGAGCTTTTAATAGCTCAAGGACCATTCAGGGTAGGCATGCATGTGCTGTATCACATGAAGCGAGTCCAATTCCTGACACCACGGTTCTGATCTTCTGCTTCTTCAGAGCTGGTCAGCTGCTAAATGATTTAACACAAATAGTTACTGGATCACAGTACAATGAAACAAAGCCCATTTCAAATCATGTAAGTGACCTCAAAATGTCTGGTCCAGGTGTCAGGCCACAGAGCCTTACCGATTAGTCTTCTTCTCCAAAAGCCAGCCAGGATAGTTTTTCTCCCCTTGCTTAGTGATGTGGCATCCATACATGTGCTTATACAATACAATGAAACAGCTTAAGCACAGATGTAATACAACAGTAATTACAAATCACAGAGACAGATAAAACAACCAAACAAACAAACAAAAAAAACCTCTAATCACATTTTTTGCATTTCAAACAATGAAAGTAAAAAAACTCATGCATTACAGTTTAAAGAAATTTTCAGTTTTAGTTCTTCTGCAAGAGTCTCCATTTCCTTAAGTTCCGAACTGCTGTTCTTGAGCTTGTTCCAGAGACCGGGCTACTCACAATGCTACTGACTGAAACAGGGTGAGCTGGAAATCATCCGAGAATTGTCAAAATAAACAACAAAGACGCACGCATTATAAACGAGAGATTCCATTTTAATAGCAGAGTGTAGAAAAGAAATTGGCAGAAAATTTCACATGAAAAAACATTTTACACAATTAATTATGTACAGAATAAAGTGTGTCTGGTTTCTGATGATGTAAGTTTCACTTTACTTGAGTCCTTCTGCAGGATGCAAAATACAACTGAAGCCCTCAGCTGAAACAAAACAAAAAAACAAAAACAAAAAACCCCCAAAACATATACATAATCCCAGCTCTGACTCCTCAAATATTGGGGCTGGCTGGGTTCATTTCAACCCACTGGGCTTTCTGCTAAGCTTTCAGCAATTCCTGAATTTGTTGTAGCTTCCAAACTCCTGTCAGCAGTGTCTGTTTGCTCAGTCTTCTTGCCCTGGATGGTGCGTACTCCCTTGCCTCCTGAGCCACCCTCTTTTCCACGTGTTTCTTCGAGTCCAGGAAGGAAAGTTTCCATATGCCCAGAAGCCTGACTTTCTGTATTGTCTCCATCACAACTCAGTGATGGCATTTCAACAGTGCCACCTTTGCTCTCCTCCACTTGCAGAAGGATCTCAGACATGGGAGAAATGCCCTGCATTTCTAGAACTGGCATGACCACTTCTGTAGTATTACTATTTGAGGACTGCAATCCAAGCTGCGACACAGCTGTTTTAGAAATTAGGGTGCAAAATTTGTCTTCTCGATTACCAGAAGTTAATGTAACAAAATCAGTAATGTCTGTTTCATCCACTGATTTTTCAATGCCCACCTTGCTAGGCTTACTGGACTCCAGCCTAATGGATGCCATATTTTCTTGTTTTGAGACAATTTCAGTATTCTCTTTTAAAAGGCCTGCTGTAAGGATACTGAAGTGTTCGCGTTTTACCTTAGTATCTCCCAAATGGAAATCAATGCTTTTGAACTCTAGTTCTGCTTTCTGGGAGGGAGTCTCACTGTGTTTCACATCTTCTGATTTCAAGGAATCTTTCTCATTGTCCACACTGATATTTGGTGAGATACTTTCAGACTGCTCAGTGTTAAATCCCAAGTGAGTGGTATTCAGATGAAAGTCGTTGCCTGATGAGGTTCTTACAGCCTCATGCTTTATTTCTGTAGGGTCGATAGGTCCTTCAGAAAGATTCCCTGTATGAAAATCTGCTGATAGAGCAACTACTGACTCTTGGACAACATCAGAGTGAGCCCTAGAAAAACCTACAGTGCCTACTTCTTTTGTTTCTCTTTTGACAAAAATGTTACCTAACGTTGCATTAGATCCAGCATGTCCTAATGAATTTTTTCCAACTTCAACTACTAATTCTACGCTGGATCTGAGTTCAACAATGTTTGCTGTGCAGGAGTTGACTAACCATGAGACTTCCCGCTTTTCGGTTTGGTTATCTAATACTGCACGGTCTGAAGGTTCACATCTAACCTTTTCTTGTGCTTCTAAAACACTACCTGTAGTTTCTCTGGTGGCGAGACATATGTCTGGCTGTATCTTTGTCAATTCTGAAGCACTAATTTCATTAGAAACAGTTTTTATTTCTACATTTGGAGTATGTGATAGTTCCCAATCACTTTCACAAGAACTAGCCACAATGACCTGTTCTTCTCCATTGCTAGTTCTGGAAGTGGCCCGTTCACCTGGGCTTGTTGTCAATTCTAACATCTTATTTTGGGTTTCTGAAATCCGGGGACCTTCACCAAGGACTTCTGACTGAGATACTTCCAAAGCTACGCTTTTCAATTTTACGTCTTTTAAGGAGGCACCAATAGAATTCTGCACTGCCGTTGCTGCTACTAAAGCTTTTTCTTCTGATGAGTTCTGAGAATCACAAAGCGAGCCTGGACTGTCAGTTTCTGAATTGGTTCTACAACTTGCACTTAACCTTTCCTCTACCAAATGGCAATCTGCCAAATTTTGAATTTCATTCTGTGTTTCAAGCAACACAGTCTTTGGGTGTTCTACGCTAAGCTCAGACTTTACTCTTCTAACTTCCCAATCTTTCATCTCTGCATCTTTCTCCAGGGTACCACGAATATTTGTTTTAGTGACTGCAGTATTATTTGCATCTCCTTGTCCAACTTTCTCTTGGACCTCTATTGGATGCAGATCACCGAGTTCTTGACTGAGTACTTGCTCTCCACCTGCTATATCCACAAGTCCCATTTCTGCAGGCAACTGGATACCAGAATCAGTTTTTGTTTCTGGCAATTCTGTGACTGGTATTTCTGGTGGCTGTAGCTGGAGTGGCTTCTTGCTCATTTCTGCCTGATGCTCACCAAGAACCCAACTCCCTGTTACTTGATTACTGCACTGTGAGGAATCCTGCTCTTTCAATTTAGTCCGAATGTCTGTTGCAAGAGGAGTCTCGGGTTTTTGACCTACGGCCTCCTGAATACCATTTTCAACATCAGGGCTCATCTCACTACGAAGTATTAAAGTCTCCTGGATTTCAATTTTCTCCAGTTCTGAGCTTCTTCCAGCTGAGTGGACTTGGCTAAATTCAGTAACTGCATTCTGGGAATCCTCTTTCAGGGAGCATAAACTATTACTTGTTCTAGAAATGGCAGGCACGTCTACAGTTTTTCCTAGGTTAGAGTTTTCTCCGTTTGGAAGTGCTGAATTTGCAAGCTTGCTGTCAGCTGAACCCTTTCCACCACTACTGTAGAAAATGTCATAGAGATCTTTAGCATTGGCTGTGGCCAAGCAAGAGTTTCGTTTCTCTACTTTTTTTACCTGCTCATTAAAAGCAGTAGGTGGTGGTGGTGGAGGAGGAGGTCTCACAGGCATTGCCAGCATTGTCTGTTCACTTTCAGACACACCTGGAGCTACTTCATCTGCAGGGATGACAGCTGCCTGCTGGACTGCTGGTGGAGGAGGGGGCGGAGGTGGTATATCAGAAGTCTGAGGAGACTCATTTTTCTCTGCTGCTTTCAAATCCTCCTCTGCCCCTTTTAAAATCACCTCTTCTCCGCCAAAAGCTTTTGAGATAATATCTGGAGGCAGCAGCAGATCTGCACTGGTTTCTTTTACCACTGGCAGTGGTTTGGTGGTAGCTCCAGAGGATTTTATGGACAAGAAGGTGTTCAAAGGTGCTGGCTTGCTTACTGTTGCAGTAGCAGACTTTCTGAAAATCATAGTGGGGACTGGTAGGGTGGGTAAAATTTTTGCTTGTGTTGATGTGGAAACAACTGGTGTCCATGGACTAGTGTGTGGAATAACAGTTTTCCCAGACAGCTTGATTTCAATGGGCTTGGCATGGGGTTTTCCAGACTGACACTTGTTCTCCTCTCTTTCTTTGTTTCCCTCTATACTTTCCTCCTTTGAGATAGCTGCTCCTGAGTTTTTATCCTCTGCCTTTTTCCAGCTGAACTTTCCAAAGGAAGACTGACTTGGTGATTCCTTTTTTGATTCCTCTTTCTTTTCTTCTTTTTTCTCCTCCTTCTTCTCTTCCTTCTTCAGTTTAAGCTTGATACCCATTTTTCGCCCAGAAGAATCTATTTTTCCCTGAGTTTCATTAGTCCCTTCTCCAAGCTCTGGGATGCTCTTTGTTTCCTCTTTCTTTATTATTTTTGCTTTCTTCTCGTCCTTCTCTTCTTTCTGCTTCTCAACTAGTTTCCGTTTCAGCTCGCTCTGCCGCCTGCGCTCTGTTTCTAGGACTACAGCCAATCCAGCTTGACGGTCTAGATTCCTCCTCTCTTCATAGAGTGGGTTTTCATCTATGTATTTCTGTGAAAATAAATGGCACAATCTTAGCAACTGTTTCTCATTAAAAAAAAAATATCTATATCTATATATATCTATATCTATCTATCTATATATATATATATCACAGCTCTGGAACAATTTTGACTTGTTAAATAAGTGCCTTTTCAATGCTAAGAGAACAGAAAACTTCTTCCGACCAAGATATCGAGATGCCCTAAGCCCCACGTTCTGTAATTTAATGTGAAGTGCTGGCTTGCAGCAGTGCTGTCACTCTACGGAAGAGTTTCGAAATGAAAACTGGGACTTAAACCCAGTTTGAACTTCATACAGGTGAAAGATTAGTCTCTGTGTAGTGGGAAGTTCTGCTTGGTTAGTTCAGTACAATACAGTGAAGACAACCAAATATACATACTCTGAGGAGTCAAATGTAATTCTTAAGAAGGAAAGAGAAAGAGACAAAGCAAGTAAGACAACAAAAGGAATAACTCACTCCTGGTACACCAGGTACCAACCTTGTATTTCTCATTGTGGGGATGACTCTTCACATGCTGCTCTGCTGAGATTTGATCTCCAAAAAATTCATGGCAGAGCTGGCAATAATATCCAGTGATGGGAATCAGAAACTCAGAGCCTGAAATGGCCGAAGAAAACAATCAGAGAAACAGAACATAATAAATGGCAAGCTTTTAATAAAGTCAAATAAATATATCAAATAACAATGACAAAACCTCCAGCAATGTTCCTGTTCACACTTTTGGAATGGGTAATACTGCTCCCCTTATGCTTACAGGATGGGAACCGCCAGTACCAGGAGCAAATGTATAAAATGAAAAGCCTAATTATTATGGCTCAGAAAATTATTTTTAGTGCTTCCATCATCTTAAGACTATCCCCTATTCAAGTTGGTTAGTATTTCTTACAGTCTTTATGTATTTTCCATTTTGTGCTGTAGTCTGCTCAAATACTAAACACCTGGTTTATAAAAAGCACCTGCATTCTCATTGAAGTTTAGCAGACTGCATCCTTTCGTCTATAAAACTCGCTACAGGTTTTCTAACACACAGCAGTGCATGCCTTTCTTGGGCACACACTACAAATTTAGAGATCTGAACTTATTAATAAGTAACAGATTAATAGGCAAATGCTGATCAATGGCAGGCCTTTTTAGACCACTGTGTTCAGTCAGATTTTTATTCTTATATGAACTGCCAAATCACTTACAGCCCCTTTCTTATGGCTTTCTTAGATTCTCTCTACTCACAGAGTCTACCAAGTACACAGCACTGAGCTTTCAGGGACAATTCTACGCAAAACGTATTGAAAGGAAGAGTCTGTTGCAGACTATATGAAGTGCTGCATAAGATCTGCCTGAACACACTAAACCGTTGTAGTCTTATATAGTCTGAATCCTAATGTTAGCCAAAATCGCCTCAGAACCACACTAAAGGAAAAGTTGCCTAGAAGTCAAAACAAAACACTAAAAGGAACATAACTATGCTCTTTTCCCTACACTCTTGCTCCATGACCTTTTCCACAAGAACATCAAATGAAATCACTTGCCATTTGCCTAATAACAAGGTACCTATATGTGCTGCTAAAATAAAGTTCTCCTTTCTCTGAGTAACTGGAACCTGCTGGAGGGCAAAGGGAGATGATACCCAAGTGAAAAAAAAAAATTAACATACCTTTGGCAGGAACAGTTATCTTATCGATGCGTTTTATGGAGTCTTGCTTGGTCTCACTCTGGGTCTTCAAAGCCCAAGGTCTGTTGTAAGGATCCAGGGTCTATTTGCACAGTGACAGAGGTATACAGGCTCATACATTACACTAACAAGGCAAGCACACTTGTTTCTTTTCTTTTTAACATCCTTTTAGAACACTGAGCACTAAAACCACCAATGTGCAAATATTTACAAGATTTATGTTTTACTCTCCTTCCCCTCCCCTTTTGAAATTTACAATGAGAAAACAGCCTGTGAAAAAGGTAAAATATGAATGAGATCAAAGTGCAGATATCATATGAAACAAAAATCTCAAATACTAGATGCCAAGTGAACTGAACACAAGAGCCCCATTTACACTAGTCAAAACACTCTGGTAGTTGTACAAACTGCTGAAGTCCTACATTAGGGAAAAAGAACTCGATAAGCCGCTTCTTGGGTTCATTACTACTTCAGGCTCTTGTAAAACGTAGTTCTGTGATGCATGTTTTAGTGTCAAGTCTTTATAGCAATATGAAATGCACTTAGTGAAGGAAGCCTGGCACATACCTGTCTGTGTTTCTTATTATGCATGTGTGTGAAAAAGTCAAACATGGTCCCGCAGATGGTATTGCAGTCTTTGCACCAATGGTTCCCTGCATCATAGTATTCATAAATATTGGCCAGCTGGAAAGGATGTTTGGATGACTGCGAAGAGGATTCTGCTGGCTTCGGGCTTCTACCTCTGGATTTTTCATTAGTTGTTTTTGACTCCTATATTGAACAAAAGGAAACACTTCTCTAAGACACAGTAGGACGCACACAATGCTCTGGAACTCAGAACCTGCCTCCAGCAGAAGCCACACCCCCCCAAAAAAATATATATCACCTGCTTTTCAGCGCCCAGGCTAATTCCACCGTTTCAGAGAGTTGGTATTGCCGACTAAGATGCTGCGTGGCCACAGTGAAGAGCTTCCAATAAGGCTCCCAGATGTAATGGCTGTATGGTTGGCAGGTAACCAAGGAACCAAATGAACAAATCCCCTATGGCATGCACCCTTCCCAATTATGGGTTTCACGTAAAGATCTGAATAGTCCCAGTTTACAATACTAGCCAAACAATGACAGGAAGACCTAAAAGGGTTCCCCCAGAAGCATTCAGAGGTTACTGTAAAAGTAGCTTAGATGAAAGCAGAATGAAAAAGGAAGTGAGTTATTTGACTAGAAGTATTTAACTCAGTCAGCTTAATCAGATTATTTGAAAGCACTTGAATTCTCCAGAAGACTCATTGCTTAACAATTAGGGAAACATGGTGTTTTGTTAATTACCTAGACAAATACGGTGAAGCCTCTTGCGCTTTAAAGGTGTCATATTTAGATTTGCATTGATTTGTACAGAAAGACGCCACGCGGTGAAACACAGACATTTCAGGACTCTAGCCAAAATTAGTGTGTTTAGCTCAGAATCTTGATGTAAACACTAACATTTCAGAGTAGCACAACAAATAATCCTGGAAATAGACAGCGAATGAGCCCTGCTGATTTAGATGATCAGTTCTAGATAGTACTTTGTGAATTTTGAGTTTTCACTTCCATTTTGGATGGCTGAAAGCCCGTCATGTTATCACTTCTAACCTGCATGGCCGTCTGGGAAAAATAACATCTTAACTTAGTAGGCCCAAGTTGGTTGCACAATGTTCAAGTTATTCAATATTGGTGCCAAAAAAATTTACTGAAGCAGATGCAGAACTGTTAAAAAAACACCTGCCTTACATGAAATACCTTTTGATAAACAGGGATGGATTCTCTCTCCTATTAACAACACTGTAGGCAACATACACCGTAAATCAAACAATGAAGAGACACCCAGGCTGCTACGCACCCCACAGACATCCACATCACAACCCAGTCCTGTTCTTAGTAATGAAGTAGGAAGTGACCCAGTGAATATTTGCTACAAGGACCCAAGGCTGACATTCTCTCAAACAAGAAAAGATCAATTTATGATCTACAGGAATTGCAAGAAAGGACGTTCACAATGTCTGAGAAGTGTTATTTAGTATTTACAGACACAAACACAGAGTATATCCTATAAACGCTATCTCAATCACAACTTTTAAAAAGACAATGCTTCTCAGATAAATAGGCGACAGCCATCTCTAACCCCAGTTCGTACTTCTACATTTAGCAGAAAGCGAATGGCATGCAGATTACAACATCTCACCTCAATATCAACAGAAACTGGAGAAAAATCTCAAGGAGGTCCTTACAATTTGCCGCTGTTTAGAACCCAGAACAGATTGTCTGACTGGTACAACAGGGCTAGAGCTTCACCTTTGCAATGACTGTGTAACTATAACATACAAACACAGGTTCAGCAGCAAGGGACCGTAAGGTAGCTTGCAAATAAACAGAAACGCATATACATGTTCTTGCCCTTAGCCTGGCCGAGTCAATTGATGTCAGTGTAAAAAGACCTGCACCATCTTTCTTTCCATTAAAAAAGAAGTTAACCATCAGAATTACAGGGTGAATCTTAAAGACCAAGCTCAGCATCCTTAGCGCCTACAGATATCTGAAGATATCATATGTTCCAGCCAGAGCACAGAATTTTCCATGTTGAAGTAAGGAACTATGAAGCAGGGATCAAGTCATTATGGGTTTAGAGAATGAAAACAACAGAACTTAAAATAATAAAAGATACATTCATGCATGCCGTATCTTAAGAAAAGAAAGCAAGATAACTTAATATGCTGTGAGATTAAACAAACACTCTTGCTCACTTTAGTTTTATGATTCTGTGCCTGTTATAAATGATTTGTGAAAATGAGAGAATTCCAGACGACTTCGATATTTCAAGAGACAACAAAAACAAAATACAAAAACAAGCCTTAAAATGAAAGACTAGATGAGTTCTCTGAGCCAGACCAAAACAAAGCATAGGCAAAAGTTTACAGGATACCGATTTCAGTGACCTTGTAAGGACATACCTCTTTCCCTTCTAACCCCTTCCTCTCTGCAAAATGCACAGTAAGGTCAGGCCTGCACAAAAAGCATCTACTACCTCCCACCAGCTATACCTGCCATATTTACACTTGAAGAGGAGGATAATCAGTCTCCTGAACACATACATAACCTTTTACATGCTACTGTCATCACATATGCTACTTTCAGAGTAAAAATTATCTCCTGGAATGGGTAAGCCTATGCTGGGATCTCCACCACTCCGTAAGTGCAGACCATACCAGAGAGACCATAATGATGCATACCGACATTTCTTAACAGAGAATGTGTAGCATGTATGTAATAATGATGTTAAGCTAACAATCATATCGAAGTTTCGCTCTGATTTTTAACATCTTCACTTGGTGAGAAGACTAATATGCTCCAAACTCACAGAGTTTTGCTGCTACAAGCATTCCTCTTGGGCAGCCATCCACACAAACAAAGACCACCTGTCCTCTTGTTATGGAGGTCCTCTTGTTGAGGCCAACCTGCTACAAACGTGCATGCTACTGTTCAAACCAACCAACAACTCAACAAAAACAAGGTCAAAAACAGTAAGTGGTACTGGACTACACAAAGCCTGAGGGAAATTATAAACACTGACACATTTATTCTCACCTGCATAAATGATCAAAATCAACATATGAGATGTGATAACAAATGACATTAAATGATCTTCTAGTAAATGTTTGGGAACAGCTGTCTCCCCAGTGCCCTCTTCTCCTAGTGGGAAGACTGATAGCATGCAAGCCAGAAGACTTTACCTTGTTGGAGGAAGATGTTTTCTCCAGACCTTTTGTACTGTCTGACTTGCTGTTCTTTTCTGAGGAATCTTTGGTTTCCACAGACGGTTTCCGGGGTTTTTCAAATATGTTAATCCCCAGGATCTGGGCTACTTTATCAAGCTCAGATTGTTTCTTCTCTGCTGCATCAGACTCTTTATGCAGCTCTGAAATCTCTTTCATAATATTCTCTTGTAGCCTGTTCACCTCAACTAACAAGGGGTCTTTGTGTCCATCCTTCTCGCGACGTTTCTTCCTCAACATCTCTCCTGAGCCGATCAAGGAAGTAAAAGAGTCGGAAATGCAACAGAAAAAAAGTTGTAAGCCCAGTATAACTATTCCAGCAACAAGTAAAATACTGGTATAAAATATTATGGTTAAATTTTGACTAAGAGGCTGTGAAGGTAGAACTAACTCTAAGGTACAGCATCAGTAGATCTGCAAGATTCACCTCTATAGGGGTGTATATTAAAGCCATCCTTAACAGAAGCACTGCAACCCTCAAGAGAGGGAACCAATTTAATAATCTCTATTTTCTTGTGTGACCAAACAAGCAAACTTGTTTCGTAAATTAATCTTAAATTAAATCCCGAAAGGACCATTTTCCAGAGGTGAGGGAAATGAATATTTACTTGGGTCAAGCAGAAGTTTGAAAATGACATAAAAGAAAAAGTAGTGTCCAGAGAGGATTTCATGAAAAATTGAAAGGCACACTGACGGAGTATTCAGTTAGCATTTTTCACTTTTTCTGAAGAAACACTAAAATGCAGAGAGTATAATTCATTTAACTTATCAAGCTGTCAGCGAAGGTGCAAGTTGAGCAACTGCGTGCTTCAGTTTAACAGCCGAATTTTGACATAATTAATTTTAGTACACTAATTAGGCCATTGCTTTCTCAAGAGTTTTGCACTGCCCAGAGCTTCAAAATATTAGTTTTAAAATATAGACTATTCTTATTTTGGTCTTCACATCTCCTAGGAGGTACTGGGATTTGTCACGTGTGCCAGTGAAAAAGAAAAACGGGGGTGTGGAGGGGCTGTACCTTGTTGTTTACGAAGCCTGTCCAATTCAGTCTTGAGATAATAAAGCTTCTTCTGCCGTGCTTCCCGTTCATTCTTCAGTTTCTCTCTCTCTTCTATCACCTAAACAGATTGGAAGACGACTGGATTTTCTTCTCTTCCCAACACAAGTTAATCAGTGTTGCAAGAATGACAGCAAGGCCTCAGTTTGCCATTCCCAGAACATTAGTCACTATTTTCAAACTGTTCTTGAACATTTTAACACAATAAATACATCTCTTTCTCTGCATTTGCCAGTAACTATATCTGTAGTCAGGCTTCAGCCCTATGAAGGTGATTTTTCCTCTTGTCCCGTTTTAAGTAGGCCAGCTTATTAGTGCTGTTGCTGCCACTAACATGTACCATAACAGAAATGTTAGTTCAAGTTCTATAATTCAGCCATTGATATGGCAAGATAGAGAATACGGCTCACGCTAACCTATTAGTAACCTATGCACCCGTTTTTAAATGCGATATTTTGGCAGTGCATTTCCCAAAACTGCTTTGCTTGTCAGATCATTTCCCAAGGCGCTCAGGCTCAGCTAACTGCCTCTATACAGAGGTGGGTAAGATCAGTGCTGAGCAGCTCTTCAAAACTCATGCAGTATCTTTACAGCGGGCACATTTCACCAGTGACAAAAGAGCCCAGAGCCCTTCACCTTGCCTCTTGCTTTGACTCTGTCCTATTCTAGTTATTATTTAGGCTTCTGTTTCAATCTCATCTCAACTGTATTAGCAAATATATTCTGCGGGCATAACTGTCTGAAATTAAACACCCGGATGCAGTTTGTTTCTTGCTCAATAAGGCAAACAGTGGTATGAGGAGTTCATACAGAGAGTTTTCACTGTTTTTCATGGATTCTCACAGAGCAAAACAGAGCTCTACTTTAAAATGAAACCTGAATAGTTTTCTCAGCATCCTCTCAAACTTTCGTTTTCAAGAGACAAAGCACAATTTGCTACCTTCACAATGCTCCTAAAGCTTGCTACTGGCTCCTCCCTCAAACAAACAAGAACTGATCCAAGGCCTTGTCTTCACTACAGAATCCCTACCACTCTGCTAGAGTAAATGCTGGCAGGGTGCCTAGAGTAGGCACAGCATAAACCAATGGAAGGAGTTCTACCAACACAGTTAGGTCACTTCTTGAGTGTCACAACATTTAAAAAATAAAAATAAATAAATAAAAATAAAACAAACAGGTAAAACCATTTTTCTGCTAATACAGCTATGATCATTCTGGCTTTTTTGCCAGCACAGAGACATCAACTGAAGGATGCAAGCTTGTATACTCCAAGCCACCCCAGCTACAGCAGCACAACCTGTGGACCAGGCCCAAGCCAAAGAAGTACGCAGTGCAGACAAAGGCCTAGCAGTTCTGATCAGATAGGTTAAGTGAGCTCCCAGGTAGGTCAGGGGCAGGAAGAAACCACACACCTTCAGCCAACACAGTTCTCCCAAAGTGCCCAAGTTCCATTAACACCAAAAATTCAACTGTGTCAACTGAAGAAATTACTACTCCTGCAAGCGGTTAAAGCTCACTTATCTGCTGATGCAGCACTTTGTGTAAGCACTCCTCTTTAGGTCACTTCAAACAAAAAGCAGAGGGGCTATTTCAGACCAAAAATTGGAAGTGACCTCTTCTTTTCAGTCCCTTGAATCCAGTGGTCCATCTTTCCATGATCTGATTTGTTCTGAGGAGAGGGATAAAACTGAGTAGGCAAAAAGCCTCCAGCCTCTGCCATGTGCTGCTCTTCTACTAGCAGGATCTACCAACACAATTTATCATTAGCACAGCTATACTGAAAGAGTCTCTCTAATGCTGATACACCCTTATTTAGCAACAAATATCAAACCGACACCAGTTTGAAAACTCAAACAACTTGTAGGAATTTTCCAGTACTTTGACAGTTTATTAACTATAGTCTCCTATTTTAAAATATGTTATTCCCCCCTCCTCTCTAAAGACCATTATCAACCCAAACATAACTACTTAAGGGAAATACAAAATCCATTACCTAAAATGGTATCAGATACACAAAGTAAGGAACAATTTCCCTTAATTTCTTCTAACTTTGTGGTTCTTATAAGAGGTAATTAAAACAAATGCAGAGGGAAAACTGTACGTTACTGAACGTCTGCGTCTTTTAGTATGTATTTAGGAATTTCTAATACAGTTATCACTGTGGTATTATTATATAGTACCAACTACATATCCAAGAAAACGCATCTCCTTAATACAACCTAGATCCATCCTATCAAGCATTAGGCATCTAAATGGGAACACTTCCTCAGCTTTCGAAAGAAAAAGGTATCTTCATCGAGATGCTCTTTACTTAGACACCTCATTTCAATATTTAACTCACTGGAATAAAGAGAGGCTGTGGTCACTATGTGTGTGTTTGTTTTTGTTTTTTAAATAAGCTTTTGTCTGTCCCTAAGAACTTCAGCTTTGTGCTTGCTTTCAGCTGTTCAGCCATAACCTAGGGGCAGGCAGCTTTGGGGGTTTTAAGTGTACTTTTTAAAATTGTCACAGAGTAGAGACCAATGCCTAGAATCTTTAACAAAAGTAAATTCAATCGAAATGTTTTTAAACCAGAACCATATGGGGGAAAAAAAAGTCTATCTGAGGAGGAAAAGCCTTTATCCTAGCAAGCAAGCAGTCCAACTTATTTTCATGTATTAGAAAAAGCTGAAAGATATATACCAAAAAATAACAAAGATTAAATCCAAGTGACTTATCCAAGTATCTACGGACAATACACTCACCTTCTGCTTCTGAGCTGCCCGATTTTTTTCATCTGACATCTTTTCTGTGGTATTTTTGAGAGGGTGTGAAGACAGCCGAAGGGGCACTTTGGAGTGAGCAGGAGTGGTGGGGACACGAACAAGCACAGAACCATCTCTTTTTAAATCAGGGACATCTTTTCCCATAGACACTGTCTCAATCACCCGGAGGTTGGGACGTGTGGGGTTTGCCGACATGGCCATAGTAAGAAGCCCGTGAGCCTCTGGCAGCGTAGGATTAGGCTGCTGGGTAGGGGGATACATGGGCCAACCAGGAGCTGCATAAGCCATATAATGCCCATATGCATCGTATCCTGGAGGGGCCATTGTGGGAGGTGGATAGTTTGGGGGCATTTGAGTGGCAGTGAACTGGGAATAGGTGGGTATTTGGTACTGGGAAACAGAAGTGGGTGTAGGTGGTAAACTAGCAGGAGCTGGTGGAACTGAGGGAATGAGAGAGACGGAAGGAAGAGGCTGTTCTGGTGCACATGGAGGTATCTCCTGTCCCACTGGTTTGCTCTTATAGTCTGTTTTCTGAAGAGAGGATGCATCTTTAGACTGCTGGAAAGAGACGGGAGGCGATGCCGAGTGCTGCTGGCCTGACTCTGGAGATCTAGTATCACTCCGGCTGCGACGTAAGTCCCAGGAGTCCAGCCTGCGAGGATCTGAAGAGCGACGATCAGGAGAACGAGATGCCAACTTCTTGCCATGAAGGCGTTCCTGAGTACGAACAGCCAGTTTTCCAATTTCAGCTACACCAATGTCAAGTCCAATAGTTTTGAGTAAGTCGTGGATCTTTGCGTACTCAGCGTTAGGCTCTTCTAAAGAGTCCAGCTTGGCAGCTGGAGCAGGAGAAGGAGGCGGACTCACTTTCTGGCTTATTATCTCATTACCACAAGTCACTGGGGTCTTCTGAACAGGGAGAGATTCAGTTTTGATATCTTCATCCTCATCACCATAAAGAAATTTCTCTTCATCTTCAATGTCAGGAAAACTACGCCTCCTCTTCTCCTGAGCAGTGACAGAATCAGCCATCATGCCCAGAATTCGGGAGAAACCACTGCCATCCTGACTGGCTCTCTCGTGAGGCAGCAGGAAGTCAGTATGGCGATCAGCAGGCTCTGACTTGGGTTCTACTTTTTCCTTGTGACTTAAGAAGCTTCCAAACTTCTCTTCAAATGTGAAAGTGTCCTTGGGAGTCCCAGAAAGTGGGCTCCACTCATATAAACCGTCACGCAACTCCTTGTTTGCAGACTCCACAACAGAGTCTTTGTTAAACCGTTTGAGAAAGTTTTCTACTTCAGAGGCAAAAGGAGCCACTTCGTTGCTCTGGGGTAAAGATGAATGACTAGAAAGAAGAGGAAGATCCTTGCTTGGAGCAGGACTGCTTGAAAAGCCCTCAGGCTGAAAGAAAGATAAGTTATTATTTACTATAGCACCTGCTGAGGGGGATACTTACCTCAGAGAACAAAGGAAGGTGATCATTTTTCCTCACGTTTACAATTAAAAAAAGAAAAGACAATATATATTTGAAAGAGAATGGAGAATACAAGACAAGTCATCTAGAGACTCTGGTATGTCACATCTAGCGCTGAACGCTTATCCAAGAGAATACATAAAATTACAATCACATTTTAGTAGCTTAAGAACTGAAACTTTCAAACTTAAACTCTTGTAAGATAAAGAGGCCGATGCTTTGAGTTTTATCACACACATATAGGGTACCATGCCTTAAGACAGGTAAAAGCAACTGCACTGACCTTATTTCCAGTTACTTTTGTCTGTCTGTCACTCCTGTCTTACCGTCACTAGATAATCTGGAGATTATCTAGTTCAACTCCTCTGCTCAAGCAGGGTCATCTAGAGCACGCTGCACAGATCGCATCCAGGTGGCTTTTGAATATCTCCAGTGAAGGAGACTCCACTACCTCTCTGGGCAACCTGTTCCAGTGCTCAGTCACCCTCAGAGTAAACAAGTTTGTCCTCATGTCCTGTGTTGCAGTTTGTGCCTGTTGCCTCTTACCCTATTGCTGGGCGCCACGGAGAAGAGACCGGCCCCATCTTCTTGACACCCTCCCTTCAGATACTTGCACACATTGATAAAATTCCCCTTCAGTCCTCTCTTCTCCAGGCTGAAGAGTCCCAGCTCTCTCAGCCTTTTCTCCTGAGAGATGCTCCAGTCCATTAATCATCTTTGTAACCCTCCGCTGGACTCGCTCCGGGAGCATCATGTCTCTCTTGTACTGGGAAGCCTAGAACTGGACCCAATATTCCAGGTGAGGCCTCACCAGGGCTGAGTACAGTGGGAGGATTACCTCCCTCGAACTGCTGGCAACACTCTTCCTAATGCACCCCAGGATACCATTGGCCTTCTTGGCCACAGAAAGAGATACCGTGACAGGCAGAGATCTTCAACCAACGTCTTGACTGTCTGGGTTGACAAAAGGCTCATGGCACTTTCTATAAAAGCTAGGCCTGATCCCAGCATCTTGGGATAAATTTCCACAAAGACATCTCACTGTGCCTCAAATCCTATATACACATGATTCTGGATTAACTGTCTTCATAAATGGAAGTTTCTAATGCACTTTTAGCTTGTATAGGCATGCAAAAACAATACCTGTCCTCTCAAAGACACAAAAATATATAGATTGGACTCTTCTGTTTCAAAAATCAAACTGATCTGTCGTATCACAAAGCAACTGTTCTGGAAAGTAGAAACCTATAGACAAACAGAAAGAGATCAAACCTGAACAGGAGACTCTACTTCCATCTCCACTCGTTTCTTCAAAATTGATTTTTTGGGCATGGATGGTATTTCCTCAGGCCTATACGTATACCGAGGCTCAGAAGTCTGTAGTGTGCTAGTCAGACCAGGGATCACATAACCACTCCCTGAAAGATCATGATTCAAGTTTCTACTGCGCTCTTCTTCTTCTCTTTTCCTCCTGGCACGGTCAAGCTCTCGGAACTCTTCATTTAGGTAGGATGGGCTTGGGCTCCTACTGCGGCTTCGTCTGCGATAGTTTCGCGTTCCTGATGAGAAACCTTGATGATCTCCACTCACACCATGCATCTTGTCATCCTTTTCATACCGTGGCCGCTTTATTTCACGTCCTCTCTCTTCCGGCCTTGATGGGTAGGAGGATTTCCTGAGTTTGTCACTGTCTCTGTCAGATCCACGAGGCAGCTCTTCTCGACGACCGTAGTGCGGACTATAATCAGATCGGTGGAGGAAAACATCTCGGTTGCGGTAGTCTTCATCGTGTCTCATGGTGAAGGGACTTGAAGGTTGATCTTCATGTGATGGGTATCTCTCAAGACCCCGAGGGCACGAGAGACCTCTGGTGAATATTGGGCCATCTGCCATGTCATCCCTGTGGTAAGAGAAGTATAGAATAGAAGTAGGTCCTCGAGTCAGAGTAAACTAAGCCTTACTCTTGCTCAAGAATAACACCTTTCCAAATTAGTTTCAGAATATCATCTCCCTGACAAAACAGAAAGCAACATTTTATATACTTAAAGTGGGGGAGGCAGCAGAAGAGAACAAATACTGTTTTTAATGGCACTCTACTTCCTTCCTGTGAAGTCACCCGCAAATAAAGCGATGTAAATAATTCACCTTATAACGCAGAAGCAGAGCCTTGAAAAATTGATAGGATGGGTTTATTTCTGTGAAGGAGAAAGACTACACACTTGAAAAAACAAAACAAAACAAAACACACTACTATCATATTTCAGACCATGATCCCTTTCCTCTCCTCACCCAGTGAGATGCCAAGGTCACATTTCATATGAATTATTCAAGGTATAATTCAATTTCACGCTGGCACATACAACAAGATCCTTATCCTGTCTTTAGCTGGGGACAAGGACCATGAACTCTAGCAATGTTTTCTGTTGGTGACCGATCTGTAAAACAGGACAGTCGCTAATCACATGAACCACCATACCCAAAATGAAGCAAAAAAATCTTCAAGAAGATTTCTAAGAAAGAGGGACAGTAAATTTAACAGCATCATTGCATTGTGCCAGCCTCTGCATTATTTACACACTGGATTTCCATCTGGCATATCACCAAAAGGGCTGCATCTCTTGGAGTATCTTCTTTTGGACTGATGCCTACAACCACCAATTAGCTGCACTGTTCTAACGAAGCCCTTTTTCCCTACCTCCAGAAACTTTTCTGGGACTGGCCTTTAAATCAAGCAGAAACAAACCAAACCACTTTAAAATTGCCAGCTGCTGCTTGCTTTCTTTTCATTCTCAGATACATCAAATTTGGCAAGATCCTCCAAGAACGGGAAATAAGTGCAATCAATGGGACAGAAACACTAGAGAAAAGTCTCTCTTGAGTGATCAATGCATCAAATTAGAGGTAAACTATGCATGGCTCCCTGAATCCCCAAACATCACTTCCTCCTGCTCACAAAATCCCCTGCATAGAGGGGCAGTGGCAGATGAGGTAGTGCCATATGACATCTTAAAAACAAAGAAAACAAAACAACCCTCCCCCCTCCAAAAACCCACGCAGATAAAGTTACCAGACTAAAAAATAGCAAACGTGACCAAATTAGATAGTTTTAGTGAGTACAGTTATCCTCGAGGTTCACATCCACACGTTTGAGAACAAAACCAAGGCAAAACTTAACTTTATACTTTCCAGTATCTACTTCGATCTGCATCATTTCAAATAATTTCATACATTGCTGGATGCTTTAGGCAGTCCCAGATACACACATCTTAACATACTTAAAAGTTCATTAGCTCTGCCCTGTAAGACTCCACTGTACCTAAGGTGTACACAAGTATCCACAGCATTAGATGATACCTTTCCAGTTTCCAGCAAACTACACACTTCCACCCCCTCCAAAAGCACCAACACGTCTAAAAAGTTGTCGGAATTAAGTTTCATATATAAATGCTGCTGTTCACTGCCTATATAAAAGTATTTATCTAGTTCTGCCAGCAAATGTCTCTTCACCGTCATCAGTACTCTTCCTGAGATCCTGCTATATACACATGGACAAGCAGCATAAACACACGTGGTGAAGTAACAGCTGTATTTTACCATATACCTTCAGCTGATTTTTGTGCAAGTATTATGCTTGCGTGGTTGCCAGGTGTCACCTGCAATACAAATGTTCTGACTGCACTGACAAAATAGAGAAAATATTTAATCACACTTTGGAAAGAAAGGAACTACAAATCTAACACACTTAGAACCAGAAAGATGTTCCAAAAATACTCTGAAAAGTAGTAAATTTAAGACAGACGTATCAGACCTAAAGGTTAACTATAGATGTGAGGAAAAGGATTATTTGCCTTACAGAAACTGAGGTTCTTCAAAATGTTTCTTTCTGTAAATACAGTAGAGAGATGTCCCTCTTGACCAGTTTAGGCATGTTTTTGGGCAGCAATGTCCACTGAAGGACACTGCATCCTTCAGAGAGGATACAGGGTGGTACCAGTCCAACTATCCCTAATTCCTTCACCAATATGTAATCCATGAATTACTTGACTTTGCAGTAGCAGAGAAGGAAAACAGTGCACAAACTACATACAGACGATGCCTAAAAGAACCACAACTTCTGTCAGGTAAGTTTGCTTTTTGGCAATTTATTTGTCTACAAAGAAACAGAAATAAGTAATGGCATTCTGCTGTCAGCATCCTACTGGACTCCACCTAAACAGCTAGTCTTTGAACAGGAAGCCAGAGGAGCTGTTCAAACTCAGCTGATTTTCACTCTTGCTATTATGCCAAATTGTCTATTTCAGAGCACAGCTTAATATAGACCAAGTCTCTGCAGTGACATGGTCTAAGCTTTTGCACCAACCTCAGATGGAAGAATTGACGGGATGCTCTGGATAGCTTACACCTGCTCAGATAGTAGTAGAGTATCCTAAAAATACTGACAGAGGGGGAGATGGAACACGGTTAGGGGGTTAAGATATATTCTTCACTTTGATGGGGTAGATTCTGGGACACACAAACAAGACTAATATATTATTCTGTTGAAGTAGAAAATGGAAATTGCTCAGCAGACTTGGAAGTCACAGGCCAGTGGTGTTCAGTATGCTTATTCAGGTATGTGCAGGAGGCCACTTGCCATAGAAACTTGGGGCAAATTCTTACAGATGTTTTAGGAGGGACCTGCAAGTGGACAAACACAGGAAAATTCTGCTGGGGCATCCTGGAATCCACTGCTGAAAGAGAATCCAAAAGCATCCCTGACTTCTATCCTTTGATATTTTATTTCATTTACGTGCCAATGAACTCCTCTACCATCCTTGGCAAAAATAACTAAAATAACTGAAAATAACTAAATTCAGAAATGTTTGCTCCAATTACTTCAAAATCTGAAGAGACATCCTCAGAAAACACTCTTATCTTTTTTAAAATGAGAAAGACCATGTAAGAATAAGAATGCCCAATAAGAATATGATGTGCCCAGTATTAAGGCCAATACGATTCAAAGCAAAGGCTACCTTTAAAGCCCAGAGACAAATATTCAGTCAGTCCCCCAGTATCAAGGCAGCCTCTCAGAGGAAAAAAAAAATGCAATAAAAGGAAGGTATAAACAAAGCACTTAACCAACTACAAAGTATCTTCTAAAGACAACCAAATGGCTAAACAGTGAAGAAATCTGCAAGTAAGAATAAACAGCAGCTAGAGGCTTTAGGAAAAGCTAAGGGATGACCAGGTTGTCACACGCGTTAAGCTTCTGGACAGTGGGCGTAACGCAGGCAATCGCAACCTACACAGACACACTGGACAAAAAAAATGTAAACTTAACAACATGGAGTTATTGCACATCTACACAACAAGTACACGGGAAACCACCGGAAAATTGAGGACTATTTTGTCTCACTTTCTCTTCTCATTCTGATTCATCTGTCACTTTTATCCCCTCTCAGGGGTCTGTTCTGACCATTTTTTTTTACTTATATGGGCTCTATAACACAGATAAAGTGAAATTTCTTTACTTATCAAGGGGATAAAGACCTTCAAGCAGTCATTTTCACACTTACGATAAAATAAACTCTGTTGTATGTGATGCTACTTCTCACCATCAAGCACACCCACAGAACAGGACAAATATAAAACCTCACTGGAGAAGAGGAAGCAATGGGAAACCCCCCTGCCCAGGCGTCTTCATTTGTCAGAGCAGTACAATGCCAGTTCTCCTACATACTGTTTCCTGCTCCCTCCAACCACTGTACTCTCCCCTGAGTATATGCACTAGTTTCATTCCGACTGCACAGGGGATTTACAAGTAGAACACTGATCCCAAGAGAACAGAGATAGACATGTGAAAGTGACAGTACTGAAAACTAAACTCTCATTTGGTTTTCCACACCTGGTGAAACTTACCCTTACACTTAAAAAAGACAGAAAATTCTCTTAGAGAATTCTGCTCACTTCCTTTTTTTTTTTTTTTTCCTCTCCATTTTACAGCTGGGGATATTTGCATCAAAAATGGATGTTTTACTGCTTCCTTTGTGCTTGATGCTTATCCCTGACCTGAAATTGCAATTGGCTGCTCTGGCACACAAACTACCCTACACCTTTAACTTCTGCATTTCAGTTATAAAGAAAGCAATTTTATTTGCACAAAGTCATCGTATTTTACTTCTTTTGCCTGGTTATACCTGTTCTCCTACCAAAGGCAAACAATATCGGCTAATAGTTATACTTCACTGTTCAGAGCAGTATTTGTAACAAACAAGTCTCTTTGTTAACTGTAAGTCTCTTCAATTCCAACTAAGGGACTCTAAGAATGCTAACACTTATTTTTATCATGTATGATATGATGTCTGACTATGTTCACTTCCCCTCTGCGGGGCTTTTAAAGTCAAAACAATAAATTTTCTTCAAGCTACACGAGGGCTTTCTTCTGAAATGTTCTGAAAAATCAAGAAAGTAGGTTATTCCTCACAACAGATGAGAAAGTTGAAGCTTTATGCTATCCATAAACAACCTTCCTTTACATCAGGACCAGGTAGGTTCAAAAGAAATTGAAGAAGGTGGCTTAAGCTGTGAAACTGCTGACTGCAGAATACTCTGATCACTTGTAATTTATATGGATTCCACAAACAGTTGACAAAATCACAGAAGAAATATCTGTCTAGAGTTACTATGCAACAAACTGCAACTTTTGTTCAGGAATTCCCTGAACCACAAATTGTTGGAGGCTGGGGGAGTATTCCAAGGGAGCCTCAGTATATGCCTGCCCTATTACCCTTATTCCCTAGGCATTCACTGTTGGCCCCTACTGGAAACAGGATACTGGGCTAACTAGACATTTGGTCTCACCCAGTACCGCCATTCCCACGCTCTTACTGTTTCACACACTTGAATCCCCATTTGCAGAGGACCATACCTGTCACTCAGGTTATCAATGGGTGAGCCGAGTCTATCAGGCAGCCTCCTTCGCTCTGGTGTGCCAATGCAATACCGGTCATTACCAACAGTAATCCGCAAACTCTGTTCCACTGAAGACTCAGAGCGGAGACTCGGTGAACGTCTCTGTAAATTGGAGAAAGAGTGCAAGCCCATCAATCAGGGAATTTTAATCTCAGCTACAGAAAGGTAAGTGACCTTAACATACGAGACTTGGGGTGGATGGATTAAAAACAAACAAACAAACAAACAAACAAACAAAAAGAATAACATTTGTTCTAAGTATCTCAATTGCCTATAGTTGCTAAAGAAAGGTGAGGGTACTGAGTGCCATAAATTTCTCATCCCAGCTGCCAATAACAAGCTCTATATTTACTTTAGCTAGAATGGAAATTTTAAACTCCAAAATGCCTTTAATAAACTACTATTTTGGAAGGGGGAAGACCAGAGAGAAGTTCAAGAAGTCCAAAAGTTACCGCTGTGCTCCTGTCTTTGCAGAGAAGCAGCTAAACAAACATTGCATAAAAAATATTGCCAAGAATTTCTTAATGAAACTGCCTGAATTTCTGTGCCTCTCCAGCTCTAATAACAACATGAACCAAAGGATAAACCAGTGGAAACAAAGAGTTTGCTAGCACTGATGTTTCCAGCAGTTTTCTTGTTGCCTCATGCTGCTTTCAGCAGGTAAACATGACATAATAATAAAAACGCCAGCAACTGTAGGAATACCTTCTACAATTGAATTGCCATTAGCTAGTAGAGCTAAACCAGAGCTAAGTAAATAAGCTGCCTTTGAAAAAATTACAGCAGAGAAGGCCTGAGCTAACTGCTTCCTTTGGAAACATACTCAATACAGAAGATGTCAGTAGCGTAACCAGCTATGCCTCAAATCTTTATAGAATACAGCACCAGAATCCAGGAACGATTAAAGTAAGGGGAGTGCCATAAGAACCAGATGAGGTTGTCTGAAGGCACAGATACTTATTTTTTTAAACCAAAATGGTTCAGGCTCCACTTAACAGGAAGCAATGAACCAGCTTCAGTTCTGCCAAATCAGTCATGCACTGCATATTGCTTTCACAGCTAAAAACCATAGCAGCAAGCTGCAGGTGCACGATGTTGTCTGGATCCAAGGTGCCCACCCTGAGAAGACGCAGTAGGTTCAGCCCAGCCTTCCAGAAGACAAAAAAGGAGGACAGCACATAATCATCCACCAGAAAGCAAAAGAATTCCCTCGCAAATGTGCCTGAACAAAATTTACTTGCAGTACAAATCTACACTAGAATCCATTGTGCACATAAGCTTTTTCTAAGATAACCTGTTACTGATTTCTGTTTTGCTCCACTAATTTGAATCCAAGCATTTATCAGAAGACGCTCAAATTACTTTCTAAGAGCCACCATGCTGAATAGCACAATACTACCCTGGAACAGTCTGGCTGAGCTGTAACATAGAAGGTGCACGTGTCTCATACAAACACACTCTGAAGGCTCAAACATGCCCAGGTCAACACTGAATTTTAAGGACTGCCTGCAGAAGTGGTTATCTTGAGAGGCATCTTCTTGCCATCAAGACTGTCAGCAAGTTGGGCACATACACGACAACCATCTCCAGAAACTGGACAGAGAGAAGTGATGATGACATCTCAGAAGAAACTCCATGGCAAAGGAAAGAAACACTTTGAAAGTTGGGGGTGTTAAACGTGGAGCAGGTTCAACATCAGAACTGCAGGCAACTGCCTGCCTAAAACCCAGGTTTGTGCAAATGAAGAGAAGGCGCAGGACTTTGTTCTAGACTGTTACTGTGCTGTTGCCAACCATACTCTAAAATCTCCGTAAGGTAGAACAGTATGCATAGGATTCCCACACAGATCTGCAGAGAGAGCAGTTAAGGTGATTCCTACTTGAACTTTGCCATTTTTTTTAGTTTTAACAGCTTAACATTTGGAAGGCCAATCAACACCACTAGTCAGTCTTAACCTCTGTATTTTACCACTTCTTTTTCCCTTCCTCCTTCTGATTCCTAAACAGTAGTCACCTCTGTCATATAAATACACAGGCTGCATACCAGCTCTTCATTTTGTCTTTCTCTACTAACCCAAAAATATCCCAGTCCTCTAATTTCAGCCAACTTTCTCACACGAAAGCAAAGGAGCTAAGAGAAACTATAAAAAGAACAAGCATGCAGGTCAGTAGGGACAAGGACAAGGAACAAGAATGTGGCAGCCTTGCGAGAACAAATAAAGTCCACCAAAATTTCTCAGGGCACAGCTTTGACCTCCATCTTTTTCATTCCAGTTTTCAACAACCCCCCCCCCCAAACTTCTGCTGTCACTCCACGCTCTTCCAGCTCCCACAGTTTTCCTCAGCTACCAAGACACTTATACCACCCACACTTCCAGTGTCCAATATACACCTCCACTGGCATTCAGCATCCCAGTTATACATTAGAAAACAGGCAACAACACTCTGACACCCTGGGAACGCATGCACCCCATCTCAGAAATACAGCCCTCAGAATCAAGAAGAGGGAATAAGAAACCTCAAAGAAGCATACCCCTTCCTTATTCCAATTCATATGAAGTGAACGGACAGCAACTCAGAGCTCGTATTTCAATCTTTTTCGCTTTTCAGTCCCACGCTCTTATCCCATCAGTGTCTTCATTCCACATCCTGCCTCTTCTACCTACCTTTACGCATATACATCCCTTCCTTGTAGCAGCTTGAATCCCTTTTCATTTCAGTCCTCTATCTCAATTCATCTCCTTTCAGTGACAGCTCCAAAAGTCTGCTTATATGTTGGTGTAACCCTCCTCAATTTCCTCACTTTATATCCTCTGGCTTCTGGAGAGGGCGGGGTCTTAAGTCATATAAATCTAAAAACTTTATTAAAACTTTCCCGCACCCAACATCACTGCTACTTGCTTTGTTTTGACGACACTTAGTCCCGCAGTTTGGAAAACATCAGCATAAGCCCAGCTTTTACCTTTCTCTAATTAATGCTGATTTTCTAAACAGTATTTCTAAAAAGTAAAAGCACTCTGTCTGCATATTTTATGCTTTATAATATCACTTTTAAATAAGTAGTGTTGGATGGATGAACATTTTTTGCCGGACAAAACTTCCGTGCAAAAAACATGCACGCTATATATTCTCTGAGAATTACTTACTTTAGGCTTTAGCATAACCCCCAAGAGTGCACAGTCCAGGTTCAAGAGCTTTATTAAAATCATACCTCATCATTGTGACAACTCTTTTCCAGAGAAAGCTTTTCCTTAAATCTAGTAATAATCTTGCTGCAAATAATCAAAAAAATTACATTTAGCACCGCCACTCAGCACAAGCTAACTTGCTAGAGCCTCATTTCAAAGATCAGTAATTTTTCTATCCTTTTTCCAAGAAATTAGCATAGGCAAGAAAAACACCAAGAATCTGGGACAATTTGCTGAGATTACTACTGCAGTTTGGGGCAGAAGCATGCAAAATAACTCTGGCAGAATAGCATTTGCTAAGAGTAACGTCTGCGTAAAGTGCTAACAGTTTTTCTACAAGGGGACTAGAAGGCTGCAAGTCAAAGACTCCTGTTTCGAGCTTCAAGCCTGAACCAGCAACACGTTCAGCGTTGAAAGTTTTGTTTACAGCCCCCGCAGGTACACAGCCTGTCACGGATGCAGATAAACAACAGAATGACTGATGGTGAAGAGAGCGAAGAAAGTTCTGCTACTGCATCCCAGCTTGTCAGCCCTTCAGTTGTGACCACATGACTGTTCATGAAGCTACAACGTAAACTGACACAATCCTAATTAAAAATGACCTTCTTTAAAAAAAAAAATAATTATTATTTTCACCCTGTACCTTATTAGTAACGCAATTTACTGAGCTACCCCACAGACAACTGATAGGAGTGAGACAATGATGAGCTACAGCCTAACTAACAAACAGCCACAGGCAAGCTTCTCAGCCCAACTTAACCGTCAAATCCAACCTTATCTTCCCATACCTTCAGGGTAGTTCACCTTTAAATAACAAATAGCTCCAATAACTGAGTGTTAACTCCACTACAATCACCTGTACATCTCCAAGAAAATCCAGTAAGAACCTGTACTGACATGAAAAGGGGCAATCCCACTCTCTCTTTTGCCCCACCAGGCAGTGAATCATAGCAAGAAATGTATTTTTGTTGGATTAACTTTCAGCCAGATCGGTTCCTCGAATCAGCTCATCCCACTACTTCAGAAGCACAAGGACAAGGCAGGAGGGCAGAGCAGGCTGCAGAATGAGGGGAAAACAGTGAACGTGCTGTTCCTTTCAACTGTGCATATGCTGGATTAAGCGACCGTGGAATGACAACCTAAGATATCACAAGACGAAAATCTGGTTTTTCAGTGCAATACAAATGCACAGTAAATCTACTATGTGCTACCAATAAGAGTTATTAGACGAGACGATCACTGCATCAAGGAGTAACCACAGAAAGTGAATGGATGCCATCTGTTCAAAAGTACAGCTATACGCTTTTGTTTAGTATGAAAGTGTTTGCATCCAAGGTGGTATCACTTCAGATGCAAAAATCAGAGTTTCACATGCCCAAATCAGTTTTTGCTTAGACTGAATAAGAAGACGCAAACACCTTGAGCATAGTTCACACTACAGAGGAGTGATTATCAATCAGAGAGTAACTCTCAAGATATGAATCCGTAACAGTTTTTCCTCTGGACACCCATGCCAGCTGGAAGAACTCTGAGGAAAACTCATTCAGTATCCTATTCTAAAAAGTTATTGTCCCATAAATTAAACTATATGCATTTAAACAGCGTTCAATAAAGGAAAATGACTATCTAGGCATCTTTTGCATTGGTAAAAGATAGCATCATCTTTGAGTCTTATCTAAAATGGCTCTAGCCAACAACAACAAAAAATTCCTAAAATGTAACGGAAATGAAAGGGAAAAAAAAACATTAAAAATGGAAATAAATGATTTTCCTCCCTTTGGCTCTCCAAGACGCAGGGGGAAATCGCTCTCCTCCCTCCGCAAAGGCAGAGCTCGAGGCCGGTGCGAGCGGGCAAGGATCCCGCCGGGCGCGGGGCAGCGCCGCGCCGAGTTTGGGGCCCTCGCCCCGGCGGCCCCCCCCCCCGCCCACCGCTTCGGCCCTTCCAGCGCCGGGGCCGGTCCCGGGAGAGCCGGTCGCCGCCGAGGCGCGGGGCCTGACAGCCGGCCGGCCAGGAGGAGCCCCCGCTCGCAGCCCCCGGCGCCCTCGGGCACGGCGGTAGTTACCCGGCTGCTGCTGTCTCCGTGCTCGCTGCCCCGGCGGCCCCGGGTGGCCCCGGGCCCCTGTGCTCCCGGCGGCGATGGCAACCTCCGGCTGCGGTGCGGAGACGGCGACCGGCGGGAGGAGCCGCGGTGGCCCGACGGGGAGCGGTGGCGGCGCGGCGGAGGTCGCGGCGAAGCGGAGCGCGGCGGCGAAGCGGCGGCGGCGGCGGCAGCGGCGGCGGGCGGCGGGGGAGGCCGGCCGCGGCCTGGCCCCGGCCCCGACGTGCCGGAGCGGGAGGCGCGGGACCCCGACGAGCTGCTCTCTTTGAGCCGGTGGGAGGAGGACGAGGGGCCGGAGCGGCCGCTGCTGGAGCGGTACATGATGATGGCGGCGGCCCGGGGGCCCCAGCGGCCTGCGCGGACGCCCCGGCTCCTCTGACCCGGCCCCCCCACCCTCCTCCTCCCCCTCCTCCCCCCCGCCCCCCGCGCGTGCGCGCCGCCGGCCGCCCCGCGCGCGCCCCCGAGCCGGGCACCCTGGAGCCGCGAGGGGCGGGGTGCGCCGGGGCGGGGGGAGGGGGCGGGAGGCGTTGCTTGGGGACGCCCGCACAAAATGGCGGCCCGGGGCCGCAGTCACGTGGCCCGCGGGGCCTGTCGGGGCGGCGTGCAGGGCGGGCGGCGGCGGCAAGGGCGGGCGCTGCGGTCGCCGCCGCCGCCGCCGCGCTGTGCTCGGTGGTGCGGTGCCCCGCTTCCTCCTTGCCTTCCCGCTCCCGCTCCGTGGCGGCTGCGGGGTGGATACGCTCGGCCGCACGCCGGCGGTTGCTCCATCCTGTTTGCCTGCCTGCCTGCCTTCCCCCGTTCCGGCCCCGCTGCGGGGCCCTCGGCGGCAGCCGCCAACGCCTTCCCCGGCCGGGCCGCGCCCGGGAGGGGGAGCGGAGGGCGGCGGGGAGCCTCCCGCAGGTAATGGAGCGGGGGGCGGCGGGGGGGCAGGCCCCGCGGTGAGAGCGGGCCCTCGGCGGCAGTCAGCCGCGGCAGGGTTTCGTTTCCCAGGCGGTGGGACTCGCCGAGCTGGGGGGTCGGGTCGCCTTTGAGCAGAAGGGAGCTGAAAAGCCCCATAGTTCGCCGGCTGTTGAAGGCGGCGGTGCTGAGCCTGAGCCTCCGGCTCCGTCCGTCCTTCGGAGCAACCGCTCGGCCGGGAGCGGGGAAGGACGGCTTCGCGTCGCCGGCCCTCGGCCCGAGCAGCCGCCGCTCGCCGCGCCGAGGCCTCCGCAGAGGAGGCGGTACGGCCGTCTCGGCGCCGCTGAAGCGCCTCGGCTGCTCCGTGCCGGAGGCCGTTGCCTACCAGGAGGAGGAAAGGTGTTTTCAAGCGGCCGAAGCAGGCCAGCCAGCCGGGCAGCAGAAGGAAAGCACGAGTTGCCGGCCTTGATCCGGGCCGAGAAAGGAAGGTTCCGATTAAATGCCCCGTTCCCGCAATTCCTGAGCTTTCCTACCCTGGTTAGGAGGGCAGAGAGGTTCCCTGCGTGTTTTTTGCATTTTATTGTTGGTGAAGCGGCGCGTGAGGATTTGTATTTGAAGACCCGAATCAAATTTTTGTCTTGTGGGTTTTTTTTTTTTGGGGGGGGGGAGGAATTTATGTAAGAACATACTGTACCTTTTGAAACATGTAACTTTGTTCTTTTTTTGCTCTTGCTCTGACAAATGGGTGGGGGGGCTGTCAGGTACTAAAATAAGGTATTTCTGCTGGGAGTGGTCGGGTAGAACTGTGCACTAGAACTAACTGCCCCACCTTGACATTTTCTGAATGAGCGCACCACTACACAGGCTCAGGAAGTATGCTCAGCTATGCCAATCATCAAAACATGCATAAGCTATATAAAGACTATCTTATTTTCCATTACCCCTGTCCACTGTTCCTGCTTCTCTCTTAAGGTTGATGATGTTCACTAGAGACCTTAATTCAACTATAAGCATCCTGAAATACGAGATTCATCTTTTCATACAGTTGGAGATGCCCAGCATACTGGGGATCTGCTTTTGGTGGGAGCAAAACACAATGGCAGTAGAGGCAGTTAATAATAAATCTTTTCCCGCTAACTGTGCTGAGCAACAGGCTTGACTTCTGGAGAGGTACTGAGTTGTGCTTTAGAAGAACTTGATGAGACTGGACAGATGGCTATTTGAGGATTTCTCCCCTAATTTTACATTGTAAGTTACTTTCAACTGGTTTATTACTGTGAGGAATATGCTGTTATCCCGAATGTTTTCTGTTCCTTTCTTGAAAGACATACCACATTTTCATGCCTCAGTTTCAAGTGCTCAGTTCCAGCAACTGAATAAAAGTTAAAAACAACCCAGCAGGGGGGAGAAAGTTGGCCTGTGTGGTTGCGGACATCTACAAAAGTTTTTTTTTTTTTTTAATGGTTTTAAACCAGTTTGCTTTCAAAAAAAATAAAAGGCAGACAGTAACAAAGCCAAAAAACCCAGTGATGATCTTTTGTTTCTGTCAGGGTTTTAAATAAAATGTTATCTATATAGTACTAAAAGCTTTGCAAAATTCCAGAACACCAGAATACTCTCTGACTTTTTTTGCCTTGTATCCAGTAGAGGTTTAAAGAAGATGTCCTGGTGATTTCTGATGATAAAGTCAAGTGGCGTTTGGAAGCTGAAGGAATCCAGACACCACTTACTACACGATCAGAAAGTTCACTAAAACTTCTATCTGCGTGCTAGTAAGAAAACTGCTTACTGGGAAGAATGGTAAAACGAAAGGTATATGTGCTATGGCCTTAAAAGAGTTAAGAAGAAACAAATTCCATTCATCTAAGAGAAATACCTGACTGACTAGTGCCCGCTAACAATTTGTAGCACCCTGTCATCTTACTGAGCATCACTGTTTAATCACGATTTATAAAGCATTCTGTACTAGCTGCAGTGTCATCTTTCGAGCAGATGCCTTACTGATTTAAGTTTTCAGAGGGACTGAGCACCTGCAGTGGGATTCAGTTAAATTAATCTGGAATCGAACACTGAAATTTGCCCGAATGCTGCAGAACAAGCTGAGAGCTCTCAGCTCTTTCTAAGGGGAAGTGCTGCGTTCTGTCTCAGGGATCAGAAAAGTCAGGCAAGTTCCTTACCTGCTTTGCAGAGGTTTTAGAAATGCTCCTGAGAGTGATGCTTTAGACTCTTACAGGACAGAGGAGGTGCCAGCCGGTCTGCTGTTACAAAGTCAGGCCCCAAACTCTTCTTTGGAATGCCAAACCTCATCCTCACCTTGGTCAGAGGAACTTACAATTAGCCGCTGCTTGCAGAGGTTTTAGCTAATTGGATGCGGAGGGCAATGTTGGGGTAATAAGGTGTCTCTGAATTCTTGTTAGGCCTCAAGAAAGTCACAGAAGCAAACAATATAAAGAAAGAAAAGAGTAGAATGAGAAAAGTTAGCGATAGCTCTAGGTGAACAAGTAAACAAAGTAGACCTGAAGACAATTCAGGTTGGACTGCTAGATGAGAAACAGTACGATCAGAGAAAAGTATGAGATCTTAGTTATAATTTTTTACCTTCATCCATCTGTGTAGAGACTAGATCCAGGGGTATGAAATGACCATGCAGCACTCCCTCTAATGTTAGATTACTAGGTTATTAGTAAGAATAAAGTTACTAGTTAGAACAAAGACAGTTTCTTTCTCTGTTTTTATGTCAAAATGAGTGTTCTCGTGAGAAGGCACGGTGAAAGATATTCCTCTGTCTTCTAAACCTTGCATTAATGTTGCCCCTGGAGGACGGAACAAATCATTTGTTGTGTCTTCAGATCCAGCTAAAGCAACTAGGTCATGAAACGTTTTGGGCTGAGCCACGCAATTGCACCTTCCTTGGTGATGACGTCATGCAATTTGAGGATGGTTCAGCTGATAGGAGAGCCCTGGCTGGGAGCACAGCAAATGCATCCAAGTAGACAATTGCTTTCAGAGACTTTACATATATAATTACAAGGTTGATATTTCTGAATAAGGCTTGTCTAGACTGGCTTCTGTTTCAGTACAATGTTTACTTTTGGCTGAGAAGTGGAATGGGCGTACAGCCTACACTCAGTCCTCACTCCAAGTCCTGCGAGGGGTATTAAGTAATCTGTAACAAAATAAATTTATAAGAGAAGGGAGGGGAAGTCTCCCTTTGCCAGACTGAGTTTCCTCCCTGTGGATAGTTCAATCTAGACCTAAGACTGTGGATAATAGGCAATGAATACAATCTGGCCTGCATTGGCCTGTGGGGGTGGATTAGATTAAACCTGGTGGTTTTTTTTTTTTCATTTTGACTGCTCTGATTCTTCGATAAATGTCAGGTGTATGATTATTTATAGTGTGCAAGGTATTTTGTAAGCAATACGCCCACAAGCCTGTACTCCGCATGGCACACAAATCAGCCAAATACATAGCAGTAAATGTCACAGGCAGCAATGTTCAGGAAGAGGGGAAAGAGCATGAGAAACAGGAATATTTGTTTAGATTCTGGCATTGCTCCTCTTTAAATGTACTTATGCAAAGCAGGCACCAACGATTTCACGTCAGTTATGGTAGACTGGTATTCTCCTGGGATTCCTTTGCTGTCACCCTTTGTGTTTCATTTTCCATGTGTGTGTAGATAACGCTGTCTGGAGCAAAAAGTGATCAGTGGCATCTGGGAGCTGTCAGTCTTCCAGTCCAAGTAGAAAAGTTCATGGTCAGAAGGAGAGGTTAGGAGAGGCAAGCAAGCAGAATGCAGCACATTAAAAAGGAGGAGAACGCTAGAACACGCTGTGGCTGAAATGAAAAATTGTGAGGCAGATTAGATTGAGGGAGAGAAGGGTGGTCTTCGTCCTCATCTCTGAGAACTTCTTTGATGTCATATAAAGCCAGGGGAAGCTTTTTCATTTGGAATGAAATAAGATGTCAAAACCAGGACATCTGAAGGTTTTTGTGTGCAGCTCAAACCTCACGTTCCCTACATGCCGTCTTGAGAATCTGCTTATATCATAGCATTTTTTGAAGGGAAACTTCCTTGAGTGGAGAGGACATAAAGCCGTATCATGTCCTCTACAGGAAAACGTATCCTAGAAACTTTTGAACAGCTTGCGCGACCAAGAGGAGACTGGCCAAATGAACATAGGGTCCAGTATCGGTAGCTGAGAAGACGTGAAAAGGGAGCCTTCCAACTCTGACACGCAGGTAGGGATTACATTCCGGACTGCGAGAAGTCAGAACCCTCAAAGACAACAATTGAACAAGTGTATCTATTAGGAAAATGTCTCTATGCCAGGAGATTGACCTGGACCAGAAGAGAAATTTTTTCCCCTTTTCATATTAATATTTTGTAAGGCAATGAAGGTTCTCAGTTACAATTAGCAGAGTGAATGCTTCCTTTTTGTTCCTATTTATAGCACAGTCTTCATGCCAGTTAGGTCTCTGCCCATCTGAGAGCAGGAGCTGTATCTCAGTTCTGTCTTTGGTCTCCCCCTAACAGCTAATTTTCCGGTGTGATGGGTGTAGACCAGAGGATGAGGCACAGGTACTGAAATCTCCTATAGAGAAGGCAGAGGACACACAGAGCTTGAGCAAAAGAAAAAACGAATCTTTTTCTTGCATGGCAGAAGCAAGATCAGAGAAGAGCCAAGCGTGATGTGCAAAGAGCTTCCACAATCCAGGCGCAGGATAAACTCTTGTAGGATTCTTGTAGGGAGGACAAATGCCATGATGGGGCTTCTCCTACTTTCTCCTTCATAAATCCATGAGGAAAACCTTTTGGTGGTGCCAGCTACTTGCTACTATGCCTTTCTCTCCTGCTTTTTCCAAGGAAACTATGATTAGAGGGCGCTGTGGCCTCTACACTCTTGCTCTTATCTCTGCTGTCTCTCGCTCCCTCAGCCAGATTGCTCTGTTTTCCCAGACAGGAATGTTACTGCTACTTTGCTTCTTCAGCACCCCGCTGATAACACTTCTCAGCTCAGAAAATGCATTATTGTATGTCTGAAGAGTTGTGCCTTGAAAGTAAAGTTTGCTACCAGTGATGAATTATTCACGGGGATACACCAATTTCCTCTGCAAGAAACACTGCTAAGAGAGGGTTTGGGAAAGTGAAGCATCCAAGACATCTGCTGTAAAATCACCAGTAGCAGCTGAAATTCCCAGAGCATGTGGTGACTTTACTGCGTTCACCTATCATTATATAACAGTCTGGATGGGATAAGGCTGGATATCCTCTCATGTTCCTGTTGTCTCATCTGCCAATGCAACATACTTCTGCAGTAAAGAGCGAGTTTTGTCTTCTGTGGTGCTGCTTGCATGTGTTTTATCATTGCATTACGTTAACATAATGACCTCTTTTGGCTGTCTATGTCTATGACAACATTAGAAGAGCTCTACTGCTTTGGGTATAGCGATACATGGTTGGCTAAGTGCTCTTGTGGTAAAATCACCTGCCACAAGCAAAAAATGCTGTACCTATAAAAGCATTTATACCCATAAAAAACGCTTTTACTGTCTGGGCTGTACCTGCCCGTCTCGATCTCTGGAAGCACAGCTGTACATAAATATTCATAGGCCTGGTCAACATAGTTGTACTAGAAGTCGGTTATACTAGAAGTATGTCCCTAGTGAATGTGAATAAAAAATGCTCTTGGAGAGCCCAACGCTGTGGGCCAAGTGTGGCAGGAGAAGGAGGGGAGGGAAGGGAACTAGAGGAATTTGGGGAAAAATAAATTTGTTCTTGGGGAAAGGACTGATTTTGAGATTGGTTGGAACAGAACCGGCACATGCTGAGAAGATAAAAGCCTGAACGAGCGGAGCATGTTTAATTTATTTGCTTCTCCTTTTTATCTCGGCCGCCTGGTTTTGACTGGAGAAGTGCTTTGAGCTCCCTTGGGTTTGCCATCCACCTGGAGGTCGCATGTCATGTGAAATGCAGTTGAGCTGGAGCCATTTAGAAAGAGATGACTGTTTCACAGGAGGGCGGCTTTGCCCGCTGCCGACCTTCCCGTGACAGCAGGGCCCGGCCGGGGCCCCAGTCGCTCCCATTTCGGAGCAGCCTTCTCTACCTGCTTTCTCCCTCCTAGTAAATAGTGACTTCTCCCACCGGTTCACTAGCTCGACATCTTAGAGAGTGCTTCCTTTCCTGGCCTTAACTAAAGTTTCTTCTGCTGCCAAGCGAGGATTAAATGGATATTTCGGCGGGGGGGGGGGGGGGGGCAGGGGGAAATGACTCGGAGAAGGGCCGAAGGGCCCAAGCCCTCGATTGATCATGGTCCCGGGGCGGGGCTGGTTTCCAGGTCCCGATCTGCCCTTCTGACTCGTGCCCCATTTCACTGCCTCCCCGGTGCGCCTAGGCGCCACGGCGCGTCCCCCCCCCCCACCCCGGCCGCCCCGGTGACCGCCCTCCCCCTCGCGCTGAGGCAACGGCTGCACCGCCTTCTCCCGGCCCCGCCCCTCCGCGGGCCCCGCCCCCCTCAGGCTCCGCCCCCCGACGCCCGCGGGAGGCGAGCCGAGGTACGGCAGGGGGCAGGGGTCAAAGTTGGGCGTGCGGGGACGGAGCGGGGCGGGGGGAGGGGAAGGAGGAGGAGGAAGGGGGTGATGGCGCCGGTGGCCCCGGAGGGACGAGGCGGGGCGGAGCGGGATCGCCTCCGGAAGGCTACGTGCTGGCCTCTCCCACCTGGCCCTTGGCGCAGCGACGCGAGTCCCCAGGCTGCGCCTTAGCCAGGGCTTCCCTGCGCCAAGGGCCGGGCGGGCCCCGCCGTGGTGGCGCGGGCCACGAAGGCAGCCGGGAGCGAGGCTGGTGCCGATGCCCCCTCCCCGGGGTGGGGGGAGGCCACGGTGCCTGAGCCACCCTGCCTGGCCTTGGCGCTGTGCTCCTGTGTGCTGAGCTTGGCCCCACACCAAGCCGGTGGCACTCAGCCTGTCCCAGGCTGGGGACGGGACCGGCTGGTGTGAACAAAGCAATCGCTTCTAAAGGCAGAGCTATCCCAGGTGCGTTTTGTACCGCTAGGCAGCGTGCAAGGTCATGAGTCCCGTTTTCCCTTTCTTACATAGCTCGTAGGTATTGGCTGCGTTTGTGGACAGATAGCTGCATTCTCCAGTGTGATCTGGAGGGTGTGTAATGTGGCACGGCTTGTCAAAATAGCAGTGTCGTGATGGGAATTGTAGCATGGGAATTGTTGCAAAGATGGAAACATAATTGATAGATGTTTGTTTAAACGCCTCAAAATATTTTACAGAGGGACACGTAGAAAGGCCAACGCTTCCTTATGTTAGTAGCAAAGAATAAGCTGACCATGAACAAATTTAGACTGGAAAGAAGCAGGACGTTTCTAATTCCCAGAGCAGTGGGGTCCTGCAAGTTGCCTTAGGAGACAAATAATTATTTTAAGCTGGAGCTTGATCAGTTCATAAAGCGGATGATATGCTATCAAGCGGGCAATGGCAGGGCCTGTACTGTGTGACCCAGGAAGTCCTTTTCAGCCCTGTGTTCGTTTCTTATCACAACCTACCCCTAACTGGCGCTGTACTTCTCTGCCTCATGCTCTTTTTTCTTTTCTACCCTAGGAGCTCCCATCTGTTACCTTCAACCCCCAGCAAAGAATGGAGAACATCCTAGCAGATTTGTGTGGAACCAGCCCAGAAGATCCAGTGCCTCTGTGGGTTCACGGCAGTGTCGGCCATTGCTTTAACCAGCTGACGTTAAATGTGGTTCCTCATGTGATCCTTGCAGTGGTCAGTGCCTGCTTCCTCGGCACTCCAAGGTACAACAGCCGACTTATCTAGCTCTTCATTTTGATACAAGACTGGAGGTGGGGATGGGAAGGCTGGAAAATAGATCCCCTATAATGTGCTAAATGTGTCACTAGAGATGGATGCGTTATTGTAATGCTATTACATTTGTCAGCATCTGTCCTCATACAGAGTACTGTGTACAGCTCTGGTCACTCCATCGCAGAAAAGAATCTAGAAAGAAGAGAGAGGATTAGTGAGAATAAAAACACAGAAAATAATTCAAAAAAAAAAAAAAGAATCTCGGTGAACAGGGATTGGGAAGACTGGGACTCCTTTGGGAAAAGGTATAAATCCAAAGTGGTCGTGGTATTGGAGACATATACAAGGTAATAAGGGGTTCAGAGACACCAAAAATCATTTTTCTGTTTACCATCTTCTGGAATTCATAAACATGACAATGCTCGCTGATGTTGAAAGGCCACAAATACTCAAGCGATAATCAGATATTTTGCTGGGCAGTAGATGATGGACTTACCACGCACAGCATCACTGAGACCAGTACTGATAAAGATAATCTCTCCAGACAAAATGTCACAAAGACGAGAAATCAAAGGTCAGGGGTGTGGCACAGGAAATTTGATCATCCAGAATTAAGAGGGAAAATATATATTTTTGTTAATCCTCAAGGATTGAAGTCTGATTTGACCAAAAGATGTCACAGGTTGCAAAGAAACTTCTTTACAGAAAGGCTATTATTTGGGTGTTTTCTTGCATCCTTGGTACTGATCAGATAGGAGGATATATTGGCCCGATCTAGTTTAGCAACGCCTACAGTCTAAAGATGTTTCAAAGTTGGGGAATTGGATCCCAGGAAATTAAGTAAGAGCAAATGGATAACGGAGGGAAGAGGGCAGGAAGACAGGAGAGCGTTCAGTGGGAAGTGATGGGATTTCTACTGTAAAGCGTTTCTTTCCTTTTTCCTCCTTTAGATGTGTTGCCGGTGTTCCTCACAGGCCAGGCTGGAGATGCAGAATTGCTGCCTCTTTCATACTTGCTGGCCTCCTGCTCACTGATATAATCCCGGCCACCATTTCGCATCAGGAGCTGGGCCCTGTGTACCTGGAAGTGCTGGCAAACGGCATTGCTGCGCTGGCATGGCTCAGTCATGGAATGGCTCTTCTCATGCTCTGCAGGTCAATTCACGGCTCTACCCGGGGCCCTGCAGCCCTGGCTCTCCTCACTCTCTTACCTGCACCTTCCCTTGTCATCACGCTGGTGTGGTACTGCCAAAATGGGACAGCCTGGTCCCCTGCCCACCCTGCTGTATCCTCCAGGTTCTTCATCCTCTGTCTGCAGCTGGCCTGTCTTCTTCTGTATGTGGTTAGCTACCTCTTCCCAGCTGCCAACAGACAAGAATTTCTCTCTATCAATAACTCTTGGCAGCCAGACCCACTCATCTCGGAGTCAGAGATCCCAGCATCTGATTGGCAGGGAGTGGCAGAAGATGGTGAGAGCTGGCTCTCACGCTTCTCCTATGCTTGGATGAACCCTCTTATGAAACGCGGCTACCAGTGGATGTTGAACCAGCCACAGGATGTCTATGTGCTTCCTCACCAGCTCCAAGCTGCCAGGGTCTGTGAGCGATTTTTCTCCTGCTGGCAGGAGAAGGCAGCTCTGTGCCAAACAGGGGAGGAGACGGTGTCTCTTACTAGCCCAATCATTGCTGGAGGGGATGGGAGTAGCAATGCCCTGGACTGCTCGCCCCGTGCCCAGGAGGGCGTGCGACTCTTTTCAGTGCTTCATTCTGTTTTTGGGCTCCGTTTCTACTTGCTTGGACTTCTCAAGCTGGCTGGCAGCCTGCTGGGTTTCTCGGGCCCCCTGCTTCTGAACCTGCTGGTGAACTTCATGGAGTCACGGCAGGAGCCCCTGAGCCATGGGGTGCTCTATGCCCTTGGGCTCTTTGCAGGCTCCTTCCTGGGTGCTCTGCTTCGGAACCAGTTCAGCTATGAGGTGTACAAGGTGATGCTGATGGTGCGGGCCGCTGTCATCTCCGCCGTCTACCGCAAGGCTCTGCGTGTCAGCGGCACCAGCCTTGGCCGCTTCACTGTGGGGGAAATTGTCAACTTCATGAGCACGGACACTGATAGGTTGGTCAACTTCTGCCTCAGCTTCCACGAGGTGTGGAGCCTGCCCTTCCAGTTTGCCATTACCCTCTACCTCCTCTACCAGCAGGTGGGGGTAGCCTTTCTGGGAGGCCTGGCCTTGGCATTGCTGCTCGTGCCCATAAACAAGGTCATAGCCAACCGCATCATGAAGAACAACAAGGAGATGCTGAAGCACAAGGACACACGGGTCAAGGTGAGGGGTGGCTGGTGGCTCTCTGGATTCATTGCTATATGTTTTCCCTGCTTGTCCCTAGAATGTTGGCTTTTTGGCCACTTGTGAATCCCAAGTGCATTGACTGAGTTGCAGTTACTGGCAAAAGTGCCAGAGGGGGACACACACAGAGAAGTGTATCAGGGTGATGCAGTTTCACCACCTATGAAACAGCAAACATCTAATGCTTGCCTCCCCTCACCTCCTGGGCAAATTCAAGCTCCCTCACAGCTACCTTTTATTTGGGAAGCAGTTAAAGTAGGACCCCAATGTCTTCCTCTAGAGATGCTTCCATCCTATTACTCCAGTAATGTTTTCAATCATGAGGTGCCTTGCATTCTGGACAAAGGTAATAATCATGGACATAGTGGTTTGGCACCCTCAGTCATCTTTTCCACTGCTTTCCGCGTATTTGCGGTGCCATCCCTTTCCTCGCCTCATGTCCAACATTTGGTGCCGACCTTAGAGCCTAGCGTCTCCAATGTAAGGGGACAGCATTTTCAGTCACTATTTCTATCATGCTTTGTAAGTATAAAACATAAGTCAGCTCTGTGGCAGACTCATTTGGTGCCTTTAACAGAAGCTGCATCTAGTTGTATGGGGTATCACAAGACTGGTTTGCTGAGTGAACTCTCTCTTGTCAGTTTTCTTTCAGGTCAGGCACAGGCACATCTCAGCTTGCTCTGCGCATGCTGACCTGAGAGCAGGAATGAGAGGGGAGCATGCTGCAGGGATACCTGAGCTGCTGGGTGTGAGCCAGCTTGGTTGTGGACACAGATTAGCTGTATCATGACAGCACTGGGCCCAAGAAGCAGGGCTTGTTATCTCATGCACTGTCAGGCCAGCATGGGTAAGAGGCATCCACACTGGAGCTACTAAGTCCACATGTCCCTGCATCTTTTTCAGTTGGAAAGTAGTGTCATATTTTGCCTCTTCCTGACCCTTATGCAGCACAGGTAGCTGAGCAAGCTGGTAGAATGAGGGAGAGCAAAGTTCCCAGCAGCTGCCACTTGAGTGTATATCTTTGTTATCAAGAAATGATTCCTGGAATCTCTAGCTGGGCCTTTAGCAGGAGGGAACTGCAAACCTGGTCCTGGCCGAGATGCCTAGGCGGCGTTCAGTGTGTTAGGCAGGTGGCAGCTGCCCTGTGTGTTTTTCCCCTTTGCCTACAGCTGATGACTGAATTCCTGTGTGGCATTCGTGTGATCAAGTTCTACGCTTGGGAGCAGCACTTTGGCGCCAGGATAAATGCCTGCCGGGCAAAAGAGCTGCAGAAGTTGAGAGCCATCAAGTACTTGGATGCTGTGTGCGTGTATCTGTGGGCAGCATTGCCCGTTGTTGTCTCCATTGTCATCTTCATCACTTACGTCCTGTTGGGTCACCAGCTTACTGCCACCAAGGTGAGTGAAGGGGGAGATCCTAAGTGACAGCACTGCTCACCGTAGGTAGCAAGGAGGGCTCCAACCTTGTCCCATGCAGAGGAGCATCCACCGTGGGGCTGCAGGCTGAGGGATATTCTCTGGGAAATGAATTCAGTCTGTCTCCCTTGACCCCTTCAGGCTCTCACTGGTGAAACCGTTTGGAAGATAGAAGGTGCAAGGGAGGTACTGTCTGGAACTCATGGTTGTTTCCGTACCCACACAGGTGTTCACAGCGTTAGCCCTCATAGGGATGCTCATTCTACCCCTCAACAGCTTCCCATGGGTGTTGAATGGGACCTTGGAGGCCAAAGTTTCCCTGGATCGAATCCAGCGCTTCCTTGAACTCACGGACCAGGACCTGGAGGCTTATTATGCTCTAGGTAACAGAGAAGGACGCTGCTGGGCTTTGGACCTTGGGCAGGGAGGATTCAGAGCTGAGAGCTGTGGTGTAGGGCAGAGGGGTATTACCGGAGGGCAGCTGGCTGTCACCTCATGGCTCAGGGCATTCGGTTGCCAGAGGCAGAGTGAAGGCACTTAATTTCTGTAGAAAGCAGGAGATAAGACTGTAGCACTCCTCCTTACTAAACATAGGCTGTCGCTTGTCCCCATTGAGCCCTGCCATCAGTGTCCCCTTAGAAGAAGCTGCTCCCTCCTCTTTCCAAAGCTCCTGTGACACTGAAGCCATTGACAGCTTCCGTTTAGTATGGCAGAGAGGCTCGGGCGGGTGCCCCTCTCCTGACCCATCACTGCTACCTTTCCCTCTGGCCTTGCCTGTTGCCAGCTCCCTGCCATTCTTTCATCTTCAGCAATAAGAAAAGCAGATTATCCTTGCAGTGTCTCCCTAAGAGCCAGCAGGTCACCATGCGTGTCCAATGGGAGCCGGAGATAGGTGAGTTTGAGGAAGGGAGGAAAAGTTTAAGGGCAAACCAATGGGCCAGTGCCTTAGCCTGTGGCTGGGTCCAGGGCATCATGGCTGTGTCCTGTCCATGTCTCCTCCATTTGTGAATAAAGCTGATAGCGCTTGTGATGCCAGTGCCTTGTTACTCTCTGACCTTCCCAGGGCAGCGCAACACTACTGCTTTTCCCTTGCAGATAGCCCTTCAGGTCCTGCTTCTGCCATGCTGATGCAGGGTGCAGCCTTCTCCTGGGCAGCAGTCAAGGAGGAAAGCACCAGGCAGCCCTCATCCACAGGCCCTCTGCAACTGCACATTGAGAACTTGGCAGTGACAAAGGTGAGCAGAAGCGTGAGGAGTAACGAAGAAAGATGGCACTAGAGGAGCCAAATAATGGAACAGGGTCAGCCTGTTTTCCTGGTCTTATGAGCCATACGTCAAAATCTTCTCTTGGCCCAGACACACAGGGCACGTGTTGCATCTCTCAGAGCTGAAGGGCACTGGAGGAGATCCTGGCATGGCTCCCAGATGGGAGATGAACCAGCTCCCTCTGCTTCCCACCGCTGCTGCAGGAGAGGACGGGGCTGAGAACATAGCTGGATTCCAGGGTGACTCAATGGTTGTTAACAGTCCTTGCAGACTTGTGTCCTGCCATATCAGGGATCTCCTTTACTCAGCAACTGTGCCTGGGTCTGCTGCTGGACCTTTGAGATAGTCCTAGTTTAGGACAGCAGTCAGCTTCCTTAAAGGCTATGTGTGGCTCAAAAAATCCGGACAGGCTGCCCTGTATTAGTGCAACAGGTCGCTTCTTTTGACTTTCCTCTGCAGGGGATGCTTCTGGGGGTTGTTGGGAAGGTCGGCTCCGGCAAGAGCTCTCTGCTTGCAGCCATTACTGGAGAGCTCATTAAGTAAGTAGCCGAAATAGCCTGCCACTCCATGGCAGGAAGGGACTGTCCAGTGGTACTCCTATTTGTAAGCCGTTTTGGTCTGCCAGCAGTTCTCCTTTGCTCCCTTTTCCACCTACCTTTGGTGCGCTTGCAGGCAAGGTGGACTAGTGTATGTCTGTGACCTGGAGCAAGGATTTGGACTGGCCACACAGGAGCCTTGGATCCAGTTTGCCAGTGTCCGCGAGAACATCCTCTTTGGGAGGGAATATGATGCCAGGCTGTATGAGAAGGTGGTAGAAGCCTGTGCCCTCTCCGAGGACCTGAATGTGAGTGCCTGAGCCTTGAATCTTCCTGGGCCTCCTTGGCCAGCTTTTGCATCCAGACTGAGCCTCGGTGGGAGCAGTTCTCATCCTTGCAGACTTGAGCCACAACTACCCTACCTTTGCAACCATCCCAAACGTACAGCTTTGCTGCGGTTTCCAGTCCCAAACCGTGCCTGGTCCCACTGTTCTTTTAGCTGCAAAGTCCCTCTGGTAGCACCTTGGATGGTTTCCTCTCCTGTCCATTCAAAAGCTCCTGATCTTGGGGAAAGGAGATGTTCTTGCAGAGCTAATAACCGCCAGGTTTTGCAGGCAGAACCTATGGGCAGCTGATGCTCTTTTGGGTCACACAGTACTTTCTCAGAACCTGGAGAGGCTAAGTCTATAGTCCTCCCATCAGTAATGCATGCATTATAGGTTTGAAGCTTGCAGCTGTGTTAGCCCGTGAAGTTGGTGTTATACCTGGTAGGAAGCCAGCCTTCCTCTCCTAGTTTATAACCTGGGGCCTGATTTTCTGAAGTGCCAAGCACTAGGAACTATTTGCTTCGGCAGGACTTATGAGTACTCTTTAAAGACATTTATTTGAGAACTTGTGTCTGTACTAGTAAATTGAGAGGGAAGTGTTTCTAGATACTGGAACTCAGTTGTCTATACTGCTAAACTGTTTGGATGGTCCCTGACATGGTTTTTCTCCTGGCACAGCTATTGCTCTCCTCCAAAATTTCCAGGCACAATTTAGTACTTATCTCAGACCAGAATTTATTTCCAACAGGCAATTCAGAGGTGGCCACCCTGTTCTGGAGGGTAAGAGGGTTTAGCGGCGTAAATATGGCCAAGCTTTCCAGTAGTCCGCAGAACCAGAATATTGACCGTTGAAGGGTTTAATTTATTGGTAAGATGATTGGTAATTATTGCCAGAGGCAGGAGAGGGAGCCAGTGTTCTGATTTTGAGCCCCCAGTAGTGTCCTGTCCCTTTTAAAATAGATTTTCTTGGATGTTTCAGATCTTACCAGCGGGTGACCAGACAGAGGTTGGCGAGAATGGTGTGACACTCAGTGGGGGACAGAAGGCTCGAATAGCCCTTGCCAGAGCTGTTTATCAGGTAAAAAGGAAGATGGCTGTGTTGTGGCAGACAGCACCCAACGCCAAGTCAGATGTAAAGAAGTTGAAAGCACCCAGCTGTGCACTGTGCTCTGGCAGCCTGTCTTGAACCCCCTCATGCTGGACCACGGTGTTGTGTGCCATGCACCTTTCTCTCCAGCGCTGCCTGCTAGGGCAAGGCCAGGAACTGTATCCTTGTCTCTTCTTTCCCTCTCAGGGGAAAGAGCTTTACCTCCTTGATGATCCCCTGGCAGCTGTTGATGCAGATGTAGCTAATCATCTTATGCAGAAATGTATTCTGGGAGTTCTCAAACACAAGACAAGGATCCTTTGCACCCACAGGACGGAGTTTTTGGAGAAAGCTGATGCCTTATTGTTGATGGACAATGGGAGGATAGTCAGGACAGGTACGCTGGCTGTCTTCTGAGGCTTCTGCTTGTGCCCGTGTGCCAGTCCTGGAGTGGCATGAACAGGGATGGCTATAAGGGAGTAGGATTAACTAGTGGGGGATCCAGGGAAGGAAAAAGAGCTCGAGGAAGTTGCACGTGGGTAGAGAAGACAGGTGGAAGGGAATGTGCAGGTGTACTTATAAAGCAGGATGGCCCTAGAGAGGATGAGTTGATAAGGCATAATGCCATGGCAGGACACGTGAAGCAGAGCCTTCAAGGATGCAGGTGCCGTGAGAGAAAGTAGGTGGTGCAATGAGAGAACAAACTGGGCCATTTCATAGAAAAAGGCTGTGAGAAGCTGGCATCAATTCCTCATGGGCTCTGAAGCATTTGCATTTCTCTCTTTGCAGGCACACCAGCTGAGATCCTGCCGCTCGTGGAAGCTTTCCCCAAGTTCAAGGACATGGACAAGAGGCGGAAGGATAAAGGTCAATAGCTGGCGAGCTTGAGGGTGGCTGGGGCAGTGCAGCTCAGGCGAAACATCCAGACAAAGCCTGTTGCTCTTACTGAATCTCTGAACAAGAATTGAGGACAGTTGCCTTGAGAGGGGTTTAAGAAGCAGAGGGAGCAATGGCTGTGAAGTGCGATAGAAAGGAAATGCTGGCCTGATACCGCTACAGAGTGGATGGAGATGATTAGACTAAAGATGCTGGCCCTGATTCTGTGTTAATCCAGCTGACTGCATCTTACTTCCTTCCCACTTGCACCCTCTTTTCTTTTTGTTTGGCAGAAATAGTCCACAAGAAACAATTCTAGAAAGAGTATGAGGGCATCTCCCAGTCCTCTGAGCTTTGCAGGAATCACATGTGTTAAGATGGAGGAAGCATACCTGATGGCTGCTGGCCTCAGAACAGTGCTCCCACTGCCCTGCTCTGCCGTGGCAGCGCTGATCGGTGGGTAGTGTGTGCACAGGAGGAGAGGAGGCCCAGGTATCAGGTACTGGCTAGGATCACTGTTTGATTCTGCTCTCCCACCTGCAGGCCAGATCTGGATGAAAGTCTGCCAGGGTTGGCATGCCTGGCTTGAAAGGGAAGGGAGGAGGAAAGAAAAGCCTCCACTATAGCCTCCTCTTGCTCTGTTTGCAGCGAGGAGCAGCTGCAGAAGGAATTCATGTAGCACTGACCTTGCTTTTGCCTCCACACCCACAGCCTCTGGTGAGCAGGGCCAAGAGGAGGCCATAGGGACAGAGGCAGAAGAATTGACCCAAGATGATCACCTCCTCTGCCAGGAGGAGGAGAAGAAAGAAGGAGCAGTAGCTTTTCAGGTGTACAAGGCGTATTGGCTGGCAGTGGGCAGCTGCTTGGCGTTATCCATCCTGTTTTCCCTGCTCCTGATGCAAGGTGAGGCGGTGGCCCCGTAGCACATCTCTCTTTGGACGTTCCTCTCTTGATCTCTGACTGTGTGCAGAGCCCATGGGGAGAAAAAGGGGGACTGGGGTTTAATTGCCCTCCCTGCGGCAGGAAGGACCCTTCCTTCCTATTCCCCAAACTCAAGTAGCATAAATGGGAAGGGGGCATATGTGGGGACAGGCACCGGCCTCCACTTTGCTGCTGCAGTTTTGCGACTATGTCTGTTCCCCTAGCAGTGCCCTGTCAATGCTGCAACTCATGGCAGTTCCCTTGCTCCTGTTCTGCTATGCTAGTGGAGAATGAGGGCAAAGGAAGACTAGCCAGACAGAGATGATAACAAAAATTCCCCAGTTGCTTCCCTTCCTGCTTTTCTCTTTCGTATTTGCTGCTCCGAAGGCTGAATCCCTCCATATGCATTCTGTCTCTCTCTGCAGCGTCTAGAAATATCTCAGATTGGTGGTTGTCGCACTGGATCTCCAGCATGTCCCAGACAGCAAAGAACTCTGTGATAGTCAGCTCAGCTCCCCTGCCTTCCCCGGAGCTGCTGCTCTTCTCCGTTGTTGGGCTCATGTAAGTGAATGCTGGCCAGGAGATGCCAAAGGGAGCCAGAAGCACTCTCCAGTTTTGTTCTTCAGTGCATCTTCTGTGAAGATCCTTGTTGAGAGCAGGGATAAACTGACCACCCTGCTGCATGGGATCTGTATGCCTACTTTGAGAAAGAAAGATAAATTAAATCGCTGGCCAGAAAGGGAATTGGTGAGGCACCTATAGGACTTGCAACCTGGGGCCAATGAAAGATCCCTGGCTGCATACTGATGGAAGGACCGTGTGTGTCCCGGCATGTCAAGGGGGTGGTCTCTCACAGGAGTATCAGGCTGAGGTATCCTGGTTTCCCTTTGAGCCTGCCCCTGGGTTCTGACACCCCATCTGTGAGGTTTACTGTCTCAGGGACCCTGGCAGATTCCTGGTCTTCCTCCTTCTGTGTTCCAGGTTCCCTGCTGAAGCTCTGGGCACCGCCACAGTCACGTCCAATGGTTCACTGGATGTGACTTTCTACCTCACAGTTTATGGGAGCATTGCAGGAGCCAACTCCCTCTTCACCATTCTGCGGGCCTTCCTCTTTGCTTACGGCACTATTCGTGCTGCCACTGTCATTCACAGCCGGCTGCTCCAGCGAGTTATAAAGGTAATGGTCAGAAAAGTCAGGACAGGCTGGGGCCCCTGCAAGTCTCTCTGCCCTGACATCATTCTCCTAGTTGAGATTTAGCGTTTGAGGTGTGAATTAGGGTTCTCACTGGTGCTAGCTGATGAGCTTAAAGATATAAGGTTAAGGCTTAAGGTGTAACCCTTCCAACACCCATTCTAGAGATGAGTTACAAAATGCTGTTAGAGCCCTAAATTTCATTTGGCAATCCCCAGCTCAGGACTGAGAACACCATGATACCAGTACCAAGCTCTGTGATGAGACTCTGGGCCGCTTGAGGCTGATGAAGGGTGGTTCATTGTGAATTCAAGAAGTCTTAAGATTTAGGAGCAATGTTCAATGAACATTGGGCTGTGGGGCTGATGTGTGCAAGTGGAGGGGTACTTTGCTCTGAAGGTAAGTGTGAAATTAGCGTTATGATTTGGCATGCTTGGGGCCTCCTGACTGCTGTTTACTGGGGGACCAGGAGGAATCACCAAGTGAGTTAATACTGGCACAGGCATTGCTCATTAAACCATCCATAGACGTGACATTGGATGTGGTGCCAGGTTACAGCGTAGGCTTAGGAGAGTCACTGAAATTACTTTAGGACTTGCAGTGGCGTCTACTAAAATGGGAGGTTTCATCCTCACGACAAGTGGCATCCCTAAACTTAGCAAAAGTTAGGGAAACCAGGATCTGATGAGATGTTAAGGTACATCTGGGGCTGATTCCAATATGTTCTAGCTTGTACAGAGAATCTGGGCCACCTGAAGCCAGTAAGTTAAGGTTCAGAAAATACCTGGCACTAACTTAGTGAATTGGCTGTGTTTAGGGTGTAAGCTAGCGGAGTTTCTTAGGCTATGGTTGTTATTAGGATAAAGGATCAAGGAAGATTACCCTTGAAGACTTACCCTTGAAGACTTACCCTTGAAGAAGTTTTTGGAGAACAAGGGGCCAACGAGCTGGGAGTCAAAATGGGCCTCGTAGGGCTTGCTCCATTCCATGTTGGGGTGGCTTATATCTGTTCACCGTGAGGCTTAGATATATAGCCAAGGTGAGGGCCAGTTGGATCAAAGCTTTTGCAGGATCATGGACTCAGGTTCAGATTAGATCGGACAAAGTTATCAAGCAAGATTTAGGGCTGGTGCTGGCCTATGCCAGACAACTTTCCTTAGGATTTGGGCTTTGTTGTGTCCTCAGGCTAGGGTTAGGATTAGAGGATTAGGGTTAGAAACTAAGATTAGAGAATTCGAGGTTAGGATTAGAGGATGGTCTCACTGGCTACCAATGGTCCAGTATGGGATCGGAGTGAATCATCAGATTAGTTTTTGGGCTAGCACAGTAGTGTGACATTCCATATATTAGCTCTAATCCTGATCTGGAGAGGGACCCTTGGGCATGGAGGTTAGAATTTAGGTTGAGCTTTAAGGGTATGGACTAGGTTGCCAGTATCACAACTTCATGGCTGCCATCTTGGTACCTGTCAGCCATTCTCCACAGAAGGGCTCCTTCCTTTTACCACGAGAGCTGCCTGAGTTGTTTAGCAAGGCGTTGCTGGCTTTGAGGTCTGAGATTTTTTCCCAGCCGAGGAAGTGAGGGTGGGGCTGGGGTGGCCACCCCACTGTGGGCCTTCCCTGCTCTGCTCAGCTCTGCCTCTCCAGGGCACTACTCTGTGGCTAGGCCCCGCTGCAGCCCGCTGCTGTTCTTATTTTCTTGTTCCCTTGTTGCCAGGCCACAGTGACCTTCTTTGACCTTACACCAATAGGCCGGATCCTGAACCGCTTCTCTTCAGACCTGTACTGCGTGGATGACAGCCTGCCGTTTATCCTCAACATCTTCTTGGCCAACATGTATGGGCTCCTGGGCATGCTGGTGATGATCACCTATGGCCTCCCTTGGGTTGGTCTGGTCTTACTCCCTCTGGCTGCACTCTACTTCTCCGTCCAGCGCTATTACCGGCGCACGTCCCGGGAGCTCAAGCGCCTTTATAGTCTCACCCTCTCCCCCATCTATACTCACTTCTCAGAGACTCTCTCAGGGCTGAGCAGCATCAGAGCCATGCGGGCAACACACAGGTGAGTGCAAGGAACCAGCGCTCAGCCAGAGCTTTGGCTGTGTTTATAGACCAGAGCCGTGGGGCTGGTTAGAGTGTCAGGAACATCCCTGGCCTGGGGCACTGTGAGCAGTGGTGGGGTGTGCAGCCAACGTGAACCTCCGTTATGTGCCTGCCAGGTTTGAGGTGGAGAATCAGCTGCGCCTGGAGCAAAACCAACGCTGTCTCTTTGCCAGCAACACAGCGATGCAGTGGCTGGACATCCGCTTGCAGATGATCGGGGTAGCTGTGGTTACTGCTGTTGCAGGAATTGCCATTATCCAGCACCAGAAGCAACTGGCAAATCCAGGTGGGCTGCCAGAGAGTGCTCTATGCCTACCTCATGGCTGTGGCCCAAGGGTGCCTCCCCTCCTCGTCCAGAGCTGCACCATCTCCCTATGCCAGGGAGGATCTGGAGCTCATGCTCACTGTCCCCTTGCAACTCACCCCCAGAACTATACTTCAGCTCTTGTCCCTCCTCCTGTACGTCCTCATCCTGGAATGGGATCCCACACTCCAGAACGGTGACTCCTTCCTTGTGTCTTTGTCCTGCCACCAAGATCCCAGCTCCTTCCCTGCCGGTAACATGCCTATTTATGGTTTTGTTATCTCAGGACTTGTGGGCCTGGCACTCTCATACGCCTTGTCTGTCACAAACCTGCTCTCAGGCCTCATTTCCAGCTTCACTCTGACAGAAACCATGATGGTGAGCGTGGAACGGACAGAGGAATACACCACAGACATCCCCACAGAGCCCCAAGACAAACTGATCCAGGTAAAAGCTAAAATATGCTCTCAGGGACTGGCCTGTTTCCCATCCTCTGGCTCTGTGCCCTGCACTTGCCTCCTGGCAGAGATCACAGGATTCCAGTGAATAGGTGGAGGACCCTCACCCACAGAAACTCCCTTGATAATTCATCCTTTGCCAGTACATCCCTCAAGGGGGATGAATCTCAGGAAGGAGCTGGTGAAGACGGGAACAGTGGGAAGGGGGAAAAGAGCAGAAGGGGCACTGGGGTTGAGCTATCAGAGAAAAGCAATCCTAGAAGGGGCTGGAGATGGGGTTGGGCTGTGGATGGAGTCTGTTCAGAGGCCAAGAAGCCAGCCAAAGGGGTGGACAGGGCTTGGCTGGAGGGCAGGTGGGACTGAACCTAACAGTCGGTCACAGTCATGGTCTGTCTCGCCCTGGTCCCTCTTAGGTTGCTGCGGACTGGCCAAGTCAGGGGTACGTGGAGTTCCAAGAGGTGGTCCTGACGTACCGAGCAGGCCTGCCCAATGCGCTTGATGGAGTGAGCTTCACTGTTTATCCTGGAGAGAAGGTGGGGATTGTGGGTCGCACAGGATCTGGAAAATCAACCCTTTTCTTGGCACTTTTTCGCATGCTGGAACTGAAAGCAGGACGGATTCTCCTGGATGGTGTCGACAGCCGGCTGGTGGGGCTGAAAGACCTGAGGTATGGAGGGCAGAGCTGATAGGGGGCCAACTGAGGGGGACATGGAGGAAGAGAGCTGCCAGTGGCTGGATGCTGAGGGGCAGAGTGAGAGGAAAAAGGGTTTGCTGTCTGGGCACCCTCTTGTCAGGTTGTGGCAGCTTCTTACGAGTTGCTCTGTTGTTTCTGAGCAGCTGTGCTAAGTATTCCAGACGATATGACCCATGCCTTGTCTCTGTGCATTTAAGACATGCACCAAGCCAAGACACCCCACCCCCAAAACACAGGCCTTTGCTTTCCTTTGCTTTCGGCTGAACCCACCCACCCTGTGAACCCTCAGTTCTCCTGTGCTTGCAGGTCCAGGCTGGCCATCATCCCCCAGGATCCGTTTCTGTTCAGTGGCTCAATTCGAGAGAACTTGGACCCCCAGGGACAACGAACAGACACTGAGCTGTACCAGGTGCTAGAGCAGTGCCACCTGCGGGATGTGGTTACTCAGATAGGTGAGCCTGAGCCCAGCATGAAGAGGCTGGCAAGTCCTGGTACACGGAGAGGGTAGGTGGCCTCTGCTCAGCCAGGAGCTGGGGAGAAAGGGTCAGACAGATGCAGCAGGGAACTGGTAGGTGAGGCCTGGTAGAACAGGTCAGTGAGACCCCTGTGGCATACCCTTAAGATTTCATAGCAAGAGGCTGTCCGGTGATGGATCAGATGAGCAGGGCCTGGCAGGATCTTGCTAATGAGACCAGGCCGCAGTGAATGTTGGAGCAGAGCCTGAGAGGCATGCCACACCCCTGGTTCTAGCAGAGTATTGCATCTCAGTGCCAGATGTTGCTTGCATCTGAGTGACTGGGGTTTTCAGTGTTACCAGGAAAACGTTAGACTGGAGGAGCTGTTTGAGTCCTGACACACAGCCTGGGGGGTGACTGCTGATCTTGCACCCCTGCAGGTGGATTGGACAGCGAGCTGGGGGAGAGAGGGAAGAGTCTGTCCGTGGGACAGCGGCAGCTGGTGTGTCTGGCACGAGCCCTCCTGACACAGGCCAAGGTGAGTGTCCTATCTTCTTCAGTGCAAGGGAAAGGGTGGGCTGCTGATGGTGATGCTGGCACTGCAGGGCAGGGTACTCTGGAGTTTGGGAGTGCTGGGGATGGGTGACCCCTGCTACCTTCTCAGGTTGTCCCTAAGCTGGGATCAGGGTCTCCCCTATCATGTTTGGGAGCTCCCTTCACCTTCTGTCCGTGGCAGGTGTTGTGCATTGATGAGGCCACAGCCAGCGTGGATCAGAAAACAGACCAGGTGCTGCAGCAGACCATCCGCCAGCGCTTCGCTGACAAAACAGTTTTGACGATTGCTCACAGGTACAGAGGGGCCAGCATGCTGCCCCTAAACTCACCCCACCACAGCACTCCCCCACTGGGAGTGGTAGCTGTGCCTGCCATGCCTGCACTTTGAGCTGAGCAGGGAGGTCTCTGCGATGAGGCTTTTCAAGTGCAAAAGCCTGGAACTTGCCTAGTTTATTAACCCCTGGGTGCTGGAACAACTGGATGTGAAAATGTTGTACCCAGAAACTGGGGGACAGCAAAGGGTTAAGCCAATATACTGCATCGTATGGTAGATGGCTCACTGGGCCCTGCCTTCTGGGGCCAGGGGGTGAACCAGCTCTCGTGATTCTGCCAAATAGGACAAGGAGCAATGGAGAAATACCCTACAGAAAGTAGCAAAGAGGATGCCTGGGTGGAGCAGGTGTCTCTGGCTCAGTAGAGGGCACTGCAGGACAGCTAGAGGAGAAGGGCAGCAGCCATCTCCTTGCCAGGGCAGCAGATTACTTGATAATTCTGTTTGCCAGCACCCTGAGCTTTCATCCTGGCTGACACCCCATGCTGGCAGGCTAGACATTGCCCAGACAGGACAGGTCAGCACTGCTTGCTCAAGAGCTGACAGATTAATTTGAGAGTAGGGCACTACTAGATGGTTACAGGCAGAGGGAGGAGGACAAAACATGGATACTGTGGATACGGGGAAGGGATGGCTCAGCATTAGGCAGTCATCGCTGCCCAGAGTGCTCCCGCCATTGCCTGGTGAATGAGAGTTTGGAGGAGGTAATGCAGTAGTATGGAGGGTGCTTCTGAGGGAGTTGCTTCCCAGCACAAAGGGTACCGCAAAAGTGAAAATCAAGCAAGAAGGGGGCAAGGGCTGTTGTCCTGCTGTGCAGAAGTGGGAGTGACAGATGATAGGCAGGGTGTACTGGACCTTGCGAGTGAAATGAGTGGCTCTTGCTCAATAAATTAGATGTCAGGGAGCCAGGAGGGATGTGAAGGGAAGGGAAAGTGGTTCCTGCATTAGGGAAATTAGAGTGCAGAAATAAAGGAAGGTAAGCGCTCTGTGGGCTGAGCTGTTGTAGGGGGACAGGTCTTTGATGGAGGAGCAATTAGAGAGGAGAACCAGAAGAGAAAGGAGTGACAGAAGGCAAGGCAGCAAGACTGGATCAAAGACAGTCTCAGACCCTCTTCCACGGGATGAAGGGAAACGGAGGAGACCAGTATGGGGGGAAGTGTGGTGACAGGATTGGTTTGTACCTGTGGATCTCCCAAGCCGTTCAGCTTTGGGTGAGCCATTAACTGGATGGGTGAATTTAGGACTGAAAGTGACCCAGTACTTGTCCTGTGCCCCTCCAGATCACTGTAAATGCTGCAGCCTGGCACTGTTTTGGGAGCGAATGAATAACCGGAGTCCTAAACCCCATGGGGCTTTCACTTGCTCAAATCCTGCGCTGTGACTTCCCTCTGACCTGCAGTTTCTTAGGGCTGTTTTTGCTCACTGAACAGTGCGTGACTGTACAAAGACATTACTGCTGCCCTGTCCTCCCTCCCTGTGGCCAGAGAGTGCTGCCCTGCTAGTGGTGGGAGGGGGTGGGGTGGGGAAGAAGGCGGAGGTGGGGACAGAACAGGGTGCCTCAGTGTGTGCTGCGGGTGCTGTAGTTGTCAGTCTGGCATACTACAAACCCACTGGTGGCGGCAGCCTAAGCAAAGATGCCAGACCGCTAGAGGAGGATGGCTGATGCACAAGTCCCTTTCTGCCACCCTCAGGAGGTGAGGTGCTATCAGTACCCGCCTTCCACAGGTGAGGAAATGGAGGGGTGAACAGAAGTGACTCAGTAACTCTGCTGCGGGGACAGAAACATCTTGTGCTGTCCCAGGATCGGCAGTGCCCTGTCTCTCCCTTTCAGCCCCTGCAAAGCTGCTCACTGTCCCCCTTGCACCCTCCTGTGTCCAGCTGCTGGGGGGGGCATCGCTGTGCTCTCCCAGTGTGGTGCACGGGTGGGCAGAGGCTCCCTAGGGAGCTAGACTGCAGGGTGTCCCTGAGGGCACAGGGAGAGGCTATGTGCCAGGCATCTCTTGGGCTGCCCCTTCACTGCAGGGGAAGCGGTATGCGGTGTTTCTCCTCAGCTCCACGAGCGTGCGTCCTGGTGTTTTCTGTCCGCAGGCTGAACACTATCTTGGACTCGGACCGCGTGCTAGTGATGCAGGCTGGGAGAGTGGCAGAGCTGGACTCACCTGCCTGCCTAAGCAAGAAGGACGGCTCCTTGTTCCAACGACTCCTACACAGCGGGCAGCAGTGACCGCCTGGAGCTCAACCAGACCCCTGGCCGGCTGCTGACTTTTCTCTTGCCTCAGCCCCAGTCCCCTCCTTGCAGGGCCAGGAGCTGCTGAGATGTGAGAAGGGTTTGTTCCTTCCCACAGACAGTGCGCATGTGCCTTCAGGAATGGGAACACGGCAGGGCAATGCAGCCTTTTCCATTAGTAGGGAAAATGGGGACTGGTGTCTAGGGACATGCTAGCCTGGCTGGTGGGACGCCGCTCCCCGCCAGGGCTCCCCTTTGAGATTACAGAGGGTTTATCTTCTGCTAAGTGGAGAATCAGCAATTCCTAGTTTGAGTCTTTGTCTCACATGTGCAATTTAAAATAAAGTGGGAACACCCTTATGAAACTCCATTATTCATCTGTGTCCCTGTCCTCTTTGGCTCCCAGACCTAAGCCTCCTTGTGAGTTCCAGGAGTGGTGCTCTCCCAGCACAAAGACACCCCTGTCTGCACCCTAGTGCTTTCAGGGTGCACGAACCACTCCCAGAAGGCTGCACCAAGGGACCCTGCTCTTCTTCCTCCACCTCCCAGTGGAAAGGCCTTCCCCTTGAAGGGCCAGAATACAATTACATTACAGGTCTCTAGGCTGGTTTAAGTCAAGACTGCTTTTTCAAGGAATCTCTTGCCCCTCCTCTTCTCCTCCTTTCCTCCCAGCTGCACAAAACCTACAGCTTCTTTCAGTTTTAGGATCAGCTTGCTCTTCCTATCAGAGCCCTTGGCGTCACTCTTGGGCCTTTCCTTTTCTCCCTGGTGCTCTGAAGGTATTCCAGGCAGGTGCACACCCTTGCTATGCTGTCCTAGCACGTGTCCCTTTTATTCCCCTCAGGCTGCGGGAGCCATCTCTACACTCTGAAGCTATGTCCCTCTCAGCTTAGTGACTATTAAACTTGCTTCTCAATCCAAACAGCCTTACCACTGCTTTCTTGGAGTGGTAAGGCCAAAGAGACCTCTGAAGGCCTTCTGAGGCTCTCCCAGCAGCATAGCTCCAGGGCAGGGAAGTAGAGGGGTTCCAGACAGCAAAAGGTTTATGGTGACATGGGCCAGAGCATGGGGCAGAACGACTTACCCTGCCAGGACCCGTGTTTGCGTTCTTGAGGACAGTGATGGAACTACTCAGAAACTCGACCAGCAGCTAAGCAACCTGATCTAATTGGATATGCTGAGAGTGGGAGGTTGAACTAGAAGACTTCAAGTCCCTTTCAGCCTAAATTACTTTATAATTCTCTGATGCACTGGTTCTGGGCTGGTATTTGTTTTATTTGATAAAGGTACATCATCCATCCATGTATTAAAAAAATAATCTTTCTGATGAAGCCCCAATCCCCTCTCCCAGGTCTCTGCCCTGGCTGGGTGCTAATTCTCTTTTCTGGGTGCCCAGTCTCTTTGCACACCGTCTTGAGCCCTGCACAGCAACCCTCCAGGCTAGTAGTTTGTTTTCTTGAGAGAGATCCACTGCTTAGCCCCCCGTGCCCATGGGGAGGCACAGAAAATCCTGGCCCTGGCAGGGAGCCTTTGCTGCACACTGGACCAGAACAAGCAGGAACTGATCTAGTGCAAAGGGTGACCTGGTCATTTACTGCCTCTTTAGCCATGCTTCAGCGATAGCAAAGGCGGCAGTGCCACATCTGCTTCCCAAGGTCATCGCAGGCTCCATAGCCCATCCTCGCATCCACTGCAGGGAGCTTAGCCTTTGCTTGTATGGAGAAAAGCTACAATGGCGTTTCCTGATCTGTGGTTAGTCCTGGCAGCATGCCTTGGAGGGACTGGGAGGGGAAATGAGGCTCTGGGATCTTGTATTGCTCCTGAACCAGCCCCAGCACATCTCCAGCCTTGTCCATCTCCAGTTTCACCTGTGAGGGCATGGGAGAAGGACCAGCTCAGGTCCTGAGGACCCCAGAGGGGAACGGGCCCTGCACCCCTCCATCAGCAAACGTTGCAGCAGAAGCACATGCTGGAGCTGGGAAGGAGCTTTGTCGTTTGCAGCCAGATCAGACAGGACGGCTTGGTAAGCAGGGGGAGAAGACATGTAGATCATCAGGAGGAAGGTACAGAACGTGTTTGTAACCCCACATCCAACAGCAAGGAGGAGAGGGCATCACACAGGACAGAAAAAGGACGTGAGAGGATCTTGACCGATCACCAGAGTCTCTTCAAACTGGCTCACAGAACCGCAAGGCCAGGGAATGAGGGCGTTCACTCACTCCCTAGGGACGTGGCGTCCAAAACGCACAAATGACAGCCTCCAGAAACAGCTGGGAGATACCCTGTCAAGTACTGGGGCAGGGAGGCCCGTGCAGACATAATCATCCCGAAGGCCCCAGAAGAAACACCCCATCGCCAGTAGAAACAACAGGGCAAAGCTGTTTCCAGTAGTCACGGACAGAAATTAAAAGGGCCTGGCAGAATACGGATTTGCAAGAAGGCCATGCCCTTCTCCATCGCTACCAGTCCCATTTCTGAGAGCTCCCAATTGCTCGCGTTGGGTGGTACTAGCGCTGCACGGCATGGGCTGCCACAACGGGCACGTATCGCTCCCCTGCAGGGGCTGGCCTGATGCGGCTGCTGCCTTTGGATTCCCGTGGGCGCTGGATGTGCCAGCCAGGGGGAGGTGGCTCAGACCCCGGCAGGGCCATCACACCACGCTCAAGGCCGCGGGGTTTCGTTGATTCATTCGCTGCCCTGGGAGCCCTTCCCTGCTGCCCAGTTTGCACCAGAACAGCTCTCCAGGGTGCAGTTCGAGGGGTTTGCCAGCATGATGACCTGCCAGGGCCTGGCTCTGAGAGTCCTCACAGCTCTGTTGTTTTCCTGGGCTCGATCAGGACTGTGTTTAACATGCCCACCTGACACTCCTGGTCTTGGAGCTTCCTTGCAGCCTGTGAAGGGCTTTGGCACCAGTTTGACCTCTGACGCCCCCTCTGCCAGTTCCTCAGAATTAACAGGACGGTGACGAGGACCAGCACCACAGTGAGTATCCCAAACACCAACACTGTCACCAGCTGGGCTTCGCTCAGCCCTGAGTCCCTTTGGGTCACCACCTCTTTCACAGAGATTTTCAACAACTCTCCCCCTGGCACTTTCTCGCTGTGGTTGGCCACGCGTTTCCCTGTGACCACAGTCCTGACAGGCTCCAGCTGAGTCACCCCCGGCATCTCGCTGGTGGTGCTTTTCATGACCCCGCCATTCTCATGGTTCACAGGGTGGTAGGGGGGAGCCCAGGTGGGCTCGGGGACGGAGATCTCGCAGGTTTTGCCAGTAAAACGGTCAGGACACAAGCAGTCGTAGTCATTGATACGGTCGTAGCACTTTGCCCCATTTTTGCACGGCTGGCTGGCACAGTCATTGATGTTAATGGTGCAGAAACGCCCCTCAAAGCCCACCTGGCACTGGCAAGAGAAGCGGTTGATCCCATCATGGCAGGTGGCACCATTGGCACAGGGCCGCATCAGGCAGTCGTCCACGTCATTCTCGCAGAAAGCCCCCACGAAGCCAGCGAGGCACCGGCAGGTGAAGTTGCTGGCGAAGCCATTCTCGTCTTGACACTGCCCCCCGTTCTTGCACGGAGACCTGTGTGAAGAGAGCAAGGACAAGTCACAGCCCTGGCGAGCATGCAGCTTTCTCTGCCCTACGGAAGAAAATGCACACAGCCGCTCGAGTTGTGAGTGGGTACCACGCTGGCACTCTCTGCAGGGGACAGCTGTTCTCAAAGCGAAGAACTGGCAGGAGATGGTATCTCCCTGCGCGAAAGGGAGATGGTTCCCCAAAGGATGTCACTGTGCACAGGCCTGCTGCCCACCGGGAAGAGTCTTAAGCCAAATGGTCTGAAGAGGAAACGGGCCTTGCTGATGATCCCCAAATGCGTGTCTGATGCCAAGTCACTACATTCACAGTGACAAGGGATGGGCATCTGTTCAGATCACAACACAGTCCCTGCCCCAGTGGGACTGTGCACAGCACTGAGTTTTGGCTTAACTCCATTAATGCATGGAAATCCACAGATAATGAGCCAAGCTGGGCCACTGCTTGGTAGCGCGTGACCTGGCGCTAATGCTGCCTGTAATCGCTCTGCCTGCCCTGCCCCTGCTGCCGTGTCTCACCCTGCCTTCTCACATGGCCCTGTCTTCATCTCACAGTCCTTCCCGTGGAAGCCTTCTGGACACAGGCAGGAATACTCCCCATCTCGGTCGTAAATGCACTGGGCCCCGTTCTGGCATGGGGACTGGTGTTCGCAGATGTGTATGTCTGAGGGGAAAGAAAAAGGTGGGAGTTAGTGAGGAAAGAAGGGTGATGTGGCCAATTCAGTACTGACACGGCCCATCAAGCCCAGGGGGGATTGAGAAATGGCAGCAGTTTCTCTCCCCTCGCCTCTCCTCCAATACACACCTGCAGCAACAGAAATACTGCGCGTACATGGCACTTCCCAGCGACAGTTTGCAAAATGTTTCAGCATTGCTGTGCGTGGCACAGACTCGGGGGTGCACAGAAAGCAAGACATCCCTCGTCATCCTGCAAACCTGCACGACGCAAAAAGCTGCAGGCTGCACCACGCACGCTGTGCGACCGGCCGGTGCAGACCCCGCAGCAGGCATGCAGAAAAGCTACATGGTGACACTGCCTCCTGGCTGGATGAGGGGAGTCCACTGGCCACCTGCTGAAAGCAGGAAGCCCTGGTGGAAGCAGGAGGTGCTGCCCAGAGCCCAGCTGTGGTGTGGGAGAAGCAATGAGTTCATTTGCTCCGTTTCCTGAGGCTGGTCGGTGCTGCAGCACCTCTTGCCACACAGCCAGGGAGCAGGTCCCAGCAGCCTGACCTCTTTCGCAGGAGGGAAAAGGGATGGTCCCAGTTGCCACAGGTGACATCCCATCTCCCTGGCAGCAGGCATCACTGGGTTGCTTCTGGCTGTGCCCATCCCACCCACCCACACAGGGTGAGGTGGTCTTCTGCCCTCAGCACCAAAGAGTGGAAGGTAGAGTCTTAGGGTACGAGCTCAGATGAAACCCATCCCTTCTCACCCCTCTGCCTGCTGCCCAGTGTCACGGCGACCTGTGCCACATGCCAACATCCCCCCACCCGGACCAAACTCCTGGCAGGCCCAGCCTGGGACTCACCTTTGTCACAGAACTTGCCAGCCCAGCCGCTGTGACAGATGCACTGCCAGGGCTGGTGGCACGTCCCATGCAGACAGCCCGGCATGCGCACACACTCCTCGCAGTACTCGCCCTCCCAGCCTGGATCGCACCTGCGGGACAGGACAGGGCAGGGCAGCCTGGCAGCATGACACAGCCTCGGCAGGGGCTGCAGGAAGGCTCACTTTTGTCACGATGCGCAGGCCTGCCGCAGGGACACAGATGCTGAGAAATCCTCCCAAAGAACCCCATGAGCCTGCTAGCTCCCTCCTCCAGAGCAGGTCAGTACTGGCATCTCCTCTTTCAAAAGAGTTAAATGAACAGAGCAGGAGCAGACCACCCCAGAGCCAGACAGGGTGTCAGAGGCAGCAACAGCACTGTGGTGCTTTGGCTAACAGCCCTGATTTTAATGGCTGCACACTGCTTTCCTTCAGGCAAACTGCTCTGCATACACCATGGCATGAGCTAAAAAATTCCTGGGCCTCCCCCGTCACACAGCCAGTCTAAAGGGCACGAGTCTAAATCCTCATCCACAACACCGAACTGCCTTAGGGAAAGGGGTAACAGGCCCCTGAGGACTGTACGTTTCGTCCGCTCCATTTGCATTATAATTTGTCCACGTAATTTTTCGTGTGAAGTGCACGGTAATCCAGCTGTGAAGCCCTGCTTGATGTGACTGACGTACGAATACCCTTATCTACAAGCTCATGAGGGAAGCGTGATGGGAAAACCCAGCCCTGCAGCACGCAACAGCCTTCTGCACCCCTGGTACAGCGGCAATGACGATAAGTAAAGCAAAGCCGTTGCTGTACTTGTCTCCCTGCCCTCAGGCCCGCCAGCTCCAAGGGGGAAAGGAAGCGATAGCAAGATGAGAAAAGAGGGCATCTCTATGGAAGCAGAGCTGAGTGGAGGTGGTACCAGATGCAACAAAAGCTAGACTCAAAACAGCACTAAATTAAACCTAACAAAGATAATGCAATCTCTGCAGTAAGCAACGGCATTAATTTTCATGGCGAGGATTCATTTTAGCAAGATTGCACGGTGACTGCACCTTTGCCAGGCCACTCAGAGACTGCACTTCCACAGCTGGGACTGGCTGTCGTAACGGCAGTTTATTCCCAAGAGGTGGGGAGAAAGGTAAGAAAAAAGAAAAATTAGAGGCTCTTTGACAGTAATGGAGGAGATATCGAGTCAGGCAAAATATGTTTACATTCGTCTTCAGACCTGGACAGTCATGAGCTGACAGACGGCTGTTAGCACCGCTACCCTAGAGTCCCCACAGACTGCAGCGAGGGAATGGGCGACCTGAACTCCCCTTTTTGGGGGAGGACAGTCAACCCTAAAAACTGCAAGAGAGGAGGCCAAGTTAGCAGAAAAGGCTCACGTTGAGGATAATTTCCATGGTTGTTGCTGAAAGATTCAGGAAACACTCAGGAGGCCTGAAATCTGGAGCAGCAACTCACATGCTTGCCTCCACCAGAATAACCTGCAACTGGGCCACCCACCGCTTCAAACAGTGCGGCGTCTTGGCTCAGGCTTTGCAGCTGCCCCGCAGAGGCCGCGGCCACAGAAGGGATCAGGGAGGAGCCAGCCCTTGGCAACTGTGACCAGGAGCCCAGCGAAAACAGAGCCAGACACTGATGCAATGGTCAATGCAGTTACGGGCACGCGCTCTGCAGATGTCCTGACCCAGAGCTCTCCGGCTGGCACTGCAAGGCCACATCTGCTCCTTTAGGCGAGAACAAATCACCCAGGCATGACGCTGCCAGACTCTGCCATGAAAATGAGTGAAGCGTGCTCCAGTGAGGAGAACTACGGTGCTGTAAGCAGGCAGCATGCCCTGCTCCTTGCCCCGTATGGGAGGCATACTCGTATGCTCCTTCCAGGGCTGCCCTGCGGGATCAGGCTCTGGGTGGCAGCAGCTGCCAGCTGTGCAGTGGGCCAAGAGATAGGGGCCATCTGGGCAGCACCGTTGTTTCACCGGCTACAGTGCAGGGCCAGGCTCTGGAGCTTTGCCCCACGGGATCTAGATACCAGCTAGAGTTGGGACAGCAGGGATCACCCACACCCGCCCTGGGGCAGAGCTAGGCTATGGGGACACATAGGCTATTTCTTAGCAGGCCAATATGGCCCACCAATTTTCTGGTGTGCCCTTCATAAAAATACCTGGAGATCCCTACCCTAGCCCAGGCTGTTGTCTCTAAGAGGGGCACCCTTGAAGCTGCTGATGCCCTCAGACATTTACTTGTATGTTGGAAGCTCTTCTGTCCCATGGCCCTGGGGAGAGCACCTCCGTCTCACACAGCAAGGAGGCCAAGGGAGCTGGCTGCCTTCCAAGCTTGCGCTGCTGTCTCATGTCTTTCCCCATCCGATCTGAGCCTGAAGCTTCCCTCCCATCACTGATGCATGGCAGCGCTGTCCTCACAGTCTCCTGTCCAGACTGTGAGGGTTGCTTGGGTCTGGCAGAATGATGTCAATCGCTAAGCGGCGGGGAGACCCTAGGAGCACTGAAGTCCATCAGCAAGTGGCCGAGGGACTAAAATTTCCCATCCCAGCAGGGTGTCAGGGCTGACTCTCTGAGGCATGGGTGAGTGGAATAGGAGGCTCCTCAGCTCGGAGAAGGGGTGTAGGGCCTGGTAAGGCAGTGTCAAGGGAGGCAGAACAGTTCCCATTGGGGGCACCAAGAGTGAGGAGCCAAGGACAAGCCGTACCTGCACTTGCCATCCTGGTCACAGCAGCCATGGGCAAGATTACAGCGCTCGCTGCAGTCATCACCTGCAAGGCAGGAGGCGAGGGGAGTAAAGTTAAACAGAGACAGTACATGACCCCAGATCTGCCCATGCCCCTGCTGGCTCACAGCCACCAGGACCTGAATGCTATAACACCCTTTTTTCCATTTTAAGTACTATGGCAGGGACCTCCTTTCCAATTGCTGGGTACCACATGAGAGATGAGGATTTTGCAGTCACCCAAGCAGTGATATCACTGTGCCTTACTGAGAAACAGGACATTGCTTCAAAACTGTCTGGTCTCCGATGATCTCCCCAACCAACTGTGCGCTGCCTCCCTTAGACTCCCTTAGGCCCTTCTGGGCAAGAGCTGTGGATTATGCCCTGTGTAATAGGGCCTAATCTTGCCTGGGACATTCGTCCCACTGTCATTCAGCAAGCATGGTGGGAAAGCTCAGGACCGTGTGCTGCAAGGGGCACAAAGGGATGGAGGCTTGCTTCTGTTGCAAACTATCAGCTTCCCAGGGACAAGCAGGAGAGGCCGAGGTCCTTCCAGAGATGAGGGGTGTGAGGGTATTGGAAAGGATGGGTTAGTGCCCTCTTTGTCTCCCAGGATGTCTCCATCCCCGGGGACAGCTATTTCACCAGAGCTGACTGGTCAGCGCTCCTTTTTTCTGCCACGACCCAGCTGTGAGCACTCCCTCTGCATCACAGAGAGCAAGGCAAGAATGAGGCATACCAACGGGCCAGGTATCCAGTTCTGTTTATTTATTTAAAAGCCACAGAAGCTGTAACTGAGCCATGGCCTGGCCCTGCCACTTCTCATCCCCTGCTCAGCACTGGCCTGCTTCCTCGGGTCAGGTGTCCGCTTTCATCTCTACCTTCCCCTCTCCCCAGTCGCCTGCTCATGTCTCAGCCCCGCAGGGAGCTGACTTGCTCCAGCTCCCTTGTGGCTGGCTCTGGGCCACAACAGCCCCCAAGAGAGGGTACCGGTGCCCCAGCCTACCTCTGGTCCTTGTCACTCTGGCAAGAAGGTGAAGATGGGAGCCTTCCCTGTGCTGGGAAACCCCGCTGGGCCCAGTAGACAACTTAGGCAGTGGTGCCAGAGCAAATGTCAGGAAACAAGGGGTTTCTCACAGAGCCCAGCATGATCCCAAGCCAGCCCCAGGAGACGAAAGCTCTTACCTGATTTGGCCCCTCCATCCCAGACTGGGGCAGGTTAGAGCCCCCACACCACAAGGTGCACTCAAGCTTTCCACAAGTAGTGCTGCAGGCTGTATGGGAAGCGAGCGGGAAGGGAGAAAAACCCCATCTGCATGCTAGCGCCTTTGCAGCAGCAAGGTGATGGGCTCTGACAGCTCAGGACAAGAGCCTCCCAAAACAAGCCACTGCAAATCAGGAGCAGCATCTTGGGACTGCTCAGCCCAAGCGTGGGTATCGTCGTCTTTCCTCTCTGTAACTATGTCTCTCCTTGCTGGTGGCTTTGGGAATTCACCACTTATTTGGGGAGCAAACTCATCTTTGGGAAGGGATTTTGCTGCACAGAATCCAGGATTAGCTGTTTGGTTTTGGGACCTTCTTTCCCTCTGCCCTGTCTCACCAGACAGGCCCATCAGTTCAGGGATCCATTCACTTTAGCTAAGAGAGACCGAGCAGCAGGACCTCTCTCACTGCCTATCTGCTCAGGCACTGCCAGCCCCGACAGGCATGAGAGCAGAGGGGGTCTCTCCAGTTGTCACCAGTCACCATCAGGTGCCAGGCAACTGAGCAGGATTTTCTGGTCTTGCAGGTCAGGCCACCTCTATTTTCCATAGCGACCTGAGGAAGCTTCGGCAATTCCCACCTGCCGGCAGGTGGGAAAGATGGATATAGGACAGAAGGACCCGTTTCTACAGAGACTCACCTTGTGCAAGCTGGTGATGGGCCAAGAGGATCCAAGCCAAGGACATGAGCTGGAGACAGAAGCTCCTGAGCATGGTCAGCGTGGCCCCACCGAGATGAACACCTGCAAAAAAAAGAGCAAGCTCAGAAAAATCTCCTGGCCCGTGCAGCAGCTTCACCTCACATGTCCCTTCCTCCTGGCTACCTGGGAGTTTTGAGTTGAAACATCCAGTTTTGTATGGACTTGTCACCGCTCTCCTTTCTTTGTCCTTCCAGGCTCCTTCCTCTAAGGCAACGCTGGAGCACTAAGAACCAAAAAGCCTTTTAAATGTGTGCATGGGAGAATTACAGTCCTGAGTGTATAATAACTAAGGCTGCTACAACGCAGCCTGGAGCACCTGCCCCTGCTAGTTGCTGTCAAGAGAGCCTAAGCCTTTAGAAACACCAGTCCAGCTGTGGGGACCTTCGTTTTCCCTCCCTAGGTCAGGGGGACCTCAGCTCCACTTTAAGCAAGGCCCCTGCATCATATTGCTCCTCCAGTGCATATTCAAATGAATAGTTGGGCTGAGTCTTTTTACAGCACCCAGGCTGTTTTTCAAACGGCGCTGCAAACTGCTCTCTGCTCTACAGCTGGTGACTTGCTGTCTGCTCACTTGACACTCGGCTGCAGCTAGCAAACCTAATAAGCTGATGGTTAAGTAGGGAAGATCCTTCTGTCTCAATTAGACTCAAGGGGGCATGGAGGAGAGTAGATCCGGTAGACTAGCAAGCAGTGAATAGCACTATGCAAAATGGCATTTGCAAAGTAAGGGAGTGAAGCAATAGGCACTAGCCCCGGCGCTGAAGCGCAAAGCAGCAAAGGCAAGCACGCACCTCTCGCTAGGTGCAGTCCTTTTCCTCAGCTGTCCTGCAGAGCGCCCCGTGAGCCCAGGGTTCCTGTACCCATTTATTTTCCAGCCGCCTCCTGCCCTCCTGAAGTAACATTAAACACTTTCCAGAAATGCTTCGCTCCCTCCCAGCCTTCTGGGGTTGTTAAGGGCAGGAAATTCTAGGGTGATATCATAAGGATATTACTATAATGAGATGGGAGGGGTTAAACAACTCTACTAGGAGAGTGGTGAAGGTATAGAGTAGACTCCATCCAGCTGCGTGGGTGTGATGGACAGGGGCCATTCCACTTTGGGCTTGACTCTGAAGCTAGGGAGGGTTGTGTGGGGCCAAAGCTTACATGAAAGACTTCTTAGATTTGGAAAAACACACCTCTCCCCCCGCAACACACACACACATACACAGCCATTACTGGAAGAGTTGTAGGGGTCCCTGTTAAGGGCTTGACCTGCCTGGGCCAGCCCAGACAGCCCGCTGAATTTGAAGCAATGACGTTGCTAGAAGCATCTTTTCACCAAGCAACCCATCACCTAAAGGATGGGTTACAGGATGTTATTGTCACTGCCCCGGCCAAATTCCAGCACAGACCATCGCATCCTCCCTCCACGCTTTCCCTTTGTAATCGCACTTGCAGTATGGTCCTTCGCTTCCTGTTCTAAAGTGCTGGGCAGCGCTGAACAGCTGCTGCATTTTAGGGGCGGGTGAAGCGATTCCTGCGAAACTTATAAAATAATTTAGGGCTTACGGCTGAACAGCTGGTATCCTGCTCCTCCGGGGCCATTAGCCGCTCACCCTCCGACCGCATGTCATTGCAAAGGTCGTTTCCCCTGAGGTTCCCTGCAGCCTCCCCACTCGTGGCGCAGCCTCTCCGACCTCTGGCTGCGGCCGCCCCACTGACTCGGCTCCCACCGCTCCCGCAGCGGCCAGCGCTGCTCCCCGGCAGGGTGCTGGGGCGTCCTGGGGGGCATCTCGGCGGGCGACACGTGAAGGAGGCATTGCGGCCACCGCGCGGAGGTGTAAACAGCGCCCGGCTTCGGGTCTGGGGACAGGAGGGAGCTCCTGCCTTCCCCCTGCTCTATGGCCTGGCTGGGCTGCAGGCTACTAGGGAGCCCCAGGGGGGGCTATTCCGGATAGCCCCTAGGGGGCTAGTAGGGACTCCCATACGGCTGGGGGCTACCAGGGACAACCTCCAGCTGGGGGCTATTACGAACCAGGGGGGCTATTAGGGGTCCCCCTGGTTGGGGTCTAAAGGGGAACCCCCCAGTTGGGGGCTATTAAAGGCCCCCCTGGCTGGGGGCTTTTAGTGACCCCAAGGAGTAGGGGCTTATTAAAGACCCTCCCCAGGATAGGGGCTTTAAAAGATCCCCCCATCGGTTAGGGGCTATTAAAGGCCCCCCCCAGGGTTGGGGGCTATTGGGGACCCCCCCAGTTGGGGGGCTCTTGGGCTCCCCCGGTCGGGGAGGGCGCGCCCGGAGGGGAGCCCGAGGGATGCCCTGTCGCCGGGGGATGCCGCTCGGGGCCCCGCCGCGACTGGCCCCCCCACCTCCCCCCGGAGGAGCCACCGCTGCCGGTCCCGGCACCGCCTGCCCGGTGGGGCCGGGGGCGGGGAGGGCCGGTACCGCGCGCCCCCCCCCGCTCCCTCCCTCCCCCCCCCCGCCCGCCCGCCGCGGGGGCTGCTCACCTCGGCGATGGCGGCGAGGGTCGTGCGGCTACCGCGGGGCGCGGCGGCGGCGGCGGGGGGGTGGGGGGGGCGGCGGCCATGCCCGGCGCGGCGCGGCGCGGCGGGGGCTCGGGAGGCGCCGGGCTGCGGAGGGAGCTGCCGCGTGTCCGCGCCGCCCCGCTCCGCTCCGCCCGCCGCCGCCGCCGCCGCCGCGCACCCCGGCCGCCTGCCAGCGGCGGCGTGTGCCTGCACATCCCCGCGCCCGCCCCGGCCCGCCCCCGCCGCCCCACGCCGCCGGCAGCCCCCCCGGCACCCGCCCTGCCCGCTCACCCCTGCCCTGCTCCCCGCTCCCGCTCCCGCCGCCTCGGGGCACCCCGCGAGCTCGGCGGCGGGGAGCAGGGCAGCCCCCGGCACCTGCGCCTCGGCGGAGACCCCCGCGCCGGGGCGGGTGCCGCCCGCCAGGCGCTTGGCCCCCTCGGGTCTGCCCCGGCCCGGCCCGGCTGCCCCTCCGGCCGCTCGCCCGCACAGCGCTTCGGCGGGGCAACGCTCCGCTCCCGCGGCTCTCCGTCCTGCCCCGCCGCACCCCGGGGGCTGAGGGGGGTTTGGGACATGGGTGCTCGCTTATCTCGGTCGTCCGAGACAAGTAAAAACGCCTCCTTCGGCCCCTCGCTGCCTGCTCGCTTTAAAGGCCGCTTTGCACACTCCCGCTTTCGAACCGTAGGGTTCGACGCCTTAGAGCAGCGGTAACGCGGCCGGGGCAGCCGCCCCCCCAGCCACGAAGCTGTCTGAGGAAGCTGTGGTCTTGACGCTTCTCTTGCAGCTATTCACAGGCCGCCGGCGCCAAGGCAGCCAGCGCCAAGGCAGCCCTAGGAGAGGGGCTGAGCCGTCAAGTCTTCGGCAGGAACAGCTGCCCGCTCTCCTCCTCACCTTGCGTGGCCTTTCTGCTATTTGATAAGACCTTGTCACTCTGTCACCTTCGACGGTCCAAGCAATCCTTAATTAGGTTACAAGTTCACCTCAACCAGCCGTCTTCCCTACCCTTGCCTCCCTCCTGTCCGCCCGCCAGGTTTGCTGTTTTCTATCGTGAAGGAGGAATAACTCCATTTTCCTGGTGCTGAACGTGGCCACTCACAAATCCCATCTCCTACTCACCACATGAGGCTAGGTCCGCTCAGTGCATGCTCTCCCCTGTGGCCTTCTCCAGTCCCCCTGTACCAGCCCCTTTGCCTGCAGCACGCGCACTGCAGCAGCTGTGGCGCTGCCCGGCCGCAGCGCGCCCGGACGGCCCAGCATCCAGCAGCCCCATCAAAGCCCAGCTCTGCCAGCTCTTGCTCCATCCGCTGTTGGTCGTCAGCACAACCCTCCTAGGCCACAACATTGGCAGCTCTGACCTCTTCCTCCGCTGGAGGAGCTGCCTCCTTCCTCCGTCTTTCCTGCTCTCCGGTCGGCCGAGGACACTATTCCTTTCTTGACCTGCCTCCTCCTGTCTAGGCCACCCCATCAGGTGCCACCAGAGACCAGACGGGTCCAAACCTGCTGCTGTTCAGGCTGCTTGGTCAGCTCCTCGGGTATTTATGGGGCAGACATGCAGCATTTCTGTTCTGAGATGCTTTCCCTGGTTCTCCATCCACTCTCATACCCTGGTCCTTTAGGTCCAGTTCAGCCTACTTCCGAGGCCCTGTTTAATACAGTATCTGGGGGTTACAGCAAATGGAAGAAGGGGAGGCTGAGGGCAAAGCACTGCTCCTCCTATTCTGTTAAAAAGCAAGCAGTCTATCCTTCAGTCACTGCTGCTCTAGGGCTTGGGAAAATTCACCTTTCTTCTCTGACCCCTGCAATACCCTGCCTTGCTCCCTTTGCTCTGCCAGTCATGGTTGGAGGTCAGGTTTTCACTACCAGCACCTGCAATACTATGTGTAGGCTGTTCAGCCTTCACCTCCTCCTTAAAATGCCACTGCCTACACTAGCAATTTTACCAGATATGACACTACCTCCCCCAGCATCCTCAACTGCTCTTACACTCCTCTGCTGCGATCTGACCAGGTACTGACAGCGCTACATCGCAACGCCATTGTATGCGACCGTGCCTGCCTGCTGTTAAACTTTGCTTGGTTAAATGTGGGTAAGAAAACCCTCTGAATGTTGTGCATGCATTTGAATGAGCAGGTAGGAGTGCGCCTGCAGAGAGATCCCCGTGTGTTGATACCCATAAATACGTGTATCCATAACATGAGTGCTGCAGGAGAGGGAGATGGGATTAGGTTGCAGTAAGTGGAGCAGGACATGTGGTTTTCCCCATGCCGGTGCTCTCAAAGGTGAGAGCCAGGGCATGGAGTGAGAGCCAGCTTGGCTGAGGAGGTAAAATTGATTACTGGGGATCTGAATGCCGACGCAGGGGAATGGGGAACAGAAACGGTGATGGGACCTCAGAGGAGGTGAAATGAGGGTATGTGAGGAAACAGGGCTTGGGGTTTGGTTTGTTCCTGGCAATGCTTTGCTTGTGAGTATCCAAGACAGACAGATAGGGAGGGTGGCAATCAAAAAGATGGGTATAAAGGAGAGGGAAGAGACCAGAGGAAAACATCGAGCAATGTGGGTGGCAGTCGTGCTCCTTCCTCAGCAGTGAGGCTCCTGTGCTGTGCCCGGGCGGACTCCTGAGCCCAAGCCTTGCTCTGGCAGTCCCCAGGCTGCCCAGGCTGATTCAAGTGAAGCAGCTCTGTTTGCAGACCCAAGATATGGGCGTTGAGAAGGGGATTCCTGCGCTTGGCTTAGACCCTGCTCTACTATGCTCTGATCCCTGCCATGCCATCCCTAGAGGCGTCTCGGGTGGAACAGCTGCTGGGTCAGAATTAGGAAGGATTTTTTCCTAGCCATAAGAATCCCTCCAGAGCTTTTCCCTCTGGTGAAGGAAATCCACAAAGTAGGAACCTGGAATGGGACTGGGAATGACCTGTCACCGCAGCGCGTTTGCGCCGCTCCCCCCCGCTACTTGCCAGCTGCAGCCTCCCTCCCGTCCTTCCAGCGCACCATCACCGCTCCCAGGGAGACAGAAAATTTACCTGTCAAAACCAGCTGGAGCTGCTTCCCTTTCTTCCGGGGTCTGGAACCTGCACCTTGGAGACAGCTGGACATCAGGGGCAGGGAGCAGATGCCGGGCTGAGGGAACAGGTGATATTGCCGCTTCTCCACCGAGGAACCTTCCCCGGAGCGAGGCGAGAAAGAAACAACTTTCCTGTGGAGAAGCCCAGAGAAACTCACCCCTTCCTGCCCACTCTAATCCCTCGAGGGAGGCAGAGGAGCTGCACAAAGCAGCTCAAGAAAGACCGCAAACACCTCCGAGCTGCCAACTCAAATTATCATCGTGTCCTGCAGCTCTCACTCCGGGTCACCCTCTTCTGCCTTACCCGCGCACGCCCGCTGCGCGGCACCAGCCCGGGGTCTCTGGGATAAAACAAATGTTCTCCCCCATCCCACCCCCCTTGCTTTTCCCATTCCACCCCAGCCCACAACAAACATCAGCAGCTCGCCGGCCCTGCAGCCATGTAACCCAACCCCAGCCATTGTTCCCCCTTCCCCATGGTCTATATTTGACTCTGCGGCAGCACCATGTCTGTGTATATGTATGTGTGTGTGTGTGCTCACTGCACGCGCACGCTCCGATATTTGTTCAGAGCCTCATTCCCCAGATGCCCGGGATTGCTTAGAAATAGCTTCCATGGGCAGTAGGTGTTTGTGCCTGCGGTGGGGAAGTGGAGGGGGTGGGCGAAAGAGAGGCAGGGAGAGGGTGAAGGTCGAAGGTGGAAAAGCTCCTGGCTCTTCCCTCGCAATTTTCACCATTTCAATGATCTGTCGCCCTGTGGAGAGTGGCTGGGGCGAAATACAGCTACGCACACGCTCAGCCGCAAAGCGGGACTGGCGACAGACCTGGGGAATGATGGAGATGATGCTTATCCGTGGTCTTGGTGAAACCATCCTGTTTCATCCTGCCCTAGGTTTTGCTCTCTGGTAGTAAAAGGGCAATCCAGCCTCCAAAAGCCCTTTCAAACCTTCCTAGGTCTGATGGCTCAGACCATCAGAGCTGGCATAGGGAAGGGAGGTACCAATTCCCTCAGCCCCGGTGGCTTCGCAAGAGGTGCCTCTGTGTGTGGGAACTGCCCTGGGATTCACCCTCCTCCATTTCAGTACTGCATTAAGGGTAGCCACCCCGGACTACCCTGGGCTGTATTTTATGTTTTCCCAAAGCCTCCAGGAATGTCACCGAAGCCCAGTGTCACATTCCCTGTGACCCTGAAGTCCCTGGGAACACTGCCTGGACTCAGCATGAGTCTCTTTTATTTGCATCCTTTGTGGCCTGCCAAGACACAAATTGAAAATAAGTACAATCAAAATTAATGACCGGAAGGATCTCCTTTATCCTAAACACCGATGACCTGGGGAGCTTACTGCCACTGGATAACAAGGAAATACATTCAGTAGGCTTTAGAAAATGACTGGACATTTATATAGGCAGTGAGAATAAGTAGTGGTGATTTTGGAGAGCGCTCCAAAGAGCTATGAACCCTCCTGCTCCAGGCCGCTGAAGATGAGCTCTAGGCTTGCGGGTAAGGAGAAGCTTTCCACAAGGGCAGGTTCTTTGGTAATTTTGCACAGGGGAAGTCTTGTACCTTCTCCTGAACTGTGAATCCCCTCCCCAGCCCTGGGAGAGGAAGGGGTACATGGCAGGAGGAGGCACCATCCACACACTCCTACGGGACAGCAGTGCGTGGGGGGTGTCCAGCGAACTTTTCCCATCACAAGGCCAAGCAGGGATGAACTGTACCATTGCTCCTGCGGTGTCTGTGAGATTTTCTGGAGATGTACTTCCCTGGTGTTGGGTCACACGTCAGACTCCAACCAAGCCTCTCTCTGCCAGCCTGCCTCCTCTCCGCTCTGCGCCAGGAGGGCTTTTTCCTGTGCTGGACCCCATGCAGTCACTCCGTTGGCCCGTAGGATCTACAGCTAAAATTTGACTGCCTGCTGTGCCGCTCCAGTAAAACAGATCCTACAAGTCTAGGAGAAAGCACACGCCAGCTGTAATCAACTTGAGCTCAATACTTGGCAGCCTTCAAACCTGTTGTGAGGGGCTGGAAAAACAAGCTTAAGTCACACATTATTTTGAGATACACATTACCCACACTCTGAGTACTTCTATCCAAGATAGGACAGAGCTGCCAAAAAAAAAAAAAAAGGATGAAATCCTGGAAGCAAAAGGAATTAGGCTTGAAGAGGGAGGCAGAGGGACAGTGGTGTATGGAGGATGGCTGGAGAAAAGATGTATTATCGTCAGTCCCTCCACAGTTCAAAAAGATTGCTTCGTCGCCCTTCAAAAAAACCCAGTGAGTCCTTCTAAAAGGTGCAGAGTCTTAGTTTGTCCTGTGATTTTTCGCTTCTCTCTGCCTGTGTGCGACAGTTAGTGTCACAGCTCGCCCACGGGCACAGACGTTAAGGGTGCACCAGTTACCCCTGCGTGCCTCCCACTGCCAGGAGGAGGCCGGGCAGGAGCAGGGCAGGGAGGAGAAGCTGGCAGGGGGGGTCTGCCAGGCCTTCCCTTTACTGGCACCCTTGGGTGCCTCTAAGCCCACCTAGAGCCATGCCGTCTCCTTTTCCTTTTCCCTTTCCAGCTGGCAGTTGTAGCAATGAAATCTCCCAATTTTACTGGGAGTGTGCAAGCATTTAAATAGGAGTCTCTTGAACAAAGTGTTTTGAGCTTCCTCAGAGCTTGTCTCTGAGCTCACTTCTGCGTGTTTAAAGAGGTTGGCATGTCTTGCTCTTTGCAGCGAAACCCGGCAGGAGAGTCTGTTGCAGGGGGTTTCAAGGTCATTTCATGAAACTACAGCCCATGCTTAGAAAGACTTGAACCCTGGGTGCAGAGGAGAGGAGGCCGTAATTACCAGCCCCAGGGAATAGGGACCGGAGTAGGGAGAGAGGAGGGAGGGTAATTGCAGACTGACTGGCTCCTTGGCCTTCAACAGCTCTCGTGAAGCAGGGAAGCGGTGTGCTCAGCCAAGCACCAACCGTGTCCTAGGGAAAGGTAATTCCTCCCCGGCCTGCCTGGACCCGTCCCTATAAACGACGAGAGCTGCACGGGGAAAGCAGCGCTGCAGATTTCAAAAGAAAGGTCTCTCCGAGCCGCAGGAGCAAGCTAGGCACGCAGAAGTGCTCCTCAGGAGACGACACACAGCCACGTGTCCATCTGACAGAGCCCATGAGTCCCGCAGCGGCAGGTAAGGGCTGAGGGATCAGCCCCCCATTTCTGGGCCCCAGTGAAGTGCCGTCCCCAACACCCTGGCATGCGTGTGCGTGGTGACCTGCCCTCCCCTCGCACGTGGGTGAGTGCTGTGCCCCCCACCCAGGTGAACCCCAGTCTGTCTGCACAAGCAGGTGAGACCCAACGTCATGCCTGACCCCTCCACAGCCTCCCCGCACACGCTCCGGCGAGACGTCCCCCCTTCCTCCACACATACTTTTAATTCAGTTCATTTCAAACACTTTATTAGCATGACAAGCTAAACAAGTTTTGACAAAGGGGAGCGGATTCAGAGCCCCTGGAGTCTTTGTCTGAGACTGATACTATTACTCCAGCCTTCGCTTCCGGATAGGGTTTTATCTTGCATTTGAGCAGCCGTTCTGCCCCTCGGGCACACATGCCATTTCTCTCCTCTCCTTCACCGGGCCAAATTGCCAGGATGGAAAGACAACTGTTTTTCAGTATCTGTTGCATGGTAGCACCCAGAGTGATTTTAGCCACTCTTTACGGAGAGAGCTGGTGTGACCAAGTCAGGCCGCGCGGGGCACTGGGGGCATGGGAGATGGGAAACTGCGCAGTGCTGGGGCAGCTCCTCGCGCAGACCGCTCCCTCCCTGGAGCAATGCCAACTGTGGCATGGGGTCTGGCTAGGAGCAGGCTTTTTCTGGCAGAATTTGTTGTCTGAAGTCAAAGCCCTGCAACGGGTCCCATGTGGAGCCCTGAGGCCACCGGGAGTCAGAGCTGGAGGCATCTCTGCAGGGCTCACTGCAAGAGCCAAGCCTGGTTCAACAAGTGAGGATAGTACAGAGTCAGCGGTGAGCAGAGGGATTGGGAGGGGTGACACAACCAATCACTTGAGGCCACAAGGCCCCATTTTCTGCTGCTTCCCCCCATGAGAGTGATGTACACCAGTGCAAAGCAAGTACAGAGCGTATAAATCCACAGCGCTCAGGATTTTGTGGCTGCCCCGCCACAAAAGACTGCACAAGGCACAGGGAAAAGGGCAAAAGCGAGTTGTTGCCGCTCTTGATTTTATGGTTAGTTATAAATGGCCAGTAGGGGTCACTGATATCTATTTTATTTATCTTATTTTTATTTTATTTTTATACATATGTATATATTTATACGTATATGAACTGTAAATAGGCAGCAATTGCAATGGGGAATGTTGGCATGCAATGTATTCATCAGGTATACAGGTGAAGAAAAAGTGCCCCTATATACATTTGAAATACCAGTGTAAGTCAGGCATTGCTCTCTGCTCAAACTCTGTAATGCCATGAAACCACCGAGCCGTGCCAAGAGCCAGGGTACTGTGAAAGTGTTTTCCTGTCATCGTTCCCCAGTTCTGCCTTCATCCTCCAGCCCATATTCTCAGAAATGCTTTGCTTTGCTTACTCAACCCAGGAGCAGGGTATTGTGCCTGCTTGTCCTTCTGTGCAGTGCCCAGCAGAATTACATGCCATCCGTGATGGGTGCCTTTAGGCAGTCCCATAAGACAAATAGCATTTTGGGTTGGGGGTGGGTCAGCACAGTTCTGTTTTTCAGCTGTTATTGCTGGGGATCCTAACAGCAAAGTGTTTGCCTGTAAAAAAACTCCAGGAGTTTTTTGAGGGTTGCATCTTCATGTCAAAATTGGACCCCAGCCCTCATTCTTTTGCAGTGGGATGGAGTGAATTATACACACAGGTATTGTTGACAGCTGTTTTACTGGTGGGTTGTATTTATCTGGTAGGTGCATGCTCCAGGCATACTGGCAGGATGTGTTTGGCTGTCCAGTTCTGCCTCTACAGACATATTTGGCTGTCCCCGGCTGGCTGGGCTTGGCTGTTCATATTGTTCCTGAGATGCTATTGTTTTGGGGTGCTAGGCTCCGCTTTTATGGGCATATTTCAGAGTGCAGGCTCTGCTCACGTACGTGTTGGGCGTTTTGGTTTTGGTGGGCTCAACCCATCCATGAAGCCTCTTCTCCCTCTGAGGTTTTCCCAGCTGACGTCTAGTGGGGAATCCTCTGAGCAGCCTTTTCAGGCAGCTGGACTCGGAGAAGTTGTGGAGGAGGCAAGCCTTTCCTAAGAGTCCTTTCACGATTGCAGCATCCTAGCAGGAAGAAAGGAGACATTGTGCAGCTCTCAGGCAGGCGGAGGCCTCCAAGCAGGTCTCCAAGAGTGGCACCGCACCTCCGTCTCCGCAGCTGCTTGGGAACCTGAGAGGACCAAGCCTGCACTGCCTTCTTCTGGTGGGGAGACATTACTTCTGGTGTCTACTTCATCACCAGCCAAGGTTGTAGGCGCTTTACTAAACAGAGGGATTCGTCCCTCCACGGGGTGCCACCTGCCCCTCCAGGGGTTCCTTTTATACAGTTACAGGGGTCTATATAAAGTGCGGCCGGTTGGAAAGTATTCTGAAGAGATTCCTCTCTGCTCTTCGCTAAGGGTCATAAATTCAGCTGGTATTTGAGAGAATCTCAAATGTATTTCCAGGACTGTTTGCTGAGGGCTTTAGCATCCGCCAGAGGCCCCTTAAAATAAAGGGATTATTGGGAGTCAAGTGTTAGATTACCTGGCGCTTGTTAATTGAACTTCAGAGGCTTTAGTGAGCAACTGGCTCTAACAGAGAGCAGTGCTTTGGAATTAACGGTGTTGTATAAATGAAGATAGAATAACATAACATCATGCTTCTGCATCATGTCACATCTCCGGGCTCAGGGCAATGGCGAGCCCAGCTCACAAGCATACCGGATACAGGAAAAGGCAGGATGGATGGGTGTGAAGATAGAGGGAGAGAGGAACTGGGAGTCAAGGACTTTTGTATCTGAGGAAAGAGTGTTTTTCAGTGTTCAGAGCAAGCAGGTGATTGGTGGTCAGGCATCCTGAGTTCAGTGTCTGTCTCTCCTCTGCCCTTTGACCTTGGGATCTGATTTTGAGAAGTGCTGAGTTTAATGGAAGCTGTAAATGCTGAGACCACCTAAAAATCAGTCTCTCTCCTTCTTGTGGGGCTCAGTTCACCCAGACTACTAAAACGCTTGAAGTTCCTACTCTGACAAGCCACCAAAAGAAAGCAAGGGTCTCTAATCATTGCTGCCACCAGTGCGTACCCACAGAAACCTGAACAGAGCACAACTGTGAAGGCTCCAAGGCAGCAAGGCCCAGTGGAAATGAGAAACCTCATCGGCTATGAAAATTTCATCAGCTGGCGCTAGGGAAGCAAGATTCTGGAAGTGCAGAGCAGATGGGCAGCCTGGATTCTTGGAGCCATTGTCCTTCTGCTTGTTATCTGACTCCGGCACAGGGAGGGTTTGGAGAATTTATGGGGGCACAAAGTATTGAAGGCTTTCTTGAAATATCCCTGGCTGACGCGTGGCACGGTGCAGACTTGCTGGGTGCCCAGCAGACGTTTTTGCACAATTTTCCCAAGGTCATGGAAGAAGGGTCCTGCTCAGTACCTGTCTTTCATTGTGTAAGTGAAGAGATCGTTTGGGCAGAGGTAGTAGCACTGCAAGCCTTCTACCACCTGAGTGCAAATCTGAAGGCTTCGTAAACGTAGTAAGTTTGGAAATATCATCCAAATACTATCTGGGTGTCTTTTTCAACTGGGCAAAATTTCCTCTTGACTTGGCTCAATTAATTGCCATGTGGCTATCAGCCCAGGAGATGTTATTGACAGAATAATAATAGGGAAGGGGAGCAGAGGGTGAATAAGGCTATGGAATGGGTATGAGAGGCAATGGGCAAAGTACACGTGTAAGCTTAGAGCAGAATAAATGAGGCAATTTGGGTCAAAATTGAAATGCACTGACTTGTTGAAGTCCCAAGGCTGAAACAACAGACTGATCTGCAGATAAAGACCAAAGGGCGTTACCAAAAGCAAGCAGTTGAGGATGCTGTGGGAGGTGGTATCATATGTTGTAACATTGTTGGTGTAGGCATTACCAAAAATAGTGTTGTGTCCAGGTGTGAATAGCTCTCGTCTACATATACACCATCCCCAGACCCTCTCCTTCCAGAAGTAAGGCACTTCTTTGCGGGGGTTTTAGGTGGATTTCTCCATTCACCACTTTTCCCCTCTCCCTCTATCCACCTGGCCCCGCAGATGTGGTTATATTTCCGTGATTTCCCTAGTGACAGGCTGCGATGTGCCCAGGGACTGACTCCCCCGTGCAGCCTTCCTGGGGAGGGTGGCAGGGCATTTCTGAGGGAATGAGGCACATAACAAGGGAAAGGAGCTCTGATTCTGGATACTGTAAATCGTCCTGGCTGGTGAAGGTCTGAAGAGGGCACACACAGTTACCCACAGTTATTGCGAGCCCATGTCAGGGTCCTGAGCGCGCCGGCAGGCTCTAATTGCCCTGGCCAGCCGATAGCCACCCTTCTCTGTAACCCTCCTTTGCAACCTCATCCCTGCTCCTCGCAGGGGTTTAGCTGCTTCTGTTCAAGGCCTGCTCTGATATGGGACAAACGTGCACGCAACCTTGGGTGCTGCGAGGTAACCAAAGGCTGCAGCCTGCCTGCTCTGTTGCAGTCTCTAGAAACAAGGGCAGGGAAAAGGGCAAAGGCAGGCAGTAGATCCTTCCTCGGCTGTGCGAGAGGTCTCTTTGGCAGAATCACGCAGTGAGAGGAGGAGGACTAGCCTGTCAGCCCATCCCACGTCCTTAAACACATATGAAGACGTTTCCACGCTGCCAATTTCCTACCTGAGGGCAGATAAGTTTCCGGTTTGTTGGAATAGCTCTGTGTCATGTCTTCTGTGTTAAGCAGCTTGTCTAGTCAGAGAGATTTATAGCTGTAGCTGGAATAAAAAGGCCCGCGCGCAGCTTCCCGGGGTAACCGTGCTAGCGCGCTTCCCCACGGAGGAGCGTCTCCCTGGGACTCAGGGGAAGCGTGGCGGGACATGTCTCCGGGGGGCCTCCCGCCTCTCCAGGAAAGATCCCAAAGGGAGGCTGGCAAAGCTTTCCCCGGCCAACCCCCCCGACCCCGACCAGCTGCGGGCCACCCCAGCGGGACCCGCAGGCAGGCGCCGTCCCCCGAGGCGATGCTTTGGGGCCTTTTTGAGCCACAGACCCCCCCCACCCCCCCTGCTTTGCAGTTTAAAGCCTGCTCCCCGCCAGCAGCAGCACGGGTGCCGGTCCCCGCTCCCGCCCCGACCCTCGGGACACCCTTAGGGCAGGGCCGGCCTCGCCGTTAGGCCTCGGGGGGTGGGGGGGGAGGGCGCCCCCCCCGCCTCCGGGGACACTTGGTTTCGCTCATCCTCCCCCTCCTTTCCCTGCCTGCGCGGCCTCGTTGGTTTCGTCCCCTCGCTCCTCGCTCCTCCCCCCCCGCAACCTCCCAGCGTTGCCGTGGCGACGGGCGAGGCGCACCGCCCCGGCCGCCGCCGTGCGTGGCCCCGCCCCCGCCCGTGCTGCCTCGATGACGCAGTTGCGTCGCGGCGTGGGGATTCCGCCGGATTACCCGGCGTGCCTCGCGGCAAAATGGCGGCCTGAGGCGAGAGAGTGGGGCCGGGCCGAACGGGGGCAAAGTTTGGGGCGGGCCCGAGGCGGGGCCGAACCGGGGCCGAACCGGCCGCAAAGTCCCCGGGAGCCCGGGCGCAACCGCGCCCCAGCGGGTCAGAGCCGGGCTGGGGCCCTGCGGGCGGGCAACGCGACCGGTTGGGGACCGGGACCAGGGCCGGGCGGGGCCCACGGCGCGTCGACCCCGGCCCGGCCCGGCCCCGGCGGTGGGGGCTGGGGGCTGGAGGGTGGTTGGATCCCGGTCTCGGCCCCGGGGGGGGAGTTGTCCCGGTGTGGGGTGGCCCCGGCCCCCGGGGCAGTGGGGAGCTGCCCCTCCCGGTGTGTGTGGGAGGGGGGCGGCCTGTGGTGGGAAACGGCAGGCTGTACCAGGTCTGCTTAAGGTGTAGCCTTGTCTTGGTGTCTTGGGTAGGGGTCGCGGGGGATGAGGGAACGGTACCTGTGCAGAGAGGGTTGCTGCAGACAGAGCTACGGAAGGGAACAAGTCTGGGCCCGTGTGTATGCTAAAGAACCAGAGTACGACTGAAAGAGAGTTGGAAGGGAGGGAGCCGCCCTCCCCTGGTGCCAAAGCTGGCAAGGGGGAAACGGAAAATTCTCTGCCAGCCTGTGTATCTAGTATAATGGGTGCTTCCTACTGCTCAGTTAGTGAACAGCCCCTGGGAGCAAGGGGAGGCGTTAAAGAAAAACAGGTGAACAGTAGATACTGAACTGCATCTGGCTCTGGGCTCGAGCATGCGACATGGAGCGGAGTAAAAGATTAAGTGCTAATAAACAGATTTTCAAGTGGGCAGAAGATTTGCATTGGTAGGCATGAAGGTGTGCAAGTAATGTGCACATCTGGTGCATCTGAGAGGTACCACGTGGGTGTTGTCCACTGAGAAGAATTTAGATAGTTCCATGCCAGAGAAAGCTTCTCAGAGATATGCGTCTGTACTTTACAGAATCAGAGACAGGACTGAGATAAAGGGACTACATAAGAGGAAGCAGTGAATCCTTGTTGAAGCATCAGACAGCAGGTAAGAAAGCTAGGAGTGAGCTGATGCTGAGTTCTTTTTGTCCCACTACTTGAATTTTTGAGACGATGTCAAGCACGTACTTGGCCAAGTATCCCTCTCTAGGATGTTCTTTGCATCATAGTAAGCCCCTGTTGCCTGAGTTGAGAGGTCAGGGATGCAAACGAAGTAGCAGCAACTCTGAAAAATTCAGTAAGAGTCACTGGGAAGATAAGTTGAGTTAAAAAGCTAAGCCAGTGCTCTTTATGTGCTATCCAAATAAGTCATCTACAGTCTGTTCTTTCAGTGCTGAACTAGGTGTGTTCTGTGTGTAATTGCAAGAGGTTTACGCAGCCAGAGTCACAAAGAAATCTTTTCCAAAGATTTGACCATGTGGTGACTGCAATGCTGAAGTTAGGTGATTTTAGGGATCCTCTGTTCTGTTAGGTTATTTCTTCTGCTGTGCTGTTTCTTCCACCCATGTTTTAATTGATCCCCCGAAGGACAGTGCAGGTGCAGTACTGATCTTTCTGTGCTCTCCTAAATTCACTGTTGAGATCCAGTTTAGAGGGGCAACTATATGGTACCCAAGAGTTGGTCCTTTGAAATATGTTCAGCCCTTTCATTTATCTGTCAAGTCACTTTTAGTACAACTCCTTTGTCTTCCCTTCACTTGTTACTCAGTTGCTGCAGAAAGCTTATGTATCCCAACGGTGCTGTGCATACACTGCATATCAGCCTCTGGATGTTAGATCAGCATTTAAACTAGCGGATCCTAGCTGTGGTGTCAGAAGTTTCTGCCTTTTAATTCTTTCCTAGGAATTGTGGGAATGCGTTTCAGAAGGGCAAGCAGAGTTCCAAAGTGCAGCCCGTGGCTATCTTCATTTTTAATATTAACAGGGTACTTAGGTCAGGAGGAGATGTTACATGTGAAGACCTGTTGCTTCTTCAAACCAACTGTTTGAACCAAAGATGACCTTGCATTCTTTCCAGTCTTTTTCTAGTAGTTCCTGGCCACTGATAAGTTGCTTGTTTTGAAGCTCTCAGACCCTGAATTCTTACCTGCCCCATCCACTCTCAGTGCAATCATGAGGCTTAGCATTTTGGGGAAGTAGTTTAGGAAAGAGCCATAATCCTTTACTTGTCTGCCCTTTTTTGTCCCAGAGCAGGATTTAAAAAAAGTTGGATAGGACGGTGGATGTTTTGTTGTGTGTGTGTGGTTTTTCTTTTCTTTTTTTTTTTCTTTCTTTTTTTTTTTTTTTAGTGACTGTGCTGATGTGGCGGGTACCAGAACTGTCTTGGAGAAAGGATTTGTGGCATTTGGCGTGGTTTATAAGATGCTTTTAAAGAGGCAAAGAAAGATGAACAGTTTAAACAACAAAATTGTCAGAACTCAGTAAAATGTGACTGTATTTTTCAGGAGCTGTTTGAAGTGGACTTGATGCTTGTGAATTGTGGAGGCTGACAACCTTTCTTTCCCAAGGAAGTGCTGCCTTAGTATCAGAAAGTGAGCTTCCTAACCTTCTAAAATGTCTGCTATGTTTTAAGGAGGATGCACTGAAAACTAGCGTGAGATTTCCATGCGTCACCACCTCTACCTAAGAAGTATTTCTGGAAGTTAGGTTATAATAAATTAACCGTGTTGTGTCCTTGTAGGCGAAGGCCTCGCTTTTACAGCATAGAGAGACGAGAACGTTGTAGTAACGTCCCTTACCCTCTGCCTTTCATGTTTCTAGGGGGAATGCTACATGTGGGAGCCTCAAATGAGCCTAGGTGGGGTAAGGTTTGAGGGCAGGATTCTTCCACTATGAAACGAGAGTCCTATTTGATACCTTTGCAGTTCATCTCTGCTCTCTTGAGCAGGGTTGTCAGGAACAGGTTTTCTTGGCTATTAGACTTGGGATTTTTTTTTAGAAGTAAATTTAAGTCCTGAAGTTAGACACATCCAACTCCTTGCTTGAAAGCTTTGGTTGGGAAGGTATCCCCTTCCTGTATGGCACCTTGAACTATGGACAGAGTGTGTGTTTGTGGCATTTTTTTAGCTAGCTGGTGCTAGGAATGTGTATTTTTTGTCACTAGCAAGTGAGTAATTGTGATGCTTCTCTCCATTTTATACAGGACTGCAAAGGAGCTGTGTGCATAATGTCTGCAAAGTGGGCTAATGCCTTGTGGGTAAAATTGTCCGTTTTGTTTCCATGGCAGTTTCCCTACCTAAGGGCTTTTGCCTTGTTCCATGTTGGCTGTACCTGTAACTGGAGTAGAAAGAACGTTACTTTTTTAAATTGAGCTGGTTAGAGGGGAAAGATGACCCTGTGATCAGAATTCTGAACTGGAGTATAGGATAGGTAACTTCTGCCACAGGTTTATTGTATGAGCATGCTCAGATTATTCTCTTTCTTGATCTTCATTCTTTGGTTGCAAAATATGATGAACACACATCTTATTGAGGATTTGGGGAAGAGTCAATAAGTGGCTATAAGGTGCTTGGATACTACAGTGATGAATATTGTAGTAAAGTTTGGTGGAGGAGAAGAAATGAAAAGAATGTGCTAAGCTGTGACTTCAAAATGAAGCGGACTCTTGTGTGTTCCGCTCTCTTCCATATTCTGTAGCATGGTGAAATTGCAGTGTAGTGCAACTCGGGCCCTGCTTTGTTTAAAGCAAGTGGGCACTCTGAGACCTCTGCCTTCCGTCCCTTCCCAGGATCTGTGTGCTTGTTTCCACAGCTTGTAGGGCCTTAGCTAGCTGTATCTGGCTTAAATTCCTCTCTTCGCTTTTCTGCCCCCTTATTTGTTCCAGACTCAGAAATTGTTCTCTTTCTTGCCAGCATGTTAATGTACGGTCTTATTGCTACTGTGTTCAGACATAGATGGCCAAGAGCAGCGGCTCTCAGGCTGTCTCATATTTGGAATGACGTGAGCCACCCTCTTTGGAGCGTCCCCCTGGGAACTGTGCTTAGGAAGGTAACGGCTGCATAGGAGTGTAAGCACAGCGTTGCAATGGTTGGAATGCAGGATAAGCATCGCTTGGGTGGGCTCAGTTTTCCTCTGCTTTTTCAACAATGCTAGGTGCCAAGTCTGAGGAAGACTGCTGCAGAGAAGAGAGGTGAAGGAGCTGGAATGTATTCTTCAGTTGAGGCGAATGCAATTCAGTAGAACTGATAGGCATCAAACTGAATAATGATTTTAAACCGTTTTCACATGATGTCTAATCTGTGGAAATTCACTACCACATAATAGCACTGAGGCTAAGCTGAGCGGGATTCAGAGAAGATCAAGCGCTTATATGAGTGGAAATGTTCAGACTTGCTTTAGCTAAAGTTTTAGAAGACGCATTTTTCAGACATAACCCAATCTCTGACAGGTGAAGGTTAGGAAAAAGGGCAGTTCTTTCCATAATTGTCCACTGGGGCTTCTTGCTCCTTCTTCTATTATATTGACTTATGTCAGAGACAAAGTATTGAATCACACTTATTTGCTGTGTTAGATTACCTGCCAACCTTCCCTTTTGTGATAACTGCCTTTAAAAAAACCGACCCCCCCCCCCCAAAAAAAAAAAAAGAAAAAACACAAACCCAACTGCTCTGAGTAGCCCTAGTAGTTGAGAATTTTAAGCTGTGGAAGAGAAGGGTCCTTGGAAGGATAGCACAGTCCATAGATGAGGATTGCATCTCATTTCTGAATGCCAAGACATTTAAGTATTGTCTTGTTACTCCAAGTGATCCGGCAAGGTGCTTTAGGCTTCTTGCCTCTACTTCTAAGAGGGAAAAGAGTGTGTGGAATTTGGCCTCTCCACATTGTAGTCTTGTAGCGGACTTTAGTCGGAAAGCAGCTGGAGGGGTGGACTCCTCTAAGGCTATTCTAGTGAAATCCAGTGCGTTCTGTCATTTGAGAAGACACAGTCTGTGTCCTGCACTGTTGTCCCAACTGCGTTGAGGACCAAGAGGATTGTTAGTGCTGCTTGATTGCGTAGGCATGAATTGAATTGGATAGACAGGCCAGTAAAGGTGAGTGGTAGTGATATGCAGATAGGTTCAAAAAGATGTTTGTTTGTAATGTCTGCCGTAATGCGGGGGGAACTCGTGAAGGTAAGAGCAGAGGGGGAGGTTTTTCAGAGCTTGGAGCAGGTCATGAAGATCTTGAGATCTGTGTATGGATACCCTCCCTGTGGGCTGTTCTGGAAACATCACAAGTGCTTTAGGGCACAGCTTAACCCTTTTGCGGCAAGCATAACTGCTGTAAATGGGTGAAGGGCTACTGACTTGCACAGAAGTTGTCTGTGGGATGCCGAGGGAATGCAGATAAAATGTGGAATGGGTCAGGATTGGAATGTATGATTTCCTGTAGGGGGTTAGGCTGTTTTTTAGTGACTTTTGCACAGGGGAGCTGACCTACTGCTAGTGGCAAGAGAGAACTCGCTTAAATTTCTGATTTCTAAGTACTGGCAAACCCAGAACAGAGAGTCTCACAGCGACTGCTCTTTCTTGGCTGGCTTACACGTTTGTATATTGTCCATGCGATAAAGTTGGCTTTGGCAGCGTTGTAGGAATCATAAATGAATTTTCTTATTCTTGTGTTTAAAGTCTCAGTTGTCCAGCTGCGTTATTGTAATGCTTACGCACAAATGGTTCTTAAGAGGAACTACCTCATCTATCTCTTTTCATTTACCTGTTGAAGAATTATACTTAGGCTCATTAAAAACCTTAGGGAAGTTTTACTTTATAGCATTTGTTTCAGATGAATCTAAGACGTCTTTCAAGATAATAGATAATCATTGTGGCAGTAGGTTTTTGACCGTTATTTTAGCATATGCTACTCTGGATAACTGTACTCGGACCTCGGTATATGTTGCTGTCACTGTATACAATTCCCAAAGATGCCTTGCTTCATCTTCTCCTAAATCGAATTTCATCCTGTAACTTTGCTGTTCCTTAGCGAGGGCTCTGTTGCTGCCTGATGGGAAGGTTAAAAAAATTCTAGGGAGGCGACTTGAAAACTACTCAGTCTCAAAGGAGCAAGAAGTGATTGCAGTTTCTCCTACCGCTCTGGATGTTCTTGTATGTTTTTATTTGTAAATCTTTTTTTCCTTTTTAAGAACTCCTCCTCCTTCACTTTTACCTGTGGGAGGATTCATATTGTATTGTATGCACAGTCCTATCAAAAGGGGAAAAGAAAATAATGGAAATCAGCAGGATACTTTGTGTAAATTAGAGTTGTTTACAGTGACTCTTCCTGAGAGGGGTCGTCTTCAGGTTTACAGGTTTAAGTAGTTTCATTTTTTTGAGCAGAAAGGATCTCATGCAGTAAAGCATGTAAAATAGATTTCTTGAGTTTTAGAATTGAATTTTCTAGCATTGTGCAGTGGGCTATGTAAGTGCTAGGAAACACAAACTTTGCTCAGAAGGATTTTCTTAGCTCACTGTGTTTTGCTAGCAACACACTTTACTAGCAGGAGATGTCTGTGTAGGTACTTGCTACAGTTTCTTCTAGGGCTATTAAGGATTGTCATTTTTGGGAAGCTTCTCATGTCAGGTTGAGTTGGTTCCCGAAAGGGAATCACCCTTGCTGAACTGCGGAATTTTTGCAGAGTCTACTCATAAGCGTATCCATTTTTCCTTGATTTGTTGATGTTTTTGTAATAGGTTCCCAGGTGTGTCTGAAATGGCTGTAACAGGATTCAGTGTAGTCAAGGCTCCAGCTGGGTGGGGAGAGCTGTGTTACTGTGTAGCTCCAGAGATGATTTACTATCCGACTGACAACTCGCAATATAAACATTAGTCCAAGCATGATCTTGTCCGAAAACCCCGCCTACGCAGGGAGCCAGGAGTCTTTCTGCCACGCGCCATAAATCGTTTACGGTTTGCTCATGCCCGTGCGTTTGAAAAACAGCTGTGTATTGGGATTAGCAGTTTGCAGAAGGCCCGTGCGGGGCTAAATTAGGGTCTCTTGCCCTGGTGGTGAATGCCGGTAACAGAATAGCAGGAGTGCTTCTCAGCGATGGAAAGCAATTTACTTGGGCTGGGGGTGGGTGCGGGATATACATTAGGGTATGGCAGCCAGGGGAAAGAGTTGGTCTACCGTGCTTGCTTGCTCGTCAACTGAGCTTGAATGCCTGATTGACAGTTATTCTGCATGGTGGGGGATTGAACAGTTGATTGGTAGCTAATTATTTTTTATAGCCGGGATGCAGACAAACCCTTCAGCTCTGGCAAGACAGAAGTAGCTATAGAGTTTTTTGTTTTGTTTTTTACAGTGTGAAGTGTGGTTTCCTGCTGACTAGCCCATGGTCGCAGAATCAGATTGTATACAAGGCCATCTGGGGCTTCACAACTAACTTTCAGCTTTTAGACAAAAATTTACTGTGCCGCCTGGATTTATTATGGCATTGTAACCTCAGCTCCCAAAGTCAAACCATTTTTGTGCTGTCTGGGATAATTTAAGTCTCAGAGTTGTTTAAAGTAACCATTCTGGAGAAGGGTTGTCTTCAGGTTCAGTTGGTGCCTTCAGGTCTTTCTGTAATATATTTAAAAAAAAAAAAAAAACCCGCAGATTTTGCTGTACAAATGAGACTAGACAGGACAGTTCAGATACCTCCTGTGTGCTGGCTGAAGAACCAGCTGCTGAGTAACAGAGATATAAGCAGATCATTTTTAGCTGGGTTGGTGTCTCCATCAACGAACCCTTTCTTGGGTGGGTTGGGTAAGAATCTGGGTGAAATGTATCTGGAGGGGGGAGCCTGGCTGAAACATCAGCTGAACCCAAGGGCCTCCAGACCATACCATAAGCAGCCATCAGGCAACAGGCAAAGCAAGTGGGCTCTGGGTAAAGCAGGTGACTTGTTGCCAGATGACAACCTTTGGAAAAGTTCTGTTTTGCCGAAGCTGCTGCGCAGGTGCCCCTCTATGAAGTAGGAACGTTCTCCTGGAGCTTCCTGCTTTTCTGTCCTCTGTGGTTGGTTTGGGGAGAGTAGTTGTAAGGGCTGATCCTAGGTTTGTCTGAGCCTCTGTTTTTTTTCTTGCTCCTTTTGGTGAAAGCTGCGCTTTTTTTGTGTGTGTGTGCTTTGCTGAGATGGAGGCCAGATAGTACCAAATATATTTGTGGCTGTTTGTGTGGGCATTGGAGATTTGGAAGACACCTTATAATGAGCTGTAGGTCCTTTCATGTCAGGTTGGCTAAGTTTCTGTCAAGCCGGTTCTTTGTTGCTACAATGTGTATGGACTGTATGTATTTGGGGATACCAGTTATCTGTCTCGGATGGAGAGGGTTTTCTTCCTGTTTGCAGCCTCCTCTATCCCCCCAAGAAAGAAAAAAACCCCACCTGATTCTGGAGACTGAATTAGATGCTTTACTTATATAGACTTTCCAGATATATACTGAGTGCTAGAGGGGGGGTGTGGGTATGTGATCATATTTCGAGCCTTCTTCCTCCTTGCCGTTTTTGATACTGCTGTGGGAATTCAGCCTTCCCTTTTCCTGTGAACTGATGTCGAGGCACTGCTGTCACCCAGAGCAAAGCTCAATCTGCTTGCCTCAAGGCCTTACCTCTCCAGGTCAGGACTTTGCCCGACTTCCACGGCAGCAGTTTATTTATAAGCTTGCATTACCTGAATCTTCTGGGCTAGGTCTGAAGGGAATAATTCACCGCAGTGGAAATCGGAGACTCTGGAACAGGGGAGGGAAGGAAAGAATAGGGGTAGCAGTACAATTAACTCTTCCCCCCCCACACCCTTCTCTTTTCCCCTCTGTTTCCTCGCCTGCCCAGCTATGTAGTAGGTTAGCAGTACGTGTCTGTTCTTATTCTTATGAAAGTAGACTTTGTTCTCTGATGACTGCTAATCATGCCCCATGGGGGTGTAATCAGTTATAAGGTATTTAATACAGTGCAGGTGGGAACAGGCTGCCTGGCCAGGCTGGCAGATTGCAACACTACAATTATAAAGGGCCCCTTTCCCCCACTCACCCGCCCACTGGTGGCAGGATGAGGGTTGTACCTTGAAACAGTATTAAGTGTATGAAAAATAAAGGTGTAGTGGGGGAGGGAAGAGGAGAGGCTGAAGAGACAGCTCCTGTTCTGGGAAGCAGACAGACCTAAATGCTCCGAGAGCTGCAGCCATCGCAGGTTGCACTGTTGAGGCCTGTGGGAATTTGGGTGCAGTCACCATTGGAGTGGCTTGCATAGGGATGGCCTTTGGCAACCTGTTAAGCAGCAGGGGCTTCCGTCCTCTCTGAATTAGGTTTTCTTGTGGTGGTTGGGGTTGGACAGGTATGGAGTGGTTAGAACTGGAGAAGCCCTTTCTCCTGCATGTGGTGATTTAGACACCTAATCTGTTTGGGTGCCTTTGTAAGTTCTGCCAGGCTTCTATTTATGTCTTTAGATATAAATCTATTGGTAAATCTGGCCTTTCATGCCTCTTTCTTCCAGGGACTGGAGCTAGTGCAGTAGCCTACCTTACTGTCTTGGAAGGAACTAGGTAGCCTGAGGCCTTGACTTTTAATAGGCATGGGAAAGTCAGGGCCTCATCTGGTCTGCCCTTACCACCTAATACCAGACCATTCCCCTCCGTGAGGGCCTTGAAATGCACATGTGGGGTGTGGAACAGCTGGGCCGCAGTCTTATAAACCATCCCTGCTCTCGTGGCTTGCTAGACGTGTCAGTGCGTTCTTGGAGCTTGTGGCTATGTTGACCTTTCCCCTTCCAGGTTCCCCAGATATTTATTACAGAGTTTCAGCCCTTCACTGATGCCCTTTGCACAAAGCAGTGTCAGCAAATTCAGTGTCAGCGCAGGGCTCCCTATATGTGTGTGCTCATCCCTCCCTGCTTCTTGGAGAGTTGAAGGGAATATCCGTTCTGCCAGATCAGCTTGTGTTGCATAGTTTCTCTCGTTTTTTGCCTTATGAAATCCTGCTGCTTTCTGACATCCCTATGCTTTGCTGAAGTTCAGAACCTACCGTGTGAAGTGCAGTGGGCACGAGTTCTCTTTGGAGACCTTTCGGGTTTTGCTGTAGGTTCCAGTGGAATATATCCTTGCTGCAGCGCTCATCAGAGCGGTGGCTTTCCTGCTTGGCATTGAGAGAACGCTGGCTATTAAGCCTCATAATTGGCCCTCAGCACGGGGCAGTGGGTTTTTAAGAGTGGTGTGATAGCTAATTGTATTACACAAAGTGCAGATTCACAGCATGAGGGATTCGGAATACAGCCTTTCTTCACCTTGGCTTGAGGACGTGGATAACGCGTACCTCCTGGTGCATCCTCCTCTCTCTTTCCTCTTAGAGTACCTTCCTGTTTGGAAAGAGTGGCTTCTTTGGTGCAGGAGCACCATGTGGAAACTGAGTAGTGTTTTTTTCTGGCTAGAGCATCGGGTCTGCTTGCAAGTCTGAAACAGTGGGGTCCTGGGAGGAGTGTCATGAATTTTTGTACACTTGAGTTTTTCTTCTCATGATCATGTGAGTGACCAGGTGTCAGTGCTGGTGGGGGGAGAATCGCGTACAATGAAGATCAGATCTGTTTCTGTGGGCAGTGAGGCCAGTGTCTGTGGAAGGATGTTGTGATAAGGAGGAAGTGATTGTATCTCAGAGAAGCTGGTTGACTTTAGGTAGAGGGGTTTCCTGAGGGAGTAAAAAGGTTTGGGTCCTTCCCAACACCCTTGATGCCTGAAGTCAGCTTCCTGTTCTGCCCTCTCAACTCAGCAAGACTCAGTGTTGTGTTTGCCCCCTGTCTAATGGGAAAAGTCAGGGAAATTCCCTTCCCAGACTACTGCACAGAGCTCTGTTCCTGCCTTGGAGTGTGGCTACTTCCCAGCCCTGATGGCTGCTCTTCTCCTCCCTGCAGCTTGCGTGCCCTGTTGATAACTCTCCAGCCCTGCTCTGTTTCTCTTGCCCCGTGGCTCGAGAAGTCGCCTGGAGGACTCTCTCACAGCCAAATTTGGGGCTAAAGCTATGGTCGGGGTCCTGGCGGTGGCAGGGCTGGCATGCGTGGGGCGCGTGGCGGGTGTGTGGGCTGGCTGCTTGTTTTCCTTCCCTGCCTGGTGTGGAATGCAATGTGTTTGCCTTCCTTGGCCTGTGGTTGCAGCCACATTCCTGCACTGGGAGTCAGCAAGGCGGCGGGGCGGCGTGCTGTTCATGCCCCCTGGCTACATGCTTTCAGCTCCACATCAAAGGTGTGCTTGGTGTGTAGCTTGTGCCATTCCTGGCCACACCTGGTGGCCTGCAGGCATGCAGGAGGTGGAGTCTGGCAGTGTTTGTAGATGGCATTCAGGGTTCAGACTGCCTCTTGCTTGTGGAAAGGCTGGAGCTGAGTCCATGCTAAACAACCCCAGGAATGCAGCGGGAGAGCCGAGCAACACAGTCACTCCAGGGGCATGTCCTAGCAGCGATGTTTCCTTTATAGCTGCAGCAAAATAACTCATGCCTGCTCCTCCAAAGGAACTGACTGTTTGCTTAGGTGTGTTGTAGGGCTTAATTTACACTGATAAGGCCAATTAAGGTTGGTTCGTCTCCCCGTAGCCTTGTGTGCTTGTGGCAAACCAGGAGACGATTGTGTGGCTCATGCCATCAAGCTGTACTCAGTACAAACTGTGTTATATGGTTGTACATCTGGAGATGGAGCGGCCCCAGGATTTAACCGCAGGCAGAAGTGGTTCCCCCAGTCGATGGGGTAGATGTTCTTATGTATCCACTGCAGCTGAACTGTTGCAGCTTGTTCTAAAAAAGCCTCCTTCTTGGCTAGCGCCTCAAGAGCTGGCAGTTGAGCCCTGGAAGTTTGGTGAGGAACGGCAGATCACGCGCAGATGCATTATTTTGGGGTCCTTGCCTTGATGTTTGGGCAAAGCAGACAGTAATTTTCTATGGCTCTATCACGCAAGCCATCCCTGCTCTCTTTTACATAAGTTTTCCATTTGCTTGGCACAGGGAAATGTGGTCCCTGTTGGTAGTGCCAGTGTAAGTATAAGGAGGCTCTGGATGAGGCTTGTGGAAGGAACAGCCAAGCGTCCTCTGCGTCCTGGGTAAGCCCTAGCCTAATCAGCTTATTAAACAGTTTGTTTTGATCTTCGAGACTTGCAGTTTTCCTTCTGGCAGTTCCCAGCAGCCTTGAATTCTGTGACCAGCCAGTTGCTTCCATATTAAAGTTTGTCTTCTGCAGGAGACCTCCATACTGCTACCCTTAGCTTTAGCTTTATAGCATACTTATTGCTTTATGGCTGTTGCTGCAGTCTCCGGCTCCATTGCTGCAGAATTGCTGTACCAGACTGTGCTACTGTCTCTGGACAAGGATGTACCACTTTTCAGAGCAGGATCTCAATAATAGGTGGTTAGGGGAATGTTACTTGTTGTCAAAGATTCTTTTGATTGTGAAAGGATTAGAAGTTATTTGCGTTGGGCTCTCTTCTCCCCTGATTTCATGTGAACTGTGCATTTTATTTGAAATTAGTTGCCGCTGACTCTGCTCCTGACTTTCAGGACTTTCAGGTACCGGGCAGAAAGTCTGCTTTGCCTGAATCTTCCTTCTCCTTCCTCTGTTGTGCAGAGCCAAACTGAATGGTATGAATGATAGGCCCTGTGGCAACACGAAGCGTGGTGAAAATATAAGGGAGTTTAAGACTGGATTATGTGGAAAGTTATTAATTGAACCTTTAAGTGTGTATAATCATTGTGCATTTATCATTGAGGTGTTTCAGCTTTATCATGAGATACGGGCTACTGCTGCAAAAATGGGGGTCTTGCTTTGAATTAAACATTACTCCTGCTGCCACTTTCTGATTGACAGGAAGGGAGCGAGGGAGCTGGAATGAAATGGATGTAATGTTGGCTGAGGAGGAGGATTGGGCTGAGTCTTGTCCCTTTTCTTTCTCATCAGGGAACGGTAGAGAGAAAGTGGCTAATTCCTCCATTTGATTTCCCTGCTGGCCTTCAGGAAGGTGAAGGAACCCTGGTGCCTGTGCTTTGGGGTCCATGCCAAATACACCTCTTCTGGGGAGACGTGCTCCTCTGGCTTGAGTAGCAGTAACCCTCACCAAGTAGTTACATCTCCCCCTGGTGGGACAGGGAGCAGAAAGCAGTGCAGCGGCTGGACAGTAAAATAAGGAAATTAGTCTGGTCCTGGGGCACCTTGAGGCAAGAGCAGATGTGGTGGTGTTTCTGCAGTTAAGACATTCTTTAGCCCAGAGTCATGGCCTCTTTAGGCCCTTCTTCTTGCAGCTGCATGAAGTCGAAGGTGCGAGCTGCCAGCTTGTTGCCAGCGCTGGACAAACACCTCTTTGCAACGTCTGTCTGGCGATACCTTGGCATTCCTCCTCTGTCTTTGCCCTTAAATGAGAGGAGCTGCAAGCTGCTAGCTCCTTGAGTGGTTTAATCTAAGACATTTAATACAAAAAGGTATCTAGAACATGGTAGCTTGCTTTCTTTAGGATATCTGGGGCTGGTCATCCTCTAGTCTCAGAGCCCCTTTAAGGATAGGTACTGGGAGGTGAGTTCAGAGAAAAGCTGGGAAAGAGAGATAGTCAAGTTGTAAGTGAAGGTCTGTGCAGAGCTCTCCTATAGGGGAGTCTAGAGGGAGGAGCCCTCTGAAGGTGAAAAGCTCGTCTTCGTTGCTCGAAAGAAGATGTTTTTTCCTTAGCTTCAGAATAATTAACAGGCTTATGCTATCCTAAAGGATAATGGCAGTAAAGACCAGGCACTTCAGTTTTAGAAGAGCAATGCCAGGCAGGGGATGTAGTGCTAGTCTCGACAAGTTGACCTTGTGGTAATGCTAAAGTGCCTGGCCTTCACTGCAATTACCCCTTGGGACAGTTCATGCTAGTTGTTACCAGTTGAGAACAACATTGGTTTTAGCAGAGACAAGAAGCATGAAAGGAGTCAGTTGTGAAAGCTGTCACTCTGCCCCAGAAGAGTTGTGTCTGAGAGAAGAATTGAAGCAGCCCTGCCTGGTCTCAAGTGGGCTGTCTGTGGTTATCCTTCCCACGGGAGAAAGGTGAACCTAGAAGTATAATGCAGCATAGGGAGAAGGACAAGTGGTACGGCCTGTGACTACTGGTGGCTGGCAGCTGCTTTCTCTGCAGTGTGTCGGGCAGGGAGTAGAGGTATGCGTGCTTTCAGTTAGGATCCTGCTGTTAAAAGGACTAATGGGAGCCCAGGTGAATGGGAAGAGAAGAGCCATAGCCAGTTGCATGCTCTGTACAGGTCAGCAATGAAAGACGGGTAGGTGGATCTCTTTGTTTTTCCTTAGCTGGATTAAACTATGTTGTATATCTGTGACTAAACTCTCGGAATAAAATCCCTCAGCAGTCCGGTGGTGCTGAAGGCTGAGAGAATCGTCTGGGGAAAAAAAAAATCCATCAGGCAAACTGAGGCAGACTGACTACACGGCCATAGCACAAAAAAGGGAGAAGATGCTCCAGGGTTACACTGCGTCAGGAACTGTGCTGCTCCGTTGTTTACAGAGTTGAGACAAGTTTTGTGCCTGTTCCTGCCCTTGGCTCAGGCTCTAAATCTGCTAGGCCCAAAGCATGTTTTTGAAAGCAGTCTCCTTTTCTTTTTCTTGCTTTGTGGCCTGTTGAGACTGCTGCTGCCAGTGTGTAGGTGTGGGTGCTCTGACACGCAAAGCCGTGCCCGGATACAGAGGCCGCATGGAAGTCTGTGGAGAATATTTGATGTAGTCCCCAGAGGAGGAAATAGCTAGAACTTGAATTAAGTGGGAGACATCCATGCTTGGGGGGAAGCATGCTTTGTGAGGGAATGAGTAGCATTGTTGCTCTTAGCTTCTGGGAAGACAAAGTAACAGGAATTGGTCAACTTTGGGAAAAGGCTGTGAACACTTTTCTTTTTTTTTCCTCTCTGGTTAGATGAGTTTGTTACCTTAACACCACCTCTGTTTCAGTGCTAAACTGCTTTTTGCTGCCAGCTCATAAAGAGCTATTGCATGTTGTATGTGAAGCGAGGATCAGGCTGGCTGATTTAAGAATAACCCACAGCTGTCCTTACACAACACTGGAGTCTGCAGTTTTACTTCAGTACACTGACCGTTGTCTGTACTCAGTGCAGTAGAGATCATAAAATATTTCTGTGCTTGAAGATCTTCTCTGATGGATTGCACAGAGGTTGGTTTAAGTTTCCATGGCAATGCTTCTGAATGTGCTTCTGTGTCACCAAAGAAAAGAGGGACTCTCAGCTGACTAAGGTTTGAGGGTTTTCTCTGAGAAAGGGGATGAGGGTGAGACTGCATGTTAGTTGTTTGCCTGCCTTTGGATAATGCCTCCGACTGTGGCATATAATCTCTGGCTAGTGCCAGAGATGGACTGTGTCGTGCAGACTACAGCTGGACTCCTGGACAAGCTGAACTGTTCAGCTATAGATGCAGCTGCACAATCGCACAACAGTTAAGCCTGTGCCATTCTCTGCCTCTCACATCTGACCATCTGCTAGGGAAAAGCTAATTAAACCAAAAAGATTCCTGCTAGGATTAAGCCCCAGCAGCAGAGGGAATTGAGCATAGTACAAATATTGTTCTCCCACTAGTGGATCAGTGTAGCTGCTTTATTTGTATTCATTAAAAAATCCTAGGCTATTCAGCTCCTTGTTGTCAGGTAGGTGCTCAATTCATATACACTTTCCTTCTCTTTAACCTAGTCATTTCTGCTTTAGGTGCAAGAAATAAGGTTGCGTCTTGCTGAATTTTCCTACAGTGCATTTTCCAAAACAGCTGAGGCTGTTTTCCTCCTACGTGAAGTTTCATGCAAATACAGTGCACAAAGTTGTTTTCTCTCCTGGTGCCTCAGTTTCTTTGCTTACGGAATGGGAATGTTTCCTGCCTTCCTCAGTGCATGGTGAACGTGAATCCTGGAGTCGATGTGGAGCCACGTAATCTTATAGTTGCTAGGGGCTACCAGTGTGAATCTGAGATGCAAGACCAAGCAGCTTATTGCTAAAAAGGTTTCTGCAGCCCTTTACGAGGGTTGAAGTTTAAATCTCATAAAATAGAAAATGTGGAAGTATGGTTCCCCTAGCAACTGAACTCTTGTGTGTACCTATAGTCCATGCTGCCATGTGATCAGTGCTTCAAAATAGCCCTTCTAAAACAATAATGAATAAAATAAAATGGATTTAAAACTCTGGTTTCATGGCTGCTCCTGGTGTTCCCCACATTGTTCAGAATTGTAGCACAATTTAGTTTTTGAAGGCCAATGAGGAATTTGGCCCTCTCTGAGGGGCTCTGAGAGCATCTTCCTTCCTGTCTTTATCTCTGTCATCTGGAGACAGTGATCCTGCCCCAGTATGTCCCTGCCGGCATTCTCTCCACTGGGTGCTGACCGTGGAAATCTTGTTGCACTGGATGGGAAAGTTGTTCTGTGTGTGGTAGCTCAGAGATGGCAATAGGAGAAGGCAGTGATGAGATGGTGAAGGTTGTGTTGCTGGAATGGCTGTGAGGATAGTTGGAGTGCTCTCGAAGAGGCCGGTTTGGAGAGGCAGGTAGAGATGAAAGCGAGAGCACCAAAAGAGTGAAGATAAGAAATTAGGTCTTGATACTCAGGAGAAACAGTTCAGATAGCATTGAATGAGGAACTTGGAAAAAATAATAATTTTGGAATTGCCGAAATGTATTTTCGGCAATACATTTCAATGGGAAATGCTGTAGGAATTGTGGGGGTGAGAAGTGGTTTTAGGGTATGGATTTGCAGCACGTTAGATTTGTGACCTCAGACTTGGTTTGTATATATGGTTACCCCACAGTTAGCAAGAGAACTTTATGTTGGTGGAAGAGGGGCAGTAGTAGGACCGTGCCTGGGGGCAGTTAACTAACGTAATCCAACTCCACACTCCAGTTTGCTCAGATAAGCTGTTGGTGAGCCATACCCTTAGGAATGAGTGCGTGGAACATCCCTTCCCTGGGTCTGGAGCGCTCTAGATACGTTGGACATCAGCAAGCAAAAGTTGTGTGTGTGGAAAGCAGGGTACAGCACAGGTACTCATTAGCACCCTTCTCCTCTTGCTTGGGAACGACAGAGAAAATGTTATGCCATGCAGGTCTTAGCATTGTGGTGATGTTTAGTTGGCACAGGAGTAGTAAAATTTTGCAGTTATATAAACGTCAAAAGTTTAAATGCCTTAATATATTTTGTATAGTGTGGTTAGCTTATATTGATTCTACAAAAGAGACACCATTCTGCATTTAAAACAAACAATTTTTTGGAGCAGAAAAGGGCAAAAAAAGGGTTACACTTAATATTGTTAAAGATCTTGCTTTTGTTGGGGAGTTGTACTGATTTAACTTAATCAGATTAGAAATGGTTATAATTCAATTAGTGCAGCATTCTTGTATAGGCATCCTTAATGTAGTTTGTGTCTTGTATCTATCTGTTTAACTTAAATTGATTCAACACAAAGTGCTCTTAAACTGAATTAAGAGCATTTACCCAAGAGGGCTATACTGCTTTACGTTATTTTCTAAGTCAATTTAATTTCATGCAGCGTATATGTAGACAAGACCTTAGGGAAAAAGCTGATCCTCTTTATTATTTGCTGAACAGTATGTCGTGTTTGGCTGTAGCCATGTGATTGAGGAATGAAAGAGCCTGTTGTGGTGCGTGTTGGTGGAGGATGGGCAAACTGACCGTTGCAAACCTTTGTACGAGTTGGTCACTCTTAGCCATAATATTAGATTAAAGCAGATTGTTCCTCCTTATAAATCTGGCTTTGTCTTGTCTCACGCTAGTGTGAGATGCCTGGAATGTTGTCTTAAGGTTGCCCATCAGCCTGCTGCTAAAAGTGCCTACAGACCTGGTTTGCGTGCTGCATATGTAGCAAAAGTAGCATCTCAAAACCCTTTAAAATGTTTAATGTTTCAAAGGATTCCGATGACTGAGGAGGTTTGTACTGGGCTTCCTGCAGCTAGGCAGAGCTTGAGAGAAATTTCACCTAGTTTGATGCTGTTTCCCCATCGCTATGTCTCCCAGTGCGCACCTCAGTATGAGCGGTGTCTTTCCCCTGTGCAAAACTCATGGCCGAGGAAGAAGTTGCTACTTAATTACTGCAGATGGCAGTTCTCTTTCCCGTTGAATAGACTGAATCTAGTTACTACATCTCCCATTTTCTGCTTATGGATGAAGGCTCTACAGGAACAAAACTGGCATGTGAATAACTGCGCAAGCTTGGTTATAGTGGTAGCATTTCAGAATAAGGCTGGCTGCTGTAATCGGCCATTTCGTTTCTTGGTATTTGCTTTTGCCAGCACCTGCAAGCATCTGGACAGGACTTGAAGCCTCAACATTGAAAATGCTCTGTAGGCTGGATAACGGCAACAAGCTTGTCCATCTGTCCTCTGTAAATAAGGATTGGAGGAGGGAGGCTCCTTTGTCAGTCTGGGCAGATACCGTATAGTGTGTTCGCTGTCTCTGCATTACTGCGACTCATAGAGGGCTGGGATGTTTTGGGCAGCATTTTGAGGCAAGCATACAGGTTGCAGTAGTGGACCATTCTTTAATATTGTTTTATTCTCTGCTAGAGGGACAGTCCCTGGCGTTGAGGAGTTGGAGGGTATAGCTTTCTCGGAACTTTTGAGACCAAAGGATGAGACAGGACTGCTGATGTTGATTACTGTGGGTTGTGTGAGGCTTAGAGAATGCTTATAGGGGCTGAGAAGGCCACTTCTTGGTTGCTGAAGAACTTAAGCTGTTCCTAGTTTGTCTTAATTTTATGCTCTAGGATGGTAATGTATAATTTTTTTTTTTCCTTTTCTTCTCTTCCTTCACAGCACAAGAGGCGTGGAAAGGGAATTCCTGCATGCTTATTTTCTTCAGAAATGCTCACCCCCTCCTTCACTCCTCTCCAAATTTTTGCTTGCTACAGCTGTTCCCTAGCTTGTGATTGGGAGAAAAAGTTTAGAGCCGTAGTTCCCTAATTTCACTCCTGTGATCTACCAGCTCTTGTCAGATGTGTGTGTTAGAGTATGAAGATTCGCTTTGGTGAGAAGGGCCCAGACAGTTATTTTCAGGAACCGCTGAGAGTTCTAATCTCCATGAGCTCCTGTCTAAGGGCCTTGTGTGCCTCTCTAATTATCCAAGAGACTTGGTCCAAAAGTCCCTGTCATTGCCTCACTACTCTTGCCTCTTCTGCATGAGGTCTAACAGTGATTACTTGGCTCTGCCTGCACAGAAGACGTCTTAAAAGAGCAGTGGTAAGAAGGCAAATGAAGTGGGGAAGGACATGAAATCCAAGGTGTAAAGGTAAAGAGGCTCTGGAAATTTGCAACCTAAACCACCTTGCGAGAGCTGGAAGGATCACCGAACAAAGAGATCGAACTAAAGGGATCACTGAACAAAGTAAACAGGCTTCCGGTGTGTCAGCGTTTCTGGACAAGAAACTATCATTAGCCCTTTTGGTAGCTGGCAGTGCTAAAGGTAACTTAGCAGATGACCTTTTGCTGAGCTGGTTCTTGAGCAATTTCGGAGATAGCCATTAAAGGTGGTTCTGTGCTTCTCTATGCATCAGAAGGCTAGTGTTCATTTCCTGGTCAAAATCTCCCTTGGGTATTTTTATTCTCCATTAACATTCCTTCTGGGGATTGGATTTGGGTCCTGTGCTTCCTGTGCCGTTCCCGCTCCGATGTCCATCAGCTGTTGCGTTCTGTTCCAGAGCGCGTTACATGTTAGTGATGTTAGAGCAGTGTTTCCTGTGCAATGCGGAGCTGTTGTGGCTTTTATAAAAGGGTTAGGGAAGTTAAGCTACTCGTGACACACTGGAGAGAGTGAATAACAAAACACACATTTAAGGATGTGGAGCGTAACTGAAATAAGGAGACTGGGATCTCTGTATTGTGGAAGGAGGGAGAGGGACCATGAGGAAAGTGTGATTCTGATTCACTTTTAAGGGACTTCCGCAGGGTGCATGGGTATAAACAGACACATGATCTATCCGGTGGTATTTATGTTCAGCAAGAACTATGTCAGACTGTAGAGTCTACTGATTTCATTTACTTTGGAAATATATTAGGTGCTAAGTAGGGTTTATTACATGGCCTGTTGTTCAACAGCTAGTCTGATCCCTTTTTCTTGATGTCTCTTGGAATCATTCCCATGCAGGGAACAGAGCTTTCTGCCTAACGATCAAGGTTAATTGGTATGAAAAAGCAGGAATGAGCAATAATCCTCCTGAAACTCAGTTTTAATCCGAGAGTCACTATAATGCTATTACTCAGACCTGAATTTTGAGCATTAACATGCCTGATCCAAGCAGAACTAGAATGCACATTTTTGCGCTGGGAGTAGTTGTCCTTTTATATGAAGTAGAGCCTCGAAGTAGCCAGCAACAGAATGGATCTGAATGTATTATATTAGGATTCCTTCTCTGAATGAAAAGATGATCTCATTAAATGTTAAAGCGTCCTTTAATAACCTTGCAGTCCTTTTCCATCATACTTGGCACCAGCAGTCTACAGGGGCTGCTTTTAACTTCAGACAGACCGTTCTCTCCTGGACAGAGGCTCTTGATGCAGTTCTTCCGTCATCCATCTCACTGATGAGTTGTCTTGAGCATGTTTGCTGCAGCAAACATGCTCATGTAATCTGTCCTGAGACACATTGGGGCTAAGGTTGACCCTATCGCATAATAAGCACAGGAAGGCAAGTGAACAAGTCTCTCTTGCTTTTGCTTCTGATGATGCTAGTGGAGTGAAATTGTTACTTCCTCGAGCAGTATGTGCCACACTGCTGTATTGAATATGTATGCAGAATATAGGTTGACCCAAACAGTGAAAATTCTGGATTAACTGTGGTATTTAGATACGTGGTACAGAACAGTAGCAGCATTTTTCTTTTTTACTCATGGGTATGGGGGTCAGAGTGTTTCAGGGTACTCTGACTTTGTGATAGCTAAGGAATGTTTCTCTAGTGTTGCACTAGAAAAAAATATGGCTCTGACTGTGTTATGGAATGCATTTTCTCTTATCATTCGAGTTTATCTTCCTGAATGAAAAGTAAGATTCAAGAAATACCACCTTAAAAAAGGTGCTATTTTAAGAGGAGAAGGCTGGAAAGATGAAGCAATGACTGAAATGAGAAACATTTTTTGCAACATAATCACCATGTTTCTTTTGAGGAAGGGAGACGGCTGAGCCTGAACACTGGTAAGCAGGCTACTTTTTAGGGGCAGAAAAGACAACACAAGAAAAAGTGATGATGGAGAAAACCCTGGAGGTCCTTCTCTGCCTCTTTGCAGGGAATGGTCAAGTGCTGCAAAAGGAAGCTGGCAAAAACTGGGTGCCTCCTAGTCTGAGAGCCAAAGCCCATATATATTAGTTACCTGGGGGCTTGAGGGACTTGCCAAATGTCAGGAAGATGGAAGGTATCTGGAAGTGTCCTTTTTTTTTTTTTTTCCAGTGCTTTTGTCCTTTTGTCCAAAGGGTCCCCTTTTGGCCTTTTTTTGGTCCCTTTTTGGGTGTGTTGTGAGGAGCGTGTTTTCTATTGGAAACAAAGTGATGCAGGTGATATTCATGCAAAAACCACACTACCCAAGTGGTTGTTAGTTCTGTGGCTCCTGTCCAGAATAGTCTAAGCAATTCTATGCTGTATCGTATGGGTTCCTGATGTGTGATAAACATTTTGCCTCTTTCACACCCCACAGAGAATGTAGCCATTCTGCAAGTGGAGAGGGTGGATTTTGCCATGAGGGATGCTCTCTGATAGAAAAAACTACAGGCGAGTTCATATACTCAGAAGATGAACTGCACTCTGCCACTGTGAAGGGGAAAGAGGTTGCATGTTTTCTCTCTTTAAGAGGGAGTGGAGGATTCCTCAGCTCTTTGCATTAACAAAGCAAGTTGTTAGTTTTCTTCTGGAGTCTTCTGACCCACTGTGTGTTTGTGTCCGTTTGCCCGGAAGACATGACCGCTGCTGACTGATCAGTGTGAGCCCAAGTCTTGTAGCCTCATGCAAGCTATTCCAGTGAAGCTATATCTGTCGGTTAGCTCAGAAGTGATACCGGAACTATTCTAGGCAGTACCTAGAAGAAAGTAGAATTGGAGCTACTGCAGACAGTAGCTGGCTAGGACTGTAAATGTTCGAGAGCATTGCTTGCTGATGAGAGATGGAAAGTGCAGATAAAAAGGCACCAAGAGATTAAGTTTCCTATTGTATTACAGTGCTAATTAGAATGGTCACAGACTTGATGGAAGAGCTGCCTCCAGCTATAGCTTCGGGCTAAAGCTGAGTTGCTCTGGAGTAGTCAAAATGTGGACTTGACTGCAAGCTCCTGAGCTTGGTGATTGCAGAGCAGAATTCATGCATGTTTCTATTTCTAAGTATTAGCTATATACTTTTCTACCTTGGAGCAAAAGGTCTCTCTGCTCTGCAGAGAACGTCTGTCCTTTTCTGAAAGGAGGTGTGTGGAATGGAGCCACCTTGGATTCTCTCTCTCTCCCTGATCTATGGTAGCAAAGAAAGCCCAGGTGTTCTGACAGACAGAAAGATTTTAACTGTGCTGGTTGGTGGAGGGAATTCAGGAGAAAGAAATCAGCTGGGTGTAACACGGTGGTTGGGGCAGAGTGACAGAAGCTGAATTCCTAGTGTTGGATGAGAACACAAGTGGGGAAGCAATGACCCCTGTAGCCTTCCTGGAAAAACTGCTGCCTTTCTGAGACTGTCTAGCAGCCTGGCTGCAGGAAGCCACGCTTCCAGTCTGCATAAGCATCCTGCTCGGGGGAGGGAGGGATGGTTAAAAGACCTTCCCTTTCTGGGGCACAGTGGAGACAAGGAGCTTGTTTCACTGGAAGGTCCTACCGTCAGGTAGCAGCCTGATGGTGTAGCATTTTGCTACTGACTCCTGCCCTGGCACCTGGCTGTAGGTAGCTCTGCGCATGCTTGTCTGTTTGCATGTGTTGTACTGATAGGTGACTGACACCAAGTTTCCTTTCTAAGGTTTCAGGAGCTGCTGGCCAGACACTGCTGGATGCTAACAGGGGAAAGCTGCCTCGGAGACAAGTGGCCAGAGATGTTTGGACACATCGTCATGTTGTATCTGCAAGCCCTTAGTTAAGGGGAAGTTACCTGGAGTGGACTGTGAGTATTTAAGTGTTTCTGGAGATTCTCTGATTATGGGGATAGATTTCAAATCCTGGTATCTCTCCCAGATACGTGGGGATGAGATGGCAAGTAGCAGAGTTGCTAGGTACTGGGCAGGAAGCAGGACAGTCCTGTTTGAGCCTGAGGAACTGTATGCTGAGAGACTGTGAAGCCTTTGGTGTGTTTGTTCTGAGTACTTCTGTGATGGAAGCATGCATAGACCTGTGAGGGCAGCTGTTCCTGGAAGCCTCTGCTTGTCTGCCAGCCTGTGGCTGGTGATGTTGCCTTGATGCTGAACCAACTCCTGGGAGTTGGTGGAAAAGCAGGTTCAAACTGCACTGACCTTGTCCCTCCTGGAGTTACGCATTCTCTCTCTCCCTCAATTTACAGCTTTGCCCTGCGGAGGAGTTATGTGATTGTGAAGCTGTTTTTTCCTGTGCTAGTCGAGACCCGACTATAGCTCTGTAGTAAGGAAAGGGGCCAGACAGCTTGTTGGGGCAGGGCCAGCGCTGGGGCACCTCTTCAACTTGTTTTGGCAGAACTTGAGTTTGCATGGTCCCAGTTGCCTGCATTCACCTTCCTTCTGGCTCTCCCTGTGTGTGTACAACTGCTCCACACCCTGCACTCCTGTCCTGCCTCCCAGGGCTTGGTGCCATTGATTGGGGAAAAAGCAGCAGCAGCAGCAGCAGAAGTGCATCGGGGAAGCGAGGGCCCAGCTGCAGTCTCTCACATGCCAGTGACAGGGAGATGGCCATGGAGCTGGGCTCTTACAGCTAGCTCCCCAGGTCAATGCACTTTTCTTCTTGTAGTGATGGGTATGCTGGGCTCTGAACAGAGAGAAAGTTTGTTTCTGAACTTGCGTTGTGTCCCTAGTTGGATGGACGTTACTTTACAGCAGCCTATTAGCAGCAAGGTAGAGCGTGGCATGCTACTTGCTGGAAGTCAGACTGTAGCTTGCTTTCCTCTTTCTTGTAGAGGTGTGGGCTATCAAAGCTATAGGCGCAAGGATATAACCTTTTGGCTCAAGTGAGAGTCTGGTAACTGCCAGCTCCTTTGTAGATACAGCATTAGCAGGAGCACTGACTTAAAAGGACAAGTGCAGTAACTGTTAGCATTACCAAATTCTATACCTAAGGCTTCACAGTTAGCATCCCTCTAGAGCAACAGGAGTAGGTTAGCTGTGAGGATCCCATCCGGCAGGAGATTTGTTTAGGTCTACCTGGAACCAAGGTTCCTTTGAAGCTGTTGCTTCCTGGATTTTGGAGCAGAGTTCTTGAGTGCCTTGCACATGTCTATGCCAGGTGCCTTTCCAGCTCTTGCTGGCTCCAGCTTCCCAAAGCTAACTTCCTTTACGTTCAGAAGATCTGTGGTGAGTTGGGGGCAGGGACTTGGAGTGGGATGAGCATCCAGTTGTCCTCTGCTATAAACATTCCCTGTTCCTTACATAATTATGAGATGAGGTTTCAAACTGTATTTTGATGGATGCTAAGCTCTTTGTGTTTCTCTTCTTCAGGGCATCTGAGTGAGTGTTCTTGCTTCATGAGGCTTCACGTTTGAGCCCAGGCTGGTAAGTGCTCAGATTCTTGTGGGTTAGAGGAATTACAGTGGTTCGAGCTTGGGAGATCTGCGTGTGTGTGGCAGGAGTTGACAGAGAAGTCCCTCAGATCACCTGGTGAATGGGGTGCTGATAAACTTGCTTCTAGCCAGGATTTCAGCATTCCTCTTTGGAGAGGAGAAGCGTCTTCCTGGAAGGGCAGACTTAGCTGTTTTGTTTGGGGATACAGTGGAATGTACATTCGGTATGCTGGATGTTATTTATTTTTTTAAAGTATCAGAGATCCCTTCACCTACTTCAGTGCTTTTAGGAGAAGAGACCTTGAGGGAATGACTGCAGCAAAGGTGAGTTTTACAGGGTTTTGACAGAGAAGCTTTACAGGTTAGTTCTTAGAAGTTGCTTATGTCTGTGGAAAGGACATAAGAAGCTTTTGTGAACCTGTGTTTTTCAGCAGGGTGGAAGACAGCTTGCAAATGTTCCTGTGAGGCGTAAAGCCTGCTGTGGCTTGGAGCCCTGCTGTGCTACTTGCAGACACAGAACACATGCCAGTCCTCTCAGGGGGCTCAGTCTAGGTGTTGAAGAAGACACGGCTAGGCAAGAGCAGATGAGAACTGGAGAGGATTCTTGGGGCTCCATTTAGACACTTGACTTGTAAAACTTCACAGGCCGAAATGCAAAGCAGGCGAAGTCTGTCGGGTCGCTGACCTGGTGGTACCCACTGGTCTATAGGGAGGGTCACAATGGCCTGAAAGGAGCACAGGTGGGAGTCAAATGGTCTTCTCTGTAGAAGAGGGCAGGGGGTGGTCTGAGTTGAGGCGGGTCCTGCACTTGGAGCGCTGCACTTCAGGCATTGAGGACTGCAGAGATGCTAGTCTGTGATCAGTGTTAGGATCCAGTAAGGGAAAGGGGTATAAGAAGTGGGCACTTATCCCAAATATAGATGGACCACGAATAAAGTATGTGTTGTGGTCAGGGGGAAATCTGGTATCAGGCCCTGCAGGGAGTGCTTGGCATCTCTGAGGCTTCTTGACCCTGCCTGGGGAAGTTTCTCTGCCCTCCACTGCAGTCTCGAGGTGGTAGGAGGAAGAAGATTCTTCTATGCCTACAGATACCTGCTTTCCTTCTGCCCCATTTTTGCTCCTGTACTGCACCTGCCCGTAAGGAATCCTCCTGCCCCTCACGACTAGGATGAAGGGGCAGCAACTAATATGGTCTTTTTCTTAGCAGTACTGCTACATATTGCAACATCTGACCTTGGGTCCCAACATTAGTGGCGTTGCTCCCTCATTTGACGCCATCTGTGACTTTGGGGTCTTCTCTCTGTTTTCTGGCAGAATGAGCAGTTCTAAAGGTGTAGTACCTCCTTCTGACAAGCCTCCGGGGCTCTGTCCCACTTAGGTTCCAGTGTAAGCTAAAAACTTGTGGGGTTTAAGCAGTTTAATGACTGGAGTCTCCTCCCACGTAGTCCCTGTTGACAGTGACAGCACATGATCAATACCTCCTGCCCCAGCCGTCACTGCTGCCTGTAAGGCTTGTAGTTTCCATATTGGAAAAGGCCTTTCCTAAAGAGCCTAATCAATATGCTGCTCTGAGGCCTGTTCTCGTTTGCTATATATAATCTGGACACACACAAACTACGTGAGTGAGCATGTGCAGAGGGGGGGAGAGGATGTGCCAGCCCTCTGCTCTCACCGGCTGGGAGAAGGGCACAGCTATCTCTTACTCCGCTCCCCTCTCCTGCAGCTGCTGCTCAAGGCCTGTGGCCACCTCCTTCCCTTACTCTATTAGTACCCTGCATGGCGACCTGCCCTAGGACTTCAGGGGAGCTGATTTCCTGCTGGGTAGCTTCTGGGGTTTGATGGAGCACCTGCGACTCTCTCCTCTGTGCCCTTTCTGCTGTTGGTAGGTAACCTGCTGTCGGAGCCACATAGGTGGGAGGATGTCAAGCACAGCTCCGTCCAAGAAGCCTTACCGCAAGGCACCCCCGCAGCATCGCGAGATCCGCCACGATGTACCCATCCTTCGTGACGACCAGGATGGTGTGATCTTGGCTGAGCAGAGTCAGGTAACGGATTGCCGGGTGGCAAAGGGCTTAGCACCATTACACCAACAAACGGGGTTTAGTTACGCCAAGGCAGGCCAGCTCAAGCAGGCGGAGGGGTTTGAGCTTTGCAACCTGAACTTCTCCTCATTGTGGTCTCTGGAGTCAAGCAGTGAGAAGGAAGTGACAGGTTGCAGAGCAGAGCTGAATATCAAGAGCCGGACTTTCTCCCCGGCACTGCTGCAAGGTGGAAAGATGGGGCAGCGAAGTGGGAAGCGGTGCCCAAATCACGGTCATGGACGCCTGAGCAAGTTTGTGAGCCGTAGCATGGAGACAGTTGTGGTATCTGGAGAAGAAAGACACCCTCCCACTTGCTCTTTCAAGAGCAGAAGCCTGGAGCGCTCCCTTATGTTTAAAGAGCCTCCTGAAGTCCTGACACCGAGGAAGTTCCGAGTCTCCTCCACGCACCTGCCTCTCAAAGGGATCCTGAAGCAGACTGGCATGACAGGCCCGCGCCCTCGCCCTGAGAGCTTACGCAAGTCCCGCTCAGTAGAGACGCTTGCCCGGGTCCGTGGCTCACGCAAGTATAGCGATCCTCAGCTCTGCCACAGCCATAGGGAAAAACACTCCCTGGAGCGCAGCAGCAGTGGTGCCGCTGACTCTGTCAAGCGCAAGGAGAAGATCACAGAGGAGAAGCTGCAGTTCTCCAAATTCCTGGATGAGATTACCCACCGAGTGCTGAGTCCCATCCGCTTGCGCTCACTGGGAGAGGCCAGAGGAGCAGAGCGAGACCGAGACTCTCCCCCTTTCCCCAGAGGTCCTGTGCCAGAAGGCCAGGGGGAAGGTCACCTGGAAGAGGTTAAAACCAATCATGCAGCTGAAAGATCCTCCTGTCCAAGCAGAAGAAAAGCAGAGATGAAACGTGAGGGGCTGGAAATGGCTTCCTGCCAAAGAAAGCGTGCTGAAGAAGCTGAGAGAGTTTCCAGACTAAGAAAGAAACCTGTCCTGGGGAGAAAGAACAGTAAGGAGAAACTCCTTTCCTTGGAGAGGAGAGTAGTAGATCTGTGTCAGTATGATCTGCAGCAGCTAGCAGAGCTGGGGCTGGCGGGGACATCGTCTGGGCAGCAGCACTCACTGTCTTCATGGAAAAGCAGTGCAGAGGGCAGAAGAGACAAGACCAGCCCGGGTTCACGGCTATTACAGCCACACCATCTGTGTACTAAACTTGGCCAGAAGCATGCAGTGGAGTTGAACTACCCAGAGAAAGGATCCTGCTCCCCTCCAACACGCTGGAGTCAGGGGGAGGGGCCTTCCCCATCTAAATCCTCCCCTTCCTTCAGCCTAGTGCTAAACAAGGTAGGTGCCAGGGCTACTGGCTTGCAGACAGAGGTCTCACAAAGGCCAGTGCCCCAGCCTGGATCTTGGTTTGTCTTTAAAGCTAGTGTGGGGAGTGAGAGCATGCCCCGAGACACTCGCGTTGTTCCCATCTCCCTGCGGTTGCTGGAGGATGACGTCTCCTTGCTCTGGGGAAACACAGTCAAAAAGCTTTCATTGCATCTGTGAGGATCAAGGTGTTGATTGGAGGCCTCACTTTGTTTGCTATGGGAAACTCTTTCAAACGAGTTAGGGGTGGGGAGAGAGAAGTTGCAAGAGCAGACTCCTTTTCTGCCCCTCAGTGGGGTTTGATAGCCCTTTAGTGGGCTAGGATAGCAGGTGATTTGCATGGGAGTACCAGTGCCGGTGTTGGTGAGCGGCCTGAGTGGGTGATTAATTCACCAGAAGCTGCTCTCTTTTAGTGCCACTCATGGCTGTGCTCCAGGTTGGGCATATCTTCCCAGGAGGGACCAGCATTCCCCTTGGCCTGAGGAGTTAGGGAAGCAGGAATGGGTGCTGCTCTCCAAGCTGCAGACTTACCAGCTGTTGGCAAGTCGGAGGCCCGCCCTCCCCCCCCCCCCCAAGACTGTGGAGAGCAGGCTTGTGGGAGGCAGGCAGCTCTGTTGTCAGGAGCTGCTCGGATGCATCTGGCATTTTGTTTATGCCCTACGTTTGTGTATCGTGCAGTACTGGCTCTCTGTATCTGATGGCTGTTTCAGATCTTTGTAATCCTTTTTTTCTCTGGCCTGCTTTGGGGCCATAGCCTCATTTTAGTAGGAATCACATATCCCCTGTGCTTGGTCACAAGCATATAACTGAGCTGGCTTTTGGGCAGAGTGGAGGGCAGTTGCTAGATCATTGTGCATGAATTAACCCATTGCATGTGGGCTTTGCATGTAGGAAAAGGATGGGTTGATACTTTGTCTTTAAGGATGGGAGGGTGTATGCAAACACTGAGCACTACACTTTTAAAATGTGAATTGGTGGGGGGAGCAGCCCCATAATGTCCTAGGGATTGGGATGATTTCCCTTCTCTAGTACTGCTAGCAGATTAGCCTCATCCACAACTGTCTCTGTGGTATGGCTTCTCAGCCCAGAGCTGGCTGTGACACTTAATAGATCTGAAGGGTGGCAGCATTTTGGGCTTGTGCAATGCTGCTGGAGGCTCCAAGCCTCCAAAATATCCTGTGGACGGCCTGGCCTTTGTCATAATGGTCACAGCCTTGGGCTTTCATAGAAACTACTGTGGTTGCTGGTGCTAATAAAATCTCTACTGCCATGCTGGCAGGCAGCAGCCATCTCATGGGTTAGCACAGAGAGTGCAGAAGGAGTGAGAGTAACTGTTTGAGCTGTGCATTCCTACTGCTGTGCTGTGTCTTCTCGTTCTGCAGGTCCCTGCTCCAGACGTCTCTGGGGATCTTGCCCAGAACATTAGTTTCATTCACAGGCTTTTCTGGCCTTTGGTGTTTCTTGTGTTAGTCCAGACTAGTTACAGTGGCTGGTCTCAGGTCTGCAGAAAGAAACCCCTTTCACAGCACAATCTGGCTGAAGTGAATGGCAGACAAGTTTGTCAGCTCCCAGATGATTCTCACTAATGTTTTTGTGCGCCCTCACCAGTGTTGTGATTGCTGTGATGACGTGTTAATTCTGTGCCTGCTGGCCTATAAGCTTCCTGCTACCCAGTAAGTGTGGAGATTCAAGGAGCTGAAACACTGGCTAAGGTGACGATGTTACAGGAGATGCTGAGATTGCATTGTGAGAGAGAAAAGTTACCCAACTTGCATGGTGGTTTCTGGTCTAGCAATTTTACCCTGAACCAGGACACGGACTGTCTTGGTATCAGCCAGCTGAGTAGTGTTTACAGCTCCCAGTTTTCCTATGCTTGCCTTGTCAGAACAGGTGAGGGAGAGTCCCAGGCAGAGCCCAGCAATGAAGACTACCCTTTAGGATGTTATGTGAGACTCACTCTTCCTCTGTAAGAATCTCACATCTGTTTTCCTCCCTGTGCAGGATTCCTTGACGGATGCAGAAAGGATGAAGTAAGTGTCCTGTTCCCCCGTTACGCCCATTGTGCTGCAACTGTGTGGGTACCGATTCTTCACCTCCTGCTTCTGCCGCTTGCACAGCACAACTGACCGGTCCTGTGGGTTCCCCTCAGAGTTTGAAGTTTCTTGGGGCCACGTGGGCAGAGCTTTAGTCTGCCTTGTCAGCATCTGGCTTGCATGTCTGCCTTCCCTGGAGGGAGGACACACAGCTCCCCGGTGCAGGTGCAGGCAGAGCAGTTGGTGGGTGTGGAAGAAAATAGGAGATGAAGCCTTCAATACAGATGGAGACAGCAGTGTCTCTCTTAACCTTTCTTGTAGCCAGTGTTCTGGTGTGAGGCACTAGGAGCAGCTGCTGGTGGTGTGGGGACAGACAGCTGCTACCCCTCTGTTCCAAGCCATGGCGATGAGTGAGCTCGGACTGCCAGAGAAGCTGTATTTCTGATTTTTTCTGAGCGACTGAGCACTAAGGAATGAAAAGCAACAGGAAATGCTTCTGACCACCAGGCCTGTCCTGGCTGGGGAGGAGCAGAGCAGTTAATGTTGGAGTGGGGTTGCCCGGCAGCTGTGATCATATCTCCCTTTGCACCCCATCACCTCTGCTCCTGGGCTCAGGATGTGTGGGGGTGCTCTTTCCACCACATGTTAAAACTGTGAGGGCTTTTGAACTGCTCAGGGAGAGCAGAAAGGGGTTTCAGTCTTCTGCCTTCAACTTCTCCAGCCTGGACTGGGATTAATTATTGAGTGGGTTTCACTCACCAGTGAGAGACACTGAAGCCAAACAGCCCATCTGGCTAGTGGGCTTTATCCCAGCGCTGTAACATGAGAGGTTGCTGATAACACGGCTGGCCGGCTAGTGCATGCTTCTCTGCCTCTGCTCCTTGAGGGTTTGAGTCTTCCCTTCCCAAGAATGGTGCACCTCTCACTGTGTGGGCTGGAGTCTCCTGCCAATTCAGTGCCTGACTTCCCTGAAACCCTGTGGGGTCCTGGGCCCTAGAGCAGGGCAGGGGCACGGCTCTGGCATAGAGACTCCCTAGTGCTCTCAGTGGTACCTTGCGCCTCTGTGCCCCAGGCTACTGCAGCATGAGAATGAGGAACTGCGCCGACGGCTGACCTATGTGACTAACAAAATGGAGGCGATGGAGAGGGAGCTGGAGTCGGGTCAGGACTACCTGGAGATGGAGCTGGGCCAGAACCGTGAGGAGCTGGAGAAATTCAAGGACAAATTCCGTAGGTATGGAAAAGAAAACAAGAGAGGGATAGAGCTAGAGATACCTAGGACTCTCGCTCAGCTGGCTTGAGTAGGCTGTGCCCTGTTGTGTTGATCTGAGGCAGGCTATATCCTCAGAGAGATACTCCCTCAGACTGTAGGTAAGGGCTCTACAGCTATTGCTTGGTGCAGCTTCCTCTAGGGTACGGTGTAGGAACACTATGTGCCTTGAGGGGTTGACTGCAGCAGGGAATTCTTCATCTATTGGATGTAAAGCAGCATTGGGCTTGTACAGTTAACTGGCACGCGAAGAGCCACTGATGGCGGCAGATAATTGCATCGTGACTTTACCTAGAAAACAGTGGCTCAGCTAGAGATAATTGCCCATCATTGATCACATGCCGATATACAGCATATCTCAGAGGAGTACTCCAAAGTCATTTAGACTCGTCACTGCAAGAGCCTGGAAGGTCACTAGGCCAGCCTTGCCTCTCCTCTGGTAACTTGGGGTCTGAAGGCCATCATGTGCTAGAAGTGAGGCATAAGGTGCCCGGTTGTCTCAGTAACGCAAGTACCAGTCTTTCTGGACTTGTGGAGTTGGTGGTTTGCTTGGCAGCTATGAAGGGGACATCAGTTGCTGCCTCAGATCCATTCCCACGTGGGCACTTCTGTTTGTGTAGGTTGCAAAACAGCTACACTGCTTCCCAGAGAACCAACCAAGACCTGGAGGAGAAGCTGCATGCCTTGGTAAGTGCCCTGTTAAGCCTTTTCAGAGGTGGATGAGACCTGTGTGTTAGGAGCATATGGGGGAAGGGACCCTGGCTTTACTGAGTGATGTGGCAGCGGGTGTCAATGAGATTCTGGCCATGACCACCTACTTCTCCCCTCAAAAAAAAAAAAAAAAAAAAAAAAAAATCCCAACCAGGTGTCATGAGCGGGTTACTTGGTTTGCTTATCCCCCGCTTGATCATGCACGTAAGCTTGGTTCCCCATTACATAATCGCATGGTATTCCGTCATGTTGCTTTAGTCCCTCTTGAAATGCCAGGGATATGTCAGCATGTCTTGGGATGGTTGTCCTGGGAGGACAGTGGGGTGGTCAGAGCAAAGCCAACATGCGTGTGTCTGTTGTGTGCATTCATAACACTCATGGCTGTTTCTTTTCTCTCCTTCCCCCTTCCCTTTCCCTCTTTCTCTTTCTCTCTCCCCTCCCCATGCTGCTGCTGGCACACGCTGGGCGCACTCACCTCTCAGGCCTCTCTCAGCCAAAGCTGGATTTTTGCAGTTGCGTCTTTTTGTTTGTGTATCTTTTTTTTCCTCTTTTCCTGTCTCAGCCTGTTGGTTTCATTGTCAGTCCCACATGTACCATCTCAGATGGAGGGGCCCCAGCCCTCGTCCAGCCAAGGGCTCACCTGGTATCCAGCAGCTGCCCGCAGATGCAGCAGGTCCTAGCTTGCAGTGCTCCATCTTAAGAGCATTTGACTGTGAGCCAGCTGGAGCGTGGTGTGCTGGGAAGCAGTGCCCATGTGCCGTGGCGCTGCGCAAGATGTGGAAGGCTGTGGGCCTCATTTGCTCCCTTTCCTTCCTCTTCTGGGCTGTGAGCGGGCCAGTTGAACAGCTGAGGTGCTGATTGCCTCCATGTAGTGCAGGATGCTTGTTTGGTTCTAGCATCGAGCTTCTTGGGTTAATGTTCATTGTGATGGTGCCTAAAGGGGCCGCACATATTTGGGAAACATCCTCCTCCCCTTACCTCTTGTGTGTGGCTGTGCTGTGCTATTGCTGTGCACAGCTGGGCCCTGGTGATCACAGCCTCAGAGCAGGCTGGGGCATTGTGGGAGGAATTGATTGAGAAGGGGGTGGTTTGGTTGCTCTGAGCTGTTGCCACTCTCTGCTCCTACATTCATGTATCTATCTGCCCTGTACCCAAGGTCTTAGAGAGTTTAAAGAGGAGAGATCACCTGCTGTGGGGAGAGCACTAACCGAGCTCTGGATGAAGCTGCACAGGTTCTCTTTCTTACTAGAGCAAGTTTTGAGCTCTTCCAAGATGGTGCCCTGTCCCTGCCGAGGCATACCTCTTGTCTACTCAGCATTAACTACTGGGTCTTTATGGGCAGTATTCTCATTTTGTTGCCCCAGATCAGAGGGGTGGGTGTCACAAGTTCAGAGTCTTTGCTGCTGATGGCAGCATGGGATCATCCAGCCACTCCAAAACCACTATGCTTCTCTAGAGGAGCATCAGAGCTAGCTCTCCACTGGGCACCCTGCACACCAGGGCAGAGAGGAAACGTGGTGATGCTGCAAGAAGAGGTACTGCATTAGAGTTTGAAACCCACCTGTTACCTCTGGGACTAGCAAAGTGGCTGGCCCCACTGGCCTTGGGAGTCCCTCGCTGAGTAAAAAGCCAGGCTGTCCCCCTTGTCTGTCTGTCTGTTCAGAAGTTTTTTGTATCTTTGTATCTGAGCTGAACGTGTCATTGTGCTATGCTTGGGGTGAGGTGGGCTGTGAAGCCAGGCACTTCTGTGCTGGTGAGACTTAAACCTGGTGTTTTTACATCCCAGATAAAAAAGGCAGAGATGGACCGCAAGACGCTGGACTGGGAGATTGTAGAGCTCACTAATAAGCTGCTCGATGCCAAAACCACCATCAATAAGCTGGAGGAGCTCAATGTAAGTGTAAGTCTGCCAATAGTGGTGGATGTGTGTGAGATACGGGGTTTTCCCTCTCGTTCCAAGTCGTTAGTGGGAGTGTAAAGAAGCATGTGAATGACTTCAGTGTGTATGAAAGTGGGAGATGCACGGAGCAGGCCCTTTTCTGTTTGCTTGCGCCTGATGGGACTTTAGGAGGGGTACACAAACAGCCCAGAGAGAGAGAGGTTTGATACACTGACAGAGCATATGCCTGGATCAAGGGGTTGGAATTGAAAGGGACTGCCTGGCTGCATTGTAAGGAAATACACTGGAGTTTGAAGCGCCTTGCGGTGGGATATGGAGAGGAGTGAGTGGTGAGTAGTGTCATGAGTGATTCATCAGATGTTCCCTTATGCTTCTGGTCAAGTGATACCTTTTAGGTTTAGAGACTAGGCCAGTATGACGGTGTTGCGTCCTTTGTGCCCTCTCTTGCAGGAGCGGTATCGGCAGGACTGTAACCTTGCAGTACAGCTGCTCAAGTGTAACAAGTCCCACTTCAGGAACCACAAGTTTGCTGATGTGAGTAGCAGTTCTGCTGAGGTGGGAGAGAAGGTCTCGCGGCCTCTGCTTGCCCTTTGCTTTGCTCCAGTTTTCTCTGCAGGGCAGTTGGCCTCTCCTCCCTTAGCCCTAGACAGAGGTGTGAGGGGGCTCCTACTCCCACAGAGAAGGCAGCACAGAGCCTCTGCCAGCTCCTCTTTCACACCAGCTCCATTTCACAATTCAGCCAGGGGCTGTTATAAAAAGCACAATAACCTTGAATTTGATAGCCTGCTGGGTGCCTGATAGGAGCTGGCAGGAGAACAGACCTCTCTTCCCCCCCCCCGCCCCGGTCCTCTTTCCTTTCTCACCTGGCCGCATGGAACGGCCATGCTATCTGCTAAAGAGTGGAGCAGCAGTAGGCTGGCCTTGTGCGACTTGTTGGTCTGAGGAGAAATTAGAGGCGCAGCATTCAGGGTGGGCTTTGGGCCTCCTGAATGGAAGAAGTTGGTACCGAGTCATACTTCCCCATGGGGTCTGTCCAGCCTCGTCCAGGCCTCATCGTGAGCAAAGATGGGATTTAGGCCTTTCACGTTAGTAGCATCACTTCTTGGGTTGGGAGTAGCGTTCAGGACCTTGCACTAGGTCTCTTTTTGCCGGTACCCCTAGTCTCCAGCCCCTCAAATGTTCCTCTCGGCCAACCCTTGTACTTGTCTTTTGTAGCTTAGCAGGTGACCAATACGTCACCCTCCCCCTCCCGCAATGTATCTCAAATTAGCACTCTTGAGGTCAGTGTATCAGTTACTGCTGGGGTAACCTTGACCTCTCCCAGCTGTCTCCTCTCCCTGGAGCTCTGAATTCTGTCCTCCAAAGCGCCATGTCCCACGTGGCTGCCACTGGAAGGGGACTGGAGCTGAGCAGCTGTGCAGGAACAGTCTGCCTTGCAGCCAGCTGTTCTCATGCAATACGCCCTGCGTCCCCAGCTTTGGGCACTCTTTCCTCCTGGCTGTGACCTGACAGGCCTTGCTGCACCACTGAGTGGTTTGTGGCGCTCTGCTTTCCACTTCACACCCTGTGCAAGTGTGGTGACTCGGGGGGGCAGCTTGGTGGTTTGTTGGGAGAGCAGGATAAGGAGCAGCGCTTTCCCCCTATTGTGACCCCAGTCCTGAGGCTGTGATAATAGACCCCCATGTTTGCCCATCTGAAATGGAGAGTGTGAGAAAGAGAGATAAGATGGGGTAGTTGATAGGAATGAGGGAAGGCATCGATTCTGTCCTCAGGCAGGCTGCCAAGGTGGTGAGGCTGTAATCGTTGCGTTCGGGGAACACTGCAGATGCAGTCACTTCAGTGCAGCTGCCAGTTGATTTTCCACAGATCGATAGACTCCTCCCTAGCATGTGCTAGCTAGGCCTTGTCTCTGCCCATAGCGTGGGAGCCTGTGTGCCACCTTGTCCTGTTCTCTTTCCAAAATGGGTCCTGTGAAGGATGGCCTAGACCCCATCCATAGTGTTACAGCTAGAGCCTTGTTAGCTCCTACAGGGCAGGTTTGCTTTGGAGAAAGAAGCCTCCCTCAAGGCAAGGTAGGCAAGTGTGCTAGGATCAAGATAAGGAGCATAGAGCCACGCATGGAGGTTGGTAGAAAAGGCAGACTGCAACCTAAAAGCTTGCCTGGCAGTCCTCTTTTAATGCCCTTTTCCTTCTCCGTAGCTTCCCTATGAGCTGCAGGACATGGTCAATAAGCATTTGCACAGCACTCAGGAGTCTGCAGGCCCTGGTCAAGAGGCAGCCCACACCTTGGCCCCATCTGATGTTGTGCCCACCTCAGTCATTGCAAGAGTCTTGGAGAAACCAGAATCTCTGGTTCTGAATTCAGCCAAGTCTAGCAGTGGCAGCTGTCCCATGGCTGAGGATGTCTTTGTGCACGTCGACATGAGTGGAGCCGCTCCTGATGCCTGCAGCAGTGTGGGGCCGATGGGGAAAGAAGGAGGCGATATGGGCAAGCAGCAGAACGGTGGCTGCAAGCCACAGAGCAGCATGGAGAGCGTGCCAGAGGAGGTGCCTGCCTTTGAGAAGCTAAGCCCGTACCCTACACCCTCCCCTCCCCATCCTATGTTCCCTGGACGCAAAGTGATTGAATTCTCCGAGGACAAAGTAAGGATCCCAAAGAACAGCCCCCTGCCCAACTGTACATATGCTACACGCCAGGCTATCTCCCTCAGCCTGGTGCAGAGCGAAGATGAGAGCTGCGATAGGCACCGGACGCTCCCCAGCAGCCCTGCTTCCGAAGGGCATCGTTCAGCCTCCAGCTGTTCCTGTCAGCAGTCCCCCAAAGTGGCCAGGGCTCACGGCTCTTCCCAGAGCAGCCCGTTCAGCAGCCCACCCCAAATTCCCAGCGCCTTTGCCAGCTCTGCCAGCTCTGAAGAGGACCTGCTGGCCAACTGGCAGCGCATGTTTGTGGACAAGGCACCCCCCACCTCGGAGCGTGTGCTGATGAACCGTACGGCCTTCAGCCGTGACACGGCCCCTGAGCTGCAGAAGAGGTTCAGCCGCTCCATGCAGGAGTTGGGCAGGGCAGCCTCGGCTTACTCGGATGGCGAGGAGTCTGCGCAGAGCTGCAGCTGGACAGTGAGCCGGGACTCAAGCATGGACACAGACAGCACTGAGTCCAGGGCCCGGAGGAGCCATTTTTCCTCAGACTATGGTACTGATTTCTCCCAGGATGAAGCCCAGAAGTTGCTGCAGGGAAATGGTGGAGGCACTGCTGAGCCTGGCAGCCCCCTACCAGAGAAGCACAAGGACTATGTGGACCTTGGCCTGCCTGAGAGCCCTGCTGAGGAGAGAGAAACGTTGCTCCAGGGAAGCAAGGAGAGCAACCACGGATGTGCCCAAGAGGAGAGCGGAGAAGGCAGGGTCAAGCTTCCTGCCAGTCGGCCACACCGCAGCCCCAAGAGGATGGGGGTCCATCACTTGCATCGCAAGGACAGTCTGACGCAAGCCCAGGAGCAGGGGAACCTTCTCAGCTGAGGCAGGGGAAGACACAGCCACATGCTGCAGAGCTGTGGGATGCATCCATCTCCCCGCCTCTTGAGGGAGCAACCTCCCTCAGCACCCTCCTACCTAGGGGGACTCCGGGCTCTGCTCTGGAATTTTTATTTATTCTTTTTTGATACATGGAAGAGCTGGCGTCCTCCTTCCCCAGCACCTCAGACCCACAGTACTAGCACACGCAGTGTGCAGAAGCACACCCACTGCCCTGGCACACTCACAGCTCTGTTCACAGCCTCACACTGGTGCCTGTACCTGACCTCGCTCTTAGTACCCCCTTGTCCTGGTGCCTGTGCCTCCTTGTGCTCTGATCTTTCCTTTCTCCCTTCCCACTCAGGTACCTAAGGCCCTGGACTCTCTTTTATGCTGGTGCCCGCAGCTGCTCTGTTCTCTTTTAACTTGTGCCAACAGGGCAGAGTGCCTGTGCGGTGGTGTCTGATTCCCTGGGAGCCCCCAGGGGCCATGAGCGAGGCATGAGGACTCTGCCCCTGGATGGCTTGGGCCCCGGGGATGCGCGGGGTTTGCTGGTGTCTTAATTTCCTGCTGGGTTTTGTTTTCTCCAGCTGCCCTCTGAGCAGGTGATGCTGAAGGGTGGTTCTCCAGAATCTGCCTCTGCAGGTACCTCTGCCCGGCTCACGTGCTGGGCTCAGCACTCAGCCCCCGCAGGGGCAACGCGCAGATCCCTGTGCTGTGGCGTTGGGAACTGGTGCTATCTCCGCTGAGGTGGTTTGGGGAGGCCGGCCTGCACCCTTCCTGGGGTAGAAACGTCACCTGTTGGGTGCTGGGGTTTGTGTTTGCCTGCCTCCTCCCTCACACCTCTTCCCCCGTTCTCCATGCTGTTGTTTTGTTTGAATGGTGCTGATTCTTTGCTCTTGGGTGGGCTGCTTTCTTCTTTCCAAACCTTTGGTTTTGGGGTGTATTTTTTTGTTCTGTTTTGTTTTCCCCGCCCTGCATAAACAGGCACAGCGGTTGGCAGCCAGTCTGTTGCCTGTGTTCAGGGTGTGTTGAGGAGGATGTGCTCTGAGCTGCGCTCCCTCTGATCCTGGCTTCCAGCCTGCAGCAAATCCCTCCAGACTCGGGAATAAGATTTCACCCCAGGTGAGCAAGGAGTGAAGGACACTGCTGGGCTTTTCTGGGCAGGGCTCCCTGCGGGGCTGGCAGGGGAGCGAGGGCAAAGTGCTGAGGAGCTGCTCCCTGCAGACGCACTACCTCACGGCTCGGTAGCAGCCCTTTGCCTGGGTCTCTTTACATGTCCCCATCTCTGGGGGGGGGGTTCCAGGCTGGCTCTGGTGCCTCTTCGGGGCCTCTCCCTCTGGGTAGGGCCTCTCTGCGTGTTTTTCCTAGTGTGGTGTGATATTGCGTGACTTCTCTTCACAGTCTTGTGTGCTCAATGTCTTAATGGGGGGGAGGGGAGAGGTCTGTAGATGTAGGTGTTTTGGGGGGGCTTGCAAAGCCTGGTGTCCTGTTTATAATTTCCTCCTGTGCCCTTGTCCATCTGGTGTTTCTTAATTCCCCCAGGGGTATGAGGCAGAGCATCAGCCTCGTTTCCTGGGCTGTGTTCCTCTCGCACCCCGCCAGCCTGCTGTCTGTCTTTTGAGTTGGGTTTGTGTTGTCTTCCCACCATACTCGGTGAGTGCTCTTTGCTCTTCGGCTGTGCTGGAGGAGAGCAGCCCTCTGATCAGGAGGGAGCTCTTGTTCGGATGCCAACAGCAAGAGGTGCAGCCACCAGCTGTCCAGGGGCCTGGCTCCTCTCCCAGTAAACCCTGTCTCTCCCAAGGACCTACTGCTTGCTGCTGGGGGCAGCCAGGGCCTCAGCTTGAGCCTGGAGGCTGCAGGGCCTGTGAAAAGGAGCTGCAGGCCTCTCTGGTGGCTGTGTACATTGCTTTAGATACCTTAGTTATAGCTGCAGCCTGCACACTCGCCTTGCTTCCCACCTGTGACAGTTGCGGAGCTGGATGCATCCTCTGGAGTGGAGGTGGGACTTGGTATTTCACTACAGTATTTTACTTGATACCTGTGCTAACAGGCTGGTGCTGAGAGCAGAAGCCTCTTCTTGGCTTGCAGGGCGCTAATCTCCCCTGCCCTGGATGTGGGGTCCTTGTGTCTGCTCTCACCATCCACTCTCCTGCTGTGCTGCTTCTCTTCTGCAGCATTACGGGGGGCTGTAACCTGCGACGGCTGCCAGCTCCTGGCTGCTGGGAGTTGCTTGGGGTTGGGTGCTCACTGAGCAGCACCCCTCGCTCTGAGAGCGCTCGTGGTGTATCCTGGGGACAGCACAGCCGCTCGGGCTGGCTGACGTGAGTTACTTAGCCCCTCATCTCCATTGCAGCATGGGAGGCATTGCCCCTGGGGGCTCAGTCCCAGTTCCCCCAACTCTTGGCATGCTGGCCAGGGGGACAAAACCCACTCCGCTGCTGAAGCAGCTGGTGCTGATGGCAGAGGTGGCCTCCGCTCTGCTGCCGATAACAGTAGACAAAAAACAAAACGATGAGGGGATGAAGGGGCGGAAAGGAGTGCCTGTAGCCTTCCCAGACACCTTTGCTCTGCAGCGCTAGGCTGCTGGCAAGGTGTTGAGGGGAAGCCGGCAGCCTCGAGAGGAGCAGCAGCCCTCCCGGCAGGCACGGTGCCTGCCCTCTGCACTCCTACGCATCTCTGGCAGTATTGGCTCCGGGCCTTGAGCGGGCCCCACTTTCAATGTCCCAACTCCAGACTGTTAATCTGTAACTAATGTGTTTTTTTTTTTTTTTCTGAAATTTTCAAACTGATGTATATTTTAAGACCAGAAATAAACTATTTTAAAAGTAGGTGGTGATGACTGTAGTGCTTTCTCAACTGGGTAAAAGCTGGGACCAGACAAATGCTGTGTGTGTGAGGAGGCAGAGCCCCTTGTGGTGCTCTCTCCCCCATTTGCTGAACTGAGTGTGCCACCCTCTCGCTTTCCCAGGGAAAGCGAGCCTGTGACTTATAAGCTTTCTGGGAGGTTACAGATTTACTGGTCAGCGTCTGTCCCACTTTGGCATTAGTCTGTTGAAGGTGGTTGTGCAAATCAAGTCTGGTCTGGTAGGAAGGAGGCACAATCCTGGGCAAGGAGTCATGTGTGGGATGAGCAGTGTTTTACTTCTGTAATCCTATCCCAGCACACGCTCTGGAGTGCCTTCTGGCTCTGAACACATCCGGACAGCTCACAGAGCAGGCTAAGCCTGCAGATCAAAACCCCTCACTTCTAAGTCAAGAATGACACAAGTACTGCTAGAAACTGCCAGTGATTTAGAAAAAGGGCTAATTTTTTGACATATTTCTACAAGGTTGCATGATTACTTAATGTGGGCATTTTTCATGTTGTTTAAAGGCTGTGCTATAAGAGACAGCCTTATTCTGTCAAAACCTCTTTGCAGTGAACCCTGTTATGCTATAAACAGGCTCGGCATTACAGCAGAAACGTCTGCCTTCCCTATTTCAAGTGTTTTGCTGGCTGTCCAGCTTTGCTGAGATTTATGTCTCAGCAAAGACCTCCACATGCTGATCTCCTGCCTCCTGTGTAGGATGAAGTGTGGCTAATTCTTTTAATATTTGCAGCTTTTTCTGAAGCCCCAGCTCTTGAAGTTATGTGAGTATCAGTACTTATTTCAGAAAGTGAGTTATGTGGAAACAGGAGGAAGGTTAAGACGTCCTTTCTCTCGAGTTTCTAAGAGTTGTATAGCTCAAGTGGCACTCCTTTATATTTTTCTTTTTTGGGGGGAGGGGGAGAATGGGGTCGGTAGGAAGCCCTCCTGGCCTGAGTGAGAAGGAGTTCTTATAGGATGCTGATATGGGCACTTGAGAGACTTTTGATTACCTACTGAAGTGCACTGCAGAGGAAGGAGGACTGTGATGAGTTTTCCTCCTTCTCCCCAGGTGGTGCTGCCTGGGCAGGTGTCTGCAGCACTCTGCTCTCTTTCTGAAGCCTCATCCTGATGGAAGCGGGGGGAAGACCCATGGCACCTTCTGGGGTAGTCCTCTGGAAAGAGGCAGGGAAGTGTTTCCTGTTCCTTTGTCCCCATAATCAATGACTTTATTCTGTGCTCCCTCCAGCGGCAGCTGCTGCCAGTGTTTAATCCTCCAGCCTAATCCCAGCTTTGAAACACAATCTTCTCCCTTGTCTGGCTCCAGCAAGGTGCAAGGGGCACTTGGCTGAGCCTCTGAAACCTGCTGCTGGCTGGAGCCTGCACGCTCGGGTGCATGGCTGGTGCCAGACGCCCTGCAGATGGGCTCCAGCCTGTCTCTCCCTCCCTCCCATGGCAGCAGGGAGACCGTGTGCAGAGCAAACCAGGCAGTGACCAGCCTCACTCCTGGGCCAAGCAAGGGTGGTGGAGAGGCTGCCAGCATCGCCCCTCAAGGAGGCCCCTACTCCCTGCATGGTAGAGGCACGAGGGTGGCTGGCCAGGCCTTGTTTGCCCAAAGGCAAGCTGGAAGGGACTGCTGCTCTCCTTTACCACGGTGGAGGAATTTAGCCCCCTTCCACCTGGGCAGAGCCTGTGCTGGGCTCTGTCAGAGGACAGACAGGCAGTGCTTGGAGCCAGCATCCCTTCACTTGTGCTTTAGGAGAAAAGCTTTGGACTGTTAATGAAGGGGAGGGAGCCTGGCATCCTCGTTTTGCTCGCAGAGGCTGAAGTGCCTTCCCCCACTGGCTGATAACGCTTGCTTCGCGTGAGGGAATCCAGCTACCCGTCATACGCTCCTGCAGGCAGGAGCTCAGGTCTGCCGTGCTACACCTCTTCGTCACGTTTAGTAGAGACTGGCACACCTCGGGGGCGGTTTCTCTCTTCCTCCCAACCTTCTAGCGATGCTGAGTGCAACACACGGCTCTGCAGTGGGTAGGCCCACACGCACCGTGGGGGTGCCTGGTCCTCAGGGAACAGCTACGTCCTAGCTGCAGTTTTGGCAGGGAAGGAGAGCGACGGCAGAGACCGTGGGCCGGCACGGGGCCCCCAGAGCCTGCCCTGCTGCTGCAGCAAGCAGCCCGTGACGGTGGCTGCTGTCCTGTGACCACAGCCACGCTGCACGGTCTGGGGCAGCATATTTACACACCGCTGCCTGTTTATCTGCTCGTAGCACTGAGCGGGAGGGCAGAGAAAGCTTCCAGGCTTAGCGCCTCAGCCACCTGCGTGCTGCGCTGCGGCCTCGCAAAGCAGAGGTGAGAACGTGTGTTGGGGGGTAAGAGCCTTGGGGGAAGCTGTTGCCGGCAGTGCCCCCCCCCCCCACCTCTGGGCCCCACGTGGCACCTTATGCATGTCCCCCTGCCCCTGGTTCCCCTCTGCCCCAGCTGCACAAGAGGGCACACGCGTTTCCGCTCTCCAACTCCTGACACCCCACCGAGGCTGGCACCCCACCCCTGCCGTGACCCCGCTGCCCCTCCCTGCAGCTGGGAGCCAGCGAGTCTCTGGCAGCTGCAAGCTGCACCACAGCTGCATCACATCTGCACCCTTTAAAATATAAACGCTCACCGTGACAGCAGCACAAGCCATAGAAAGAACATCTGTTATACACATCTGAATAAATACAGCCTGCGGGCTGGGAGGGCACGGCCAGGCGCGGGGACGAGGCAGGGCGCAACGTGAGCTACACATGCAGCAACCGGACAATCACAAGCGGCCGACGGGGCGTGTGACAACACAGAGGTGTGTGGAGAGTCGCCCAGACCAGGCTCCCAAGCTCCGGCGCGTGGCACCGAGGGAGGCGTCAACGGGACGTGAAATGTGAGAGCAGCCCGTGGGGGAAGGCCTGCCCCGGCATGGGAGCCCCAGGGGCTTGCAGCTGGGGGGACACGCGTGCACGGGGGGGCACATGTGGTCCCTTAGTGTGGGTGGCACAAGCACAGGCCACCCACACGGTGCTCTTCGGGGCAGAAGCAGGCAGGGTAGCCCAGCTACATTTCTGTTTCTGCCAAGAGGCTGTCACCGAGGCCCGACGTCATCAGGACCATCTGGGAGCTGGAACCTGTGGTGAGAAAGGGAGAAAACCGTGAGCTGCAGGAGAGGCTGGCGCTATGCTCCAGCCTGAGGTGAGCACGAGGAATTAGAGCCCAGCAAGGAGGGAAACAGAGACTGCTAAAAGGCTTTTGAGATTTCGGTAACATGCTCTGTCCCTGCAGCACAACAGAAGTGGTTCGTGGGGAGCAGGTTGGGAAAGCAGCAACAGCAGCAAGGGACCAAGACCACACCTGTGCCAGGGCTGGGGGATTTGTATTCATCACCTGCCAGCCACTTGGGGTACAGGACTGTTAAGAGGAAGGTCAGCGCTGGTGGCCCTTCAGACATATGCGCACAGGTGATACTGATTCTGCTGGCCAGGCCAGGCCATGCCCTTCGCGAGCCCTGCACAGCCCTTTAAAGCTGCTTTCACTCTGGGGCTTTTCAACTCTAGAGACAGTATTCTGGTGGGACTGGCTGACGGGACTGCAAACAAACTTAACCTGCATAGGAGCGCACACAGGTGGGGAACAGCTTGCCTTTTTTTTTTTTTTTCTTTTTCTTCGCCCAGAGGCCTGGAAAGCCTCGCTTTCTGTGCTGCATGAATGGAGGGTTTGTGTAGCCCACCCTTGCATGGTGTCAGGAAGGTGAGGGCAGCTTTCTGGCTCTGTGACTGCACAGAGCGCCAACCAGGAACGCTGCAACTCTCCTCCCCGGCCAAGTGAATCAGCTGCAAGGAGGATAGGCATGCATAGCAAATAAGGCACTAAGCAGGGTACTAGTTTCCCATCCAGAAGACTTTAAATAGCAGATAAATTGGTTTTTCCCCTGGATATGAGGAGGGAGATTTTTAATGCCCATAAGCTTCAGACCCAGACTCCTACATACTCAAAACTGCCACGTGCAATCTCTGTTTTGGGGATCAGTTTGAGGAAGTGGATCCAAAACTTTGCCAGAGCATTTTCATGGCTCTGATAAATGAGGATCCAGACATTCTGAGGCTCTGGGAGTGGCTGTGCTTGTCTGTTAGTCTGATATTAGAATTAGGAGGGAGGAAGGGCAATTAAGGATGCCAGGTTAAAAAAAAACAGAACAAACAAAGAAAATCAGCAGGATGACCATGTAGCCTTGGCAATATACAATGCTGCATACACAAAAAATACAGAACAGCCTATTGGTATCTCCCTACTATACCTTTGTTTCTGTTATAAGCCACTGCACAGGCAGGCTGTGGCACCTGGCTAAGCTCTCGCAAGTTTAGGCCACAGACAGAAGAATAGCTGATGCTATGCAGATTGCAGGAGGATTCTGGAAGCAGTGACGAATGACATGAGTTTTGGCTAGGATAACTTGGCAAAGGCCTGTGAGATTTTTAACACTCCTGCCCTTGATTTTAAGACTTTGCACAAAGATGTTAATTCCTGCAGCATCAGCGAAAACACTTCTGAGGCACCGTTTCCACTCTTCGCTGCAGCCGCATTGTCCTTGGAGACAATCTCCAAGGAGCCCTTGGAAATCCCTTTCCAAGCACCGCTCAGCCCACTGCTATTTAACATGAAGGTCATGCCTGGAGGCAGTCTGGATTGCAGCTCACAGGGAGAAGGGACAGACCCCATTTACCAGTCCCACCATGAGACCGGTGCCACTAAGAAATACCCCAGGCACCCGGATCACTGCCTATCCAGCCCCTGCCCCCAGCCCCACAGCACTGGGCCCCAGAGCTCTCACTGTTCTGGCAGATCCAGGGGTTCTTCTCCCTGGCTGTGACTTCACGAGCCTCGGTCTCCTCCTCTTCCTCACCCTCTGAGAGCAGGTCGGAGATCTGTTGCTGCAGCTCAGGACTAATGTTGTTCTCTGCCAGGATGAGCGTCCGTAGGGCTGTGGGGTAATTCTCTACCATGTCCAGCAAGGTCTGGGCAGAAAGGGAGAAGAGCAGGCTGATGAGCAGCACAAACAGCAGCTAGGTTGAACAGGAAGGGTTTCAGAGTTGTGCTCTCCTGCCACCTCCAGCCCTCCTCTTTTTCCCTCTGCCTTCCCTTGGTTTTGACCTCCCTTTGCCAGGGTTTTGGAGAGCCTGAGGACTTCCCATCTTTCTCCGGGAAGAGCTGAGCCAGGATTTCCTACTTGTAGTTAAGGAGATTACGGCTCTATGCCCTGTTGCTCCTGTGCCCTCCTGAAGCATGTCCTACATCCTCTGGGTCAGGTGAGTCCCTTCTTACCACTGGGAGCTGGGGCTCCAAAGGGACAGCCTGTGCTGCCAAGCCTTGGCTCCTATCTGTCCACCAAGCTTTAGGTCTGATCCTCAATCACAAATCCAACCCCTTACTTGGTCCAAGAAAATCAGACTAGAAATTTCTCCCTGCATTTCTCCCTGCTGATCTGAGGCAAGACCATAAAAGCCTTAGGTCAGGAGCTGCGGCCTACGAGCTCCTCCTGTTGCTGAATGTGATGGGCCAAGGGAAAGCAACAGCACGTCTGGACTCAGGGAGGGGAAAGGAGGCACGTACAGGTCCAAGAGCCTCTACTAGTGGCCAAAACCTATGCCCTTGAGGCTTTAGTGATGCAGCACGAGTACCAGGCTCTCCTTACCTGGGCTGATTGGTTGGTTAGTCCTGTTCCCTCCAAGTCCAGAACTTCAAGGGTTCGACTGGAGGCCACAGCGACGGCGAGCATCCCCGCTACCTGGTCTCCTGTGGGAGAAGCAAACCAGGATTGTCAGCGTTGCCTGCCTTCACTCATACGATTTCACATGCCCTCATGGGGCTAAGGCTGTGATGGAAACACTCTCTAGGAGTCTTCAGTATCAGACAACCTTCAAGTCCCTGATACCTTGGGGAAAAAAAGCTGTTGACTTAGAAAAAAGACAAGGCAAAGGGGCACCATTTTCAGGTCATGAGAACAGTCACTGATAACAAGGGGGAACAAGAAGGAGCACAGGGAAATTGTTTCTATTCCCCAAGGAACTCTGTTTGCCCACAGCTCCTTCCTATTCAAGGACGCAAAGGCCTTTAACATCCCCCATAAGGGATCTTAGATGCAGAATAAGGAGCTGAATAACCTAAGAGAAAGTCAGAGTCTGGCAGAAGACAGTGCGCCAGCTGATGGACTGTCACCCTGGAGAGGGGAGGGACTTTTGGGGAGGATGCACCAGAACTGGCTGCACGTGAGACCGATGCTGGCAAAGACACGAAACTCCAGTGTATTTCCCCCGGCGCTCCCCAGGGAGCGCTAGGATATGGTATGACTGCAACACCTTGTCTCAGGAGGAAAACAAGGCTGCTGCCAAGTAACATCCTGGGGCCGTTGCTGTGTGGGAAGAGGCACCCGGATGGAGAGACAGAGCCTGGAGAGAGGCTCCCTTTTCAGGCCAAGGGGAGGAGGGGAGCGCTGGGCCAGTGCTCGGGAGGCAGGGTGCGGAGGCACAGCCTGGTCTCCTCCTCACCACCTTGCTGCAGAGCTGGAGAAGGAGAGTTGGTTTCTATGGCAACCGGTGCCAGGCTCTCCTCCTCCTCCTCCTCGTTCCCTGCAGAAGATGAAGGGGGGAGCGGGAGCGCAGGGATGTATTTCATCTGCCAAGCCAACGTGAGGCCCCAGAAACGGGGGAGAAGTGGAGGGTCAAACATGACGACAGGCAGAGGCAGCGGAGCAGGCAAGGCGGGCAGGACGCAGCCTCCTTTCTGCAGCCGTGCAACGTGCTCTGAAACGTGGCTGCACACCTGCCAGCAGGGCACGCGGCCACGTCACGCACACAGCTCAGCAAGGCTGGCTTTCCTTACGGCTGAGAGGGTCTGAAGGAGGGAACTTGCTGCCAGGGGCCGGAAAGGCCCTGTGGAAGAAACTGCCCCATCCCGCTAGTGAAGATCTGCTGCTCTTCTAGAGCTCAGTCCCCGGCCACCCACCCAAGCAAACTGCACAAGCCCTACAGGGGCAGGATTACTGCCCCTCTGCTCCTCTTCCCTAGCTCACCGCTTACCCAGGGGGTTGTAGTCCAGGTTCAGCACTCGGAGCTGGGAGCTGTGAGCCACTGCAATGGCCAGCCGCCCCCAGCCTTTGCTTGTGACACCCGGATTGGCGCTCAGTGTTAGCTCTTTAAGGCCTGGAGAAGAGAGAAGACAAACCATAGCCTAAGGGTCACCAGAGCAGCCAGAAGGGATCTATTTCAGCTAACCAGAACAGCTTTGAGTTGTGTCCCCTCTGCTCTGACTGGCTTAAGGGTTCGGTTTGCATTGACAGCCATCAGCACTTATTTCACTGACTGCTGCCTTCATTTACCCATACTGTGGCTGTCAACGTTTCTCTGCTCTCCTGAGTCCTGCTTTCCCTAAATAGCAAATGCAGTGGAAAGAAGTAAGGTGTGCAAGGTGACTGACTAGGAGGAGGTGGCAAGAGGTGACAGGTTAGCGACTGGGTAGGAGGGACAGTAAGCTCTGAAGCCGGCACCTAGGAGGGGTGACCAGTTGAGATAACAGCATCGGTGTCACTGTGTGCATGCCGAGGAGAAGGGGTTGGGAGAGGAGGTGGAAGCACTGTGAATGTCAGGGAAGAGGGATGGCCTCACCTCAGTCAGCGCCAGCTCTTGTGTTAACCTGACCTCAGACCACCGAAGATCATACTCTGCAAAGATCTGGGCCTTGGCACCCAGGCTATTACCACCCAACTGCACACTCAGAATACGCCCGCAGTCAGGGACAACTCCCAGGCATTGACAGTGAAGCCAAATGCTGAGGTGGGGACACACCGTACATTTACCAACAGTCATTATCAACGCACAGGTGCAAAACAGCAAAATAAAAGTCCATGCCACCCCCTCCTCCAAATTCCAACATTCCCATCGTGAGCCAGAACCGCCCAGCTGGTCCCTGAGCTCCAAACTGTGCTGGCAGGACAGACCACAGGCAGAAAGCCCACCCCTGCCCGAGGGAACGGCTTCTCCGTTGCCGGGCTTTTCTGCTGTATTTAAGCAAGGAAAAGAAACGTCTCAGTCCAAAACAGAAACCACAGAGCCTGCCCCTCCCTGGCAGAGGATTCGCTCCTGGGTGCCGAGGTGGTCTGCTCCATCCAAAGCCTCCGTTGGTGTCCGCGCAGCCCCCAGCCCCTGGTGCTTACCGGACTTGGCCCCGTCGGGCGGCAGGAGCCCGCAGATGAGGTTGATGCCTTCGTCGCCCAGCATGCAGTCTCCCAGATCCAGAGCCACCAGCGAGGGATGGATGGAGAGCGCGGGGTTGAGGAGAGCCAAGCCAGCGTCCGTCAGGGGGCTCCCATGGAGGCTGCACGGGCGAAAGGGAGAACTGCTACCGAGCCTTCCTCCTCCCGGCCAGGGGCTAACGGGGAGGCAGAAGCAGACGGCATGAGGAGGAGGAGGAGGAGGCGGGGGGAGGGTGGAAACCCGAGCGCCAGGTGGGGGAAACACAGCACGACTCACAACAGCGACTGGACGGAGCGGTTGGTCTTCAGGGCCTCGGCCAGCTGCTTGACGCGGTTGATGTTGGAGACGATGCCCAGGTTGAGGTTGAGCTGGGCCAGGGAGCGGGACTCGGCCGCGCCGCGGCAGACGTGCCCGAAGTCGCGCTCCGAGAGGCGGCAGCCGCGCAGCGACAGCAGCCGCACCGAGTTCTCGCGCAGCCCCTCGCAGATGTCGCGCACCTCCGCCCCGGACAGCGTCTCCCCGGAGATCTGGATGGAGCCCGGCAGCATCTTCCGCCCGCCCGCCCGCCGGCCGACGGCTCGGCCTCAGCGCCCGCCGCGCATGGCCGCGGCCGGCCGCCCGCAGCCGCGGGGCCGCCGCGCTGCGCTCTGCGCGCCCAGGCGGGCACCGCCGCCGCCGCCGCCAGGCAGTGCCGGCCCGGCCCGGCCCCCCGCGGCCCCGGGGGCGTCACCGCGCAACCTTACCGGGCGCCGCCGGGCCGCCCCGCTCCGCGCCGCGCCGCCCGCCATCAGCTGCGCCGCCGCCCGGGCTGAGCCACGGGCGCCCAGCGGCCGCCCGCAGCCCGCGCCATTCCCGCCCGCCGCGGCTCTCAGCGCCGCGCAGGCAGCGCTCACCAGCCCGCCCGCACCTGCGGCGCCGCCGCCGCCGCCGCTGCCGTCCCTCCCGCCGGGCGGGGCCGGCTGCGGCCGCGGCTCCGGCATGGCGGCGGGGGGGGGGGGGTGTCGCCCCGCCCCTCCCCCCCCTCCGGCGGGCCCCCGGCGCCATCTTGCGCCCCCGGCGCCGCTCGAGGCGCCCCGGAGACATGTTGGGCTTTGGGCAGCGCGGCCCCCCCCCGGGAGAGCAAGCCCTGAGAGAAGCCCCCCAGCAGGGCTCCTCGCTGCCCCGCCCCGGGGCGACACTTTGGCAAAGGGCGGCCGACACCGCCGGGGTCTGCGGCGCTCTCGGGGTGCACCTCGGTCCGAGAAACAGCAGCCCCCTGGACCGACTTTGGCGCCGTTGTCACTTATAACCCGCCACCGCCTGAGCTGTCAGCGGTTGTTTCGTCCTTCCCCGGCCACCCGGTCACGGGCGGCCGAGGCCGTGGTGCACGCAGGTTGAGGCTGCCGGCCTTGGGGGCACCTTGGAGGCCATCATCTCCTGCGGCGTCACCTGGCAAGCGTGGCGGCCAAGGGTGGTGCCGCGTCTGCACGGCCGGGGAGCACGGCCAGAAGCGGCGGCTGGCGGGAAGGGAGCCCGGTGCGGTGCCGCCACAACTCTATAGCAGGGTTATAAGGTGCAGCTGACCGTGGCAACGGCGGTAGGCGAAGGCTGCCCGGAGGCTGAACACCTCCTTTGCTACCCTGGCCAAGAGAAAGCGGGCCCAGCCAGGCGGAGCTGGGAGAGCTACAAGGGGGCGGCCGGTCCAGGAGCCGTGACCTGGGGCACATCTGGAGACTGCAACTGCAGGGAAAGGGTGCAGTGCTCTCTTCCACAGCTGGCTGGATCTCACGGCAGACTTCAGTGCGGTGCGGAGGTACGTGAGCCAGCACGGAGCTGAAATAGCGTAGCTATGCTATGCTAGCAGTTAGGAGGAGCTCCTGGTAGGTTAACCAACTTCCTAGGAATCGAGGTCAGCTGGAGGTGTTTTCTTCTCAAGAGAAGTGGGGATTCTGGACCACAGCTGGGCGTACAAGAGAAGCAAAGGAAACAGGGTCATTTTTTATCCCTCTGCTGTTTTTTCCTTCCTCAGCAGGGAACATCATTGATTAGGAGATAGCCCGACAGAACAAGGAAGCTGGGGAGACGGACATTTCTTTAGGCAGTAGAGGCCATGCCCGAGGCTCATGGTAAGGGAGAGAACTTGCTCCTGGTCACATCCCTTGCTCCAGTGCAAGGAGGCATCTGGTAAAAGGTGGAAGGATTGGGGAAGTGGTGCAGGCTTGCGTACCTCTGCAGTACAAGGCCTCTCACCCTCTACCTGATAAGAAATATGAGGGGCACAACTGACCCCCTTTTCATTCACAGAAACAGATCAGAGGGGTTTCACCCCCCCCCCCACCCCCGGCCTTTGGTAGTCCGGTACTTGGCGAGAAATGGGAAGTAGGGCCCCTGTGGTTTCAGCTCCACTGAGCTGAAAAAGGAAGCCAGTGATGTGGAAATTAGGTTAAACCACATAAGTAGGCAGCTTTCTGCGCTTAACTAATCTGCTAAGGAGCAAGCTTGGCTGCTGCGGGTAGCAACGCTCTAGTAAATTCCAATCCAGTGGGTAACTAAGGGACAAACCCAGGCTCCTCCGCTCTGTTTGCAGGCCAAGGCAGGAGAGAAGAGATGGAAAGTGAGGGGGAAATAGGATCTGAAGGGGGAACATTAATTCTTCTCCTTGGGAATGGAGTGAGCAGGTCGCCTGAGCCAAGGGCTGCACATCATATCCTGATACGAGACCAGGGAGAAGGAGCAGATAAGAATCTGTTAACTTTAACACTTTGGCTGCAGCATCTAATTTAGGCTATAGGTGTGACTGTGCTCCCTTAGTAATCCATTCCTGTTCTCTAGAGCGATCTACAGATCCCTCTTTCTCTGTGTTGCACAGGGGTGCAGATGGGCTTTGATACTGCACCTGCAAGCTAAACCACGAGTAGACCACAGGCCTGGCAAAACATCTGCATCGGGAGATGAACAGCTGCTGCCTGCATCCAGCTGTTCGGAACTGGTACAGGTGATGGTTTTCAAGGAGGGAGCTACCAGTCTCCAAGGTTGCATCAACTGGTTCAAGTGAGGGACGGGATCCTTTGTATTGCATGGCTGCAAGCGGAAGAGGCTGAGTGTCAGAGGGCTGGACAGGAGGACGACCAAGTAAATGCCAACCACTGATCAGCACAGGTTGAGCACAAAACTGCCCTCGGTCTCACCTCACAATTACCTCCAGGCGCTAATTAACCCATGCTTTGTTAAACAGGCTATTTTTAGAGAGGTGCTTGGAGGAGAGCCGCTGGGACATGTCCCAATTCAGTTGACAGCAGCAGCCCTGAAGCATCACTTAAGAGCATCAGGCTGCTTCTGAAGTCCTAGTGCTGGCATCTCCCCTGCCTGCTGTCTAAAGCAAGAATGCTTTGAGGAGACAAATTCCCTACCTTGCTTTGTGCTCAAATACATTGGGAAAAAACGCACAGGAGCTAGCAGTTCAAAGCCTTGGCTCACTAAACCTAATCAGGAGATACACAGAGGGGGATTCAGCAGGAGTATTTTGTCAAGAACTTGGCGCTACTTCCTCATCACGTGCAGTTACTCAGCAGGTATGAGGAAGGTAGTTCTTCATTTACTTTCTGGGACACAAGGAGTGAGAGTTGACTCTCTACACTGATGCCATAAATAGCTAACACGTAACACGTGGAGAAAAAAGGTGGACAACCAGCGGCTAGAGCGAGACGAGGCACAGGACGAAAAGCCAACGGGAGCAGCCTACTTGCAACCTGAAACAGGACTGAGGTGACTAAGCATAACAAGGATGGAATGTAAAAAGGGTTGGATTCCCAGGCAGTGTAGAGGAGAGAGGGAGGCCTAGCATGCTTTTATGTACATTTTACCATCCTCTTTCTAATCTAACAGCCTTATATATTTATTCTAGCTGGATAATAAAAAGTGGCTTGCACAAGACTCAGAGCTACCCTTCCTCAAAAGGGAAAGGAGGGGGGAATATGTTTTAGATTTGCTCCAACAGCCACAGCAGGAAATAAAGGCATTAAAGGCAGAAACAGTCTGGCATGCTAGATTTATAATGCTTATCCTGGTAACTAGAAGACTTGAGTAAGCACTGAGAGATGCCCTCCCGCAAGGACTTTATGAAGGCTGCATGCTCAGCATGCTCTGTGGAGCTGCGGCAACTCATGCAATTCCCTGCAAAAGCACGTTCCTCTCTCTCCCTCTTTCTCAGCAAAAGGGCATGCTGCCTCTCTCAGGGCTCAGCAGAGCACTGAACTTTTGCTTGTACAGAGCACTTCAGACTCCAGCTTCTACTGCACAGAGAATGAGTTGAGGCTGAGAAAGTGGGGCCCCACAGCTGCCAAAATGGTGGTCAGCCACTTGTCACCTTGGTTGGCTATCTCTAGCCCAGACACAGCACAGAACCTGCCTGGGGTAGAATGAGGACTTTGCTCACTGCCATCCCCTCGCGCTGAGTAAAAACCTGGCTCACAGCTGGAGCCAAGTGGCTAAGCATGGGAGGCAAGCACAGCTCTTCTCCAGTGGTGCCCTTAGATCCAACAGGATAAGAGTTTGACCCGGAATGATTTTTGGTCATTTTGGTCATTTTTTGGCTGGAATTATTCCAGTGGCAATTTGCCATTGACTTTTTTTTTTTTTTTTTTTTAATTGAAGCAGATAACCAGCCTGACTGGCGTAGCTGGCACTGTTGTGTTCTCTTTCTTTTTACCCTGCTTCCAGTCTGAATGCTGCTACAGCAGCATCCTCTCCCACCAATATAGGCAAGGAGCAAAAGAGTGCAATTCTGACATGCCCTCTACCTCATGCTCAGATAATTTGTGGGAATACTAAGAGAGGGAAAGTCCTTGGCTTTTTCATTCTGAAGGTGAGGGAAAACTTCTCTCAGGGTGGGTTCCTCTCCCACAGTCATCCTGAGCTAAAGGAAGAAGAGAGAGAAGCTGAAAACCAGGTATCAGCTAACAGCTTTCCACTCTTGGACCAGACAAGTTAGAGCAGTGAGGGAAGATTACATCCAAATTATGCAGTCGTGAGTTTCTGAAGTTCAAGTAAGCCTAGCCTAGGTCGCTCCATTTCCACGTAGTTACTGGAGCTTTCCTGCATGAGGACACTGGGGCTGAACGTGCCAACTCCATTACCATTGTAGACTCCCCCTTGCTTTACAGAAGTGCTTTTACTGGAGAGGAGTTTGCCAGACACACTCTCTCTCTCTCAAGGCTCAGGAGCCTCTTCAGAAAGAAGACCTAGCCTCTACTTGAAAAGCCGGAGAGTACACAACAGATGCCGTACATGGTGGATCTGGGGCAGCAGGATGCCTCTGCTGACCGGAGAGAGAAATGAGGTAAAAATCCCACATCTGGGAGACACAAGAGCAAGGTGCATGAGGGTGAACTAGCCTCTGTAACAGAAATATCACAGAAGACTGTGCGCGCACACACACATTGCCTCTGGGGCAGGCTGCAGTTAGAACTGCAGTCCCAGAGAGCGACACAGGCAGAAGGCAGATAAGAACAAAAGGTGCTGTGAAAGCAGAGGGACAGAGATACACTTCTTATACACACAAGAGAACGGACAGCGAAGCGAGACAGCAGCTTGGACCACGTGAAAAGAGAGAGGGATCAATATGGAGCATAACAAGAAAGAGATGATATGGTTAAACATTGTGCTGTTTCAAAAAAACTCTTGAGCCCGCTAAAGTTCACGTGCCTTTTGGCAACTGTTGAAAAACTGTCCATGTAACATGGAGCATTTGAAATGGGACAGGACAAAAGTGCAAAGAATTCTGTTTTGAGTCTAGGAAGGAAGGGACAGACAAAGGAGCAGAGACCCACCACCACTCTCCCATTACACAAGTAGGCTCAAATGTAAGACATCATTCAGCACCAACATCCATTTAATTCTTCCCTCCTCAGGACAGGAACAGAGCGCATAGCCCTGGGGTTATAGGAGGAAGCAGAAAGATGGGGGGAGGGACAAACTGAGCTGGGAAATCCCAGCGAAGCGTGCAGGTGACAGAACTGCTCTACGCCAAGCAGCCCAGACCTGGGCAGGGGAAGAGCCTAATTCTGTCACTGAGGTGCTGCCCCACTCTGCTGCCCAAAACTGCAACCCAAAAGAAAAGTCCAGGAAAACAACATAAAACCAAGTCCTATTCCTGCTGCTCTGTCCTTTTCCTAGGAGACAGCAGGGATACTGCTCTATACAGCCCCGAAAGTAGTGAAGGAAGCAAGTCCAAGTTCATGAAACTACAGGGTCAATGCCATGGCTTTGGCTGTTGCGTTCAGTACAGCGTTGGAAACAACTGGAATGTCTCTAGCAACTCTCTGAAAGGGCGGCATGTTAGGTCCTTCCAACGTGTCCAGGATACCTGAAGAGAACAGAAAAAAAACAGGAGAGTGGCAAGAGTTAGTACCACGCTGATCCAGATGCACGTGACGTTTTTTTCTTGCTCTCTCTGGCCCGTGGCTGACCATGGCAGGGCCTAGGATGTGGGAAACGTGCAGGGAGAAGACATCTAGCCCCAAGGAATGGGCAGGCAGCCTTTGGCTTCAGATAAAGCAATAAACACTTCCATCCAGAGAGAGAGCAGCGTACAGATCAGAGCTTATCCCTGGGGCAGGGAAACTGTGTCCTCGAGGGAAGCACAGATCGTGTCACCTTGAGGGTGCCAAATCCAACCCTCTGCCGTCTGACCTGAATGCAGATACTGCTGGGGGATGCTGCTCTGCCAAAGCAGCCTGATAAAATCCTCTCCCCACCTCATCCCAGCACAGACCCCCAGCTCTCTCTTAGATCCACTGGTTGCTTCCCTCCTGAGATACACTTGCAGACTTACATCAGGAGCTGCAGATGGGGATGCAATATGGAATTTTATTGCTGCAATGTAAACAGGGACCAGGTTTGGAAGCAAACATATGTACTGATGGAAGTGTCCTCCAGACTTTATCAGTTACCCTCTCAAAACTGATAATCGGTCCTGGAGATTGTTTAAGAAAATTGCGTGGAGTATATTCTACCCTATGTCATTTGTTGAAGAGTCACAGATCAGGGCTCAGAACGCTGGCCATGAGAATGGATGCAGGCAAGAACTGTATTTACATCTAAAAGGACTTTTAATGCCATGCTATAATCTTAAATTATCGAGACTTACCTTCAATATCATGAACAGGACTGGTTGCCTAAACTCAAAAAAGGGACTACAGAATGGCACGTTTAGGGATCTGAAAACTCTAGTGATTGAAGACTGTGACTTTTTTTGGTTTGTTTTAAAGGGATAGTGACTTTTGTTAGGGGAAAACAAAAAAAGATGCAAAAAGGAGACCTGAATATGTATAGCTTGGTAAATAGCACAGACTGGGGGAGGTGGAGCTTCTGCTGCCTGTTTTGTACAACACAAGATAAAAAAAGGCATTACACCAATTTTAAGAAGGAAAAAGATTTTTCTTGCGATACATTGACTGTGGATTTTCTGACCAGAGAAAGCAACCTGATTTCAGCAAGATTCAGGAAGGGACTGGATATCTGCGTGAGTGGAACAGTCAGTGCTGTGACACTTCATTTATGGGGAAAATTAAACCTTCTGCCTCACAACTTCTGTCCTAAACCCTGAGACTCGGCACAAACAGATTACCCCATGTCTATCTGCTGCCCCATTTGGACAGCTTCCTCTAACACAGCTAGCGCTGGCCGCTCTTGGATAGGAAGTTGGCACATATCCCAGGTTGGATCCAACTGGCTGTATTTTTTCTGGGAGGGAACAAAAAGCAATTCCTCTTCCCCCAGATCTAACAGGCACTCCCTTCCTATCTCCCCTTCTTACCTTCTACTACCTTGTGATAAGCAAAGTGCAGGTAGAGGAGGAAAAGCATATGCAGAGCAGCAAGGGTCCCACACAAGATGAGCCGCTGAGTATGCCCCACGGTACGTGACACTAGCACAGCAACCTAGGAGAGAGGTGGAGATTACAGACAAGGTAGCTGCTACCTCAGCCTTTGGCGTTGCAGTCAGATGCACATAGGCAGATGGGCCAAGTGGTAAGAGCCAACAGAAACTACTCAGAGACTCTTTGGCAGTTTACACCACCAAATTCAAAGTAAACTGACTGTTTCATGTAGGTGAAGCTTGTCCAGCCTTGCCAAGAGTTCAGGATGCTCAGGCAGGACTCTGCACCACAGTAGGGGCTGTAAGGGAGCAGACCTCCTGCAGCCATTAGAATGCGTGAGGACATTAAGCCGAGTGTCACTTCCAGACACCAGCGGCCAAGCAACCCAGAAGTGTCAGGCTGTTGTTCTTAGCAGCCTTACTGGCTTTGATATGAACTGCCTGCCCCAAGAAACAGAAAGCAAATGACATTCTCCTCTTTTTTTTTTTTTTTTTGGTCCCCAAAGCAGGAGGGCTCCCAGCTGCCTGTCCCTTACCATTCGTAGTGTCGAGAGTCCACCAACACCCAGCCAGAAGATATAGAAGAGGGAGTGGAAGTGGATATTATAGGTAACAAAGAGGGTGATGCAGTGTCCAAAGAGGCCATAGCCCTGACAAAACAAAAATACACGTGTTATGAATGACAGTCCCACGTGAAGGGCTACTGGTCAAAACCATGAGTAGGCTACTCCTGCAGCGTTTCATGGAGGCAAAGCTTCACTAATCACTCACTCAACACCCAAGAGTCAATCAGCACACCAAACGTAAAAGCCAGTGTGCTGTGGGAGCAGCTCACATCCAGCTTCTCTGCCTGAAGGAGTCACAGGGATGATAGAAATCACAGCAACTTGGGAAACAGAGAAAAAATCAGCCTCTGTTTCCAGAGAAATTGGAATCTCCTGCTTTTTACCACCATGCTCTCAGATCAGGAAGTCCAAAGCAGATCTGCATGAAGCAACAGCCACTTTGTGCTGTCCTCGTACCTGGGATGGGGCAAGTCAGAAGAACAACTTGGAATTCCAGCCTATCCCCATGCAATAGGACTGCAGTCACCTGGGACCATTAATTGATAAGGAGACTTCCACGTCTCAGGGAAGACCCCCCCACACCACCCTTCTGCTGAAGCACCATGCAGCCAACCTGCATCTTAGCCCCATCCATACATACCAACAGTGACAGCATCTGCACCATCGTGATTTGGGCATTGCACAGATATGCCAGGAAATAGATGAAAGAGGAGACGCCCAACCAGTAACCGAAGCAGGTGCCAATGGCTGTGCCCATCAGTGTGCCTTCCCTCTGCAGAGACAGTGTCAGGGTGAGGAGAGCGCAAAGAACTGACCTGTCAGGACCCAAATTCCACCTCAGAGAGTTCCCAGAGCCTTTGCTAGGCATGACTGAATAGCCAGCCAGCAGCGTCCAGGATGCCACATGGCCTACTGCCCAGCCCTTCCAGCAACACAGCATCAAGATTTTCTGATGCTTGCTTCCTTCCTCCTACCCCCAAATTAACTCTTCCTCAAATCAGTCTGCTTTTCAGCAAGGTGCTGTTCAGTCACGGGAGAGGCTTCCTCTCCCTCTCTAGCCTCATTATGGCAATTCAGATCCCAGTGCAAACCCCAACCTATCGCTGAGACTCGCCGTACAATGATGGTGTCCGAAGTCTTCATCCCATGCAAGAGGATGGCCACCAGCGTGAAAACCAGCATGAGGGGCCCATAGAGCTCGCCTGCAATCTTCTACAGGAGGAGACAGACCAGGGAAGGCTTGGTTAGTGCTCCTGAAGGCCAGACTCCCCACCCCAAGCCATGTGAGAAGTGCCTTGGATGAATTTTGTCACTTAGCCACCTACTGATCTGAGAAGTAACAGTAAGGCCGCTGCTGACAGGAGCCAGGAAAAATAGGTCATGTGATTAAGAGTCAAAGTGGTGTTAAACAGGATGCCAAAACACGATAAGTGAAGTCTGGAGATCTAGAACTGTACCAGCATTAAGGGTAGCAGAAAGGGGTTTAGAAGCATCCTGGGAAAGAGCTTACCAGCATTTTCAGGCAGATGAACAACTAGCAAACTCAGGCCCTTACTAACACGGGCTAATCAAAATCTCCAAGGTGTCTGTGGGACATTCTCTTGAGCCATGGAGTTTGATTCAGCAAAAGGGAACTCACCTGTGGGAAATTAATCATCTTGACGGGAACCATGGACTCTAGCAGTCTGCATCACAGAAAAAACACAGAACGACATCAAAAGCAGGAAAAACAACCAGGTTAACGAGATGCCTCAGCAGTAAAAGATCCCATACCCCAGTCACCAGTATTTTCCTGTTGTGCCTCACAGGCCTTGGTAGACACAGATTCCTTCTGAAGAGTCACAAAAGGTAGCTAAAGAAAACAATCTTATTATCCACAGGCTAACTTTGCCAGGGGGATTTAATGAAAACATACACAGATCCATTCAGGGATGAGGGGACTGCTGCCAGAACAGCAATCCCTAATTTTCTGAGCCACTGAACTCCTTGACCTGAGGCTGGATGAAAAAACATATGTTGATGATATAAAGCCTTCTCCTTCATGACAGCGGGCTAGCCGAGCCTCCTCATGAGTTAGTCCTGGATAAAATCATGCTGTAAAAATATGTACAAACTGTACCCTAGTGCTGGCTCCTTAGGCCTTGGAAGGTTTTAGAAAAGTAATTCTTGCCTCATTCTCTCCAGTCAGGTAAGCTGCTCCCTGAGAAGACACAGAACTGCCTTTCTGAACACAACTGTGTTGCAGGTCCAACAGAAACCACGTGACGGGGCTGGGCAATAAAACGCTAAAGATGCCTCAAAGCCCTTGTTTCAGTCAGAGAAGCTCTGCTGGGCCACAAGTGACATAGCGGCCAGCCCGCCTAGGGAACCTCTTTAAGGACAAGGGGACAAAGCCTAGCGTGTTACCCTGCATCTGGGCACTGCGCAGGGCTGGCAGCCCCACCCGGAGTTGCTTGCCTTGGGGGCAGCCGCTCCCTGGTGAGGAGTCGCTGGTCCCCCCTGAATCCCCCGGGCACTCGCGGCGGAGGCGACGGCCGGGCCACGGCCTTGCCCACCTGGTGCGCACTTGGACAGGCTCCACGTCGAAGTAGGGCCGGAGGATGTCGATGTTGGCGTAGAGGCTGAAGGCCTTCGAGGCCTGCCTCTTCCCCACCTGCCACATCTGCGGAGAGAAGGCAGCGTGCAGCAGCCGGGCCGGGCCCCCGAGGCCGGGGGCGGCCGCGGGCCGGGCGGGGAGCCACGCTCACCTGGTCAGCGACCTGCCGGCCGAGCTGCCCCCGCAGCCCCTTCATGCCCAGGAACTCCCCGTCCTCCTCCTCGGCGGCCGCCGCCTCGCCCTCCGCCTCCTCCTCCTCCTCCTTCATGCGCTGGTGCATCTCCCCCATGTCCTCGAAGCTGGAGCCCGACGTGTCGTCCATGTTCTCCATGTCGATCACGGCGGAGCCGCCGCCCTGCGCGGGGGGCAGAGGCGTCAGTGCCCGCCCGGGCCCCGCTCGGCCTCGGCCTCGCCCCCCGCCCGGCCCGGCCCGGCCCGGCCCGGCCCCACCTGCATGTTGTCCTCGAAGCCGCCCCACTCCGCCGCGCCGCTCCTGCCGCCGCCCGGCGCCGCCGCCCCCGGCGCGGACATCGTGGCCGGGGCCGCCCCGCGCCGCGCTCGCTGCTGGCGGCTCCGCGGGCCCAGCGGGGCTCGCAGGACCCGGATGTGACAGGCTTTCCCCCCTCCCCCCCCAGCACCGGCGGACGTGGAGGCTCCGCCCGCGCTCTCGCGAGATCGCGCTCTCGCCGGCCGGCCGGCAGTGCCGCCATCTTGGGAGTGGCAGAGGAAAGTGGAAGGGGGCAGCAGAGAGGAGCTGAGTAGACGGTGAGGGAGCCTCGCAGAGCATACGGGGGCGTGGGCTGCGCTGTCGCAGCGCCCCCAGGCCGGCCTGCGGCGAGGGAGGGTTGAACGCCCCGCGGCTGAGGCGCCACACCTAGGCGGAGCCAAGTCCTCCCGCCCGGCCGCCGGGGGTGGGGCGGCCCGTCACGTGGCAGAGGGAGTCTAACCCCTCCCTCCCCAGTCCGTCCGGCCGCGCACGCGCTCTGGTAGCGGCGGCGGCGGCAATGGCGGCCAAGCGGGGCACGGAGGAGATGCGGGAGCGCGTGGTGCTGGGCGAGTTCGGGGTCCGCAACGTGAGTTGGGGCGGCGCGGGGCTGCCGGGTGCCCGCCTCGCTCCCGGCGCCGCCGCCGCCCTCACGGGCTCTCTGCCTATCTCCCTCTTCGCAGGTCCACACCACGGACTTCCCCGGCAATTACCCCGGCTACGACGATGCCTGGGATCAGCTGCGCTTCGAGGAGGTGGGCGCTGCCGGCAGGCCGGGGCGGCCGTTGGGCGGCCGTTGGGACGGGGCGGGCTCCGCGGCGGCCGTTGGGGAGGGGGCGCGCGGGGCGGGGAGGGGAGGAACGTTACAGGCTCCGGGCGGTGCGGGCGCGCGCGCGGCGGCGGTTGGTGGAGGCGGGCCCGTGGGGTGACGCGGCGCGTGGCCCGTGCAGGGGTTCCGCGTGGACGTGGTCCGCGAGGAGGACGACGCGCTGGAGTTCGACATGGTGGGCATCGACGCGGCCATCGCCAACGCCTTCCGCCGCATCCTGCTGGCTGAGGTACCGCCGCGGGGAGGGCAAGGCTTGGCGGTGCTCCCCGGCCGGGTTCCCCCCCCCCCCCCAACTCGGGTGGGCCTCGGGGCTGTTAGCATCTTCGTACCACCGGTGGCCCTTGTGGCCCGCCGGTGGGAGCCTGCTGCAGCATCAGTGTTTCTGCAGCAGGGCATGGGGGACAGGGCCCTGCACAGAGCTGCCTGGAAGCAGGCCCTAGCTGCAGAGCAGTCTGTGCGATGGGAGAGGGCGTGTATGTGTATGTCCTGTGGTATCTCAGTCCATCTATACGTATTTTAGAAGAGAAGCAAAAATCCGTTCTGTATGTCAAGGACCTAGAGAGAGTTAGAGCCTTAGTGGCATGAGCAATAGCAATTGTAACCCTTAAGGATGCTGAGGTAGGTTGGTAGGTTGTTGTGGATGTTGGTAGGTTCTGTGGATTGGTCTGCCCTTTACCTCTCTTACTTTTTTTTTTTTTTTTTTTTTAATAAAAGAAGTAAGCTACCGGGATAGAGGGAGAACTCATTCATGTTTGTATTGGGTAGCGCAATTTGATAGAAACACCAGTGAGAAGAGTGTGCGAGCAATTATTTATGGGAGAGAAGAAGTAGTGAAAATAAGCACGTTTTAGTTAGACACTGTTTTGGTGTGTAGTTGGACCGTCACCTTATACTGACTTGATGCGTCCTCTTCTCCTTGAGGTGCCAACGATGGCTGTAGAGAAAGTCTTTGTGTACAACAACACGTCCATCGTGCAGGATGAGATTCTGGCTCATCGCTTGGGACTTATCCCTATCCGAGCTGACCCTCGACTCTTTGAGTACAGAAACCAAGGTGAGAGTCCTGAGTCTCCCTTCAATCAAACCGAAATACTGAAGGTTGCCCCCAAAGTAGGAAACCTGGGATCAGGTAAACTGAGCAGAAGCGTGATTCTGTAGACGCTCGTGCTATTCTCCCCTTTCCAGGAGATGAAGAAGGGACAGAAATTGATACGTTGCAGTTCCAGCTGAAAATAAAATGCAGCCGAAACTCTCAGGCAGCCAGGGAGTCCTCTGACCCCAATGAACTGTACTTCAATCACAAAGGTAAGGTCTTTCCGTGTCCTAAAAACAGATGCTGCTTTTTTTCTTGGGAGACAGGAATTGGTCCATTCTCTCAGTCCTGTGAACAGAGAGAGCTGATTCCCTTATTCTGCTAAACTTTTTACCAGCTCCAGTCCTGTAGCAGTCTGCTTTCTGAGGCAGCAGCTGGCTGATGCTTGTGGCTCCTCTTCACAGTGTACAGTAAACACATGACATGGGTGCCTTTGGGAAATCAGACAGACCTCTTCCCAGATGCTGACTTCCGACCTGTTCATGATGACATCCTTATCGCACAGTTACGACCTGGCCAGGAAATAGATGTGCTTATGCACTGTGTCAAGGGTATAGGTAAGTCACTGGTCCTGAGGGTAGGGGGAGAAGGTGTGGGAGTGCTCGGACTATAGGGCATGGACGGATGTGTGGAGGGGAGAGGTGGAAGGCTGGCTTGCCTCTTTGAACTTTAGGCCCTAGCATCATTACCCTCTTGTTCTGTGAGACCTCTCCTCACCCTTATCTCTTTGTGCAGGTAAAGATCATGCCAAGTTTTCTCCTGTGGCCACAGCTAGTTATCGACTGCTTCCGGACATTACTCTCCTGCAGCCTATTGAGAATGAGGCGGCTGAGTTGTTGCAGAAGTGCTTTTCCCCTGGAGTCATTGAGATCCAGACCATCAAGGGTACTTTATTCACTGCTCTAACGTGTCATGTCCTTATGAGTCTTAGCAAAGAGTTATTGCAGACTAGAGCCAAACCTTGTGGAGACGAAACCACATTGTGATGTTGTCTTGCTGATCAGCAACTGTTTGTGCTGTTCTCAGCCTGGTTTTATGGATGAGTGGCTGTTGCACGCGTATGTGTTTGCTGGTGAACTGAGATCTCCCTGAAATGCTAAGGTATTGTGTGTCTGTCTGTAGAGCCCTGTGGCTGCTTACTGCAGCTTCCAAATACTGCTCAACTGTGTGTCAGACTGGGTAGTGAGCTTGGTCTTTCCAGCAGTTGAATGTGGGGATGACGTGTATCCTGCCCAGGGGTATGTATAAGCTTTGTGTTTAGATTGGAACTGCTCATTTCTATCAGGTTAGAATTTTGTGTTGGAGGTGTGCTAATTCTTTATACTTTGTGGCTTCACTGCCTTTGCTGGTGGGCGAGTGCTTGTCTGGGGTGCCTTTTGGTCATGGGAAGTGCTTGTCCCTGTTTGCTGCCGGTGCCCATCTTGTTTCGTCTTTTTCCCTTTAGGAAAAAAAGTGGCAAGAGTAGCAAATGCACGACTGGACACGTTCAGCAGGGAGGTTTTCCGTCATGAGGGTCTGAAAAACCTTGTGCGCCTGGCAAGAGTGCGAAATCATTACATCTGTAAGTGACCCATTTTCCTCAGAGCAGAGAGCCTTTCTCTGCTGTGTGTGCAGCATGAGCAGAGGCTTGGCTAGTATTGCTATCTCTCGTCTCTGTCCTCCTTCCCCTTCCCCCTCACCAGTCATTAGCCTTGGTACGCTTGTATGCTCATGGGTGACTACTGAGATTGTGGTTTGGCGCTGTTTCGGGACTGAAGGTGTTTGTGCTTCTTGCTGGCTAATGTTGTAAACCTCTCTTCTGGCTGTGAAGGTTTAGCTTGACAGGAGTGCAATGTAAGTGAAAATTCGGGGGCAGAAAGGCTGGAGCCAGGTGTAGGCTGAAGCTGGATAGTGGCTGTGCTGACTTGTATCTCTGTGCAGTTTCAGTGGAGTCTACGGGTATCTTGCCTCCAGACGTGCTGGTGAGTGAAGCCATCAAGATACTAATGGGAAAGTGCCAGCGCTTCCTGAATGAGTTGGACTCTGTGCCTATGGAGTGACCAGGCTGTAGCTGAGAAGCACATCCCTTCACTGCTGGTTTGGGGGTTTGCCTGCAGGGGTGGTTCTTCCTCTGTAGGCAGGAGGTCTGAGATGGGTTTGTTAGATTCCCAAGACCATCTCTTTGTGTTTGTTTTCTGTTTGTAATGAGCCTCATTGAGGAGATGCCCTAAAATAAAGGCTTTTCTTCACAGCCATGTGCCTCAGTGCTGTTAACAGTGGTAAGACCCTAATATACGGAGAAGAAAGTGCCAGCAGGCCTAAAGATGAGCAATAGGATTTATTTTGGATGGCATGCACTGTCTGAAGAGGACTGCTATGGCAGTGTAGTAAAGCACTTAGCAGCAGGTCGGTGAGATCTTAATGCAGTCCTGCCCTGGTACTTGCTAACAGAGGCTGTCTCAAGCCTTCTCAACAGAGGCTGTGGTAGTTAATTGATGTGGTAGATGAAAGGTTGCACTGTTACATAGTATTGGGTTTCTCTGTGTAGTAGCAAAGTGGGGCTTAAAAACATGCTCTGTAAGGACTACTAACTGTTCCCTGTTACATGTCTCAAGGTGAGGTGTTTCTTTCTTGATGTTAACCAGGCTTGGCTACTTTGTTCTCCCTTTCAGTGTCTGAACCTGAAGCTGAGTTAAGAGTTTCCTGGGGAACAGTGGCAGGTAGGGGGGAGCTAAAGGCCTGTCCCCACCAAGGGAAGCCTGGGAGAACTTGCAAGCAAGTCTCTGTGGTGAGCACTCTGTTAGTCAGCACTAGGTAATTCTTGCTTGTGAATGACTCTATTGTTAGGCTTAACAAATGAACTAGAACTCCAAAGAGTGGCTATGAGTACTGGTCTGTTTCAGTGACTTCAGTTAACGCTTATTAAACTGCTAGAACTGTGTGTAGCAAATCGTACGTCACCTGTTCCACTGGGGTATAGTTAGCTGTACGTTTACAGGACAAGTATTAGGCTGGATGTGCTGTAGAAAACGTGTGCGTTCAGGACAAAGTCAGTAAAGTGGGATCGAAACAGTGGTGACGTTCTGGCCAAAATCCCAGGCCTGTTCCATTTTATCATACTGTGTTGCAGACCCATGCTCTGCTCACAGATTTTTTTTTTTCTTTTTTTTAAGACTGCTGGTAACTAGTTGCTGGGAAACTGGCTGCTTCCTTGTCAAGGCTGTTCTGGGGGGAGGGGTTGCAGTTGGTGTTTCACAGATGTGCTTCCTGGTTTTTGTACCTCTGCCTCTTTCAGCTGTCTTGCAGGAGCCTTTGCTGTAGAACTTACCCTGCACGATCTATTTATTCTGCTTAGAACTGGAAGGGAGTTTTGGGAATCAAAGAGCTAGGCCTGTGTTTTGTAGCTTGTACCTCCTGGTTTAGAGCTCCTAACAGCCACAGCCAAGGTGTCTGCCTAGTGCTTTTGCTTGCTGAAAACTGAGACAGCCCAGCTGTACAGTACCAGTCTCGCATGTATGAGTCGTAGTGCTAGCCTAGGCATACAAAACTTCCTTTAGATCAGGACTGTGGTTAGTTCTTAATCAACTTCACTCAGGTTCTACCGCTCCTTTTCAAAAGTAGTAATTTATAGCTGGATTGTTTCAGTTTAAACAAGCTGAAGCAGCTTCCCAGTTGAGCTGGATTACAGGTAGGACCTCAAAAACGGTTTTGTAATGGGGCCCAATAGGGAAGTTGTCAGGCTTACCTCTCACAGGGCTTCTGCTCTAGTTTGGAGGACTTTCTTGCAAGCCTCAGGACAAAACGAATCATCTTCTAGGGTTACTGAAATGATAAGCTGAGAGTATTAAGACTGAATAGCTCAACTACAGCGCTGTTGCTAGCCACTGTTCCTCCCAGCAATAGCTAAGGTGGCGCTTGGAGGCTGCATTAGCAGCATATGCAGCTGTCTATTGCTGGGGGCTTGGAAATATCCCAAAATAACCAAAGAAAGCCCTAAAGACCTTTAATTATATTGACTTTGTTTGAGACACATTGATGGAGTTTAGGAAAGAATGTGCTGCTGTTGACTGGTTCCTAGCATGTGTGGGAAGAAGTCTCTCATGCTGGAGGAGTTTAGGAAGCTTCCAACCAGAAAGAACAAAATTCTGTGAAAACATCAGCTGCTTCAAACAGGAAACAAAACTTGGGACAATTCCAGGCCCACTGCTTGAGAAACAGTGATGCAGTAACGGACTAAAGAAGCATCCTTGAGGCTAAGCTAACCTCTTTGCCCTACTTCCATAAGCCTAGCTACAGTGGAAGGAAGGGAGGAGAAAGAAATTGCTTCAGTACATCCCAAACTGTGTTCCCAAGAGACAGTATGTCAGTCTAATCATTGACTTCTTGTGCTGTCCTTAACCCCTGTGAAGGATGCTGCCAGCTCCTACTCTGATTGTCACAAGCAAGGTACCTTAAACCTTTCTATTAAGGTGTCCTTACAGGCCCCTGCATCCATTTTAAGGTAATAATACTACAGCTTGCACTTCTTTGTGTTTTCAAGGCATGCTTTGTTTTCTGTAGCCATGTCAAAGCAATTGTCTTTGTAAACATGTACCCTTCAAGCTTTGAACCCAGCAGCTGTGGTAGAATTAAGATAAAGCAGCTCTGACTGATCAGCTGATACTTTTAAATGCCTCTTTCTCCTTGCCTTCTAATTTAATTAGCTAGCCTGGGACAGTGCATCCCCATCCTGATTACTGACATGTGACAATGCCCAATTTACACGGACTACCAGCAAAGGTGTCTCCCTTTTTGCAGATGGGATAAGACGTGCTGAATGACTCTTAGGAAGGCCCACTAGGGGGCAAAGCAGAGGCTTCAGCTGTTGGTGAAGGAGGTAAAAGAATAAAATGAAATCACGACACCATGTGTATGAAACTGGAATAGCTTTACTGACATTCAGAGGTGTAACACAACCAGTTCAGAGACAGCTTCAGCTTTAAACAGTCCTACAAAAAAGGTTCTAAAAACCATTTAAAAAAACCCCTTGTGTTTAGCATGAAGTCACAGAATGTTAAAAATACCACAACACAATAAATACACCCAGCCTTTGCTTGAGCCAGGAACCATATGAGCTCAGGAGTTTAAAAAAAAAAAAAGTGAGGCCAGGAGGAAAGTGGAGGGTGCTGGTGGAACAGCAGCAGCAGAAGGCTGCACTGAGTCCCAAAGCTTGCTCTTCCTTTCAGCCCTCCCCCTCCCCCACCCTCTTCTAAACCAAGCTTTTCTGTCCAGTCCAACTTAGCAGAGACACCACCTTTGTCCCCCCTCATGATTTATTACTTTTTCTGTCTCCTGGATGGCAAAACAGCCAGCTTGTTCTGGACAGACTGTCCCAGCTCCTGTACCACTGTGCTAATGTTATAATAGACTGAACGAACCATTTATCCTGTAGAATAACCAGCTTTGCAGCCTGGAGTGGTTTGCTAGATTCCTACCTCCTCCAAAAACCCAGTTTCTGGACAGGCTTCCCTCCCCTGTAAACTGCATTATAAAACCCTACTACTTGCTGCCATGCCACATAATCCTCTGAGAGGTACCATACTGGGTAAAAACAGAGGCTACTGCCACCTCCACAGTGACACGGTGGGCTGATCCCTTTTGGTTTGCAGGTGCTTCAGCTATTGGTCCAGATTTTGTGTACCTGCACTGCCCTGTTCTAGTCTACAGAGCATGGTTACAAAAAAAAAAAAAAAAAAAAACTTCCTGTCCTGCTCCTGAGAGATGTCTGAGAAAGGCTGGCACAAAGCAAAAGCCTTCCATTTGGCTCTAGGTAGAACAAGACATATGCACATACATATATGATGACAGTGTCTGCCTCCTTTCAGAGAGGAGCTGCACCTTAAAAAGACTGAACTCAAGGGAGAGCCTAGAATACTGCAAGGCTTGCTGGCACACAGCCCTCAGGCCAGGGCTCTCAGAGTCCAGGAGGGAAAGAGATTCATCAGAAGACAAGTCCACTAGGGACAAGAGCCTGTGGGCATGACGGGAGTGTCTGATGTGTTCCCTGCAAAGCCTGGCTACTACCACCCAGAGTAAGATTAGGGCAGCCCCTTTTCAGATGGGGCACTCTTTTGCCTTTTGCATCACTCCTAAATGCCCAGGGATGAAGAGGTGGAGCTAGAGACACCCAAGGCTAGAGAATGACCAGGCTTTGCCAGTCTGTAGGCTCAGCTTCCACCCTGCAGAGAAGCAGAGGTCTAAAGCTGCTAATACTCAGAGGGGAGGGGAAGGAATCAAAAAAGCTTAACGGACTGGATCAAATGCCACCCCAGGCCCCATCCCCATGTAGGGAGAACAGGACAGGACCTGTAAGGGGCTTTATTCAGGTGAATGCTCGTGGAGATGACAGAGAGAACCTAATGTGCTTACTATGAGGAGAGACCAAATATAAGGTAGGGGAGGAGATGGCTGCAGTGTCCCAGGCTCAGGGCTCAAAGAGTGCAGTGAGGCCCTCTCCATCCTCATTCTCTAGCACGTCTGTCTCCAGTGATGGCTTCACCTTTTTGAAGAGAGATGGGAGGTTCCGGATATGAACCTCCTTGCGGAACTGCTCCCCAAGGGGCTTCTGCAGAGGACAGACAGGCAGGCTTTAGTCATTACTGCTTTCACAGGTCCACTCAGCCCAAGGGCAACCTACTTGCATTTCACAGTCCGGCCCCAGTTTCCGAGCAATCTCTAGACCCATTCTCCCTGCTTCGGTTTTGGGGAATCTCAGGCTTGGTCTTTCCACAGTGCCAGGGCATCGATGGTAACCACTAGTGCCGACTGCACCACACTCCCGGGACTCTAACTCAACACCTCAGACTCCAACCTCCCGAGCCTCACTAAAAGCCCTGCAACTATCGAGCAGCTTTGTTCAAACATGTGAACGTCCTGTCCCCAATAAGTATTGTTGTGCCAAAGTACCCACTGCCTCTCGGTGAGAAGTTGTTACTGGAGGTGCCGCTCAGTGTATGGCACCATCCCTACCCTAGCTCCAGGCTGAAAAGACCCAGTACAAATCCTGAGAACGTGTTGCAACAACCTCCTGGCTGGAAAGGGCCGTACTGGATAGAAGCAGGCAGGCTGGTTGCCCAGTCACTTCTGTGGGATACAGGTGTGAAAGGAAACAGGTTCATTTTGCTCTAGGATATCACCTACCCCAATGCAGCCTGTGATAAGGCGCTTGAAATGATCCTTCCGGCGCTTATCTGCCACCTTCTGCAGCGTTGGGTTGAGAAGTTTTGATTCAAACTGCTCCAAAGATTCCCTCTGGATGTCTGGGATCTGCTCCATCACTGCCTTCAGCTCAGCGTAGCGAGGGCGCTGCGGGGAGAAGGACGGTCAACACAGCTCTGCTAAAGGAGCCATCCTGCCCTCCTTGGGGGGCCATTAGCTCCTCTGCTTCTCTCACCCAAGCTGGCACAGGATTAGTTTTCCACTACTCCCCAGCCAACCTGGCATCCTGACAAAGAGCATCGTTCCTCACCAAGGCCTCGTAGATCTGGAAAGCCAAGTGGACAAGAGCTGCCATGCAGCCATCGTGCTGCCCGTGTGTCTGTAACCCCTTCAACACACTCGTGAAGAACCAAGACACAGCATCAGGGAGCAGGTTTCCTGGGAGCACCTGGGGAAGAGGCACTGTCAGCACAGAAGCAGCATACTGATACATGACTGCCTTTCTCCAGCAATTTACTCTTCCCAAGGAGAAGATGCCCAGGGATGAAGCAGCCATGCCTCTCACTGCATTCAGCACTTCCTCTCCCAATCATGCCAGAACGAGCCCCCTCTTTCTCCCAGAGGTACCTGTTTGAGCAGCGGCCAGCAAAGCTGCGTGGTGGTTCTTTGGCATGACAGGGTATCCTTCCAGGAGAGGGATGTGTAGGCAGTGATTAACAGAGCAGTGCAAACATCCTGAAAAGGAGTCAGCAGATAAACCAGTCAGAAGAATTATTTCCCACCTTGAAGATTCATGTCTGAAGGGAGCCAAGAGACAGCCCAAGGAATTTGCAGTACCTCCACAGGGGTATGTTCTGAGAAGCCTGCTTGCTGCTGCTGCTGCTCCAGCAGAAAGCATTCAAAGGCACTCAAGTGTGCATGATTGCAGCCATGAGGAACCAACTGCAGGCAAACCTGCTCCCTTCATCCCTCCAGGGAAGGCCCTGGAGCGCCCCCAGTGCCCACCAGCTGCTCAAATCAGTGTCAAAGCTTCTGAGACATTTACAGGAGAGGTGGAGTACAGAAGTGTCAGGGGGAAGATACTCTGCGTGGTGGGTTGTAGTAACGCTCCTGACTCCTGAGCCAGCTCCGGGAGATCTTACAGAAGGAAAGAGTTATTGTGAAGTTCTTCTTTCTGGACTGGAACCCAGGATGGGTGCAGGGCCAGGGAACGCCTTGTGAGGCTGAATGCCCAGTGCCTCACCACGTAGAAGGCCACAGAGGAGCTAAAACACCGTAGCTCCATGTAATGCTGGATCCCGACCTGTGAGTGCTTTGTGGCTTCTGCGACAACTTAACAAGGCCCTTAAAAACAAGGATGTTCCTGCCAGAATGATTCTCACGCTGGGGAATGCTCAGGCAGACTAGATCTTTGTAGCAGTGTCTGGCTGCACTGCACACAAGCGTGACAAGGAGTGCAGAAAAAGGATGGTGCAAGTTAGAGCACGTGCCCTTACCTCCTGCTTCATCAGACACTTGCCGAGCTCAGTGAGCTCTGCGCTGGCAGGGGCAGTCACTTCTGTGGCCATCACCTCATCATCTACAGAGCAAAGAAAAGGCAGCAGTAAGAGCGTGATGTCCCCAGGTCTGAGGAGCAGACGGAGAACCGAGTTGGGAACCGGGGGATAGCGCACACAGTCAGTACGCTGGCACATCTTGCCAGAACATCTCTCTCTCTCCAAGCAGGAAGCACCCAGCCATTGTGAGGCAGGAAGGGTACCCAACTAGCTACTCTCCAGCTAAAAAGATGACTGTGCCCATCCCCTCTCTCCTCCGCCCTCCTCTTGGTAGCTTAAGAAGCCGCTGCTCCAGCAGCTTGGTTTCCCACATGCTACTTGAGAGCTCTACAGCAGAGCAGTGGTCCCTAGGCTAGACCCATTTTTTTTTTTGTAGCCCCCAGGCAAGAAGTGCGGCAGGATCCAAGCTGAAGGCTTGGTACCAAACCTCCACCTCTCACACACAACCTCCAGTAGCAGGCCAGGCGCTCCCTTTTAAGAAACGGGAAAAGCGTTAGCACGCACCAAGAGAGGAAAAGGCAAAGGTGGGCATTTACTCACCATCTCCGTCTACAGTAGCAGAAGTGTTATGCTCAGCACCTTTCTTAGAAACACAGCAAACAGCTGCAAAAACAATTGCAGGTCAGAGGAACACAAAGGGGAAGATGCTACTTGAGGACATGCAGAGATTATCCTGCATAATCCGAAAGGCTGACAACTGCTTCAAGCTCCCCCCAGCTCTCCCTAGACCTTGTTCTTTACAAAGGATCTGAAGTGAAACGCTGCGCTAATTGGAAGCCTGAAACACCCCTCTCTCAGTATCCTTCCTGGTGGAACCTGCTGCAAGGTGGCCGCTTTAAACTACCAAGAACCGGGAACATGCAAAATTGTTTGAAGCCTAGAACCCGAGGAAAGCAGCATTTTACAGCAATGAGGCTAATCAAGAAGGGAGATGCAAGGTTGACGCCCTTTCATCTCTATGTGGAGTTAATTTTCCCAGTCTCTCTGCTCAAAACCACACTGGCAAAAACATGAAGTTGGAGAAAGGGAACACAAAGGAGGCCTGCTTGTGAGGAAGAACTCTGTCCTTCTGACTGGCTGGAGACATGGCAAATGCCAGCAACAAAACTGCTCTACACTCAGGTTGTCCACAAATCAATGTCATGCATCTGACTCCAGGGCACAGAAAGGAAGAACCCAGATTCCAGAAGAGGACTGGACTCCTACAGTGACAGCACCAAAAACACGGAGCCCTAGATGCCAACAAAACAAAAGGAAGATAACACTTTCTTCTGAAGGTTGTAAACTGAGCTCTTACTAGGCTTTAGGTAAGATTTTCACAGGGTTACCTGTCTCACATCTGGCTTCTAAGGATTATGTTAATCTCTAACAGTTAAGTTTTACTGCAAATTGGAGATTCCTGTAGTCCTCTCCAGGGCAAACTTCCCAAACATTCCAGTGGACCTAGCTTGGTTTCACTTACTGATGAGATCCATGACTTCACGGGTCAGCAGCCTGACCAGCTGCTCCTCCAGCATCTCCTGAGACTCAGGATTGTCGTCTGCAGAATCATCCTCACTGAGGAGAACAGATTTTAGTGTGAGGGGAGCCAGTGTCTTAAGGTATCCCTTCTGCCCAAGCACAGGAGTGAGTCACCATCAGGATAAACACAGAGAAAGTGAGACTGAGGACTAGCTAAGACCGCCGTTCCCTTCGTGAGGTGGGGAATACTGAGGTGTGAGGTGCAACTGGCCAGGAATAGGATGGGCTGTGGAAACTCCTCACCAGCATTATCTGTTTACTCGCAAGTCCAAGTGAAAAATCAAGGAGCTGCAAGCTAAGTCAAAGTTCCAGAAGGATCAGTGTTTTTTAGCGCTCTGCTGATGGGCCTGTTCCCATCCCCAGGGCAAAAGGGCCCCCTGAAAGACGAAAGCTCCAGCCCACTCCCCATTTTCCCCTTTCAGTATTCAAGGGATGAAGCTTACCAAAGCATGCTGCGCTGGTTGATCACTTGCCATTTCTGAGACAACCTCTGTTTAAGACCAAGACAAAAGGGAAGATTCAGTAACTTTCTAAGGAGCCATCCTGGATACAATGTAAAGAGGCCCAAACACTAGTCACTAGGAAACAGTGACAACTGCTGATAGAAACACTTGTAAGAGTTTCTAATACAGCTCTCATCCTAAGCCCGACTTTGAATGGGATAGGAACTGCTAGTTAACTGTGGCGAAGAGCCAGAAAGCTGTTGTGGCTGTGCTGGCCCTAGGAATCTGAGTGAGCTGTCAGGAAAACGAGGGGATGCAGGCAAGAAGAGCCTTACAGAAATTCGCATGGCTGAAGACTGGGAGTTGATATCCACAAGTTTGAATTCACAACAAGGGGGGCAGCCAGAGTTCAACACACCTCAAAAGCCCCCTTGGACAATTTCTAAATCATTAAGCATCAGGGCTCTGCCCTTGCTCCGACTGGCTTTGGAGAGATACAGGCATTCTCACGTGTTGCTGCCTGCTGCTACAAGGAGCCCAGGCAGCCCAGGAACAGGCATCAAACCAGCTGTTTTCTTACCACATGCAGATACGTGAAGAGTGGTCCCAGCATGGGGCAGACAAGGGTTTCATAGTATTCTGGAGGGCAGGAGAGTACCAAGGGCTTAACAAACACACCTGCGCAGAGCAGTTAAGGAAGAGACCCAGCACATGTGGCTGGCTGCCAGGGCTCCTCTTCTAGGAGAGGCAAAGGGTCTGCTCCCTGCCTCCCACTGCTAACAGCTACTCATTGCTCACTGAACAACAACGCAGGCAACATCACCTATCAGGCTGTGGGAGGGAATGCGAAAGACTTGGTCCAGCCATGAAGTGACAGATACACCTCTAAGCCCAGCTAGCCACAGCCCTGAATTAGCAAGTGGTGTTTCTACATGAGTGTGAGTTGTTCAGCCTCTTCCCCTGACACTTCAGCTGAGAGAGCCAACAGGAGGGCACTTAGTGCCTATTTCCTAGCTGTGGATTGAACGTCCAGCCCTGGAAAGTGGGCTGAGAACCCCAGATGGTCTCCCACACAAGGACCGAGTCTAGTCAGACACTCTCCTGCCAAACGCCTACGCTATCCAAGCCCCCTTGCTCCCCAAAAGGCACTCCCCATCTCTCATGGTGCATTAGGACAGCACAAATCCTTTGTACATATTTCTGATCCCGTGCACTGCTGTTCCTGCTCATGCCCTGCTAGGCTGACACTTCTGCCACAGCACGCGTATCCCTGTTTGCCTACTTTCCCAAACACCCTTACTTGGTGAGGTCATACTGAAAATGATGCCAGAAGGCCAGCAGGTTTTAGTTTGACATGCTCAAAGCTTCCCTAGCTGGCCTGAAACAGCGACAGAAGGATACGGAGCATAGGACGCAGTCTGTAGTCAGGAATGTTGTTGAGGTTGACGAAAGCTGAGCTGAGGAGCTGGGTGGCAAGACCCTCAACAGTATAGAAATCCTGCTGCATGGAGGGGCCTGCATTTCCCAGGATGTGGAAACTACAATGCAAAACCAAGTTAATTTGCTCTGTGCTGGATGGCAGGTACCATGCCTCTGACCTGGCAAAGGCTGCCAGAGCTATCATTTTGACATTAGACAGTTGCCATGTTCTTACACAAACACTACAGAGAAATTTTAGCAAAGGATCTCCCTTTTGGGATACGTGCAGAAAGGCAATGAATTAATAGTAATCTAAACAGTTAACACACACTTTCAAGTGCTGATATTGTATCCTAACACGGGATTAAAAGCAAAGAAACAAGCTAAGTCAGGATTTGGAATGAGCAGATCCACCCTTTTACGTACTTCTTCCAGCAGCCGTGTTCCATATGTGCATGGTAGGCTGCAACTGTTAAGTGAGGTTCACCATTGCTCCTAGCACTTAGAGATTACGGGATACAGCGCACTTGAAAAGTCTAAGTCTAGAACAACGCTGCACCCGGTAATGGCTTTCTGCAGCGGCTATGCCATGTCAGATTGCACAAGGAAGCTCTGGTGCTCTTACCAGTTGTCGTAGAGGGTACAAAAGAAGCCCTGCATCCTTTCTAAGACCGTTTTGTAAACAGGAGAATCATAAAGTTCCAGCAGAGGCTGAGGGAGACCTGTCGGAAAGAATAAACCCAGCTTCATTAATAAGAGCATAGCGCACCTTTCACAGTGTGTAGGACAGGCCCCAGCCAGCAGCAGCAAGGCCCAGACGGCAGCAAGGGAAACGCTCAGCAAGGTCACATGCAGCCGAAAGGCACAAGAGGCAGCAACACTGCGGGGGAACCTTCCCGCAGAGGTCAGCTTAATTTGAACTGGTTGTACAGATGCTCCAGATGGTTGTAAAGATGCTCCAGCTAAGGTTGCTATAGCCTCATCGTTCTTCCAAAACCAAAACTTATTGGAGCCATCAGAACCCAGGAAGAAATAAAGCTGACAGTTCTACAACTCCTCTGACAGCCCATCCCTGCAGATTTGTATTCGTCTCTCTTGGGATACACGTTACTGCTGAACCACGGTATAAGTAAATCTCCAGCAGAGATCAGGGCTCTACTTCTTTATGTGCATTAGCTCACAGAAAGGTAGAGTTTACAGGTGATAGAAAACAGGTAAAGGATAGAAAACAGGTAAAGGATAGAAAACAGGTAAAGGAAGCATCTCCTCATCTTACTGATAAGAAATAGAGACAAGAAAGACAAAGCAACTTCACTAGTCTTTGACTCTCTGGCAGAGTCTGAAACTAAACCTCAGTTTCCAGAGTCACGGTCCATATTTTAGCCACAAGGCCACCCACTTTTGCTTTGCTGGAAAGCCTTCTGGGTTTACAAGCTCAGGCCTCCTTTTAAGAAGGCTCCAAAAGCCTCATTTTAATACAGTGCCTAGAAACAAACAGCAGGGCCAGAGTGCAGGACTTAGTTCATGCCCTCTGGGACAGGTCTCTGCACGAGCACTCAGGGATCCCATACGTTCCTCCTAAAGAGAAGCTCCTTACCGAGGATGGCGTTCTTCTCCACCTCCAGCATGTCTAAGGCCTTTGCAAACGTTTCCCCCAGCTTAGCCACCATCTCTGGCATGTAGAGATTGTTGTGAGTCCTGAAACAGAAGAGCACTTGGTTTATACTGGTGTGGGTCCACCCCTTTTGCCCTTGACAATGGGATCCTCTCCTTCAGCTTGTGAACAGCTCCTCTGTGGCAGACGATGAGGAAGGTGAGACCAAGCACGTGTGCATGGGATCCCCCTTCCCCACCTGCGAAAATATTGGGGAAGCTCACCCGACAGAGATGTGGAGTGACTCCACCTCATGTCCTGAAGCTCCTGGCTGCCCCATCCACTTTCTTCAGTTCACCCCACCCCTTGCAAGTGCTGGCAGTAAACTCCCAGCAGCTCTCCAAGTGATGCTGGCAACAGCTTATTAGCTTGGCCAAAGGGATCAGAGAATGCGTTTTAAAAACCGACAGACATGGATTCTGTAATCTCAAAAGATCTTCTGCACCTAAGCCCCCTACAGAGGGAGAGGCTGTTCCAGCTCCAAAATACACACACTGCCCCCCAGGGATGGGTCACAGTCCCCAGAATGGCAGGCGGCACTGGAGGGACTCTAGGGAGAACATCAGTCCAACAGAGGTGTTACTCGTGGCAGACACACATGCCCCCTGGAAAACGCATCCGACTGGGAACAATTCCACATAATCAGGAGGCAGCCACGGTCAGCTCTCCGTGAGGGACACCAATTCAGCCACGGGTGGCTGGTTCTTGCCATCCAGGCCAAAACGGGTCCCCTCTTAGCCAGGGTACTGACTCTCAGAGCTGGACTCGGCAGGGGATCTCTCTCACCTACCTCTCTCCTTTGAGACCTCAGACCTCCACTCTGGGTGTCGCCAGCTGCACACAGCACAAATCCTGCAGCCTCCTCCAAAACTGCAATGCCATTGTACCTGCTGCTAGAGGTGATCAAGGGCAACTCAGTATCTCCCCCTAGAGCAGCGTTTCCCAAAGCGGGGGGGTGCGTGGGAATGGCTGGGGGGAGGGAGCGTGGACAGACCTCAGTACGTTCTCCAGAGTCTCAGCTTTCACTCATGTCTTAATGATTTTTTTTTTTTTGGAAGGTCTCTGTTCACAATCCTGGCAACCCCGATGCAGTGACGTCTGCCTGAGTTTGCAGAGAGCCTGAGTTTGCAGAGAGCCTGAGTTTGCAGAGAGCCTGAGTTAGCTCCGAAATGGCAACTATCCCATTTCTCTCTGCAAGTGTTAAATACTTCCCTGCTCACTGCATGTGAGGAAGGCAAGTATGTAAGTTTTGTAAGAAAGAGCTACACAAATGACTTAACCACTCATACTCTCATTCTGGGCTGGATCTAACACCATGCAACAGGCCTCAAAGGGGGCAGAAGCTAGTTTTAATTTCTCAGCAGGGGCCAGGGAGAAGCCTAGATTCCAAAAATTTGGATAATGCTGTTCCACTGACTCAGAAAACTCTGCATTTCTGCTCGATGCTATCCTGCAACCTAGCTCCTAAAATCTTATCCTCTTTTATGTCACCTGTCTGCTCCATGCCAAAGTTGGCTTCACCTCATGCTAGACAGAAAGGTAGTGGGACGAGCCCAAGGACTGCAGAATTGTGGGGTGAACCTTGAAATCTGACTGCTCTGACCCCAACAGAATGGGTCAGAATGGGTCACATCCTGAAGCTGCAGTCATGGTCCTCAGTTGTTTCAGAGTCCTTGAAGCATTTTCTCAAGTTTGACAGTTGGGAGAGCAAATGTTTGCTCACAGGCCAATCTCCCTTAATTTACACTGCAGCAAGGTCCCAGTGGTAACAGAGAGAACATGGCTAATCAGTTGCTCCCCATGGGAGCTTAAAAAAAAAATGTCATCCAGCATCCCTGTACATGATGAAGATGTAGCCCCTAGGCATGGTCCAGCTGAGACTCTCAGCAGCGAGCAACACTCCTGGGTATCCCATACACAGGAGAACATGGGAAAACAAAATTCAAGAGACATTTATAATTCAGATAAGACAAGCAAAGGATATGACAGGCTGTGGCGAATGTGTTTTCAGAGACGGTCACAGCTCTGCTGAAAAGAACGTCTTTGCTGTCTAGAGATGTGGGCTCATAGGCAGAAGATGACTCCTTTAAGACAGTGCAGAGTCCATGCTTGAAGTAGTCTCAACCTGCAGCAGAGCCGTCTGTACTAGAAATTCTCATGACATGCCGTGTCCGTACAACCATTCTGCCACCAGTATTAATGCCGCAGCAACGTCAGCATCTCATCGAGAGAAGTTCCAAAGAAGCCTTTGTCCATGCAAAGCATTTGCTGAGCCTGACTAGTCCATTTGCGATAAAACATGAGCAAATCCCAGCACAAAGGTGCTGCACAAATCAGTCCATGCATCTGCTGACTCCAGAAGTGTGTCTTTCTCTAAAGGCAGAAATTGTATTGGTGGCTGGAGATTGATGTGATTTGGATTTAAACTCCAGAAAGAAAAATTGTTCAGCAAATTTAAGCCAGAAGTTAGAAAACAGCTAGATGAAATGAGGTACCACAAAGGACAGGAAAACCATCACTCAGAAAGCTGCAAGCAGCGATGAACAAAGCAGCCCCATATGATCATTCAGCACATTCGGCTACCACAGATACAAATATGGCTAGACACAAAAAGATAGGCTGGCAAGGAAAGCACCACTCTGTCTATGCCACTCAAAACTGCCTTATTTTCCCCATGACTTGGGCTCCCTCTCATTCCTCTTGGTTCTTTGGTCTCAAACATGAGCTGTCTCCAAACTGCCTACCTTGGTGCAAACCCAATGGCTTATCAACTTTCACTGTTTTATCTGCAGACACAGCATAAAACACCACGCAACGTCCAGAGACCAGCACACCCAACTGTTCAGCAAACAGTGGCAAACGCCTTTTCTCTGCACACTGGTACCTGACTTGGTGTTCAGTCCAGCTGCTCAGGAGGATCTGTGCAGCTGCTGCTTGCGGTTCTGCTCCCACAGCAATCGATACAATCTGTGAGGGAGGTCTACACCCCCTTCCTGCATCGGTACATTAGCAACACTGGACCTGGCTTGTGTCCCCCGAGAGCTGCCTAATGGCACAGAGCTTAGAGAAGCCTCCATCCTCAACTAATAATGCAACTATGTTCTTGAAAGCATTCTCAACACAGGCAGCATTCCTCCTAACTCTGTGCTTCCCATCTCTGACGGGCTGCTACAGACTGCAATCCATATTAAAAGAGAGTCCTTGGAAGCAGTACATGAAAAATGTGCTATGGATCCTCCGGTGTGACTTTTGCTGGCCAAGTACAAGCTCCAACTTCTCCAGAAAGACATAAGCATCATGCACATTTAAGCTGAACAAATACGAGCCTGCAGGTGTCAGAGAGAGGCGTCTACATCCAGGAGCAGCCTGGAAAAGTATCAAGTGGAGGATCTATTGCTCTCAATACATCGGCTGTTCATTCTTCTTGGAGTACCCAGCTTTATGTAACTCCTTTGGGAAAGCCTGGATACCTCAGAGTGAAGTGCAAGCCACTGCAGTATGCTACCAATCACTCAGAAAAATCCTAAAGCGGAGATTTTGGTCTGCAACAGAGAAGCTTGAACACCACAAATGCGCTAGCTCAAAACACAGCAAGGTAGCCTCTTCCTTTGTGTTGGTGGGGAAGCACGGGCAACAGAACATAGCTTGTGCATTTTCCTGGAGGTGGTAAAGCAGGCACAGCGTTTCTGTTTTTTCACAAGTAGTACAGTAGGAGTTTGACAGAAGAGGATGTAATTTAGTTTCCTAAGCTTGTCATAACAGGATCCCAAGCATTTTTAACAATGTACCAGTTCTGGCAAGAACAGCAACTGCACCAGCAAAAAACCTGTCCATTGCAAACTGTTCAAAACTTCGGACGGTGGTTTAGTGGGTTTCGCACAATATGGAGCACATTCCGTGCTCTGCGAGAATCGGCACGAGGCTGTCCCTACTCAGACAAATCTACTCTACACGACCCGCCCAAAGAGCTCGTCCATAGGATCTTTGGCCTTCAGGATAAAAGGCAAAACCACTTCAAACACAGCTCCTCTGTGCTACAGCCATAACAAGATGGTTCAACCCTGCCCACAGGCCAAAGTACCACCCACTGTACTGCACTGAGCTCTGTGATGAGGAGCAATTGCCTGAGTGGGCCAAGACAGCACATGCTTGTTCTACCAGTCCAGCATGTTGCTTCTCACTAGAAGCAGCAGTCCTGAGCTCATCAGTGACTACAAAACATACCTGACTAGACAGAGCTTGCAGTAATAGAGCCTCCTTCTCACAAACCTGGGAACTGAGAAATGTAAGTGGATCTGAAAATGCTCCTTTCCAGCCGACTCCTGCCAAGTTCAGAAAGAGCTCCCAGTTTTCAGGCACACAACACAGCGTACCTCACAAACTGGCCCATAGTCTGGCTAAATCCCAGTGTCAGCAGTTACCCTGAGCTAGATTCCCCATTTATAAATCTGGGAACTGTATTTTTCAGGATTCCTCTTTTCTGCTTTCTCTCACTCCTTCCTCTGGCTGGCCTAGAGGTACCCAACACCAGTGACGTGCAGAGAGGCACTGCTAGGTAGCGACAGCCTGAGAGTATGCATCCACTGGTTTCAACAGCAGACAGTGCTTCAGGAAACTGGCTTTCTTATTCAGCAAAACCAGCTTAATTTAACACTGAAGAGAGAACAATGCCAACTGGATGCGATGAGAGCTGGGACTGCCCTGGTGGTGATCGGAGAGGTGGCCTGGTAGGGACTGAGGGCAGAGCAGAGATGTTAGTTGAGAAACGATTAACTGGATGGCAGATTTATAGCAGTGGAGGTGGGGGAGGCAACCCCAGCCCAAGCTCCCATTGGCTTTGATGGTCTCCTGTAGGCCAGGCCAATGAACGTTCAGAAGGCTCCAGTTTCCCCAGTCCCATTCCCCACTGTGAACAGTCAGGAACAGTACTTGGGCACCTGCACCAGCCTGTGTTCCCGCTGGCTTCACTAGGAGAACATGCTCTGAGCATACCTCGTATTTATCACTATTTGACTTTCAGAGACTCTTAAATCAGCACAAATGATTTCAAGTCAACTTGACCCACCTTATGAGAGCAAGTAAGTTGTCAAGAAGTTTCAGGACCTGCTCAGTGCAAGGGTTACGGTAGATTGGACTGCCACTGGGCATGTAACCAACCAGGAATCCTCCAGCTTTAGCCTCTTCTGTAGCAACGGGCCAGCGAGCTCGTTTCACAACTCCCAGAATGGTGTACACACAAAAGCTTATCTGCAACAAGAGCAAGAGACATGGAGGGAGCGTTTCTTAGCCAGAGCACAACCCAAACAAACACGTTTTCAGAAAAACCTGTCATCCTCCCATCTCAAATGGAACACTCGTCAGTGAGCCTAATATGGTGACAGGGACAAACTCTGGTAGGTTTGTTGTCAGGAAAATGCAGCAACCTATTATGATACATTCCATCATCTTCAGGGACCCTTGGCCACGGCAGGACAGCCTAGGAACTATTATTAGACAAAGCAGCAATGCACAAGTCTCATGAGTATGCAAAAACCTCATTGAGAGGGCAGGGCTGCCCTCTAAAAGGAAGGGTCTCTGTCATTACTCCTTCATGTGCTGGTATGGATATGAACATCTGTGATCTCACAGCGGTCAAAGCTTGTGCTCTGATGTTAAAGCTCTGCATTAGTATCAGAGCACACGCAGAGCTCTACTGACTTTATTTCGGTGTCTTCCACAGACCTCAACACAGCAACCCCATTTACAGCTAGTCCATGAAGCGAAGGCATGTCACTAATAGCTCAAACAACATGCATCTCCTAGGAAGAATTTTAATTATATTCCAGGCTGCAGTCTCGGCAGGATGTTTTCCATGCTGCCGGGCTCAAGAAGCACAGTTCACGTCACTGTATTTCCAAAAATCATGTAAACCAATTGATTCCCACAAACCTAACTCTGCCACACAAACAGAAGGGAAGAGAGTGCTTCATTCTGCCGAATCATTTGTTTCGGCACGGCCTACGTGCTCACTAAAGCTCAGAGGCAAAAGTTGACCTGTCGTTCTGCAGTGTGAAAAACCTCCTGATCTGTACCCTAAAGAAGCGGACGATCAGGAGAGACCGTGCGTGTAGCCACAACACAAATGAGGGCTGTAAGGAGATGAGTCATCTCACTCTAAGGATTAAACCTCTCCTGGTAATGATACTCACTCTAGAACGGTTCAGGCCACTAGGATCTTCCAAGACTGGATCAGCAATTTTGTTATCTGCACCCACATAGGAGATAAAGGCTTCAGGATCTGAGAGGACCCTGGCAACAGAAAAAGACAGAGCTAGGGACTATCGTTTGTACCAGGGAACTTTGAGCAGAGCATTACACTAGCAATGAACTTCTCAACAAACATAGAACGGTCTGGAGACGCTGGCTAGCAATCCACACTGTACATGGCAACTTGAGGAAGAGCAGCAGAGATCTGGCCGCTCTCCAAACATCTCCAGTTTTCTTGGGCCATGGGCCATCCAAAGCCTTAGAATCCCTTACAAAGGTGGTACTTCTGGGAAAACTCTTGCGCGTGCCCAGCTGTCCAGGGCCGCTGCCTAGAGCTGTGGGACAGCTCAGCTTCCTGGCAATGAGCAAAGGCATCTTTCATTTCCCATTTTCTGCACGTGCTTTGAGCACGCTGGGAAGTGTCCCTCTACCACCTCCAACAGTTCTTAGATTGCAGTTTTCAATAGGCAGCACTTAGACTTGGTTGGCAACTTCTCAAGAGCAGGAGGGCTATTATCACAAGCAACTAATGACTGCCCAGCACACAGGTCACCAGGCACCCTTCCTTCCTTTTGGCACGTATATTCCCTATTGGGGCACATGCTACCTCCGGCAATACCTCCAGCACAAACCTCAGAACAGTGACGCCTACCTCTGCATCTCTGTGGAGAGCCATAAGCTGGCAACAGGAGCCATGAGCTCCTCCAGGAAAGCCTTCTGCCGCTCATAGTCCTTGAACTGGTTGCTGATGAGGACCAGGGCCTCCATAAGGGCACACTTCTCCATCTGTGTCAGGAGCAGCTCATTGGAGAGCAGCTGCTTCACGTGGTTGTACAACATCTCAAAGTTTGGCTGGAAAAAATATCCAAGCAGGACAGTGTCATGTGTTTGGTGTGGAGGGGTGTCACTGGGGGAGGCAGGGGTAGGGACTGAGGTTTACTGTACTACGAAAAACAGCTGGAAGAGCATGGCTAGTTTCCTTTTCTCTACATAGCCACCTCTCGCCGAGTCTCAGGTGACTCGGAATGTCCAGTGTAACAGCCTCTTTTCCGCCCTCCCCCTCTATCATCATCCTGCATCCAGTTTGCTTTAAGTCTCCAGAATGATTGAAATAAGCAGACGAAACCTCCCTTCTCTAGGCAGTCATATCTGTTACAGCAGGGTCACACCTCAAAATAGTTCTGGTCCTTTTATTTGTTGGCAGAAAGTAGCTTGCTCCCATGTCTCTGACGTGCCAGACTCAGGAGTCTTGCCTCTCTTTGCTCACAACTAGTATAATAAATGTTCTTATGGTTATCACCATCTCAACAGGAAAGGCTGAGTTTCTTCCCTACCCTTCCATGTTTTCTTGTAACTGTACAAGCATCGGGAATCATCTGCTTCAGCAAAGTCATCCAAATATACTTTGGGGCAGCTCTTGGCCCTTGGCTGTTCCAGTGAGGATATTTCGCTGCTTGTGGGGAAGGGAGAGTTCAGGGAGCAGCAGAACGGGACAAAGATAAACCCACAAGTTTTGGCAGTTGTTGCAAAAATGCAGACTGGAACCTCTAAACAACCTTAATTAGCATCCTCAAAACAGCTGCTGTTTATTACAATCTGGAGATTAACCTGTAGCCACAAATTGAGGGGGTCTCACAAAATTTCTTTATCTAATTTAGCAGTGTGTTCCAGTGCTCCCATACCTCTAGAGCCATCCAAACACAAACACTACTAGAGAAAGGAGTTCAGAGCTACTTGGTTCAGCGAAATCGAACAAAACATTAGCTAGTGGATTTTAAAAGTAAATAATCAATGTCTGTATTTTCTAACTTCCTCAAGCTAATCCAGAAGACAAATACTCTCCTTTTCCTCCTTCAATTATTTTAAGTAAGAGATCAGTCATTAGTAATGTCTTCAGCTAAGGAATCAGTTGAGACCACCACAAGTGACAAAACCAAAAATTCAGCAAACATACCCATAAAACCGTTTCAGTGCTGCCTCTCTCCTCCTCCCTGTCTGCTTTGGATTCAACTCATTTCAACTCTTCAGCAGGAAATTTTCCTTAATACATACCAACGTCTCCTACTGCTACCTCAAATATGAGAGCCACTCAAGCATGGGGGGTGTGGGTAGGGGGAATAAATCACTTGGTTGCCATTTGTGCAGCAGGAACCTTTCCTTGAATTAAAACAGGGGCTTGCAGCCAAGGAAACTGACAATCCCACAAAATCCAGCTGAAATTGAAGGAAGGCTCCTCAGGACCGAGTTGAATTTACATACCAGGACAAGCTGGGGGTAATCCCGACACATCTTTATGATTGAGGAGCATGCATGCCTTCTCACATTCTTCACTGCTCGAGTTCTAGGAGCCTGGACAGACATAACAAACTTCAATGCAACAAAACAAAAAGTTCAGACAAATGCAGGGTATCTTCAAGAGACAAATCCATTACATACAATTTTCTGCACTGTTGAGTGCAGATCAAAGAAATGCTTCCACCCTCCCTTCCCCTGCCCACAAGCAATCACATAGTAACAGCCAATTCCCTCTGGAGCTATAGCCAACCCACGAAGCCCACGTTCGGACAAGCTGCGCTCTAGGAATGTGGATGCTGTGGATCTTATCGACTATATCAAGACTCCAAGCATCCCCAAAGCAGCTGGCAGTTTTACAGCCACCCACTGCAGCCACATACACCAACCACTGAGGAATATCAGCAGCTCACAAATGAATTTAACTCTCAGGAGGGCCAGCACAGAATTGTGCATTAAGTGCACTGACCTGAGACATATGCCTGCGGCATTCTAAGCTTGTCAGCCAAGCTTATTAGGCTACACCAACAGAGAAGAGATCAATCGTCTATACTCCCCTGCCCTTTCCAGGAGGGGGACTAAACATGAGACGCTTGCTAGAGTGGAGTCTTCAGACTCCACACGCTCTAAAACAGAATATAATTTGATCCAACCGTTATAGCATATTAAAAGAGAATAATCCAGACATACCTTACTTTCTTCTATAACTTCAAAGGTAACTGAAGCAAACAGCTGTGAGAAAAGGGAGGAAAAAATCCAAAAACGCATGTCACTTGTTAATATCTAGCCTTCACTTGTATTCTGAGCTCAAGGAACAGACCATCAGATATTGGTGCGATTTCATTACATCAGTGAAGAACCCTTGATTAAGTGGAAAGATGAATCATCAGCACAAAGAGGCCTTGAAATAAAAAATGGTATTTATGGGCCAGAGTGTGCACATAATGTTATGATTTAGGGCTGGGAACCATAACGTTTGTGTTGACCGAGTCTTGTTAAAGGAGAGACAGTATCTCCTGTCTTCAATGCAAGGAGTCATCCTTGCTTCATAGGAAGCTCAAGAGCATTAACTAACGCCATCTAGTATGAGGGCCTCAGTCCACTCAAAGCCTACCTCATTTTAGTATGGTCTGCAGGTGCCTACCTTGGAAAGGACTTGCGGTAGGTATTCCGGTCGGTAAGTGACAAACGGGAAGAGAGCAGAGACGTTGGTGAGCACACAGGACAGGATGAGAGGATCCTTTGTTTCAAAACTAAGGACAAGCTGCAGCAGATCTATGCCATCATTTACTGGGATTTCCTATAGAAGGCAGGGGAAAAAAGAGGGCGAAGGAGGAAAGAAAAAAGCAGGCAACACTCAGCACTGTGGCCTGTAACACACATCCTAGAGCTCCTAGAGCCAGGCCAAGGAGCTGCTGCTATGATATCAGACCCTTCAGTTGAAGACAGCTGTTCTCAAAGCAGAAAGAAAAGCAGTGGAAACCTCAGCTGACCTGCACGCTATGTGTACTTGCTGAGGGAAGAAGGACAGCAGCATTGCCTTTATTGCTCGGGCAGTCTTAAGATGCCAGTCTGAAGTCCCTACTATTGTTTGCTCCTCTAAGAAGGGCAACTCTTCTCTCTCCCATTTTGTCTCCTGATTCTCCTTTTCACTCAGTCCAACAGATTTCATGCTTAATCAGCTAAATCAACCCTTATAATTATTTTATTGTAATCAGAATGATGAACTAAAGTGCATGAGCAGCTTAATCCAATAAAACGCCAATTTACAGGAGGCTAAGAAAAAGTTGCTTTCTTCTGATTTGCCTGCTGTTGAACAGCAGAGAGAAAAATGCATCTGATCTGATCTCGTACTCCTTGATGATGAGTTTCTCTCATTTCATTAAAAATACAAAAAAGAAAAATCAAATCAGGGTACAATTAAAAAAATAAACTCAGGAAATTTCCACCTAAGCTGTCCTCTTCTGCTCCAGCAGGCTCTATGCAAAAGTATGCCACCTCAGTGCTCTCCTGTGACTTCTCGTGGAGTAGCATCCAGAACGAGGACATGTCCGACAGAGAAAACTAGTATTACATTGGTCTCGTCTAAAGCGTCACTGCTCCTCACGATAATCACTCAACAAACCATTTGGGTTTTTGCACGGAGGTAAATGCTTACTACAAGATTTTCAAAGACAACACAGCTGAACAACACCCACGTCAATCCAGAACAAGCCAGAAAAGCAGGCAAGAGCATCTGGTACACATACATCTTTATCCAGGGTTCGAAACATCTGGCTGATGACGCTCTCTGAGAAGAAGGTCATGGCATCCCACTGAACAAAGGAGGGAGAGAAGATGGAGCAGAGACCTTCGCCCGTCTTAGCTGTAAGGAAGAGAACACTGGAGCTCTCACCATGTTCCTCCCATCACACACAACATCAGCCCATAAGCTCTCACAATGCAACATTTTAGTGCTCTCAAGTATTTCTGCCACGTTCCTCTCCCTGCAGATGCCCGTCAGGGATGCACTGGAAGCAATTAAGGTATTCCAGTATGATTTGCTTTACTCAAGCGAAGGGTCCCGAGCCACAAATCTGATATTCAAGATACCGCAGGGTGCAACACGAACAAATCACACAAGTGAAAAGAAAAGGAGGGACCACAACTCAACACTGCAGGCAAGACTGCACACAGTGAGACCAACTGGCCTTCAGGGGAGGAAAGCAAGGTGACTGACAGAAAGATTTGCCAGTCAGGCTGAACTTCCCTCGAGCAAAAATAACTAGTATGCTACAGAGATGACAGGTCCAAATAATTGTAAAATTATACCAAAGGGGAAGTGATGCCTCTGCCTTGCAAAGAGATTTTGGGGAGGGAAAAAAAGGAGCTGCCCCACTAGCCTGAGGCTCTACAGTAGCCATTGTGGAGTAGGCTGCAAAAGGTTAATTTTGTGGGGGTTTGTTTTTATTTTTAAGGCTTTCAAGGTCTTCGCCAGTTAAAACCTAATGTAGAGTCCTGGTCTCCCATCAAAAAGTCTGGTTTAGGAAAAAGGCACAGAAGTTGCTTCTTGGCTTGAAAAGGAAACCAAATCCCACGTGTATAAACATGTTTTTTCTTTTCCAGGTAACTTACAGTTCATGGGTCCAGTATCAACAGGAGCTGTGAGTTGGTACTTCAGCCATTCCCCAGCCATTTGGAAGCCAGTTCGAGGATCCAGACGACAAGCCATCCTCATTACCTCTCCTTGTTGGGCTCGAAAAGCTGCAGTGAAAATTGGACACGTGCAACAAGCTGATGCTACAAACGTTCCCTTCCCAAAACTCACCCTACAGCTTTCCAGACCTGGGAATATTCTGGACTGCTGCTCTGGCAATAGCTATGTAGTAAGCCCAGACATACAGATGGTAAACAGGGTGGACAATTTTTTGAAGAGACATAAAAGGATTTTAAAATGATGAATTTACACAAATGCTATTTAAATGTAATAAGAGTTATGAAAATCTATCCTAAAATCTATCCTAAAATCATATTTATTGCAATTGAGCCTCTATTTTTCATTTAAATATTCTTCCAACTTGTACATATTTCTGCTTACACCATGAAACACTGAGATGCTAAACTAGCATTAGATTACCAACACTTTCTTCAATCCAGGTCAATGGCAGGTTCTAGACTGAAAAGCTAATGGCAACTTGGAAAAAAAAAAAAAAACAAGAAGGCTGGTTTTCATTTTCAAAGCTATGAATAAAAATAAAGTACAAGAACAAGAATTCCATTTGTTTCAAAATCTTTCAGCACAGGACCACACATGAGCATCAGCTCAACTGACTACAGACAAAACTTGCATTGTTTACAAAAAATGCTTATCAAGTAAATTTGTTTTGCATTTCAAACCAGCTTTATCTTCTTATGTACATAACACCTTCAAGATCATTTAACTCCCTGAAACTAATTCTGGCTTTGTGCATTTAACTGCATTTTGGTTTCTACCCAAGTAGATTTAATACCATAAAAAAAACCCAGCTAATCTAATAAGCAATAAAAAAATGTGACACTTAACATCTTCAGATATCAGTGTAAAAACTAAGAATTTAAGTAATTTATTATAGGTCAACATATAATTCAGTGAAGTATCCAGTATATCCTCCCAGCCACCAAGTAAGTTCTGGACTATACCAGCCAATGAGAACCAACCTCATTTTCGGGAAGTAAAACACAAAACAAAAACAAAGTTATAAAAATTAAGTGCTTCCTGTTTGCTGATTTAAGGTATTGGTTAGGACCAGCTATTTTCATTGATCAACCCTAGCTATTGGGACTGAAGCAGAAGCTTCTCAGCAGGGCCAAACCAATTTTCTTTCAGCAATGAAAGAAAAACTTAACATCCTGTATAAGCTGCCTTTCTCTCCTAATCACTGAACAGGACTCCAAGCTAACGTTTTGTTTCTTCCTCCAGGCAACCAAGAAACCCGTTTTCTTTGACACTAGGTAGTGAGGGCTACTTGGCTGCCTGCCCCGCCAGCAGGCGAAGTAACAGCAAAGCGATAGCAAAGAATAAACAAAATGAAACGCCCGAGCTGCCACAGGAAAACCCCAAATTCACCCAACTCCAAGATCTAGGCTGGAAGAGTCAAGGTAGGCCTGGCAGCTGCCAAGTTACCATGGTAGACTCCAAGCTCAGTCAGCAACTGAAAATAAGAGGAAAGGCACAGAAAACGGCATCCACACTAGGGCAAGGGCAACTTACAGTTGAAGAAGGCGTTGAAGTCCTCATCACTGTCAAAATCAAAGCGAGAGTATTCACAACTGGGGCTGTCTGTTTTAGAGGGAAAGCCCACCTGGAAACAGAGCGGACAAGGTCAGCAAGGAAAAGAAGCCACCCATCACAGCTAATACCAGCTTCAAGGAGATAAAGACTAAAGGCAAGGAGCAAGTGAAATGCTGAGATCAGTGCTGTTGCTCAGCAGTCTGGAGACTGTGTCTCTGGCAGCCACAAATAAAAATTTCAGTTTCTCCCCCGTGATCTGCAGGCCATGTTCACCCAGGCTCCTTTGCACACTGACCTCCCCACAGCTCCCACGTACCTTCACCAGGTTGGTCATAGACGCACGAAGATACTTGGGAATCATAGCCAGCAACAACGGGTCTCGGGACAGAACTTCATGCCGAAAGAGGGCTCCCCAGGTGATCTGGGTGGAAGAGCGCAGAAACTGTGGGGAAGAGAGGGGAAAGAGTGGGAACAGAGAAGGTTTTCAGTGCTGGGATCTCCACCGCTAACGTTTAAGTGTTGCAATCAGAAGGCAATAGTAAATTACACTGACTATTCTGTGGAGGGCAAGGCACCCCCTGCCGGCTCAACCCAAACTTCCAGAAAGCTAAAAATCTCTCCAAATAAATGCTTATTTCAAACACTGCAATTATTACTCAGCACCTCTGTGTCAGGCACTGCTCCTAACGGGCAGTGAAGCAGGAGAAACTACTCCGCATTCCTTATCTTCAGCTGAAACGGAGAGATCACAAAGCCATACCCAGCTGTCAAGTATGCGGCACCTGGGGTTCTGCAGTCTTCTATAGGTTAATTTAACTGTGCATTCACACATTCATATACAGTATGTATGTGTATACATACTACATTACAGAC